>NC_083322.1:58757891-59382880 GCF_963455315.2 Globicephala melas
CTGGTACAATGCCTTCCTTACACATAAGATCACTCATTGAATTTAACTGAAAGGGTGAAATGTGTTTATTAAAAACAATTACTTTTGTGTATAAATGCAACCATGTAAAGCACAACAGGAGTCACAGTGGACTTCTTGGCAAATGTGGAACAGCCAGCTTGTCTGATTTTAAATGTATCATGGCTCCTGCTCAGCTAAGTAATTTCCTATAAAACGTAGTGCCCGGTAGTCTTCTGTGGAATTTTAGAAACCACATTCATGATGCTATGACAGGCCATGGCAGAGTTGGACTGAAATCCATTTCTGACTGTTAAAATAGGCAAAGAATAACATTAAGAATTGTCTGAAGTGGGCAGGATAAAGGTCAGGAGAATGCCCATGGGAGGCGAGGGAATTTGGGGCGGAACCAGTTGGATCAGTCTGAGATCAGTACACTTCCTAGAAGTCTACATTAAGCCAAAAAGAAAAAAAAAGTACCCAGTCTCAGAGTCCTCAGAGCCTTGCCAACACTGTACACGGATGCAGACATGCCCTCAAATAAAGAATTGTTTTGTAAAGACTAATGGAGAATTAATATTAATTCTGATGTGATTTTATTGATAAATGGGAAATATCCACAAACCCAAGCTTTACAGACCACAAAACATGATGTACGTAAGATAGGGTTTATGCCTATTTGATGACGTGGCCGAGACTTCAGATTTCAAGTTTCAAGGAGTAAACATCGGCTAACCTCTCCAGGGAAATTCTGTGTCTGTGTACAAAATGTCCTACACGCTCTGCACTTAACATTTGCTTTGTGTTTTCCAGGATGTGCTGAGTTTATGGGATGAGCAGTTTTTTCTTCAGGAAGAAACAAGCCTCCTCTGACCATTTCACACAATACCTTTCTCCTCTTCCCTCCCACAGTCCTCCGTGATGTCAGTCTGCTTTGCTCGTTTCCATCCCAATTTGGTAGTTGGTGGGACTTACTCGGGCCAGATTGTCCTGTGGGATAATCGCAGTCATCGGAGGACGCCAGTCCAGCGGACACCCTTGTCGGCTGCTGCACACACAGTAAGTCAAGCTTTTGTCACATCCCGGTCAGCCATCCAAGCCCTGAAAGAGGGGATAACTGACAGAAGTACGGCTGTTGTTAGCAACTCCAACTTCGAAGTATCTAACTTACAGTGATTGCTTTCTGACTGACTAAAGGAAAGCCGAGTGGAAAGTAGATGAAGGAAGCACTGGGTTTAGAGGACTCTTAACGGTCTACAAGTTTTAACACATAGAAAGGATCTCTTTGGATGTCCCATAAAGCTACAGGGAGGATAGCTTAAAACTGAAAAATGCCACAGGAAGAAACCTTGGAAGAAGCATCTGTGAAATTGTTTTCCCAAAGAAACTCTTCACATTTACATTATAAGGTGGAAACTCATATTTTCAAATAGACCATAAAGAGTAAGCACTTTCCGTCTAGGGATGGCATATGGGACTTTTGCCAATAGGCCTTTTCCACTGGTGATTTGAGGGAGTGCTGTGACTTTAAATTCTGGAATGCATGGTGTAAGTCTCAACGATAAAGTCTACAGTGACAGTATAATCCCTAGGGTTAAAAGTCAACATCTCAAAACCATTACCCATAATTTAGCAGAAGAGTTTCAGTATAGTGTTCGTAAGACAACTAGTCTGTCATTTCCTTTAAGAGAATGACAGGTGTGTTTAGCAATTGTTAGGAGGAATAAGAAGACAGGCATGTCTCCATCAATCTCTGCTACCCTGACATTCAGGGGAATTGATGTCCTTTCTCTGAAATGCCCAAATTATGCCCAAGGATACAGCTCTGCTATTGTTTCAATTTCCTTAATGTGGTTGCCTCATTTGTTTCATCTGCTGGCCTCAACACCATCTAGCTTTGAAAAAGAACTGCTAGCTGCTTTAGCCGAGACCATGAAGAGGAAAATTCTTCCACTCTTGTAAGATCGACGATGCGAAATGACAAATACCAAGTCAGCCTTAATTCTGATTGACTTGGGCCTAACACACATGCAGGTGAAACTAGTTCTTGGGAATCTGGGAAAATTGCTCTTGCCTACCCCATTTCTCCAAACTAATAACAGAAAATTGTGACCCAAGAGGAGACGGGCTTGATGCAGGTGTTTGCTCAAGGAGCATGAAGCCATTTCTTGGCCCTGTGTGTATATCTGGTGCGTTTGTAAGCATACCTCCTGAAATTTCAAAAAGTTATAAATCCAGGTATCAGAACGTTTAGCACGAAGCTTTTGGGGAGAATCCAAATGCTGCAGGGGCTCTTCCAAAGTATTCATCTCTTTTCCAAGCAACTTAGGATGTGATCTTCACAACGAAAATACTGTTATTATCAAACAGAGTGACATTATTTCTGTTAGAAAATAAAATAACAGGTTTTTTCTCTTTTGCTGTGTTTCGTTGAATCCACAGCTCAAAGAGCACAGTTAATTTTTTGACTTGTCTTTCAACTTCCACTCATGCCTGGCTCACTGGTACCAGGATCAAAAGTGGTTAAGGAAAGAGAGTCCCACCACAGATTACTCACTAATTTCCTTTCACACCCACCACACATATGCATTTGGGACAACAGGAAATCCTAATTAAAGCAAAAACCTTCTGGCACACAGTAAGTTTATTCCTAAAATAAATAAAAACAATCTGGCTTCTATACTGGAAAAATGAGCGGTACCGTTGCTTTTTTCTTTCCATTAAGCAGAGTGATGTGTGTTTGTGTGTGTGTATAAGTAGGCATGCCCACGTGTCTGCTTCTGTTCTGGTTTCTTTACATCTCTCTTTTCTTTTAAACTGAGTTTTATTGCTCCTGAAAGCACAGGCCAGTAGTACTGATTAAAGCCAGGGAGGGGCTACCACACACATTCCTTCTCAGGGCATTTGCTCTCTACATCCTTCTAGATGCCTTCTTTCCCTACTACACCCACCCTTAGGAGTCCCGATCCATTAGGGTTTTGGAGATTTGTGTTGATGCTCTGTGGTTAACAGAAGAAACCCTGTTGGACTCTCGCTAAAAAACACTAGGCAGACTTGGGGCTCATAACAATGTTTGGACCTTGCTTTCTCATTCTTCAGTTTACTGAGTCTGCCATTTTCAGGCGACAATGTGTCTCATCCATTCTTCCAGTTTATTTGCGTGCAGAGCTTAGAACGCCATGTGACTCACCCTTGAGTTTGTACTCTGCTGTACGTTCCACATACACCAGAGACTTGGGAAAAAGCATTGTCCACAGCCCCCCAACCAGTCAGTCCTTTTGGTATTTAGAGACCTGATCAGAAGAATATTTCGTTCCAGATCTCTGCCGTACTTACCACTGTCCAGGTTTCTGCAGGAACGTGGTGTGAAAAAGACATAGGGACTTGGTTGACTCTCCATCAGCATGGGTAAAAGAGGTGATGCAGTTGCCAAAACAAGTGTAAATCTTAAGATGCATTAATACAGGCGTTTTTTTTTTTTATCACATGAGAAGCGACAATTCAATGCTCCCTGTATTTCTGTATTCAGTTAGTCAGAATGTACGTAGACGGTTATGTTTCATTCTCAGAACTTCACTGGAAGGGGAACTCGGACAAAATATAGCGTATTCGAAAGAGAGTGTCCAGGTTGGGGAAGGTATTGAACACCAGGTCCTCAGCGCATTTGAAGGAATTGGTGATGATTAGTCAGAGCAAGACAAGACTTGGGGGGAGGAGGAGTAATGTAAGAACAATGCATACGTATCATTTGACTTGATGTATATGATGTCAGAGGGCACTTCACTGAAAGTATTTCCTTGAGCTTTCTTCATCCCCATTGGTAGAAGGAGGAACTGCCCAAGAATTAGTGCTAAAACTGGCTAAGAAAAGTGTTTAAGCAGAGTTTGGACCACCTCTTGGGAGAGGCAGATGAACAGCTATACTTATGGTTATTACAGTTCCTTCTGACCAGGAGTTTATATGATAATAATAGTTTGAGAACCATCCTTTATATAATATCAACTTTGCAATATTAGAGATTGTTTCATTGTTGTTGTGGCTAGGTATTATGGACAGTAACTCATCAAGAGAGAGACTCAGACTGTCAGCTATTTGCACAGAGAAGCATCGACTAAGTTGTGGTTTGGCCACTGATGGCTAAGCTGCCTGAAATCTAACCCAAATTACTGCTACGTTGTGCTTCTGCTAACCTTGCATTTAGTATTTAATGTGCAGCTGCAAATGATTTTAGCCTACCATTGAGGATTCTACAGAGTAGCATAACCTTCTTGCATTATGACAAAAGGTTAGAGCATCTTGCTTATGATTCCTGGGATGTTTAAGTGACCTTTCTCAAGGCCCTGGCCAAATCTAAGCCTCCGTACGACCCTAAACAATATTTTGAGAAATCTATCATTATCCTAGGTTTTACAGCAACATAAAGAAACCTAATGTAATCTTACTAGGTTCCTTGTGCCAATAATTTCCGCCACCAGTATCTCTCCCTCAAATCAAGGAGGCTGATGAACATTAACCACTTTTTATAAAGCATGTTAACAAATGTCTGGCACTGTGGCTATAACGCACTCAACTCCAGAGTTAGTTAACACTCCTTCCAAAAGGCAGTTGTTCTACCCTTTTGAAGACTGTCTTTTTCCGTCACTCATGGTGAGGTTAGAAGCCAGACCATGTGGTGGAGCCTCATTCAAGTAATACACATTCACCTCCCTGTGCACCTTCTGTCCCATCAATCCTCATTTGCTCCCGTTTGCCTCAGCTCCATTGTACTGCATCTGACCGAGCAAGGTGAAGCTTTCTGAGTATTTCCACTACGACATGTTGCTGCCAGAGCTTTTAAAAAGAAATCAGGTTCAAATCAAAAGTGGCAAATGACCTGAGGCTTGTATTATTGTGGGATTATGTCACTCCTTAATCCTTGTTTTAGAGTAATGTGTTTGACACTCAGATGTAAGCATTTCCTCTTGGATCAGGGTTTGATCCTCCATGTTTATGTTTCTGCAGCATCCCGTGTACTGTGTAAATGTTGTTGGGACCCAGAATGCTCATAACCTCATCACTGTCTCTACTGATGGTAAAATGTGTTCCTGGAGCCTGGACATGCTCTCCACTCCACAGGTGGGTTTGTTTTCCCCTCCACATAAGAGCATCTTGGTTAAAAGAGATAACCTGCCTAATGGAACAGAGTTCCTAAAAGGCAAACTCTCACATCCTATAGGACCTAAAATCGATGTGTGCACTTGAAAGAGTGGTGCCTGTTTTCGGCAGCCTCCTCTTGAAGCCAAACCCATTTCCTTTACCGCAAATCATGTAATTATTGTAATACGTTAATCCTTAGGTCAGTTTCAAGTGAAAATGAAATAATCCATTTTAAAGCATAGTAATTATGGAAGTTGGCTGTGGTAGGAATCGTACTTACCCTACAGCATTGTTAAACAAATATAAACGGGGTTGGAACTCAGCGGAGCGATCCCTGATGGGTCCTTGCCTTGGAGAAAAGGTATCCCAGCAAAACAGAAATCCAAGCCCTCGCTTGTATCTGTAGCCTAGACAACTGCCTTGTGTGTTTGAAGAATTTGTCCAACCATCTGTTTTCTCCTCTGGAATGTTTCTTAGGGTGGCTTCTGCCATTCCTTGCTCAAAAAAACAAGAAGTTGAAAATGAAAAAGTTCCAAGGTTCCCAAACTGCTCCTGATTACAGTAATGAGAGCTAAACAAAGGAGCAGAAGTGCAAGAGACCATTGGGGGGAGGCATCTAAGTGCAACTTTCAGAATATATGTATGTACACTCAGACGGAAGGCACCACTTATATCCACAGATAAATACACACATATCCATACTCTTTCCACATTTCTTGGGGAAAAAAGTACTTCACTGTCCTCCAGCTAAAAACAGAGAAGAATTTCCTGTTATAGCCTTTGACAATGTGAGGAAACATCAAGAAAATTGTAAAAGATATCTAGGATATACTTCTCAATTTTAACATTCCTATTCCCTTTCCTGGAATAACAATGCTGGAATGTCTCTGTCACAATTTTAGAAGACATTAGAAGTTTCAGGATACATAAGGAAATGTGGAAACTGAAAGGAACCTCGCTATAAGTTTCCACAAAATACAGATGAAGAGAATACTAAGACTAAAGAAGTTCTTTTTATAATTTTAGTGTGGGGGGAGAGCTAATAAGTTCCTTACAATTTAAGTTCCTCTATTTTTGCTGATCTTTAACATTTATACAAGTTGGGAGTTGTGTGTGGGTATTTTATAGCTTTGTCTTAAATTTCTCAGCAATATGTTGTTTTCTTTTAAAAGCAAACAGATATGAGTGAACCCTCTAATTAGGAATTTTTAATTGCCCATTTTGCTGATTAAATGTGTGTTTGTTTAGGTTAAAGCCAGTCGTACGGGGGCTACATGACCATTTTTATTAGTTTTGGCATGCCCGCAGACGCCTGTCTCTGTACAGAGATGGAGCATTTCGTGGCATGGCTGTGGATGTCAGGCAGACATGGGAACAGACAACAGTTGCCCTATTCCCTCTCTGTCCCAAGTGGGTGACCAAGAGACCGTACCTTCCCTCTGCTAATTTTAGCCATGGAGCAGACCCCCGGTTGGTCTAGGTTTCTGTATTACACTGTCACAGCATCCCCTCACTAAAGCACTCGCTGCGTCTGGATCTCACAAACTGCAGGCATGTCACATGACCACGAGGTCTGCACTTCCCAGACTGTTAGCATGTGCTTCCGATTTATGGACTCCTTAGCTGCGATGACTAGGTTTATTTGTTTGCATAAAAAAAGACTAAACTTCCAAACAGAATGACATGATCCCCTAGAATGTTGTTTTAAAGTTACTTTAGGTGCACAAAGCAGGCTGTTTGATGTAAATAGCCAGAAATACTCAAGGATGTTAGTTATACTTAACTGTTCTTCACTGTCGTTAAACTTAATTCAGCAGAATGTCTTTTAAAATACACTTGAATTCCCAATTTTGAAAATCATTTTAGATAAAATAAAGACTCTCATTTACCATTTTAAAGACTTATTTAAACATTGTCTTTTGCGGGCTTAGAGCCTACACACCCAATGTCTGCCCTTCATGAAATCTAGTCCCTGTTGAAATCTGGTTTTTATGACCTGAGTGACAACTTTCTGGTTTCAGTCCATGGAGGACACACACTCCTGCTTTGACAAACATGCTTAGTACATCTGATATTAATACAAGTGTATTCTCGCGAACAATTGATGTTGAAAATGTTTGTAAATATAAGGGTATTGTGTGTTGTATTAAAGCCTGGGGCTGACAAGTGTAACCATTACAGTATTATCTTTAGTTTCTGCACCATTAGTTTCAAAATTCTCACCTGTCATCTCTGCCTGACTTCAGAAGCAGCACACACACTGATGAAATACAGCCGGCCTGAAACCAGAGATACACAGAAGCATGAATGTCAGGGGCAGTAAAGCGTGGTTTCTGGCACAGCCGGGGTCTTTTGTAACGCTGTGTGAAAAGCAAACAGGCGATTTAGTCAAATGATTTTTCCGTGCTATCTTTGGCATGGCAAGGAGTTGACAGAGGGGATGTAACCACGCCATGTTTTGGTAGGAGAGCATGGAGCTGGTGTACAATAAGTCCAAGCCTGTGGCTGTTACCGGAATGGCTTTCCCAACGGGAGACGTCAATAACTTCGTGGTTGGCAGCGAGGAGGGTACAGTCTACACGGCCTGTCGTCATGGAAGGTGAGTTTCTGTTTTCTTACCAATGACGTGTTCTTCATTTCCAAAAGTCTGTTATCGCTTTCTGGATTATAACCACCTTGCGTTATGAGAAAGGCATTTCTGAAGAAATGCAAATCACAGCCTCATGTCTTCACGATTTTATAGCATCCTTCTGCTCTAAGGATGCCATTTGTAAGCCTTTGTAAGGCTTTAGCCATTTGTAAGCCTTTGATGGTTCACGTTGCCTGAAGGAAAAAAGTCCAAGCTTCTTAGCATATCATAGAAGATTCTTGATTACCCTTGACTACCTGCCCCTTCCCAGCCTCAGCCTTCAGGCTCCAGCCACGCACCCATCCCCCAATATGGCTGATCCCACCACACCTCTGTGAGTTTGTACATTCGGTTTCTCCCGCTGGGTCTGGTATTTCTCCCATCTTGGCCTGGTTAATTCCTTCTCACCCTTCAAGAGCCAGAACAAAGGTCTTTCCACGCTGAAGCCTCTCTTGACTCTCTTGGACAAAGAAAATCATTTCGCTCTTTATGTTTCCGTAGCATTTTCATTCCCTTTATTCATTCATTCTTTCAAGGAATATTTCCTAAGAACCTACCATGTGCCAGGCACCACCATGTCATAAGGATGCAGTAGGGAACAAAACAGACCTGGAGTTCATATTCTGGTTGAGGGTGAATGACAGTAAAATAATAAACAGGTGCATATGTGGTGTAAGAGGATAAGTACTATGGAGAAAATTAAAGTGGAATAAATGCGATAGGATTACAAGCTGTCAGATAGGTTTGTTGTTTTATATATTTTCGTATCACTTCTACATTAGCATTCATCCCATTTTATTTCAACTATTCAGTCATCTGCCATTTTTCTCTTACTAAACTATTTCCATTTCGTCATTGGTTTCCTGCCTGGTGTGTGGCACATAGTAAGTGAGGAGTTAAAAATGTATATGGGGAATAAAGAATGACAACAACCAAATAATATAGAGAAGTGCCTTAGGGCCCTTCCTCTCAATCAGAGGCTGAAATAGTATGAGATACATAAGGCAGAATGAAGATTCCAGGTGATAAGAATCCTGTCTTGGTTGAGAGATTGGCAGATGCTCCTGGAAAAATCTCAGGAAAAAGTGGAACTCGATAATTTAGACTGGGTTATAAAATTACATGCAAGACTTAATGAATGGACTCACAGCTTTTGAAAGGTTCACTGTGTTCACCTTGGTGTGTTATTTCTCTTTCACTTTAGTAGTTCTAATTCAATTGATTTTTCATCTCTTGCATTCACCACAGGCTATTTAGATTGAACGAGGAACCAGAAATTGTTCCAGGTTCATACTCCAGTGTATTTGTGATTTGTAGAAATAACAGGCATCCGTGGCTCAGCTATATGATTTTTCCATTCACACAGTACAGGCTGTGAAGCTCCTACTGTGCTCTCCACAGAAACAAGCAGTATTTTCCCTGCTCACATGAGTAAAAGATGACTAGGAAGATGTGCCTCATAATTCCATGCCCAACAGTCCTACTTCATAAGTATTGGCTAAAACCACACATCAGTTTTATGAAAGCATAGAAAGATCTGATAGAGTTGTTCATTCATGGAAACGTTCACTGCACAACTGCTCTCAGCAAAGTGCATTGCTAGATGTTGCCAGGCATGCAGGCATCATTTAAACCTGTTCCTATCTTCAAGAAACTGATGATGGTGGGAAAGGTAAGCACACAAACATCTGCAAGACGGGTAGAATGTCGTAAGTGGCATGAGAGAGGCACAGAGAGCAACAGTGGGCCAGACAGACTCACAGGTTTATCTACATACTTTTTAGAATCGACAGGGCACAGGTTCAGTTGACTTAACCCAAGGCTTTAATTATCTGTGAGGGCTATAGAACATGTTCATTGATAACTTTCAGATTTTAAAAAATTTTCTCTAATGTGAATAACCATTTACATGGTGAATATTTTTGTTCTGTGGCTATTGTCCTTTTCGAACACAATCAGAAGATGCACTGTGGTTCAAAGGAAGGGTACCTAAGGTACAAACCACAAATCATTTTACAGTGAGCTTGATTTTGCTTTTTACATTGGTCCATCTATCTGAAATATAAAATACAGATCTCAATAGAGTTGTAAAGTCGTAGGCATTGGGCTTCATAGTGATCTTAAGTGGGTCACATAGGGCTACAGGGGAGAGGTGCGAAATTTCTGTGTTTCACCTAACATGGAAAAGGTGCAAATCCACTTCCATAAATTAAATAAGTTCTTTATTTTGCACCCTATAAACCCTTTCAGGATGCTGTTAAGAGCAAATGGAGTCTCACCAGGGGCCACTTCAAAGATCAGTTCCTCATGTTCTCTAGGACAAATGTAAATGATCACGTGTGGAACTGCTGTTAGCAGTTTGACCAGGCATAATTTTTGAGTGCCTGTTACATGGAACACATGCTGCAGCACTTGGCTCATGATTTCAAATTTTCCTTAGCACACTGACGTTTACTGGTGCTCCAGAAGCCTACATTCTTTAATAACTTAATGCATTCTCACTCTTTGTGACATAATATATGGATTCCACAATCCCTCTGTATTTGTCATATTTATAACCTTGTGCACGTGAATTTTTAAAATACAGCATTTTGGTATATTTTCTAATTGGGTGTGATTGTGTGCAGACTATTGTGGGATAATAGGGGCTGGGAACAATCCCAGCTTAGTTAAATAAACGACATATGTCTGTGGATAACTTTCAAACTGTATCGCCATTTCTCAAATGTGCTCCTGTTGGGGAAAAAGGCGTAAGTTTGCCTCTTTGCTGTTTTGTTCAACAAATGTTTATTGAGCACTTACTGCATGCTAAACAAGGCACCAGCCCTTACGGAATTTACATTTAGCGGATTTGTAAATTACTCTTCTGCTTTCAGTGAAAACATTTTCTCCATATGACATTTAAGTTATTTTGCCTATTATTTTGTGGTGACAAGGGTTTCCACAAAGTTTTACATTTTCAGGTATGTCAGCTTAGTTTAAGAACTTTTTCTCAAAAGGGTAAATGCATGTATTCAAGGATATATGGAGTTTTATAGCCAATAGGCTCCCTGAAAGGAGTTAAAATGGGAGTTGTGTCAAAGTCACCACGAGAGTAGAATCATCTTATTATAAGTATGAAAGCTTTGAGATCTGAGTGTACAGTCGTCCCCTGGTATCCGAATCCACGAGGAATTGGTTCCAGAAGCCCTTGCAGGTACCAAAATCCGAGGATGCTCAAGTCCCTTCTATAAAACGGCACAATACAGTCAGACTTCCATATCGCGGGCTCCGCGTCTGCGGTTATAGAGGACCAGCTGTATGTGTTTTGCATCAAAGCAGCTGCAACCACAGTGATGGGCTTTGAGGCACTCCTGAAGAAGGATTAAATGATAAAAATTTGATATTAACTTCTGAAGATTAAAAAGATGGTATCACCCCATATTGTCTTTTTAGTCACTAAGAGTAGTTTAGCATTTATTTCTCTCAGGGTAACTGAAAGTGGTTTCATGTCTGACGGTTTATGGCTGTGCTAAATCATGGAGAAGTAATCACGCAGAAACAAGCCTGGTTTTTGTAAAGTAATCAGTGCTTTGCGAAGGTCACTGAAACTCTGCTCTTGTGTGGTCTTTGTGCAGCAAAGCAGGTATTGGGGAAGTCTTCGAAGGCCACCAAGGGCCAGTGACAGGAATTAACTGCCACATGGCAGTGGGCCCAATCGACTTTTCACACCTGTTTGTCACGTCGTCGTTCGACTGGACCGTCAAACTGTGGACCACAAAGGTAAGAAAACCTTGATTTACATTCCCAGGAAATACATAGGGGAAGAGGACACTTTTGTCTCTTGGGAGTAGTTGTAGGGAACCTTTAGTCTCTTCCAGGAGACCTGGCATTAGGAATTTGTACAACCTTCTGGTGAACCCGACCTGCCTCAGAGCTAGTTAAGCCTCACTTTCTCAGTCCGTTTTATCTATTTTAACATATATAAGTAATACTGGAGAACACTCTAATTGTAAAAATTCAAACAATGCAAATAATGATAAAACAAGTCCTCCTTCACCAATACTAAGCCTGCCCCTGACATCGCCTTCATTGCCTTCCATCCCAGGTACCCCCTGCTATCAGTTTAGTGTTGAGTGTCCAGAGCATTGCAGTACTTACTCACATACATCTGTACCTATGGAAATACAGGACTTGGGACTTGGGTTTCTTGGTTTGGAGTTATTTTTGAGTTTTTGATGGTTTTTAAGCTAGTAAATGGCACCATCCTATTTGTGCTTTCACAAGTAATTCTGACCATGTTTGGGAGCAAGAAAAACTAGAAAAAGCCACCTGGAAGGAAGGTGCAGGAGTCCAGGGAAGAAATGACAGTGGCTTAGGTCAGTAGTTTGGAATGGAGAGACGTAGATGGATTTGAGAATCATTTATGAGGTAAAAGCCACAGAAACTGGTGACTGATTTGATACAAGGAAGGTGAGAGAGGGAATCAGCAGTAAGAAACCCAGGTTTAAGACTGGGGCAACTGGAGATCTGTGGTGGCATTCATTGCGGTGGAGAACACCCAAGGAGGTGTATGTTGCTGAGGAGTGATGTACGGGTCGTATTTAAGGTGGCTGGGAGGCACAATTCACAGCCTTCACTACGCAGTTTGATAATTGGGACAGAAGCAGAGGGAGCACTTTGGGCTGCTCATAGTTGCAATCAGAACGTTTATTAAGTCCAAGGAGTGGACTTTAAAAGAAATGCTAAAACACAATGCAGAGAAAGAGAAATATTTAGGAAATAAACAGGAGAAATGGAGGTAGAAAAAAAAGATTAAAAAGTAACAACCCAAGAAATAGGAAAAAATTAGAATTGTTTGCGTATAGGGCTTCCTGGGTATTAATGGAGAGGACTGTGTCAAGATGACAGAATTGGCTGTTAACTGTATGAAAAACAACCACACTTAGAAATTCAAACTCAAACCAAGCTGAGAAACCTCAACTATGAGACTGACACAAATCCAAAAGATAACATACTCTGTGAGGAGACCGAAAGAAAACAACCATTCTAATACATTGTCATTGGAAATGCAAATGATACAACGCTAATGGAGGGGAATTTGGCAATATCTAAAAATGATGAATGCATATTTGCTCATTGACAGCAATTCCCGCTTCTAGGATTCTATGCCAAAGATGTACTAGCGATAAATAAGAAAAAGACTTATGCAGAGGGATATTTGTTCAAAGACTACCTTGAACAGCAAAACATTGGAAAAACCCCAAAAGTCCATCAATAGGACACTGGACAAATGAAAAGTATGATACATCCACATGAAGGAGTACTATTCAGATGTAGAAAAGAAATGAAGATGTCCATATGCTTATTATGAAGTGATCTCTAGAATATAGAGGTCACTATATTTTTAAATGAGAAACATAAATAGTATGTTGTCACCATTTAATATTTACTTATATATTTTTTAAATTTAATTTTTATTTTATAGTTGATTTACAATGTTTTGTTAGTTTCAGGTATACAGCAAAGTGATTCAGTTCATTTTCAGATTCTTTTCCCATATGGGTTATTACAGAATATTGAGCTGGGCTATACAGTAGGTCCTTGTTGATTATTTTATATAAAGTAGTGTGTACACATTAATCCCAATCTCCTGATTTATCCTTCCCCCGACCTTTCCCCTTTGGTAACCATAAATTTGTTTTTGAACTCTGTGAGTCTGTTTCTGTTTTGTAAATAAGTTCATTTGTATCATTTTTTTAGATTCCACATAAGTGATATCATATGATATTTGTATTTCTCTGACTTCACTTAGTATAATAATCTCTAGGTCCACCTATGTTGCTGCAAACGGCATTATTTCACTCTTTTTTGTGGCTAATATTCCATTGTATATATATGTACCACATCTTCTTTATCCATTCTTCTGTTGATGGACATTTAGACTGCCTCCATGTCTTCGCTGCTGTAAATAGTGCTGCAGTGAACATTGGGGTGCATGTTTCTATTTGAATTATGGTTTTCTCTGGATATATGCCCATGAGTGGGATTGCTAGATCATATGGTAATTCTAGTTTTTGTTTTTTAAGGAGCCTCCATAATGGTTGTACCAGTTTATATTCCCACCAACAGTGTAGGAGGGTTCCCTTTTCTCCACATCCTCACCAGCATTTATTGTCTGTAGACTTTGATGATGGCCATTCTGACCGGTGTGAGGTGATACCTCATTGTAGTTTTGATTTGCATTTCTCTGATAATTAGCAAAGTTGAGCATCTTTTCATGTGGTTTTTGGGCATCTGTATGTCTTCTTTGGAGAAATGTCTATTTTGACCTTCTGCCCACTTCTTGATTGCGTTGATTGGTTTTTTTTTTTTTTTGATATTGAGCTGCATGAGCTATTTGTATATTTTGGAGATTAATCCCTTGTTGGTCACTTCGTTTGCAAATATTTTCTCCCATTCTGTGGGTTATCTTTTTGTTTTGTTTATGGTTTCCTTTGCCATGCAAAAGCTTTTAAGTTTCATTAGGTCCCATTTGTTTATTTTTGTTTTTATTTTCATTACTCTAGGAGGTGGATCCAGAAAGATATTGCTGAGATTTATGTCAGAGTGTTCTGCCTGTGTTTTCCTCTAAGAGTTTTATAGTGTCTGGTCTTACATTTAGGTCTTTAATCCATTTTGTGTTTATTTTTGTGTACAGTATTAGGGAGTGTGCTAATTTCATTCTTTTGCACGTAGCTGTCCAGTTTTCCCAGCACCACTTATTGAAGAGACTGTCTTTTCTCCATTGTATTTTCTTGCCTCCTTTGTCGTAGATTAATTGGTGCATTTGGTGCAATTGGTGTAATTAATTGGTGCATAGGTGCATGGGTTTATTTCTAGGCTTTCTATCCTGTTCCACTTATCTGTATATCTGTTTTTGTACCAGTACCATACTGCTTTGATGGCTGTAGCTTTGTAGTATAATCTGAAGTCAGAGAGCCTGATTCCTCTAGCTCCGTTTTTCTTTCTCAGGATTGCTTTGCCTATTCAGGGTCTTACGGGTTTCCGTACAAATTTAAAAAGTTTTGTTCTAGTTCTATGAAAAATGCCATTGGTAATTTAATAGGGATTGCGTTGAATCTATAGATTGCCTTGGATAGTATAGTCATTTTGACGATATTGAGTCTTCCCATCCAAGAACTTGGTATAACTTTCCATCTGTTTGTATCGTCTTCAGTTTCTTTCATCAGCGTCTTATAGTTTTCAAAGTACAGGTCTTTTGCCTCCTTAGGTAGGTTTATTCCTAGGTATTTTATTCTTTTTGTTGCAGTGGTAAATGGGATTGTTTCCTTAATTTCTCTTTCTGATCTTTTGTTGTTAGTGTATAGAAATGCAAGAGATTTCCGTGTATTAATTTTGTATCCTGCAACTTTACCAAGTTTGTTTATGAGCTCTAGTAGTTCTCTGGTAGCATCTTTAGGATTTTCTGTATATAGTATCATGTCATCTGCAAACGGTGACAGTTTTACTTCTTTTCAAACTTGGATTTCTTTTATTACTTTTTCTTCTCTGATTGCTGTGATTAGAGGACTTCCAAAAAAAAGTTGTCTTGTTCCTGATCTTAGAGGAAATGCTTTCAGCTTTTCACCATTGAGTATGATGTTACCTGTGGGTTTTGTCATATATGGCCTTTATTATGTTGAGGTAGGTTCCCTCTATGCCCACTTTCTGGAGACTTTTTATCGTAAATGGGTGCTGAATTTTGTCAAAACCATTTTCTGCTTCTATTGAGATGATCACATGGTTTTTATTCTTCAGTTTGTTAATGTGGTGCATCACACTGATTGATTTGCAGATATTGAAAAATCCTTGCACCCCTGGGATAAATCCCACTTGATTATGGTGTATGATCCTTTTAATGTATTGTTGGATTTGGTTTGCTAGTAATATTTTGTTGAGGATTTTTGCATCTATGTTCATTAGTGATATTGGCATATAAGTCTCTTTTTTTGTGATATCTTTGTCTGGTTTTGGTATCAGGGTGATACCTCATAGAATGAGTTTGGGAGTGTTCCTTCCCCTGCAATATTTTGGAATAGTTTCAGAAGTATAGGTGTTAACTCTTCTCTAAATGTTTGGTAGAATTCACCTGTGAAGCCATCTGGTCCTGGAGTTTTGGTTGTTGGGAGTTTTTTAATCACAGTTTCAATTTCAGTGCTTGTGATTGGTCTATTCATACTTTCTATTCTTGGTTCAGTTTGGGAGATTGTATCTTTCTAAGAATTTGCCCATTTTTTCTAGGTTGTACATTTTATTGGCATATAGTTGCTTGTAGTAGTCTTTTATGATCCTTTGTATTTCTGTGATGTCAGCTGTAACTTCTCCTTTTTTATTTCTAATGTTATTGATTTGAGCCCTCTTTTTTTCTTGATGATTCTGGCTAAAGGTTTGTCAATTTTGTTTATCTCTTCAAAGAACCAGCTTTTAGTTTCACTGATCTTTTCTGTTGTTTTCTTTGTCTCTATTTAATTTGTTTCTGCTCTGATGTTTATGATTTCTTTCCTTCTTCTAACTTTGGGTTTTGCTTATTCTTCTTTTTCTAGTTGCTTTAGGTGTAAGGTTAGATTGTTTATTTGGGATTTTTCTTGTTTCCTGAGGTAAGATTGTATTGCTATAAACTTCCCTTTTGAGAATTGCTTTTGCCACATCCCATAAGTTTTGGATTGTTGTGTTTTCATTGTCATTTGTCTCTAGGTATTTTTAAAAATTTCCTCTTTGATTTCTTCAGTGATCCATTGGTTGTTTAGTAGCATATTGTTTAGCCTACACGTGTTTATGGTTTTCACAGTTTTTTTTCTTGTAGTTGATTTCTAATCTCATAGCATTGCAGTCAGAAAAGATGCTTGATATGATTTCAGTTTTCTTAAATTTATCAAGGCTTTCTTTATGGCCCAGCATTTGATCTATCCTAGAGAATATTCCACGTGCACTTGGAAGAATGTGTATTCTGCTTTTGCATGGAATGCTCTATAAATATCAAGTCCATCTGGTCTAATGCGTCATTTAAGGCCTGTGTTTCCTTATTGATTTTGTGTCTGGATGATCTGTCCATTGATGTAAGTGGGGAGTTAAAGTCCCCCAGTATTATTGTCTTACTCTCGATTTTCCCTTTTATGGCTGTTAGCATTTGGCTTATGTATTGAGGTGGTCTTATGTTGGGTGCATATGTATTTACAATTTACAATTGTTATATCTTCTTCTTGGATTGATCACTCGATCATTATGTAGTGTCCTTCTTTGTCTCTTGTAACAGTCTTTATTTTAAAGTCTATTTTGTCTAATATGAGTATTGCTACTCTAGCTTTCTTTTGATTTTCATTTGCATGGAATACCTTTTTCCATCCCCTCACTTTCACTCTCTATGTGTCCCTAGATCTGAAGTGAGTCTCTTATAGACAGCATATATATGGGTCTTGTTTTTGTATCCATTCAGCCAGTCTATGTATTTTGGTTGGAGAACTTATTCGTTTATGTTTAAGGTAATTATCGATATGTATGTTCTTATTGCCATTTTGTTAATTGTTTTGGATTTGTTTTTGTAGGTCTTTTTTCTTCCCTTCCTCTTTTGTTCTCTTTTGTGATTTGATGACTGTTGTTGTGTTTGGATTGCTTTTTCTTTTTTCGTGTGTGTGTATCTATTGTAGATTTTTGGTTTGTGGTTACCATGAGGTTTCGATATAGCAGTCTGTGTATATACAAGTTTGTTTTAAGTAGCTGGTTTCTTAATTTCAAATGCATTTCCAATATCCCACATTTGTTTTCTCTTCTCATGATTGCTGGTTTTGATATCATATTTGTTTGTGGATGATTTCCTACTTTTACTGTATATTTGCCCTTACCGGTGAGCTTTCCTGTTCATAATTTTCTTGTTTCTAGTTATGGCCTTTTCTTTTCTGCCTAGAGAAATTCTTTTAGCATCTGTTCCAAAGCTGGTCTGGTTGTGCTGAATTCTGTTAGCTTTTGCTTGTCTGTGAAGCTGTTGATTTCTCTGTTAAATCTGAGTGAGAGCTTTGATGGGTAGAGTATTCTTGCTTGTAGGTTTTTCTCTTTCATCACTTTATTTTTTTTAATTCATTTATTTTTGGCTGCATTGGGTCGTCGTTGCTGCACGCAGGCTTTCTCTAGTTGCAGCGAGCGGGGGCTACCCTTCGTTGTGGTGCGCAGGCTTCTCATTGCAGTGGCTTCTCCTGTTGCGGAGCATGGGCTCTAGGCAAGCAGGCTTCAGTAGTTGTGGCATGCAGGCTCAGTAGTTGTGGCGCATGGGCTTAGTTGCTCCGCGGCATGTGGGATCTTCCCGGATGAGGGCTCAAACCCATGTCCCGTGCATTAGCAGGCAAATTCTTAACCACTGCACCGCCAGGGAAGCTCCCTTTCATCACTTTAAATATATTGTGCCACTCCCTTCTGGCCTACAGAGAAATCAACTAATAACCTTATGGGAGGTCCCTAGTATATTATTTGTCACTTTTCCCTTGTTGCTTTTAATATTTTTTCTTTGCCTTTAGTTTCTGTCAGTTTGATTACTGTTTGTCTCAGTGTGTTCCTCCTTGCGTTTATCCTGTCTGGGACTCTCTGCACTTTTTGGACTTGGGTGACTGTTTCCTTTTCCATGTTAGGGAAGTTTTCAGCTATTATCTCTCCAAATATTTTCTCAGGTCTTTTCTCTCCTCTCCTTTCGGGCCCCCTATAATGCAAATATTGGTGCATCTAATGTTGCCCCAGAGGTCTCTTAGACTTTCTTCATTTCTTTTAAGTCTTTTTTCTTTATTCTGTTTTGCAGCAGTGATTTCCACCGATCTGTCTTCCAGCTCACTTATTCGTTCTTCTGCCTCATTTATTCTGCTATTGATTCCTTCTAGTGTATTTTTCATTTTGGTTATTGTATCTCTGTTTGTTCTTTAAAGCTTCCAGCTCTTTATTAAACATTTCTTGTATTCTCTCAGCCTGTGCCTCCATTCTTTTTCCAAGATCTTGGATCATCTTTACTATCATTACTCTGAATTCTTTTTCAGGTAGTTGCCTATCTCCACTTCATTTAGTTGTTCTTCTTTATCTTGTTCATTCATCTGGAACATATTTCTCTGCCGTCTCATTGTGCCTAACCTTTTGTGTTTGTGGTCTCTGTTCCTCAGGCTGCAGGGTTTTAGTTCTTCTTGCTTCTGGTGTCTGCCCCCTGGTGGGTGAGATTGGTCCAGGGGCTTGTGCAGGCTTCCTGGTGGGAAGGCCTGGTGCCTACTCACTGGTAGGTGGAGCTGGGTCTTGTCACTCTGGTGACAGGGGCAGGGCCATGTCAAGGGGTGTGTTTTTAGGTGGCTTTTGGCTCAGGACAACTTTAGGCAGCCTGTCTGCTGATGGATGGAGCTGTGTATTCACTCTGTTGGTTGTTTAGCCTGAGGCATCCCTACGCTGGAGCCTGCAGGCTGCTGGGTGGGGACAGGTCATGGTGCCAAAATGGTGACCCCCGAGAGAGCTCACGCAGATGAATTTTCCCTGGGGCCTCCGCCACCAGTGTCATTGCCCCCCCAGTGAGCCACAGCTGATCCCCGCCTCCCCAGTAGACCCTCTAAGACCCACAGGTAGGTCTGGCCCAGGCTCTTACGAAGGCACTACTTTGTCCTGGGTCCCAGTGCACATGAAACCTTGTGTGTGCCTTCCAAGAGTGAAGTGTCTGTTTCCCCCAGTCCTGTGGAGCTCCTGCACTCAAGCCCTGCCGGCCTTCAAAGCCAAATGCTCTGGGGGCTCCTCCTCCTGATGCCAGACCCCCAGGCTGGGGAGCCGGACATGGGGCTCAGAACTCTCACTCCTGTGGGAGAACCTCTGCCATATAATTATTTTCCAGTTTGTGGATTGCCCACCTGGCAGGTATGAGATTTGATTATACTGTGAAAGCACCCCTCCTAGTATTTCACTGTGGCTTCTTCCTTGGCTTTATGTGTAGAATATCTTTTTTGGTAGGTGCAAGTCTTTTTTGTTGATGGCTGTTCAGTCAACTGTGATTTTGGTGTTTTCGTGAGAGGAGTTGAGCTCAAGTCCTTCTATTCTGCTATCTTGCCTCCTTCCCTAAATTAAATATCTACATATACATTTTTAAAAGTTGGAAAGATGAACCACACACACACAAAAATGATTACTTAGGAGAGACTGGAGGCTGAAATGAACAGCCATTCTTCTTTGAATATACCTTGGCAGTTTGGTTTGAGAACTATGTAAATATTTTACATAGTTATAAAACAAAATAAGTTTTACAATTGGTTCTTTTTCATTGAAGTAACATGAAATCAGCTTAGGTGCAGCTCAGATTGGATGCAGAACCTTACAGTGTGGGACAATTCTAAATGACTTCAAAACCCTGCATTTTTGACTATACATTCCAAACGAGATATATTTTCCAGATAAAAAGGACTCCCCTCAAAAATCTTTAACTACTTCTAGTACTCATATTGCTGATGGTCATATTGTTACTGTCTCTTATACTGTTGCATTTGTATCTTGATATCGATGTTTGTGAGAGTTGATGTCATTGAGAATTCATATTAACAGCAGGGTTGAAAGGAGATGCAAATACACAAAGTAGGTAAAAACTCTGTCATAATCCTAAATTTGAGTTGGACTTATCAGTAAGAACTCATGGTGTGTGTTACCTCTAAATCCAAAAGAATACATATTCACAGCTCTATCTACCAAAAAGGTTTAGAAACAAATGACCAATCCAATGGCATTTACTCTTCTGGGGTCCAGATTGTGCTTTCTAAATACCAGTTCCACTAAAAGAAACCAGAGATCCTGGAAGAAATTACTGATTCTAGATCTGGAGCAGGAAATGTAGAAAATGAGCTTGGAATATTTCATCATAATAGAAAACAAGGAAGCTAGCAAACGCTATGAATTTCTTGTCAAAGAGTTTGGAAGCCAAGCTGAATAAGCTTTTACTGTCTATAAGTAATAGATTGAGTTCATAATGATACTGAAAAAAGAAAAATAAAACCTCATTGGTCATCTTTGGAGAATATCAGGGAGACCAACTGATTATTTTAAAAACTAATAACTAGGGACTTCCCTGGTGGCGCAGTGGTTGAGAATCCGCCTGCAAATGCAGGGAACATGGGGTTCAAGCCCTGGTCCGGGAAGATCCCACTTGCCGTGGAGCAACTAAGCCCATGCACCACAACTACTGAGGCTGCGCTCTAGAGCCTGTGAGCCACAACTACTGAGCCTGCGTGCCTAGAGCCCGAGCTCTGCAACAAAAGAAGCCACTGCAATGAGAAGCCCACGCACCACAACAAAGAGTAGCCCCTGCTCACTGCAACTAGAGAAAGCCTGCGTGCAGCAACAAAGACCCAACAACGAAGACCCAATGCAGCCAAAAATAAATAATTTATTTTAAAAAACAAAACAAAGCACTAATAACTAAAGCAAAGAATCAGTCATTCTGAAAGAGTCAAAGATTTGTTCTGTCTTTTCTGTGATTTGTGTTGCAGGGTTACTAAGTAGTTGATGGGAGTAGTTTTTCTTTATAGACAGATTCCAGCTATTATGGGAAGAAGAAATGATAGGATTTGAATATTATCATTTTGCAACCACTAATGATCTAAGCAATGGTTCTTGCTGATAACGTCTTAAAAATAGAAACCACCTTCATAATTATGGAAGTATACAATACCACCTTTGAAGTAGGCTTGTCCCCCAGATCAAATCTGAATCTTATCAATCTACCAGATCTCTGAATTTAGAGGCAATAGGAGATACAGATGCAAACTGTTAAATAATACCACAGGGATGCAGTCAGCCAAATCCAGACTGGGGAAATCTGTAAGACAACTGATCTCATTTCAGCAACAAAACCAAAAAATTTTTTTCAAGGAAAAAGAAAGAAATAGAGGTGGAAGCTATATGCCCAAACAAAATAGAACAAAACAAAACTTGAGACATTTCAACCAGTCTCACAATATGGATCCTGTATAAGATCTTGATTCAAGCAAACAGCCCATTAAAAAATTAGAAGGCTTTTAGGGAAATGTGAATATTGACTGACTATTTGTTGATAGAGATGAATTATTATTGTAGGTGTCATAATGATATTGTGATCATTGTAAGTGGTTTGACCTTGAAGGAGGTACACAGAAATATTTACAGAAGAAGTTACATGATGTCAGGGATTTGCTTCACAATAATCGTTTGGGAAGGGGAGAGCTTGTGGTTGTAGGTGAATAGGATGAGCCATGTATTGATAAATATTGAAGTTGGATATTCTATTTCTAAATATGTTTGAAATTTTCTATAATAAAACTAAGAAGGCAAAAGAGGGAGTGATCAACGGTAACAAATACTTGAGAGAAGTAGCATCGAGACTGTCACATGTCCCTTGTATTTAGCAACTCGACTGGTGCCCATGGCAAGTACAGTCCCATTGGAGTGCATTGAGAGTGGAACACAGATTAAGGAGGTAAGGAGTGAGAGGAAAACAGGAAGTGCTGAAGAAAAATCCAGAAGCTTGGCTACAGGGAGAGGAAGATGGAAAGTGGAGAGAGGGTTTTTCTTCTTCTTTCTATTCTTTCCTTTTTTTTTTTTAAGACTGTAGAGACTCTTGAGGATATTGCTGTTGTGGAAGAGCCAGTTAAGAAAAAGAGTAGAAAAAACCCTGTAAGCGTAAGGCAGAGAGAGGATCCCAAAAATGTTGGAGTGAATGGGATGCATAGCATAGGCAGGGGGTGAGTTTTACATTTGAGCAGTGACACCTTTTTCTGGTGTAACAGGGGAACAGGAAAGGATGGGGGCAAATATACATAGGTGTGTAGGTTTGGTGGATGAAAGCAGAGAGAACTCTCGATTGATTCTATTTTCTCAGTGAGGTAGGAGATGAAGTGTTCTGCCGAGTGGGAAGTGCTGAAGGGAGCAGAAGGGAGGTGCTGAAGGGAGCAGGTTTCAGTTGGTCACAGAAGAGAACAGAAAGGGCTGATGAGGGAAACAAAGATGGACTCGGGCAGTGTGGAGGACCCCGTTGGGTTGGAGACCAGGATGTTGTAGTGGCATCAGTCTTCAGGGCTGACTTCCTCTGAGAGAGCTTGGCAGCACAAATATGGACAGGGATGAGATGGACAGTTAGTTGGACCCTGGGCTGGAGCTTTGCCATAATATGATGGAAGGACAACAGAATATAGGATTTGGAGACGTGGGCAAGACAGTGTTTGATGTTAGACTAAGGATTCTAAGCTGGAGCAGGAAGGAAATGAAAAGAGAAAGAAAGTAGTACTTCCCTGGTGGTGCAGTGGTTAAGAATCCGCCTGCCAATGCAGGAGACGTGGGTTCAAGCCCTGGTCCGGGAAGATCCCACATGCCGCGGAGCAACTAAGCCCGTGCGCCACAACTACTGAAGCCCACGTGCCTAGAGCCCGTGCTCCGCAACAAGAGAAGGCACCGCAATGAGAAGCCCACGCACCGCAGCGAACAGTAGCCCCTGCTCGCCGCAACTAGAGAAAGCCCACGCACAGCAACAAAGACCCAACACAGCCAAAAATAAATAAATTAAAAAAAAAAAGAAAGTAAAGGGATTAGGGGGGTTGGAAGGCCCTATAAGATCAAAGAACATTATGAAGATAGTAATTGGGTAAGAGAAATAGTAAATTTTTAGAAATTGTTAGAATTAGTAAATTGTTAGAAAATGGGATGTTTGGATTTAACATTTCACAACTGAAATAATTCCAAGTGATTAAAAAAAAAAAAAGGGTCCAGGATGTGGTCATGTCTGTAGCTGAAGTCCAGTGAAGTTGTAGTTCTCTGGAGATGAGGTAGTCACGGAAATAAAAGGTCAGGGTTCTAGTATGCTGTGTGCTTTGAAGTGGGCCAGGATAATAATGGCAAGATAAGAATAGAGAAGAAGATGGTGACCCAGGTGCTAAAGTCTTCAGTGAATTAGGAAGAGAGATCAAAAGAGGTAAAAGGTGGTACAGACAAGTGGCCTGAGCTTAAAAGAAGCAGGACTTTTTCCTGGAGGGCTGAAGAGCCATGAAACAGCCCTGGAGAGCAAGTAAGAAGCTGACTGTCTGTCTCACTGTTGTGAAATAGAATACGCCGTGATGAACAGCGTCTACTTGAGGAAACGGCACGGGAGGTGATGGGTTTGAGACAGGCAGTCAAGGGAGTTTTCAGTGAGAAGGCTGAGAACGCAGGCACATGACTTTACTACGGAATGAGACACGGAGGGCATGGTGGAAACATCTGGAAAAGAGGGGGAGCAGTGAGTGGTTGGTTCAGGTGAAATAAGTACTAATAGAGATTTCTAGAAAATGCTATGAGAGAGACCACCAGAATGAGGAGGAAAGATGGAAAAAATGAATTCCAAACAGGATGCTAATTTTGCACATTCTAGTGAGGATAGCATGAAGGGAGAGGGGATTAAAACACATTACATTGCCCTCCCCCCACCAAGTTTAAACCACAGACAGGGAAGGCTTCCCACTGAAGCAGAAGCTTCATTGGAGTAGTTTACCTGGCAAACCGTGGACCAGGTTCATTCCTGGGAGCCGGATCAACGAATGTGCAGCTGTTTTCCCCTAAACGGCTGAAAGCAGGTATCCGGTTAGGAGATGACATGCAGTGAGGCTGGGAAGATCAGTGTATACTTGATTGTGTAGATTTATTTTTATTTTATAAACAGTGACACCTCACTTTATGAATGAGTCAAAATCTAATTTTAGGGAGTTTTCGATGGAAGGTGATTCGGAGGGGTCGGGGAGGAGGGACCAACATTTATTGAGGTCATAGTGTGTGCTAGGCATTGTGCTAAATGTTACATACAGTGTTACATACGTTAGTCCACAAAGTCCTCACAGTAAAGTTATG
The DNA here is from genome assembly GCF_963455315.2 of Globicephala melas. Taxonomy (NCBI): domain Eukaryota; kingdom Metazoa; phylum Chordata; class Mammalia; order Artiodactyla; family Delphinidae; genus Globicephala; species Globicephala melas. The sequence goes on from NC_083322.1 coordinate 58,782,514, forward strand.
AGGAGATAGTATTATTCCATTTTATAGAGGAAAAAGGCAGAGCTTAAATAACATGCCTGCTGTGCTCAGTGAGAAAGTGGGGAAACTGGGATTCGAACCTAGGTTTGTGTGACCCCCTAACATGTCCTTTTCCACACCAGCATACTAAGCCTAGAGACGGGAAATCCAGTTACAAGGCTAGTTAGATCATCCCGGTGAGAGCCATGATGTTGGCAGTGGCAGAAACAGTGAGCCTGTGCAGGAGAACACGAGTCTGAGAGAGAAAATCAAGCACACGTAATGACCAACTGACTTGACAGGGGAGTCAGTGACGATCCTGATGTTTCTGCCTTTGGCATCTGAGTGAAAGAACGGTGGCGCCAGTGACTGAGACAGGAAATAGAGGAGGAGAAGCAGGCTTCAGTTGGGGTAGAAAATTAGCTGAAACTTTCTCAAAGGTAATTGCAAAAACAGCAGCTCAGGGGCAAGAGTGGAGTTAAAACTACAGCTATGACAGTGATCAGCATATAGTTAGTCATTTACTCCAAGGGAGAAAATTATGAATAGACTGTGGATGGAAGATGACAAGGGTGTAACCTTGGAGCTGATGATGCTGCAGCATGAGGAGGAGTACCCAGATCAAAAAGGCAAGAGGGGGCTTCCCTGGTGGCGCAGTGGTTGAGAGTCCGCCTGCCCATGCAGGGGACGTGGGTTCGTGCCCCGGTCTGGGAGGATCCCACATGCCGTGGAGCGGCTGGGCCCGTGAGCATGGCCACTGAGCCTGCACGTCCGGGGCCTGTGCTCCGCAACGGGAGAGGCCACAACAGCTAGAGGCCTGCGTACCGCAAAAAAAAAAAAGAAAAAAAAAAATGAAAAAAAAAGGCAAGAGGAAGGTGGTGTGGAGCTCAGTGAGCAATTTCAGTGGATTCTTGAGGACAGATTGTAGGTGGCAGCAGAGTGAGGAGGGAAGACAGTAGACATCGAAAATACAGACTGCTCTTCCAGCCATTAGGCTGTGAACTGAAGGACATCCAGTGGTGGCCAGCAGGGAAGGCTGGGCGGAGGAAGGATTTGGTTATTATTCTTTTTGAGAGACTTGAGCGTGTTTGTGGCCTGAAGAGAAGGAGCCATTGAAATGTATAGATCAACCGTGGATGGTTTGAAAAATCGAGAACGGTGATATCAGGTGCCCATGCAGGGTTGGGGTGTGGAGAAAAGGCAGGGCACCGGAAAGACTGGAGAAAAAAGGTTTATGGATAGATTTAGGTAATGGTAGCGGAGGGGGAAGCAGAGAATGACAGAAGGTCCCTATTTTCCGGTGAAGTCAGAGACACTTTTACCTCTGATGGGAAGTGAGATGTGGCAGGGAGAGCGGGGAGGTTTAGATCAGGTCTTGTGAGAGATGAGACAGGGCCCTGACTCCAGAGGATGTCATCGCATTTCACAGGTGATGTCTAATTTCAGTTTTACAAGAATGCTAGGAATTGTGGAAAATTGTCGTTGATGAATCTCTTAGGTCTTCAAAAACCTCCTGACTCTGACATTCATAACTGTCCCCAACCTGTCCCCAACTTACCGTAGCAGGTTGACAAATTCAGGAGTGGGAGATCTACCACTTGTCTACAATTCTAAACCAAGGGTTCTCAAAGTGTGGCCCCTTGATCAGCATTAGCTGGGATTTAATACAAATGCAAACTCTCTGGGCCCCACTCCAGAACTTTGCATCAAAAACTCTGGGAGTGAGGCCTGGTAATCTGTGTTGTAACTAACCCTCTACGAGATCTTGATGCTGCTAAAATTTGAAGAGCTGTGCTCTAAACCAATGTGAAGTTCTGTTTCAGATTCTCTATCCTGCAGAGCCAGGGAGGGGGCGTGAGGGGGCAGTTCAGTTATTTTCAGGGGTCTCTCCTTTCTCCTCAAGGTTGTGTTAGGGACTAGAGAGCTAGTTCAGGATTCAGGCAGGAGAGCAAAAACCAATGTCCCACTTCCCAGCCAGGTTTCATGATATAATTAGTACCTTACGTGTTCTGCCCAGAGCTTTGTACTGTAAATATATTTGAAACCCCAAATTAATCATAACCTTTTGTGGTGATGTACTGGGAACAATGGTTACACTTGATACTCTTGACAGCATTAGGTAGGGTCTTTTCTCCTCTTCATAATCTGAACACACATAAAATTGAAAGGAAATGGTAGCAACACCTCCTAAAATTACTAGTCACTTTTGCAAGACTATGCCTGAACATAACCTTCTTTATATTAATAAAAAGAGCAAAGTGAAAATATAAATATTGTTTTGAAAATACTGGAAATCAAGGCTTTTGGTTTTTGCTTTTTTAAAATTCTTGTTGACAATGAGAATTTTCAGATAGGTGTAGAGCAGAGAAAGAAATAAGATGGGTAATTATTTTTTAGTTCCTTCTGACAATAATGGTTACCTTGCTAATCTTTATTTTAAACTCATTGGATAACTTAGACTTCTTTAATCATTTAAACAAAGGTGAAGAAGGTTATGGTGGAGGCTTTCTCGATAATCGAGTTAGTGGTACCCTCACACTGAAGATCGTGTCTTAGTCTATTCAGGCTGCTATAACAAAATATCACAGACTGGGTGGCTTATAAACAACAAAAGTTCACTTCTCACAGTTTTGGAAGCTGGAAAGCCCAAGATTAAGGGCCAGCATGGTCACATTCTGGTGAGGTCCCCTTCCTGGTTCATAGCCAGCACAATGTCCTCACTGATGGAGGGGCCTGGGGAGCTCTGTGGAGGTCTCTTTTAAAAGGGCTCTAATCCCATTCACAAGGGCTCCACCCTCACGACCTAATCACCTCCCAAAGGCCCCACCTCCTAATACCATCATGTATGGGGATTAGGATTTCAACATATGAATTTTGGGGGGATACATTCAGACCATAGCAGATTGCAAATTAAATAACATAAGGAAGAATCCTTAAGTCAGATTTTTAAAGTGGCTTCGATATAATACTTTGTGCATAAAAATAAGTACCGTGTAGCTCATAAAGGATACCCCCCAAAAAAAAGGTTTAAAGGAAAACCAAACAACAGGGAAATTTGGCAACACAGACATGCATTTTGTACATTCTACTGACCAAGAATTTATATTTCTAACACAAAGATAGTATTAGCAAAGAAAATCTGTATTCCAGGGGAGAATGTGATGCTGGAATTAGCACCCTGAGTGAAATGAATCTTGATGCCTGTAGCAAAGTCCATATGAATGAATCTTGATGCCTGTAGCAAAGTCCATATCAATTCACTTTGCATAAGTAATGTGATTGCCAAAGAGACAATAGCACTTCACACACTTTTAGAAGAAGCTATGATTTTGAAGATCAAAACTAAAAAATAAAATTCCTCTGCACACGATTTTAGAAATATTGTAGTTAAATTAAAAAGTATATTTGGAGGAAAATGCAGTCATTGTCAACTCTCTTTGTGATTTGAAAAACTAATATTCCCGTTAACTTTATGATTTTATTTAAATTTGGGGGAAAGCCTAAAGAAAGAACATTATATGGCATATTTTTGGAGGTTTGGGCTTCTAAACATTCCCCCAGGGCTTCCCTGGTGGCGCAGTGGTTGAGAGTCTGCCTGCCAATGCAGGGGATGTGGGTTCACGCCCCGGTCTGGGAAGATCCCACATGCCGCGGAGCGGCTGGGCCCATGAGCCATGGCCGCTGAGCCTGCGCGTCCGAAGCCTGTGCTCCGCAACGGGAGAGGCCACAACAGTGACAGGCCCGCGTACCACAAAAAAAAAAAAAGCATAGTAGTAAACATTCCCCCAAAGAGTGATTTAGCTCATGAACACCAGATAACCACATTGCTTATAGAATCTTGAAAAGTTTAAACGATTCTTTCTAGTTTCATTAGCTTAGTTGACTTACTAAGAGAAAATAAGTACAGTTGATCCTTGAACAACATGGGGGTGAGGGCCACCCACCCCTCTCGCAGTTGAAAATCTGAGGACTGCTATCTCTGCCTCAAAGCAAAACAAAAAAAGGAATTTTTGATAAATGACTCACCCAAGGGCAGAAAGCTGAAAGTTTGGATAGAATCAGGACTCAAACCTTAGTTCTTTAGATTCTACATATTGTGATCTCTAATTGAACACAAACTTTTCCCCACACTTAGTTAATAGAAAGATCTGTAAAATGAAAATACAGGTGCAACACGTGTAAATGTACCCACACAGTTCAAACCTGTGTTGTTCAAGGGTCAATTGTAATTGCATGTTAGTGACAGAGGCATTGGACGGTTTTTGGTTTTGGGTTTTGGGGGGTTTTTTGATCAGAAATTTAAGGCAATATAATTAAAGGCACATTTTTTAAAGCACAGGAATGCAACCATTTTTAGTAGTGAGAGGAGCTTTGTTTATCACCTTAATTATCAACATATTTTAACCCCTTGTAAGAGGGGTAAAGGAAATAAACTATATGAGCCTGGCCTCAGTGGATAAAGTGTAGAAATATAACCATGTGTGGTAAACAGTTTTGTTATGGTCGGCTACCATATAGGCAGTGGACGGAAGAGTCCAAATAAATAGTAGAACAAACAATCAGATTTGTCCCAGCCAGGGTGTGGGACAGGGCTTGGAAGATACAGAGTGTAGGTGCTCTACCTCTCCATGGGGAGGCCTCCCATGGGAGATCTTCCCATGTGAATTCCCACACTTAGCATCGTGTCCCTTTTCTCTATATGCCTGACATCTCCTTCCCTCCAGCTTACTGGGGGAAAAAAAGCAAAACACAGATACCCGCCTTTGACCGTGTTGTCCCTTTCCAATCCTGTTTATCTTCTGCCTTTTTTTTTCCTACCAAACTGCAGTTTTACCTCCTACACTGTCTTTATGCCCATGATCACCAGCAAACCTGCTCCTTCAGATTGCCCCGACATCTTTGCCTGTTCCAAGGTCATTTTGCCATTTTCATTTCCTTTCATGACTTCGCTGTTTCAATAATGTTGATTAGTCCCTTGGAAAATTCTTCTTTAAATATATCAATGAAGCTGTTTTTAAGAGAACAGTAAAAAACTGTATACTTAAGTCTATCCTTGATGATCCTTTTAAACAATAAAAAAAAGGCATTGCCTGAATAATTCTATTGACTATCAACCCCTACCTTTTATTGTATCTTAGCACATTAAATTTCCCATCCATCAAGAAATGCTGGAATTGATGCTTAGAAATAGAAGTATGAACTCTTGGCTGGATTAAAACATCCATTATTCCTCTCAGCTTTTCTGTTTGCTGAGGTTTAGGATAATTTTTTTCCTGTACTGTAGTTTAGGGGCTGGACAAGTTATGAGTCTTTGGACTTTTTGTCATTGCATCCAGTTTGGAAAGTTTCAGTGGATTCCAGTTAAACATTGTGTTAATATTTATTTTGGTCCTGGTACAGCTTCACAAGGATTTGGGTTCTTGATACTATTCGTGTATTTGCCAGGTCAGCCCCTTCCTTTAGACCTCAAAGGTCTCGTTTCTGTCACTTGTGTTGATAATATTCTCTAAATCCTTCCTGCACTAGAACTTTTGGTCTCTAAAATGCAATTCCTTTATGTTGACTGGTCAGGTGTAGGGCCTGACTTAACCCATGTGTCAGTATGTTGGTATTTGATGTGGATCCTGGACAGCACCCTGGGGTGCAATCATCCAAGAACCTTTCCGGGCACACATTTGATTGATGGAAATCACTGACTTCCTCGGAGTGTTATCTTGACATTGTATAATCTGTCCTAGCAGTTTACATTCGTCTCAGTCCTCTAAGCTTTTAACGAAGCAGTGACTCTGAGAACAAAATTTTCTAAGTGACTGAAGGGTGATGACTTTGCACAAATTTGAAAGATACTCTTCAATTTTCAAGCAATCCTGTGAAATCAATAAATATCACCTATTTCACATTTACATCCTCTGCCAGGGTTAAAATATAAGATGACTATCTTGGCTGGGTTTTTTCCCCTCCTAACTACTAGAGAGGAATGATCATTTTAATTTTTCATGAGTAAAAGAAACAGGAAAAATTTTGTTTCTAAGGAACAACATTGGTTATTACCTTTAAAATGGATTCGTTAACAATGATTAGGTGTTATAATAAATGTTAAATGTGGCTATATTGTAGATAATGCAACGATAAAAACAGCTGTCTTGCTCCCTGAGTCCCGTTTAGTATGTGTCAAATTTCTACCCTTTCTCTCTAAGACCATGAGCTCCTTGAGAGTAGACCCGTGTTATTCCATCTGTATCCCCATAGTGCTTGGCACCTGCTAAGGCACTTAATAAAATATTGAATTAATACATGGATGAATAATCCCTGGATCTTTTAAAGATGTCCATTAAAGACATACTGGAGCAAATATTTAGTTAGCAGTGGTTTTGAGCAGTAAAATTCATAACCATAACTTATAAATATAATAATTAGAAAACTGAGGTTAAGCCCTAAAAATCCTATTAGGAAATATTTAAGAAACTATAATTTGGGGGAAAAAATCTAAGGCAACCATCTAGGGGTAGAGTGACCTCCTAATATTTTTCTTACAAAGTAGGTGATTAGAATTCCAATTAGTTTGTAAGAATGATCCGAAGAGAGGGGCAACCAGAGTGTGTGTCCTTACCCACCCCTTTCACTCAAGGTGGTGAGTATTTCTTCAGGTGATCAAGGGAAGAGGTTCCCAAACAAGCCTGACAGTCGTCCCTTGGTTCACTGCTACATGCAGGAACACTCTTTCTAAAGATACCTCTGGGAAAGTCTGACTCTTATGGGAAGTGATTCTCTCCAAAAGAAGGGGGCTCAGCTCTTCTCTAAATCATAGTTTATAAGAGAAATTCTTAACTCAAACTAAAGCAGTGGGGAGGGGATAGAGAAGGAAATGCAGTAAAGAAGCTTCTCAAAGTAGGTGACATCCAAGGTGAGGTTTGAAGGACTTAGGTAAAGGGAGAAAGGGAAGGGAATCCAAGCAAAAGGAACAGAGTATTCAAAGTCAGAGGCATGGAATAGTTGACACTCTAGCTGTGTGACTTTCGGAAAGTTACTTAACCTCTCTGTGCTGCAGTTTATTCATCTATCCAATGGGGATTAAAATACTACCTATCTCATAGGGTACTTGTGAAGATTAAATGAGTTAGTATACATAAAGCTCTTAGAACAGTGCCAGGCACAGGGTAAACACTATGAAAGAAGTAGCACTACTGTCATTACTATTAAATAGTGTTATTGTTGCTATTGTTGTTATTTGGATATGAAAGTGTAGGTGAACTGGAGCAGTGGGTTCAAGGTGACTGGAAGGGAATAATGAAAGGGTAGCAATTGAGGCAAAAAGCGGGGATGAAAGGCAGTCTGTGGTGCCATGCGATAGAGTGTAGTAGACGTTCTTCTGGAAATGACAAGGGCAATGGCTTATAAAGTGGGGCCTCATTGCCTCTTGTTGTCATACTGAGTAAGACTGGGCAGTAAAGACATCTCACCTTCCCCTCAGGATTTTGAACCACAGGGTCAACCTCATGTTCTATATCTGCTACCGCTTCCTCAGATTACCAGCAATACTTGTGTTTCACATTAACCCCTGGATTCAGCCCATAGATCTCTCTTATCTCAACATTAGTTGGTTGAATTATTAATATACACTCTCACCATTCTACCACATTCAGTAGTAGCACCTCGAGTGACCAGAATGTTTACTTTTGCAGCCCTTCATGGGACTCCCCTCCCAATTCACTACTACACTGAAATATTCAGATGAAGCCCAATCATGATGATAAAGACTATAATGGTAGTAATCATCGTAATAATAGAAGTTGCATTCAACTGCATACTTCCATGTGACTGGCATTGTACCAGTGATATCAGGTAATACTAAGTATATTTTTGTAAACATACTACCACGTGACCCCTTAATTGTCTCATCTGACCTTTCTGCTAGCTTGATGTTTACTTGTTCCTCTGTGGTATCTTCAACTGGACTTTTCTTTTTACCAACTTATTATTGTTTTTAAATTTTTGAGCCAAGTATACATTCTCGTCCTTGTCCTTCTTAGCTCCAAACTACCCTGTCACCACAGTCTTTTCACACCTGTCCCCTGCTTCCCACTGAGTCCTGACCTCTCAAAGGTGATTTAAATATGGCAAGCTAAAGAAAGCACATGTGAGGATTTTTCTTAGTATATTCTAATATCAGTTACTTTTACAATTTCTGGGTTATTTCTTTAACTTGTCTATTTAGTATGTATTGATACACTCTTTCTCAGAGAAGGATATTTCTTTGGTCATCCTTATCCTGTGTCTCATATATGTTAGTTTGCCAGTATTACACACAATATAGGATGAGTAGAATTTGACCATTAGGACAAATTACTACTGTATCAACTTGGGACAATACAAATTGGGAGATTGTTCTCATTCTTCTAGTACTTTGTAAAGAATAAATAAAAGTTTTGTAGAGGAAAAATAAATATAATTAATCTTTGGAAACTCTCATTTTTCCTTCCAAAGTAGAGTAACAGGCCCTCTCATAAATTCTGGGGAAACAGACCTCAGTGTTTACTACTGGAAGCTCACCAGTGCTGTGGAAGTTTCTGGAGAGGAATGTTGTGGAATTGGCGGTAGAGTGAAATAGTTTTCTCTCCTGTCCTCTGTTCATTGGCTTGAACTAAACCCAAGTCAAAAGTCAGAAGCCTCTTATAAGTTGTCATTTTCCTTCTCACTTAGGACCTTCCTTAATGATTAAAAACGTAACTTTTAAACCAGATTTCCCCTTTACCCCTCTGCCAGGCCCAGCTGCGTTAAGAGCTGTAATGGGTCCCCAATCGAGGAGGCTTATACTTGAGACTCTTGGCTTCCACCCACCTATGGAACCTAATTTATGCCTGATTGGCTTGGTTTTTCTCTCTCTCAGTTGCCCTCCTTTAACAAAATTTAGTAAATGAACTGAGGTTTGCTAGTCTTTTGCTGTTAAGACCGTTTTTTCAGTATTGCAATCCATGGACTGCCAACATGAAAGGTGTGTGTCTTTATATGTCTGTCAGTGTGTGTGTGTGATCTTGTTTCTTCTTTTTAAAGTATTTTGTGTGTATCTAGATCTGTACTAAATTAGAACAGGCATGCGCTCCTTTAAGAATGCCCTCCCCAGTCCCCCTGAGGAGGCTATTTGAAAAAATAGTTCCTTGAGAGCAGAGAATGACCATGTCTTCTTTATCAAATTTATGACAAATTTTTTAATTTTTATTTATTTATTTTTTTAACGGTACACGGGCCTCTCACTGTTGTGGCCTCTCCCGTTGCGGAGCACAGGCTCGGGACGCGCAGGCTTGGGACGCGCAGGCTCAGCGGCCACGGCTCACGGGACTAGCCGCTCCGCGGCATGTGGGATCCTCCCGGACCGGGACACGAACCCGTGTCCCCTGCATCGGCAGGCACACTCCCAACCACTGTGCCACTAGGGAAGCCCCTATGACAAATTTTTTACCTATTTCTCTGAGGTTGGTCTCTCCCCATGCTCATTCTTCCTACATAATCCTCTTCCTAAAATAAAACACACCTTTCATTATGTAATCTCCTACAATACGTAAGTGTTTGTATTCTGTGGTATCTTAACAGGCATTTTTTTAAAAAGGCAGGGGAAGAGGTTCCATGATTTAAAAGCAATACAGAAAGAGTTAAAGTGAACAAGTATGTTTATCGGAGAGGCCTTTTTAACTTATCCTTCAGGAATGGGCTGATTTTTGCCATGCAAAGGTCCCCAAACTCATCTGGGTATGGGACTCATTTTTACCCAGGCATAGTGGGAGAACAGTATTCCTTGGAACATACCTTTGGAAACTCTGATGGACACCGCTCTACTTGCTCTCCTAATCATTTCAAACACCTCAACCTGCATTTCATGGTTTTCCACTCGCTTGGACAAGCATCTACCCATTAGTCCCGCAAGTTCTAAATGCACTTTTTCCAATTTGCATTTTCCAGTAATAATGTCAAACAATTAAATAAAAATATCAGTAAGTATAGAGATATTAATGAACTTGAATTTCTAGAGAGGGGAGAGAGAGAGAGGCTGAAAGGAAGGAAGAATTAAATGTCCAGAAATAGTATTTAGAGATGGAGGCGTGACAGGCTCTGAAAGCTATGCAAGGAGCTTTCCATGAAGACAGGTACGATGCCAGCACCACTTGGAATAATGATTAAATAAATATACCACTTATTTTCTTATAAACAGTCTTTATGTCCTTTATAGAACCAAAGTCCGTGGGCGGGAAACAAGAAAGGAGAGCAACAAGAAAATATGGCTTAAGTCATAGAAATCAGACCTGAGGAGTACTTTACAGACCCCCTATTTAATTCCCTAATATTACAGGAAAGAAAACCAGTGTGTAGAGAGAAGTGATTTAGATATTCTTTTAGTTGCATATTTTTTCCACCTCACATTGATTGTAATTGAGTCAGTTAGAAATAAGTGCATGTAAAAAAAATGATTTTAACATTTTGAACTGTGCACCTATTTCTTTTTACACACACACACACACACACACACACTGTATTTTATTTGTACAAGAGATAAATAAACTGACACCAAGCATTGTAAATGGATGACCACAACAAAAGCAACAATGATTGCAATTACCAAACATGAAACACACTCGTACTATGTCATAATATTGACATTCAGTCCAGGAATCCTCCACTGTAACAGCTCCTTTACTTTGCAGTGAAAATTGAATTGTATATTTTTTGCCTCTGAGCCTTTGTGGGATTTTTCTTTTTTTTTATTCAAACACAGTCACAAAAATTATAATCATCCTCATCAGTTCACTCAGTCCCATGTAATTAATTTTTTTTCATCTTGATCTTTTGCTAGCATTTTTATGCATTTATCAGTTTTCCATTAGAGTTCTGAAAATGCTTATTCATTCAGTTCAGTAGTACAGTCAGTTACCAGAAACCTGTACTTGTCGGAGTCTTTTCCATGAATTCCTTGAAGATGAAACCCTTTTATAGGAACATTTTTGCAAAAGCATCAGAGTACACCAGAACTGTCTGTAAATGACAAAAGACTTAAAAATGACCACGGTTAAAGATTTGATGAAATTTCATAATAATGCAATTGACAAGGAAATTTAGTTGTTCCTGAGATATACATTTTAAAGTAATAACTAGAATTATGACTTACATTATACCAGAACATATAAGATTTTAGAAATTTCACGTAATGTCTGAAACATTTATATTAACATATTTCCATACAAATAACCCAAAGAAAGTTTAGTATTAGTTTGTGTTTGTTTGTTTATACTGCAGGTTCTTATTAGTCATCAGTTTTATACACATCAGTGTATACATGTCAATCCCAATCTCCCAATTCAGCACACCACCATCCCCGCCCCCCTGCAGCTTTCCCCCTTGGTGTCCATACGTTCTCTACATCTGTGTCTCAGCTTCTGCCCTGCAAACTGTTTCATCTGTACCATTTTTCTAGGTTCTACATACATGCGTTAATATATGATATTTGTTTTTCTCTTTCTGACTTACTTCACTCTGTGTGACAGTCTCTAGGTCCATCCACGTCTCAACAAATGACTCAATTTCGTTCCTTTTTATGGCTGAGTAATATTCCATTGTATATATGTACCACAACTTCTTTATCCATTCGTCTGTCGATGGGCATTTAGGTTGCTTCCATGACCTGGCTATTGTAAATAGTGCTGCAATGAACATTGGGGTGCATGTGTCTTTTTGAATTATGGTTTTCTCTGGGTATATGCCCAGTAGTGGGATTGCTGGATCATATGGTAATTCTATTTTTAGTTTTTTAAGGAACCTCTATACTGTTCTCCATAGTGGCTGTATCAATTTACATTCCCACCAACAGTGCAAGAGGGTTCCCTTTTCTCCATGCTCTCTCCAGCATTTATTGTTTATAGATTTTCTGATGATGTCCATTCTCACCAGTGTGAGGCGATATCTCATGGTAGTTTTGATTTGCATTTCTCTAATAATTAGTGATGTTGAGCATCGTTTCATGTGTCTCTTGGCCATCTGTATGTCTTCTTTGGAGAAATATCTATTTAGCTCTTCTGCCCATTTTTGGATTGGGTTGTCTGTTTTTTTAATATTGAGCTGCATGAGCTGTTTATATATTTTGGAGATTAATCCTTTGTTTGTTGATTCCTTTGCAAACATTTTCTCCCATTCTGAGGGTTGTCTTTTCATCTTGTTTTTGGTTTCCTTTGCTGTGCAAAAGCTTTGATGTTTCATTAGGTCCCATTTGTTTATTTTTGTTTTTATTTCCATTACTCTAGGAGGTGGATCAAAAAAGATCTTGCTGTGATTTATGTCAAAGAGTGTTCTTCCTATGTTTTCCTCTAAGAGTTTTATAGTGTCTGGTCTTACATTTAGGTCTCGAATCCATTTTGAGTTTATTTTTGTGTATGGTGTTAGGGAGTGTTCTAATTTCATTCTTTTACATGTAGCTGTCCAGTTTTCCCAGGACCACTTATTGAAGAGACTGTCTTATCTCCATTGTATATCTTTGCCTCCTTTGTCATAGATTAGTTGACCATAGGTGCATGGGTTTATCTCTGGGCTTTCTATCTTGTTCCATTGATCTGTGTTTCTGTGCCAGTACCATATTGTCTTGATTACTGTAGCTTTGTAGTATAGTCTGAAGTCAGGGAGTCTGATTCCTCCAGCTCCGTGTTTTTCCCTCAAGACTGCTTTGGCTATTCAGGGTCTTTTGAGTCTCCATACAAATCTTAAAATGATTTGTTCTAGTTCCTTAAAAATTGCGATTGGTAATTTCATAGGGATTGCATTGAATCTGTAGATTGCTTTGGGTAGTATAGACATTTTCACAATATTGATTCTTCCAATCCAAGAACATGGTATATCTCTCCATCTGTTGGTATCATCTTTAATTTCTTTCATCAGTGTGTTATGGTTTTCTGCATACACGTGTTTGTCTCCCTAGGTAGGTTTATTCCTAGGTATTTTATTCTTTTTTTGTAATGGTAAATGGGAGTGTTTCCATAATTTCTCTTTCAGATTTTTCATTAGTGTATAGGAATGCAAGAGATTTCTGTGCATTAATTTTGTATCCTGCAACTTTACCAAATTCATTGATTAGCTCTAGTAGTTTTCTGGTGGCATTTTTAGGATTCTCTATGTATAATATCACGTCATCGGCAAACAGTGACAGTTTTACTTCTTTTCCAATTTGTATTCCTTTTATTTCTTTTTTTTTGTCTGATTGCCATGGCTAGGACTTCCAAAACTATGTTGAATAATAGTGGTGAGAGTGGACATCCATGTCTCATTCCTGATCTTAGAGGAAATGCTTTCAATTTTTCACCATTGAGAATGAGGTTTGCTGTGGGTTTGTCGTATATGGCCTTTATTATGTTGAGGTAGGTTCCCTCTATGCCCACTTTCTTGAGAGTATTTATCATAAATCGGTGTTGAATTTTGTCAAAAGCTTTTTCTGCATCTACTGAGATGATTATGTGGTTTTTATTCTTCAATTTGCTAGTATGATGTATCACATTGACTGATTTGTGTATATTGAAGAATCCTTGCATCCCCTGGGATAAATCCCACTTGATCATGGTATATGAGCCTTTTAATGTGTTGTTGGATTCTATTTGCTAGTATTGTGTTGAGGATTTTTCCATCTATGTTCATCAGTGATATTGGCCTGTAGTATTCTTTCTTTGTGACATCCTTGTCTGGTTTTGGTATCAGGGTGATGGTGGCCTCATAGAATGAGTTTGGGAGTGTTCCTTCCTCTGCAATTTTTTGAAAGAGTTTGAGAAGGATGGGTGTTAGCTCTTCTCTAAATGTTTGATAGAATTCACCTGTGAAGCAATGTGGTCCTGGACTTTTGTTTGTTGGAAGATTTTCAATCACAGTTTCAATTTCATTACTTGTGATTGCTCAGTTCATATTTTCTATTTCTTCCTGGTTCAGTCTTGAAAGGTTATACATTTCTAAGAATTTGTCCATTTCTTCCAGGTTTTCCATTTTATTGGCATAGAGTTGCTTGTAGTAGTCTCTTAGGATGTTTTGTATTTCTGCGGTGTCTGTTGTAACTTCTCCTTTTTCATTTCTAATTTTATTGACTTGAGTCCTCTCCCTCTTTTTCTTTATGAGTCTTGCTAATGGTTTATAATTTTATCTTCTCAAAGAACCAGCTTTTAATTTTATTGATCTTTGTTATTGTCTTCTTTGTTTCTATTTCATTTATTTCTGCTCTGATCTTTATGATTTCTTTCCTTCTGCTAACTTTGGGTTTTGTTCGTTCTTCTTTCTCTAGTTCCTTTAGGTGTAAGGTTAGATAGTTTACTTGAGATTTTTCTTCTTTCTTGAGGTAGGCTTGTATAGCTATAAACTTCCCTCTTAAAACTGCTTTTGCTGCATCCCATAGGTTTTGGATCATTGTTTTTTCATTGCCATTTGTCTCTAGGTATTTTTTGATTTCCTTTTTGATTTCTTCAGTGATCTCTTGGTTATTTAGTAATGTATTGTTTAGCCTCCATGTGTTTGTGTTTTGTATGTTTTTTTTCCCTGTAATTCATTTCTAATCTCATAGTGTTGTCAGAAAAGATGCTTGATATGATTTCAATTTTCTTAAATTTACTGAGGCTTGACTTGTGACCCAAGATGTGATCTATCCTGGAGAATGTTCTGTGCATACTTGAGAAGAAAGTGTAATCTGCTGTTTTTGGATGGAATGTCCTATAAGTATCAATTAAATCTATGTGGTCTGTTGTGTCATTTAAAGCTTCTGTTTCCCTATTTATTTTCAGTTTGGATGATCTGTCCATTGGTGTAAGTGAGGTGTTAAGTCCCCCACTATTATTGTGTTACTGTCGATTTCCTCTTTTATAGCTGTTAGCAGTTGCCTTATGTATTGAGGTGCTCCTATGTTGGATGCATATATATTTATAATTGTTATATCTTCTTCTTGGATTGATCCCTTGATCATTATATAGTGTCCTTCCTTGTCTCTTGTAACATTCTTTATTTTAAAGTCTGTTTTATTTGATACGAATATAGCTACTTCAGCTTTCTTTTGATTTCCATTTGCATGGAATATCTTTTTCCATCCCCTCACTTTCAGTCTGTGTGTGTCCCTAGGTCTGAAGTGGGCCTGTTGTAGACAGCATATATATGGGTCTTGTTTTTGTACCCATTCAGCAAGCCTGTGTCTTTTGGTTGGAGCATTTAATCCATTCATGTTTAATTATCGATATGTATGTCCCTATGACCATTTTCTTAATTGTTTTGGGTTTGCTTTTGTAGGTCCTTTTCTTCTCTTGTGTTTCCCACTTAGAGAAGTTCCTTTAGCATTATTTGTAGAGCTGGTTTGGTGGTGCTGAATTTTCTTAACTTTTGCTTGTCTGTAAAGCTTTTGATTTCTCCATCGACTCTGAATGAGATCCTTGCTGGGTAGAGTAATCTGGGTTGTAGGTTCTTCCCTTTCATCACTGTAAGTATATTATGCCACTCCCTTCTGGCTTGTGGAGTTTCTGCTGAGAAATCAGCTGTTAACCTTATGGGAGTTCCCTTGTATGTTATTTGTTGTTTTTCCCTTGCTGCTTTTAATAATTTTTCTTTGTCTTTAATTTTTGCCAGTTTGATTACCCTGTGTCTCGGCGTGTTTCTCCTTGGGTTTATCCTGTATGGGACTCGCTGCGCTTCCTTGACTTTGGTGGCTGTTGGCTTTGCCATGTTAGGGAAGTTTTCAACTAGCATCTCTTCAAATATTTTCTCTGGGCCTTTCTCTCTCTCTTCTCCTTCTGGGACCCCTATAATGCAAATGTTGTTGCATTTAATGTTGTCCCAGAGTCTCTTAGGCTGTCTTCATTTCTTTGCATTCTTTTTTCTTTAGTCTGTTCCGCAGCAGTGAATTCCACCATTCTGTCTTCTAAGTCATTTATCCATTCTTCTGCCTCAGTTATTGTGCCGTTGATTCCTTCTAGTGTAGTTTTCATTTCAGTTATTGTATTGTTCATCTCTGTTTGTTTGTTCTTTAATTCTTCTAGGTCTTTATTAAACATTTCTTGCATCTTCTCGATCTTTGCCTCCATTCTTTTTCCAAGGTCCTGGATCATCTTCACTATCATTATTCTGAATTCTTTTTCTGGAAGGTTGTCTATCTCCACTTCATTTAGTTGTTTTTCTGGGGTTTTATCTTGTTCCTTCATCTGGTATATAGCCTTCTGCCTTTTCATCTTGTCTATCTTTCCGTGAATGTGGGTTTTGTTCCACCGGCTGCAGGATTGTAGTTCTTCTTGCTTCTGCTGTCTGCTCTCTGGAGGATGAGGCTATCTCAGAGGCTTGATGGGAGGGACTGGTGGTGGGTAGAGGGGACTGTTGCTCTGGTGGGCAGAACTCAGTAAAACTTTAATCCACTTGACTGTTGATGGGTGTGGCTGGGTTCCCTCCCTGTTGGTTGTTTGGCCTGAGACAACCCAGCACTGGAACCTACCTTGGCTCTTTGTTGGGGCTAATGACAGACTCTGGGAGGGCTCACGTCAAGGAGTACTTCCTAGAACTTCTGCTGCCAGTGTCCTTGTCCCCGTGGTGAAACAGAGCCACCCCCTGCCTCTGCAGGAGACCCTCCAACACTAGCAGGTAGGTCTGGTTCAGTCTCCCCTGGGGTCACTGATTCTTCCCCTGGGTCCCGATGTGCCCACTACTTTGTGTGTGCCCTCCAAGAGTGGAGTCTCTGTTTCCCCCAGTCCTGTTGAAGTCTTGCAATCAATTCCCACTAGGTTTCAAAGTCTGATTCTCTAGGAATTCCTCCTCCCGTTGCTGGACCCCCAGGTTGGGAAGCCTGACATGGGGCTCAGAACCTTCACTCCAGCGGGTGGACTTCTGTGGTATAAGTGTTCGCCAGTCTGTGAGTCACCCATCCAGCTGTTATGGGATTTGATTTTACTGTGATTGTGCCCTTCCTACCGTCTCACTGTGGCTTCTCCTTTGTCTTTGGATGTCGGGTACCTTTTTTGGTGAGTTCCAGTGTCTTTCTGTCAGTGATTGTCCAGCAGCTAGTTGTGATTCTGGTGTTCTCGCAAGAGGGAGAGCACGTCCTTCTACTCTGCCGTCTTGGTTCCTCCTCCTGTGTACCTATTTTTATTTGAGTAGTGCTGGAATATCTTGCAATTTTCTCTTGCTTAATGATGCCTCACCCTATTGTCATAAAGCTATTCATAAAATAATTTTAATCATCAGGAAAAAACCCAGCACTTTAAAATAATGTAAATGTCTTTTAATGTATTTGTTTGTTGTTTCCCTCTTTTTATTGAGCTATGAGCTTCTTGAGGTCAGTGGTCATAGTTCACATCTATTCTATATTCCCCACAGCTTTCAGTCAGACTAGTAAATGGTTAATATATAACACAGGCTGATTATCTTATTGAGCAATTACATATAAATTAAATTAAGCCACTAGCAGTAATGTTGCTGATGAATGATAGGATAAACTCTGAAGTTTTATATTTACTGCAAATTTATTTTAATCCTCATTTAGGTGCCCCAGTGACTGAAACATAACTGCACCCCAAACACAAATGGACCTGCAAAGACACCTCTGTCCATTCTTAATTGATATTTTTGACAATCGCATTCTCCGCTTATCACCTCTTTTCTACTCCATTGATTTTTGCCCCTTCTGTCCAATCAGTTGTACAAACATGAACACATGAATGTTTACATATCAACCTACATGTCATCATTGCGAAACATGCAAGAATGTAATAACAGTCTAGAATTTTTTTTCATATTCACCCAAAGTCCATAGTTGAAGGTTCATTCTTAGTATTGTACATTGTATGGGTCTGTACAAGTATAACATACAATCATAATTATAACATCATACAGAGTATTTCACTGCCTTAAAAATCCTCTGTGCTCTGCTTTTTCATCCCTCCCTCCCCGCACGCAACTCCTGGCAACCACTGATCTCTTGCTGTCACCATAGTTTTGCCTTTTCCAGAGTGTCCTGTACTGGGAATCATATAATACATAGCCTTTCCAGATTAGCTTCTTTGACTTGGTAAAAACGCATTTAAGGTTCCTCTGAGTCTTTTCATGGCTTGATAGCTCATTTCTTCTTATCACTGAATAACATTGCCTTGATATACTACAGTTTATCACTTCATCAGGACATCTTTGTTGCTTCCAGGTTTTGGCCATTATGAATAAAACTGCTATAAGCATTCGTATGCAGATCTTTGTGTGGGCCTTAGTTTTCAATTCCTTTGGGTAAATACCAATGAGTATCATTGCTGGATTGTATGGTAAGAATATGTTTAGTTTTGTAAGAAACTTCCAAAGTGGCTGTACCATCTTGCGTTCCCACCAGCAGTGAATGAGAACCCCAAGGAGTTCCCCATCCCTCCCCACCAAGAATTAAATCTGCTGCCCTCCAGGACTGTTTGACCAAACTTGCTCTAACAGAAAATGTTTAGGGCAGTGAAACTACTCTGCTACCACAATGGTGGGTACATGTAATACACTGGTCACAACCCATAGAATGTGCAACACCAAGAGTGAACACTAAGATAAACTATAGACTTTGGGCGATAATGATGCGTCAGTATAGGGTCATCGATTGTAACGAATGTCCTGCTCTGTGGGAAACGTTAATAACGGAGGAGGCTGTGGGGCAGGAGTATACGGGAACTCTCTCCACCTGCCTCTCAATTTTGCCATGAACCTAAAACTGCTCTAATAGCTAAAATTAAAAACACAAATACAAAAAACCATCCTATATGTGGAAAACCAAACACTTCAGGAATGAAGTAAAGGTATATTTTAAAAATTAATTTTTATTAGAATATAGTTGACTTACAGTGTTGTGTTAGTTTCAGGTGTACAGCAAAGTGAATCAGTTATACATATACATATATCCAGTCTTTTTTAGATTCTTTTCCCATATAGGTCATTACAGAGTATTGAGTGGAGTTCCCTGTGCTATACAGTAGGTCCTTATTAGTTATCCATTTTATATATAGTAGTGTGTTTGTGTCAGTCCCAACCTCCCAATTTATCCCTACTGTCTTCCTTTCACCCTTGGTAACCATAAGTTTGTTTTCTACATCTGTGACTATTTCTGTTTTGTAAATAGGTTCGTATGTACCACTTTTTTAGATTCCACATATAAGTGATATCATGTGATATTTGTCTTTCTCTGTCTGACTTACTTCACTCAGTTTGACAGTCTCTAGGTCCATCCATGTTGCTGAAATGGCATTATTTCATTCTTTTTTATGGCTGAGTAATATTGCATTGTTTATATGTACCACATCTTCTCTATCCATTCCTCCGTCGATGGACATTTAGGTTGCTTCCATATCCTGGCTATTATAAATAGTGCTGCAGTGAACATTGGGGTGCATGTATCTTTTTGAATTACGATTTTCTCTGGATATATGCCCAGTAGTGGGATTGCTGGATCATATGGTAGCTCTATTTTTAGTTTCTTGAGGAACCTCCATACTGTTCTCCATAGTGGCTGTATCAATTTACATTCCCACCAACAGTGTAGGAGGGTTCCCTTTTCTCCACACCCTCTCCAGCATTTATTGTTTGTAGACTTTTTGATGATGGCCATTCTGACCGGTGTGAGGTGATACCTCATTGTAGTTTTGATTTTCATTTCTCTAATAATTAGTGATGTTGAGCATCATGTCATGTGCCTCTTGGCCATCTGTATGTCTTCTTTAGAGAAATGTCTATTTAGATCTTCCACCCATTTTTTTATTGTGTTGTTTGTTTTTTTGATATTGAGCTGCATGAGCTGTTTGTATATTTTGGAGGTTAATCCCTTGTTGGTCATTCTTTCTCCAGCAATAGAAAGCAGCAGCGTGAGTAAAGGCTTGAAGGGCAGAAGGGTTCCAGTGTGCAGCGGGGATTGTGAACCCAGCCGACTGGCTGGAGCAGAGGGTTTTGATTAGGGGACGAGGGGGAAAGCACATTTGGAACGCGTGGTCCTGCCGTTTCAGCACTGATCTGCCCCAGTGGGATCAGATGGTGGTATTCATAGCCCCGGACTGTCTTGTTAGAGCCCTGGCTCTGGGATCTGTGGCGTGGAGGTACTTTCTTGATGTAGCTATTTGTACTGAGCCTGTCACTAGCTCAGCAGGAGGTAAAAATTACTTGACAGTCTCTCCTGGCTCTCACCCATCCAAAGCGTGAGGGAGAGTAGGGGTGTCAGAGTGGGTGGGCATTGGGGAGAGTCCTTAAGAGCTGAAGCGTTCAGTGAGGGAGAGTGAAGGGCATTGAGAGGCTTACCCACATTCTGGGGCACCCGTGCCAGGCAAGCAGCCCCACCCCACCGTGGGGTCCCTGTGCCCTCCACCCCCCCCCATAGTTGACCTTTAATCCAAAGTGTTTGGTTCCATATGGAAATCTCTCTCTCCTCTCTCTCTTTCAATTTCTCTCTATCTCATTTTTTGCGCACACACACAATTATTATCAAAAAACACTTTGGAATTTAAACTCTCAGCTAGGGATCCTTTTCCTAAACAAAAAGCTACAATTTAATACATTTCTATCGGTTCCCTATTACATAGCAAACGGGAACCACTCGCCGTATGCAGTACAATCATTTAAGCTCATTTGACTTCTAAAGGCGAGGGCGATAACATTTTGGATTTCATTTTTGTTTGTCCTATAAGAGTATTGAGTTTTGGCCAAAACCCCAGGCCCTGGGTGAATGTGCTTCAGACCTCACTTTTTGTCAGGAGGCCAAGTGGACTTGGGAGAGAGGGTGGAGCTGTCTGTTCAGACATGATTTTTAGTTTTACCCTTTGCCTCTGGAGCCAGGGCCCTGGCCCGCATCCAGCGCACGAAGAGAAGATTATGGTATTTTCTAGGTAATTTTAAGGAGCACAAACCCAAAGTAAAGTCAGGTGGTTTCACGTCTGCACTGAATTTTTCATGTTAAGGATTTGTCCTGATTCGGGTTTTCAGCAGAGCTGTATTTTAAATGATGAAGGGAACTGTATTCTTCTGGAGACAGGCATGTTTTGGTTGTTTGCTAATGACCTCTGGTTTTGCTTATGGAGAGTTTTGTTAACAAATGGAAATGTAGCAAAATAAAACACTCTCTTTCGTACTTTCTTTTTTTGCTTCCTTTTCCTTCTTTCTTAAACAATGGGAACGCTTGCAATAAGCTGTCAAAACCAGGCTATAGATATTAGTTATTGTAGCATCATTAATACTGTGTAAAAATAAATTAGTCACTTTGGCAATCAAACACATTCTTGTGATCTCCTGTCGGTGCTTTTAAACAGAGCCTTCCCCTGCTGTTTGATAGATCCTATTGTTAAGAGAAGAGGCTGTAGAGATGTATTCAAAAATTCTTCGAAATTTCTCCAGCCTCAGGAACCCATTCAGCAGGAATTAGCCTTTAAGGAGGCTGATAAGGAGAGCTCGGCAGGGGCCTGCCTGCTCTGGAGGTGAAAGGTTAACCCCAGGCCCTGGGTAAGAGGGCTCCGCTTTTGGACCCATGTCGTGCTCAGCTACCCTGCCTGCTTGCCTCGCCTTTTCCTGCCCTCTCACCCCATCCGCACCTCACCCTCCAGCTACCTTTTCTAAAAGAAAGGGACTTCAAGACGGAGCCTGCAGAGGGTGACAAAATTAAACCAAAATAAACTCTCATCTCAAGCACAGCAGACTTTTTTTCGGAGACTTTTTTTCGGGGTGTGGGGGGGGAACAGCTCTCTATCCAGGCAAAAGTGACGGGCTGAATCCGGCAGAATTGTCATTTCTGGTTCACGTTCAGTTGGGTCCCTGCAGTGGTTGGGCGTGTTGGTATCGAGGCAGCATCGAGTTTTCCACTCTGTGCCCTCCTCAGTTGTCCCAACAACATTGCAGAACTAGAGGTGCGAAGTAAAGCGAAGTTGAAAATTAAAAAGAGGCTCTGCTGCCTCCAGAGAGGCTTTATATTCACCACAGGCCCTTTCCAGTGGAAGACACAAAAGACTGCAAAAGAAACAGCATTCTGCCTTGTGCTCTTGGGGGCAATTCCATAAATGCAGAATCGTAGGGTAAATGTGCCCATGTGGGTGTGCCTTAGAAGCCAAGGAAAAAAAGAGAGCCTTCCTTCTCTTTTCCTTTGAGAGCTATATTAGTTTGCTAGGGCTGCCATCACAAAGTATCATAGATGGGGTGGTTTCAACAGCAGAAATTTATTTCCTCACCGTTTTGGAGACTAGAAGTCCAAGATCAAGGTATCGACAGGGTTGATTTCTTCTGAGGCCTTGCTCCTTGGCTTGCAGATGGCCGTGTTCTCCCTATATCTTCCCTCTGTGCATATTTGTGTCTGAATCTCCTCTTCTTAAAAGGACACCAGTCATATTGGATTAGAGTCCACCCATAAGACCTCATTTAACCTGAATAACCTCTTTAAGGAGGCTATATCAAAATAGTCACATTCTGAGGTACTTGGGGTTAGAACTTCAACGTATGACTTTTGGGGCCAACACAATTCAGCCTGTAACAAAAACTAAGGTTATTTCATTATCACAGTTGACCCTTGGTTATGGACAAAGTTAACAGTAATGAGCTTTGCTTGAGGTTCTTTCACACACACCCCACCCCTAGTGCCTGAAGGGCTCCAGTCCCTCCAAGGCTGGCTCCCAGGGGCAGTAAAGCCCTGAAGGACTGGTGGATGTTGAGGGAAAGTTGCAGGAACAGTTGATGCATTATGGTTAATGTGAGAAGTAACTGTGTTTGTTTGTTTGTTTTGGGGTTTTGTGGGGTTTTTTTTGCTTCCTGCAGGACTTTAATACATTTAATTTCCAGTTGCTGGCATTTGTGAATGTGATTTTTACATGAAAATCATGGACTTATATTAATAGATTCATCTTTAAATGCCTGGATTTATAGCATAGAAGCTTCTTCCACAGTTCAGAAGTAACATAAGTAGTTATCTCTGCAGTTTTTTAAAATTAATTTTTATTGGAGTATAGTTGATTTATAATGTGTTAGTTTTTGCTGTACAGCAAAGTGAATCAGTTATACATATATCCACTCTTTTTTTAGATTCTTTTCCCATATGGTCCTTACAGAGTATTGAGTAGAGTTCCCTGTGCTATACAGTAGGTCATTATTAGTTATCTATTTTATATATAGTAGTGTGTATATGTCAATCCCAATCTCCCAATTTATCCCTAGCCCCCCACCTTTTCCCCCTTAGTAACCATAAGTTTGTTTGCTACATCTGTGACTCTATTTCTGTTTTGTAAATAAGTTCATTTGTACCCCTTTTTTAGATTCCACATATAAGTGATATCATATGATATTTGTCTTTCTCTGTCTGGCTGACTTCACTCAGTATGACAATCTCTAGGTCCATCTATGTTGCTAAAATGGCATTATTTCATTCTTTTTATGGCTGAATAATATTCCATTGTATATATGTACCACATCTTCTTTATCCATTCTTCTGTCAGTGGACATTTAGGTTGCTTCCATGTCTTGGCTACTGTAAATAGTGCTGCAATGAACATTGGGGTGCATGTATCCTTTCAAATTATGGTTTTCTCTGGATATATGCCCAGGAGTGGGATTGCTGGATCATATGGTAGCTCTATAGAGAAGTAAGTTTGTTGATGCTGAATCCAAAGACCTTTTTCATCATTATCACCATGTTCAGAATACGTTTATTAACTGGTGCAGCGTATCTAGTCACTGTGTGGTGCTGATTTGGATTCAGGCTTTCTATGGTCAGTACAGCATTCTCTTGTTTTCAGGCATCACTCTTCTTCTCCAGACAAATAAACATGTAAGGATATTCCATGAAAAAGCATGTTAATCTCCTTCTCAGATCAATATCTCTCTCTTGCTCTTCCTCTTTTCCTCTCTCTCTCACACACACACAGACACACACACCAATTGAAATGTATGTATGCGTTAAAAAGAATCTCAGGTACATACTATTTGTTTTTTGCGGTACGTGGGCCTCTCACTGTTGTGGCCTCTCCCGTTGCGGAGCACAGGCTCCGGACGCGCAGGCTCAGCGGCCATGGCTCACGGGCCCAGCCGCTCTGCAGCATGTGGGATCTTCCCGGACCGGGGCACGAACCCGTGTCCCCTGCCTCGGCAGGCGGACTCTCAACCACTGCGCCACCAGGGAAGTCCCGGCATGTCCAAAAATTTGGATTAGCTTGCCAAGCCCCTTGAAGAGCCAACGTGCGTCCAGACCAACCACTGCCATATTTCCCAGCCACTCCTCAACCTACCGTCTTAGCCTTTTGACACTTCTCTCTCCAAGACCATTGGTCTTGTGTGATTTCAAGTGTGCTGGCTTCTTTTTAGTACTCATCTTGTATCATACTGTCTGCTACTCATTCTTGCAGCACACTCTCCTCTCCCTCAGCACCTCTCATCAATGATTGTTTGGCACAGGCTTCAAGCTTGCCCCTGTTTCAATTCCAGACCTACACTTCGACTGCCGGCTTAACAAGTGTCATCTCCAGAGACTCAAATGTACCATGTTTAAAATACAAATCAGATCTTCCTCCCCTACTCTGCTGCTGCTTCTATTTTCTATCATTGAAAACGCTTGCATGAATGTTAGACATCTCTGAACCTGTTTAGCACATAGCACAATGTTCTGCACGTTTATCAGTACATATTTAATAAATGAGCAGCTTATTGCATTAAAAAGTCTTAACTCTATACTCAAGACTATTCATAACATGTCCTTACCTCCGACTCTATCCAAACCAAAACTATTGCCTATTATTCCTTAGGACAAATCCTCAGAGTCCACTGGGCTGTCCCCACTTCTCACCTTCCACCTGGGAATTCCATGCTGATGTCCACAGCCAGGTCTTTGAATGCTTTGCTTCTCCCCAACCCCTCCCCACCGACTGGCTTCCTTACCATCTGTCAAAGTCTATGCATCTTTCAAGGCTGGTCCCATCACCTGTCCTAGATAATACCTTCCTTGACCACATCAGACTAAGGTAACCACCAACATGCCATCCCTCCAGTCTCCAAATTCCTCTGGCACCTGACATCTGTACCACAGAATTTAGCACCTGGCTACCTACTTGTTCGCTTTCTTTGGTATAAACAAACCAGAAAGCCAGTCTCTCTTCCAGGGATTCACAGACATGGTAAATTCCTCCTTGAGTTTTTCCCAAGAATGTGTCTTTGAGGAGGAATTTATATTCTTTCTTTCTTTCTTCATATGGGGAAATCTACGTACCTCCTTGTGACACGATGTGTTTTCCCCTATGTCTTAGTTATCAGGAAATTTAGAGCTGATTCATTACCAGATTGTGATCATCAGGATCCTAGTATTAGCTGTCTATTCTATCTGCCTCTGTTGTGTGTTTATTCTTAATTTTGCAGTATATTTAACTTGTAAGACAACGTAAGTCCTTTTGGAACAAAACGAGAAAATAGGCTCCCAAGTGAACAATTTCTTCTTATTATTTCATAATTTTCATTTTCCTACCTGGATTTCAAGTCCTTATGAACAGTCAGATCTTGTATTTCTATTGATTTCCCCAAGGAGGAAGCATATGGTAGGTCCTCAGTAAATCATTGTTGATGAATCAATACTTTTAGATATCCTAAGTGAAATGATGTACTTTGTTAAGGTAGGTTAGATTATTTTAAGCTGTGTTGGAAACACTTCCTAAAAATTACATAATTCTAACAAAGGGCCCTGAGTATATCTGTTTCTGCTAGCATTTTGTTAAATGTTTAAAATATCAGAAGAAGGAAAACACAATAAAAATCAAAAGTTAAAGATTTGGCTATTACAGTATCTAAGCATAACACTTAACACAAGCAAGAAGATTAATGAAATCAATAGTTTACTGCCATTAACACTGACCGATGACAGAGTGCATTTTTTCCCACAAGCCCAAAGCCCTGCTAGCTGCCTCTGTGGTAAACAAGACATTCAGGTGGTGTCTGACTTATTTTTTCTTCCCTTATCCTCATTTTCACTCCCCCTTCCTAATATAAGGTAGCAAACATTAAAATCGGCTTTCAATAAACTACCTGTGCCAGTCACCAGATTCTTTTCTTCCCTTTTTTTTTTTTTTTGGCAGGGGCTGGGGGGGAAGAAGGGGGTTCCTGTTTTAAGCTCACCCAGGGAGAATACTTTAACTTTGAAAGAAACCACAAGAATGTAATCATCAAGTCACAGCCAGACTTAGCCTGTGTTCATGCTTCCTGTCCTTTTACCCCTGCCCCAACCTGAGCCGCCCCCCGCTACCCCGCCAAACATTCACCCACCAACACGTAACTATAGCTGCTAAATATTTATACAGCCATGTGTGAATAATCCATATAAGTGCAAACACTTTTGAGACTTAAAATTCACCCAGCTGACTGGGCTTTATTGTTGTGCGAGAAGGGCTTGCTGAATCCTTTCTTTTGCTCTTTTAACCAGAGCGGAAATGTTTGCCTTTTCATTTCACGGCTGTGCTGCGTGAGTTGCCCTCCCCAGCCTTCTCCTTCTAAGCACTAATGTTTGAAGAGAGAATGAGAATAACAAATAACAGATACAACCATCTACACAGTTATGAGATTCAAAGATACCTCCACCCCCGCCTCCTGATCTAACCCGCATGTCATGTCTGATGTTGGAAGGTAAATTAAAACTCATCTCTGTTCCCCAAAGTAGCTGTGTTTGCATCAGACCAACGTAGCTCCGTCTTGGGCAGCCTCATATGACCTCTTAGCCTTGCAAATCGTCCAGGGTTCATAATTAATACTAGGTTATTTTCCCATGCCCATCTTTAGTATCCTGAATCACCTCACCTCATGCTTAGCTGGTGTTTCCATTTTGAATAGAAGTTAATTTCAGTTTGGTTTAGGCAAAATAAAATAAGGTAAGCAAATCTGTTGCAAAGCAGGAAGCATATCAAATGTATTCCACGTCTGAACTGAATGTTTTGAACTTCTGCTTATGTGGGATTCTCTGTGCCAGTTCTCTCCACTGTTAAAATAAACACAACTGTCAGCTGTACTACTCCTGAATATAATAGAAAAGATACATTGCATTTAACACCAGGAGACTCAGGGGTGCAGACCCACAAAGAACTTGCCTTGACCCTTTGAAAATGTGCCCTTCACATGTATGTAGGACACATATATAACAATTGAAAGTATACGATATACATTCGATTGTTGAGCAAGTAGAATGAAATATTTAATTACTTAGACAATTTTACCATTATATTTTAAACCTGGGTATTTGGGTATGTGACTTCTCGAAAAGAAATGAAATTTGTACGGCAGGTTCTTATTAGTTATCCATTTTATACATATTAGTGTATATAAAATTCAAAAAAAAATGAAATTTGTCTAAATGTTATATTTACTAAATGTAGTGCGACCACTAATGTCAGATTAGCTCTGAGAACTGGCACGTGTTTACCTGGGGAATTTAGACATAAGTTACGAAGGGAGAATCAAGGTGTAACCCATGGATCTAGGTTTATAACTTTATCTTTTTAAATTTTTAAGAATTATATGTTTGTAAATTTATATATTTATGTATATATGTATGTATATAATTTATAAATATATATTAAATATAAATTTGTTTACAATGGGGAGAGAGTTTATAAGCCAGATGCTAGAGTGGATGGAGGTGGACAGTTTAAGGACCAGAGTGGAAATATTCTGCCACTTAATCTACCCACTAATAAAATGCAGTTGTGCAGTTTAACCCGCAATAGGAACAAATAAATAAAGCTGCTTAAGCCTGCAAATATGTCTGTACTGGCTCCGCCTTCTAACTTTTCAAGGCACGGCTACAACCACACTTCTAGCTGCTTCTAGGTCCAGCCCTAGGTCATCCCTCTACACCGGCTAATCCTTCACACCAGTCTCCATCCCGTCCCGCCTGCCTCCTAATACAGGCTCTCATCCACCTGAACAGTATCTTCATATCGAATGTTTCTTTCTCTAACGTCATATTGCATATGAAACCACTTGGCCGTGGTAGGAGTAGAATTGGGGCAGCAGTAACCAAAGAGGGGCTCTTCTGAACTTGCTTGCTTCCTTCTATAGCCACAGAGTCTGTCAGAGAGAGACAGTCAGTCCAGAGGATGGCCACCCACATGGTACCAATGAGCCAACTGTCGAGTGACCGTCTCTGCCCTGCCTCCACTCAAATAAGCCCGGAGGCAGAACTTACCAAAAGAGCCCTAGCAGCTGAGGTGAATGCAAACAGCTCAATTCAGAAGAGCACCCCTGCTTGCTGAGTGTCTTCACAAGGATTCTGTACAGATTTGTTTCACTAAAATGCCTGTTTTAAAGGAGAACCTTTAGGTGGAGCTGATATGCATAAAACTCGTGCCAGTGTGGGGAAATAACTCCTTTTATGAATGAGGGAGGCAAAGCTGGTAGCTTTTTCTGTGGCTTGAAACACTCAAACGCTAGTCAGAACCTGTGAATATGTATCCATTCTTTTATATGGATTTATCCCCTTTATTGCTGGCGCCTCCTGGATTAGAAGGATTCTTCCATGCAAATAAGCCGTAGAGGAAGGTAGTGCAGCAAAGAACACCTTTTATGTGGCTTCAGTACTTACTTAGCAAAACTTCTACATTTATAGAGAGGCAAATGCTAAATTCCTGGATTTCTGTAACCTTCTTTGTAATTCTTTTAACTAATTCAAGTTAAAGTCCTTAAATGTATTTTTGGTTAATGTACACAAACAACAAACAGACCCACTGTACATCTTCTGTTAAGAATAGCTCATCCAAAGTGTTTATGCCTGATTCTGAATTTCTGACCATGGTAGAAGCAGGTAAAGATAGGATTTGGGTATCATGAGTATTGTTACAATATTAGCCACAGAAATTAAGATAAATACAGGATACTTTGTGCTTTAGAAAGACACTACATTAAGTTGCAAATAATGTTTTCCAGCCATAGTACCAAATTTGCAACACTTCTTTTGGGCCAAGAAAGTTGGTGGTTTGGTTTGGTTTGGTTTGTGAGTTTGGGTTGGTTTGTTTGTTTAAGCACTTTCTTTTTATGGTAGAAGCATCCATTTTTGTGTGAGCTTGAAGTTTGGGGGTCCTTTGGTGGTTTTTTAAAAAGTGATATTGTGGTCTCACATTTTAATGTTTCCTGGAAGAACTAGCTGGCTATTTAATTACTTCACAGGAACCCACATGACAGTTTTTGAAGGACATTTTCTTATTACTCATTGTTTAGTATTTTGGTCATCATTTTTCCCCCAACAAGATAGAGTTTTCAAGGTAAGATTCCATTTGTTTTCCTTTTATTTCAGAATAAATACATAGAAATTCTACTGTTAGTTGTCCACCCCGACCTGACCTACCCATGAAATACCCCCTTCCCCACTCCCCCGTCACCAAAAGAAAGGTCCGTGGTTTGGGTAGGCATTTCTAAGTTGGCTTTGAGAGCTAATCATTTACAGGCAAACGTAACCTCAAGAACCACAGTGTTTGGAGGTGTTAGGAGGCATTTTAACACAAATCTTCCTATTCATCAACCTGCAAAAAAAACTAAAGCCCATTAGGATGCCTTGAGCTTCCTGATAGGAGGAAAAAAAAATCATATAGAGGAAAATAAAACAAACACTATATTCCCTGGATGTGACTTTGGTACATTTCTAACGTCAGAAACAGAAATTCACCTCTCATGAAATCATTTTACAGTTAACTGATTGGAGAAATACGCAGCTCTAGTCATTGTCAGAAGTATACCTATAAAATCAAAGCTCAATCCAGAGATCGTCTTTATGGTAAAACGTTGATGGATGTTGTAACAGTTCATTTTTGAACAGAGTTCACTACCTGCCTCTCTTTTGTAAATTTAATAGGCTTTACCCCTTCTCTGGTCAAATAGGAGGTCTTTTATTACTTTTATTATTTCAGTTTTTCTCACTGAAAACTACCCTCGTACATCTTTGTGTATTTTGGTGAAATACAAAGTAAAAAAGAATCACTATGATATGAATTCCACAGAACATCAAGGAAGATGGCTTTAATTATAATACTTAGTTTTGAATAACTCTTTGTTAAACTTTCACATGCTTTATTCCACTCAGCCCTTACCACAGAACAGAGTCATAGAATCACAAAGCCAGTGGGAACCCTTGAGGTCAATTGCTCTAGCTTTCCATCTTACAGATGAAAAATAAACTTCAGATCCAAGAATGTTAAATTCAATTTCCTAAGTTCTGTAGTTTTTCCACTTTCTCCTACTTCCTTTTCTATGCTATACTCCTTGTGTTATCCCCATCTATCAGATGAGTCCCTCACCCAAAGTTGTATAGACATTCAGTGAACTTGAACCCGGATCTTTGCCTCTTAGCATCATTTTATTCTGCTCTCTAATGCATGGCCTGCTTTAATCTCTGCTGGCTAAAGGCCTATGTCCATCCTGTTTCCTAGTTTTCAGGAAAGAAAGACTTCTGTTAGTGTCACAGGGTGCCGAGGATGCCTGGAATTGTATGGGTAACACCTTCAGGATTATTAATAACCGATTCAGGAAATGAAACATTGTGCATGTGATAGTTTTGAACTCTTTCTACAAGTTACAGTGTGCTTAGTAAGTACTGGTTGAATTGACAGGGACAGCGAAGTGGAGAGGTAACAGATCTTTTGCTCTTTCTGTAAAGACCGAAGACCTTCACTGTGTTTCATAGAGGACCTCACGGTTCCGGCATATAGAGGATGTGCTTAACAGCTAGAAAAACCCGAGAACCAAATCCAACACCACCACTTACAACCTTCGTGGCCTTGGGAAAGTTACTAACTTTCCTGAACTATAATTTTCTCTTCTGTAAATACCGTCTACCTTACAGAGATTTTATGCGGATTAAATTAGACAATGTGTGTATAGAGTCAGGTACACGCAAGCACCCACTAATGTACCCTTTCCTGCCCTTCAAGTCTGTCTGGGAGGTGACTGGTAGCCTGCTTCTCCGCTCTGTCTGAGAATCAGGGCATTAAAATCACACTGGTCGGTGTCTGGATATTTTAACATTTTGGCACAGTTCTGGAAACCCGTCTAAAACACAGGGCGTCGCAGCTTTATTTCATTGGCATGTGTCACACATGCCGTAGTCTGCGTTACAAGGCAGTTTTCCTTTTTGTTCTCTAACGGGTCTCTGATACCAAACAGGGCATCAGAAAAGAGAACACGCAAGTGAAGGGGTTTGTGTCTAGTGAAATTTGATTGTCTTAAAAAACGCTTTCTACGGTAACACATAGTGGAATGATATTTAATTTACTAAATGACCTTGAGTATTTTGCAGGGTTAATATTTAAAATCACCAAGCTTCTGTATCCTTAATATATATAAATGATATTATAGGATCCTCCTCAAAAATCATTGGTCACATTTGCCCCTACACGCTCCACCTTTTCAAAACTTGTAGTGTTCTAAAATTGGTGATAATGCAATAGCAAGCTATAACAACTTTGTAGATACAAACATATGTTTCAAAATTCAAAAACAGAATCTTTAGACCCTAATGCTTTTGATATATTTTGTTAATATTTCATGATACATATGTAAATTATGAAATGTTTTATATTAAATGTTTGAGACAAATTTTCAATGAGGTTTTCAGCTTACCCTCTGAGTCCCAACTAAGATAGAATGGAAAACTCGTCTATTGAAAAAACTGCACTTCATATTCAGAATAGCACTGCTTACTATTGTAAGAGTGGCATTAGCCTATGCCTATAGCATGTGCCGTTCTAAACGTGGGAACTGTTGCTTCATAGATGTCGGTCCCCTTGGTACCCTAAAAATGCCTTCAATCTCTACCAAGACTTCTTCATCCTGTGAATTTATCAAGATTAGAGCAAAGCCTTTGAAAATATAAATCCTTCTCTCTGCCCCAAACATGCACAATCTGTAGCTTAGCATTAACTTGCACAGTGACTTCAGTCTTGGAGGTGGGAGGTGATAAGGGGGCTGAAGAAAACCTAGGGAATAATAGCATTTCAATACAATACTGTTAAACACGAGAAAATTGGTTTTTGGTAAGATGAACAAGGCAGTTATTTCCAGATGTTTAAAAAGTAAAATCTGCAGGATATACTGGAGTTTTGACCAAGTTTCTTCAAAAGGAAGACACCAAAAGAAAAAAGGAAAGAAATAACACTAGAGATTAGCAGCGTAATTTGAGAGAATTAACATATTGAATAATATCAACTCCTTAGAAGATGACTGTTTAAAGCTAGATGGTTTTCTAATTGATCAAAGCAAGGACTGAAGATGAGTTATGTGTATTGAATGTATGCGTGCATCTATGTCTAGACCTCTGTGTACTCAGTTATACTATCAGCTGGGTTACTAAGAGAAGATACTGAGAACTGACTTTTTAAAGCATGTGTAAGTCTTTTCTACTCTTTGATTTTAAGAAAAATGCGTTACTCATATTCTCTAACAAATAGTGACTAGCTAGCTACAAAATCAAGAATTTGGGGCAGGAATAATCTTCTATGAAGACTTAGGATTTAATATTCACAAGTAGTCAGTGAAGGAGCAGCTACTCCACCCTGCCTTTTTTTATATTAATAAGGAAAAAAGATGATATAATCCTATTAATTTAAGGTCATTGGGTATTCAGATTTGCTGAAGGAAGGTAGTTTGAATCACCTCATCCAAGCAGTGAGAGGAAGGAAAAAAGCTACATAAATAGCAAATAGGCAGATAATCTTAGCTCCAAATTACAGTACACATATGGGATATCATGAACTTTTTGGCATAAAAGAGGTATAGGGTATTAAAATACAAAACTATAAGGCTAAATGTCCATTTAATTCTTTTTGAGATCTCAATGTCACAAGTTTGTTTTAGGTACTTCTTAAACTAAAAATAAGACCACACACACCACCCGCCCCACACATACAATGTCCCATCTAAAATCTTCCGTTGCTTTAATAGTCTTACAGTTGTGTTCACGTCTCAGCAACGCCAAAGCAAGATAATTCCTGGAAAGAGAAATCACGTATAGTCACTACCTTAACAAATTTTTGCATTAGGTTTAGGCTGTGGGAGTTTATTGTCTTCCCGTGATTTTTCT
The DNA here is from genome assembly GCF_963455315.2 of Globicephala melas. Classification (NCBI taxonomy): domain Eukaryota; kingdom Metazoa; phylum Chordata; class Mammalia; order Artiodactyla; family Delphinidae; genus Globicephala; species Globicephala melas. Next base: position 58,815,557 of record NC_083322.1, read on the forward strand.
CACCTTGATTTCAGCACACGCATTTTGTGCATTTTATTTTCATTCACAGTACATTTGGGGAGTTTGCTCGAATATTTGAAGCTGATTCCCCACAGATACATTCTTTGAACATTTTCTGCAGAAAGTATTTGATTGTTCATATTGTATGTTACCGTTTTTTGATCTTATTACTCTGGCCTGTACAGGCATTCAGCTGAACCCATGAAAGGAGTACAGACAGCTGACTGGATGAGGAAGACATTGGGGGAAAAAACTCCCATTGTTTAGATTTCTGTCAGAGGATATAAGAATGCTTAATTTCTTTTATCTCTAGGGCTTTCATTATCATTTAAATTTCATTTTACATTAATTGATCAGGGATTAGTAAAGCCATTATGCAGAAATTAGAATAAGACAAGCCAGATGGAATGAATAATTCATGAAGTCCAATTACGTTTTATTTCTGGTGTACTTTCAAACTTGCCTCTGACTTCTCTGCTATTTTGATGTGACAATATTCACAGGAAATCAAGAGTGCCATTTTAATTTATTGTATCCCTCCGAAGGGGAAGCATTTGTAGGCAGTAGGGGTGTGCTAGTGCATTTTCCGCAAAAAACACCGATTTCAGGGCTCTTAGAAATACTGAGTAATCTAGAAAACGTGGTCCGCCTCCTACGAAGGTTCAGGGGCATTGCATTGAGCCCCGCCAGTCCACCTGATTTGGGTGAACTGACCCTGGAGAGAGAGACCAGAGACTCAGAACCGTGAGATTTTTCACCTCCCAGAAGAGCTACAAATCCCTTTAAAGTATGTATCCCCATCCCCGCCGCAGAGGAGCCATTAAAGTATAAATTTGGCCTCGAGTTGGATTGGAGGCAGAGTTGCAGCTACAGAAAACGACCGCGAGGTGGCAGGCGTTGCCTTCAATGCCAAGGGTTCTGGGTCTCCGGGACCGCCGGGGCTTCCAGATCCTTCCCCGCGGGTCTGATCCCGGCAGGCAGAGCACGCCTGGGTTCGGGCCCTGAGCGACTCGCAGAGCATAGCCCGGCGAGATCTCCGAGCTCCTGGGCAGCCCCGGCCACCTGTCTGGAATGTCTCGCACGACTGTGTCTGAAACCGCCTTCCCCCGCCCGTCCCAGCCCCCAGCCCCTAGCCCCTTAAGAGTCCCTCCCCGCCTCCCCCTCCCCCCTCCCCCCACCGTATTTACTTATGCCAGTGGACAGTTCTAGTAACATTAAAGCTGCGGTGCACCTTCTCGAGGACTTTCATCTCGGGAAGTTTTATGACACTTTGTGAATGTGCAAAGTTTTTAATTAGGCTCGCTAGACAGCCCGAGGCAGCCGCAGCGCCACAAAGTCTTCACGGTCTCTCTGCTTTACAGCACAACAAGCCGCTCTACTCCTTTGAAGACAATGCAGACTATGTGTACGATGTCATGTGGTCCCCCGTGCATCCCGCGCTCTTTGCCTGCGTGGACGGGATGGGGCGCTTGGACCTCTGGAACCTCAACAATGACACCGAGGTGAGCGGCGGCGCAGGCGCCGGGCCGGGCGGGCTGGGAGGGGGGAGCCGTCGGCCTCTCTCCGTCTCCCCCTCTCTCTGAAATGGCCTTTTTTGGACAGACCCTCCAATTGCAGCTGGGCTGCCGACCCCCCATTCTCCGCTGCTGTGCAGGGTATTGGCAGATGCGTTGGCCCCAAATCATTTAATCTCACTTCATCCCTAAACCGTGGCGGAATCTTGGACAATTGACGACCCTTCTCTGCAAAGAGCAAAACCATACGTGTTCACGCCTTTTACTGCGGGAAAGGACACTCGGGCATATTTCAGGGTGTTGAAATAACTCTATTGGCAAACACTTGGAAAAGTAAGCTTTTGTGGACTTTGACTTGAGATTGGGCTTTTAAAAAGGGCTATTTGCCAGTGTTTGCTACTTGCGCAATTTCTGTTTTAAATCCATAAAAGATGATTCTCTTGACCGTTTATGTTTAGATCTATTCTCCATTTGAAATTTACAAGGTGAATAATCCTTGACTAAGATACCGAACTCACAGACATACCTTTATAAGTTTCAGACTCTGAACATGTATGTTAAACTCAGTATTTTTTAATGAGATTTTAACATGTCACATTTAGAGTCCTTCACAAGTGAAAAATGTTTTCAAAAAGCAATTAACACTAGGAAATAGTCTTTAAAAATTTTTTGCTATATATATTAATGTTTTAAAAATTATGCCACGTATATTTTTCCTTTTTTACACTTTCTCAAAATTATTGAGGTGTTAATTCAGGTAGCAGAGTTTTTGGTTGGGTTTTTTAAACGTGAATATTAAATGTCCTTCAGTTTAATACAATAAAATGGTCTCGTCGTCGTCTCCTGGCCTGTGATTCAGGGCAGCTCTCCATCAATAAGAATGGACAGGTAAGAAGAACAAGTGCTGAAAACTACATGTCAAGTGGAGAACGAGAGAGAGGTCTTTTGAAGTGTTCTGAGCAGGAAACAGCTCAGCCTTTTTAATTAGGAAGCCTACAGCTGGAGGATATGAGGAGGAACAGGCTCCCCTAGTATTTTTTCTGGGAGGGGGCAGGGAAATATCCTTCAGGTGTTATTATTGAGTCATTGTATCTTGCAAGATTATATACATCTAAAACCACTGCCAAATAGTTGTCTTTTAAAAAAACTTTCCATTTACGTCTATTTTTTCCTTTTGGCTACCAGAAGTGTATGACAAGGACAAGAGTTATGTAATGAAGCATCTTTGGAAATAAAGGGCGTGAATATGTGCAGTGCCCATCATTTCAGATGTTGAAATGTTTATAACATTACTGCTTTTATAGAAAGGTGTTATTACTCTACGATGTGATGGTTTCCCAAAGTCTTTCATCACCGTCGATTAAAATCATATTGTTTCTATCTGCTAGAATAAACTCAATTCACTCTAAACAACCAAAAACACATTTTCCAGATTGATTTAGGAGACCCAGTCAGAAATCAGATTTAGTAGAAGTGAGTTCAGGTGATACTCAACTATGATGTAATGGAGTGTTCTACCAACTCCATAGTAATTCCTCTGTAACTCTTCTCGTTTAGTTTTGTGTTTTAATCGGCTTTTTAGGTAAAACAAAATTAATATCTGAGCATTGCCAAACGTGTTTTCCCTTCCCTCGCTCTAGGTATCAAGAGACAACCACATAAGTGTTTTATTGTTAACCATTTTTAAAAATGGTTACTTGGCATGCAGATCGTTTAGTTTTGCGGTGATCGTAGTTCTGCTTTCACAATAATAGTAGATACGTTGAGTCTGATTCAAATCCAGTAGTGAACTGAACACTTTTTAAAACACTCATTTTTGCCTTCTATCAAGTTGAATAACATTTTTCAAATATTTGTCCAATTAGGAATTAGATTTGTTTAAAAAAAAAAAAACTGAAATCTCAGTGTTTCTTTGTCCTTGTTCAAAATACTGTGCTTTTAAACCAGGTTATTCCGACTGCTCCTATGCAAGGATAGTTCATATTCACCTACTTCAGTGTCACCTCTACACAATGTAGTAAATTATGTATATACATCCTGTCTTTGCAATTAAAATGATTGAGTCTTTAAAAAAAATATGAAAATATATCCGAAACTGAGATACAAGAGTAAGAAAGCCAAAGACAATATATGGATTATTTTCATTGTAGATTCATCAACTTCTGAAAGCTCATTACTGGTCAAACTAATAAAATATATTTTTGTCATTTTCTTCATGCATTTGATAATTCTTTTAGCACATGTTATAGACTGTGATAGCCTTTTTTTTTAACCACTTATAATATCTATGAAAAGATATTTTTAAATGGTTAAAATATTAATTGTTCCAGTTTGCTACTTTACTTAATTCCAAATAAATAAAATTCTTTAAAATGTTTTAGGCATAATTTAAAATGTATCAAAAAAATCACTTTCTTTTGAGTATTATATTAAGATTAAATACTTTTTATTCAATTTTTGAGATTGTTCACAGATAAAATCTGTTATTAACTAGCGTTAGAGAAAGTAGGATCCTGTATGATCTCTCTAAGTTATGGAGTTAAAAGTTAACTCTGAAACTCTATAGCTGAATCGCAGATTTCTTTGCTGAGTAGCACACTAATAATAAAGTGCATTGACAGAATTATGGCCCAAACTAAATTCACATTGTTTTGGCCTTTAAAAAGTTTGGTTAAAAATTCAGTCTCCAGCACTGCACAGCAGGTTCCTTTACTGTAGAAATTGTGTATTAAAAAAAAAATGAGCTGGGGACTTTTGACATTTTTGCTGTCAATTGACATACAGTGATTTAAGCAGGTAAAAGAATTTTTATTGATTTCAAGATTAAGTTTAAACATAGATTCTTACATATGATGGAGTTTTTATTGCTATTTTAAAGATAGGTATTGGGTCAATAATATCATATAAACAGATGGTTTCAATTCCCTGAATAGCAGAATGCCAGGGGAGCTAAGGCACAGTACATGTGGTGTTTCCATCCTAATAGGACATGTTTATTAGACACAGGTCTTAAAACAGTGGCATAAGATGATGTTGGTGGCCCTCTTTTCACTATATATTTTTTTCCTTTTTTATTTTAACATTTACCTTTTTTCATTTTTAATGGGCTATTGTCATTTCCTATTCAACTTTCTTGTAGAAGGCTTGGAGATCTGATCTATCAGTTATAAACTTCCAACCTTCAAGATGAGTGTTTACACAACTGATGATGAAAAGAGGGGCAGACCCACTAAAATTCTTTTTCCAAATATTAAGGTTCTTGTAACAAATACTGCAGGTTCCATTTCAGCACCTCTGGTTCACTTTAATAATGATTAATATTGTAATTATCAACATTGTCAGATTTCAGGTGTTTATTAGAGGAGATGTAAGGCCTTTTCTACAAGTAAGTGCTACATTCTATCAGGATATCACCCTGAGGACATTTTCAGAGTTATGGAGAACTTCCTATACCTTGGTATTGCTAGGAGGAAGAAAAAAGGTGGGGGGGTGAGAAAAGAAAAAAGAAAGGAGAACTTGCAGTTTTGCTTGCTTTTTCTTCTTCTGAGCATCCCCTCCCTGATGAGGTTTTGAGGGATCAATACATTTTTTTCCCCTGAAGACCCTTAATATGACTTTTTCCCCACCATATACCCCATTCCCCCTTTTAGAGTATCCTTAATCTTGGTAAATCCTGAAATCTCCCCCTCCATTGATCCATAAATCATGACCTGATCAAGAAGTATCACATTTAGCTGCTGTGTTTGTATGTTGTTTGTGCACCCTGCATAATCGGAAGAAATATTTATGTCACTCACTGCCCATTGACTGTGGAAAAAGACTCTCCCTCTTTTCCTTTTTTTGTGAAAGTGTCTCTTCTCTCTACTCTTTAATTCAGTGGAGCATATGATTTAAGAACAATGAATCCTTTTCACCCCTGCACAAGGGATATATAGTACTTAATGCACATGCAGGCAGTGGTGACTCATCTAGTTAAACGTATCGTTGTGAATTCGTATATTTAAGTTCATATTCAGAGATTCTTTGTCATAACCCCTTTGGCAGGTTCCAACAGCAAGTGTGGCCATTGAGGGGGCATCCGCCCTAAACCGTGTTCGTTGGGCTCAAGGTGGCAAAGAAGTTGCCGTTGGGGACTCAGAAGGCCGTATTTGGATCTATGACGTCGGAGAGGTACATGTTATTTGGTTTGGGTGTTGATTTTGTTTTTGTTGTTCAGTTTTTTTGGTTTTGTTTTTGCTTGTATATCTGGTTTGAAGACCTAGTGAAATTATTGACAGCACCTTGTGGGCCCTGAGAGCCCTCTCGAGTGCGTTTGCAAATTTCCATTGACTTCGGTGGGAGTTTAGTGAGACTTCCTCAGGGCCTAATTTGGTCTTCCGCGTCCACGTGCAGGGCCGTGCGTCAGTTAGCGATCGGGCTTTCAGAGCGCTGTAGAATTCCCAGCCATCCTGTGATGGAGCATGGCACTCCCCCCCGCCCCCCCCCCGCGTCATGAAAATGAAAAGTTTGCCAAATTCATCATGCGAACATTGAATTTGGAATTTGTTGTTTACTTTGAAAAGTCAAGCTTTAGTTGGTGTGTTCAATTAAAAGGTATATACTATTACTCTTTAATTAAAAGTAGCCAATTAAAAAAGCTGAGGGGAATCAGAACTTCATATCGTTTTCATGGTATTCAAAGTTATTATATGCAGTGTGTACTTCTCCGGTTTATCCTGTTATATGACATGTAAAGTCATTCTGAATATCACAGTACATATCAAAAGAAAAAACTACATTTTTTTCATATAAATCTCCTTGAATATTCATACTATACTTAATGTTACATTATCAGTCAATTTTACAGAAGCATATCTGTTTGTTTTTACTCTATGAGAAAGTATTGACAAAAACCTTCATTTTGGTTAAAGAGTTTTTTTCTTAAAGACAAAGAAAATATTGAACTTTCAAGCAAAACAAGAGTGTTGTGTAAATTGTTTTCGTGTAATATGAATCTAACATTTGCATTCCGGGGGAAAATATACTGCATTTGTGTATATAATGTCCTAGACCTTGGGAGTGCTCTTTGAGTGCCTGGTGGATGGGCATAGCTGATTACACTGCGAAGGGTTCTTTGTGGTTTCATCAATGAGCTTTCTGTAATTTTGGCAATCCTAGATGGTTTGCTCTACAATGGAACTTTTGATGATGCTCTATGGTAGAGTTGGTTGTGTTGAAACAAGCTGGATGGTGTTTGTGTGTGTGTGTGTGTACGTATGTGTTTTAATTCGGCCAGAGACAGAAACTAAATGACTTCAGAGATGGGAGTCTTCTGTTTGGGGATGTACAACTCTAAGGAGAACAGCTAGAAGAATCTCTTGTTTTCACTGCATGCCGTCTATTTCATTAGACTCCCCCCACCCCCGCCGTCCCCCCGCTGCCCCTCAACTACTCCTGATGTCATAAGCTGAGTCATTCTAACAGTGACAAAGACTCTGTTAATATTCATCCCCAGTGGTGAAGATGCAAATGGTCCAGTGACTACTGACGTAGTTTGGAGTCTTTGAGAAAGAGAATACCCTCTGAATTAAAAATATTGCCAATATTTTTAAAGCAATATTTTCTTCAATGAATATTTAAAATCAGTGCATCTTTTTCATGGTCTTCATCATCATAAAACCAAGCAACAAAAACACTTATTCTACATTGGTTCGTTTATTTAAAAATTTAAAAGGTAGCAAAGAAGGAGAATATAAAGAAACAAAAGGTTTCTCTCCTCCTCTCCTTTGTTTAGAACAAGTACAATTGTAGGAGAGAAAATAGGTATGTGGAGACATGCTCAGAGACGAAATGGTAGAAAATAGATGAAATTTAAAAACTCTTTTCTCCACTTCCCTTACTTATACATAACGTCCCTTAATTCTCTTAAGATTATATGCAACATTAATTGTTTTATCCAAGAGGGCTGGAAAGCAGAATAGTCTAACAATCTGGTTTATTTAAAGTAAGGCATTTTGAAAAATCTGTATGCTGACCACAAATAATTTGTGGTCATATATTCATATATATGTAATATACATTCACACACACCACCTCTAGGCAATAAGAAAATACAACATAACATATATACAGAATTTTCTGCAATAAGGTGATTTTATAGCCGTTGGACAACATTACTTGAATATGACTCATACTGGGGGAGTATGTATGATTTTGTAGAAGTTGCTTTGGCTGATATATGGCTGCTAAAACTTCTTCCTAGGTTGTTGTCATCATTTCTAAGTTGTAAAGTGTTGTCATACTCATATTTCTCCTATCGTACCAGCAGATCAGGCTGGTTTTCATTTTAGTATTATTGCCCTTACTTTTCTAAGGGACATTACAGACTATGGAAATGTCTGCAACTCTAGGCCAGTCTCACCTATTGTCTGGAGTCTAGACAGGCTATAGAAAAAAATCTCTGTGACATATAATAGGCCCCCAAATTTGTAGGGTTGTTTATCCCTACAAATTCACTACCAGGGGAAAAAAAAAACGGGGGGGGGGATATACTCTTTTACTGAGAGTAGGTAATATTATAATCTTCGAGCCCTTTTCTGAACGACCGAAAATCAGGATAAGCTTATACGTTTGAACAGTTCTTTCTGTATTGTTTGATCCTAAAAAGTAACCTATAGCTCAGAAAAACTCAGACTTTACAAGATAATTTTGTTGTAAGTATAGTTTTTCTCTTAAATTTGTAAATACCTTACAAAAATATTTATATGTATTTTGGGGGAGAAATAAAGGGGTCCTTTTCTGTTTCTCTTTGCTTGCCTCTATAGCCTGTTCTAACTCTCTGAAGACCAACTCTGTAGAGGTTCCACATTCCTAGAAGGAAAGACAACTCCTCCAGCTGAGTTTAGCTGAAGCCCACTTCGGAGAGATGGTAGCTCATAGGCAGATGCTGCCATTACTGTAATTACTATTGTCTCGTTCACTGAACCTAGACCTGACAGAGCACAGCTGTCCTTAGAAGGGCACCCCCTAAACAGTGCTTCCCCAGCCTTCCTAATCACCTACACTGCAGAACGCCAGGTGGAGCGCCTTCACGGCAACCTGGCCCATTTAGAATTTGAGGTCAAATCCAACGCTGGTGCACGACTGACGAGAGGGAAGGGGTTTAAACAGGAAGTGATTTTAAAAGGAAAAAAATACAGAGAAAGAAAAAATATGTCACTGAGGATCAGATTGCCAGGAGACAGTGCTACCATTTATCTGTATCCAAAACTAGTCCTCCAGGCCCCATTAAAACAGAGCCCATCACCAGGGTCATGCTGGCCTTTGGACAGAAAACCTTGCTTTGTGGAACCCTCTAGGAAGAAGATGGAACACTTTTCGATAAGCCTTACAATACAATCTGTATAAGGAAGTAAATGGTAGTTTTTAGAGGACACTTTGTTGCTCCATTTTCCTCGGGACCTCAGTACATAGAACTGGTGTCTGTCTACCGGAGGACATCTCACGTTCATTCTCCCATGGTTTACTTGACTGAGACCTCTGTTAGGCTGAGGAGAAGGGAGGAGGGGGCAGCAGGCTATCTTTCGTAAGGTCCTGTTTCAGAGCGAGGCTGGCTTCATGGTTGTCCCACCTGTGCCGTCTTGCAGGGCCCCGTGCAGAGGAGCCCTGAGCTTGGTTTAATGCTCTGTTGTCATTGTCTTCCAATTGTTAAGACATTTTTCAACAAGGTGCTCCATGTTTCCATTTTGCACTGGGCCCCTCAAATTCTGTATTCCCTCCTGTCCACAAGAGTATTGCTTTCAATACCACTCACAATGCAGATCAGAAATTTAAAATTTTGGCCTTGACCTAGACAATTAGGAAGAAGGAGAAATCTTTATAGAGCTATGGTTAAATGTAGTGCATGCCATATGATATTATTATTACCTATTCCTTAAGACTATTCAAAAATGTTGGATGAGAATAGCAATGACATTATATTGTAAATATCATATTTGGATATTTGGTGGATATTCTAATTTACCTCCCCACAACCCTCTTTTGATCACATCACAATTTTAACTGAAAGTATAATAGAGTTTTGGGAAAGATCTCTATGATGCCTACTTTAGGTGGAGTCGAGAGGGGCGGCCTTTCTCTGTCCACCTCGGTGTCAAGAACCTCCTGATAGAGGTTCTGTGACTCCTGTGACTGCCAATGGAGAGAGCTCCATTCAAGTCCAGGTAGACGTGCCTTCCTGTGAGACCTCACACTCAGCCAGAAGGGCGCTGCAGAAAGGGACTCTGGTGTCACAGTCGTTAACAGTCGTCTGCCTCATCTCCTGTCCCAGCCGAGGCTGCAGCTGCTGCAGGGAGTCCCAGCACAGTGCGCCCATGATCATGCCCTCCTCTTATGTACAGTTGTCCTCCGTGACTTTTAAGATGATGGCAGAGAGCAGTGGCTTGAATCCAGATTTACTGATGCAATTTATTATGAACTTCTGAAGGGGTAAACAGAGGATTGTGTATGAGCTCACTGAAACCATCAGATTGAGTCTGTCCATCCTTTTTTTTTTTTCTTTCTGGTACATTTAAATAGCAAAGGCATGAGTAATATCTCAAGGTCTACGACTAAGGAGGTAAAATATAAAACAAGTGTTTTCAGGTAGGCCACATGATGCTTTGTTTATATAGCATACATTTTTGGTTGTTTGATTTGAGCATTGTATCTGGAAAATATACTGTACACGTTTATTTTCACAGATAGGGGTCTATTTTCTTTGCAGAGCAGGTGCTTAACTCCCATTAGCATAAATGGAAGTTATGTGAATTCAGTGAAAGACAGAGAAGACCCCTTTTATTATTTGGCTATAATTTTAATTCTATTCATGCATCTTAAAAGTTACTTAAATAGACAGTGCATGCACCATTTAAATTTTCTAAGATCTACACTTGAAAATGAGCCTAGCTCTTGAATACGTTTCCAGGATTTTGCTCCCTAAACTGTGGGATGCAATCTGTTTGTTTTGGAGCTGTATGATCCCATTAAATTAATTGAAAGATGGGTAAGATAACAAGTCAGAAATTAACTACAAATATAACCTGAAAATGTTGAGTGTATTCTGAAGAAGAATACACTCAGAGACCTGTTCATCATTGTTGGATTTTTAAAAATGATGTGTGAACACACATATTCTTAAGAATTAAAAATAAAAATTACTCCCTGCTGTGGCTCTTTACCGAATAGCGAGCTTTTCTATTTATATATACGTACGGAGCTGGTTTTACCAGCACATGGGCCAGTGAGTATAGAATTATTCACGTGTCCTGATGATTGATCGTCAGCCTAGCTACCTGTCTTTCTTGCAGATGTGTTTTATAGCAAGCCCGTTGCCATTTTTAATGCTTCGTTGCTGTCACACAGATGCAGCTGTCATAAATATCCCCTAACAACTATGTTTGCTGCTTATCTGAATTAGTTAGAATGCTGTTTGCAGCACCAGTTGTGAAAGAAGCAGTTTATCTTCCACCTCCTATTATTTCTTTTTCCATTAACCTCTTCTAGAGAAGACTGTTTTCAGTTGTGATGAATACTCATAAGTTTCAAATCCCTGATTGTTTTTACAGTAGTCAAATGATAAAATTCCAAAATCATTTCAGCCTAAAGTAGAATCTGAAAAATAAAATGGCAACTTAAAAACTAATTTGGGAGATGAATAAATCTTATCGTCCCAGCTTTATTTGCTTGGTATCCCATTCACTAATTACCTAAGGAAATGTGTATTAATCTCTAAAGTTTAACCCTGAGCTTTGGCAACATTTCATATAGCTTGTTTGATATGACTCTTTGGGGCCAAAAGAATGGCAGTCATTTTATTACAAATTTTAATAAATACAATAAATTTGACATTTGTCAATGTGTTAAAAAGGCCTTGAAAATTTTTTAGAAAGGAAAAAGGCAGGAGAATACGAGAGATCAAATGCAACTGCTAAAACCGTAAGCATGAATTTAATGTTCATTTTTTAAAAAGATTTATTTATTATTTATTTACTTTTGGCTGCATCAGATCTTAGTTGCTAAATGTTCATTTGAATATATTTTAAAGCTGAAATTAAAAATTAGAATGAAAAGTTTACTTGGATTCCCAATAGGAAAAATGACCTGTGCAATATACTTTAGAATGATGGTCAAGGTATGATAATGTAAGAGGACTATTAAAATGTGCCTCAAACCATTCTCATAGCCAGCTAGAATAAGAATAAAAGCAAAGAGATTCCATGAGCCATTTTCCTTGCAGCTTAAATAGCAGTTCTACGTAGGAGCACCTGATAAACTGGAAGTACTGGGAGTCAAAAAGGGTTTGAGCAAAACACAAAATAAATTAACAATACACGTATGGTTTTTAAGTCGATTACACGGAGGCAATAATTGTTTGTTTTGTGGAACGATTTCATGTTTTCCAGTAGGACAGTGCCTACATCAGTTTTCCACAGGAATTTGTGCTCTAAATAATCCCCCTCTGTGGGGAAGGGGGGAATGCAGAACACAAAATAAGTTAAAGTGAAATTTGGGGGTTGATTCAAATAAGAGTTCCTTAATGAAAAAGAACTGCACTCGAAATCAGTCGATTTAATTATTGTGCTCTATGAAAGCCATTATCCCCTGCTGATGACGAGCCTGATAGCATAGCTAAGCTCTGGGAGCCTCCAGAAGAGAAGGGCAGAGCTAGGCTCAGCTTACCAGAGTCCAGTTATAATCACCCAAAACACTTGTGTTTCTCATTAAATGAGTGTGGCCATAAGTTGCTAGACTCTTGAAGGTGTTTTAAGTAGTAGCTTATTCTTCAGCAGATAAACAATATTTTTATCTTTTGCTGATACTAAACACTTCTTTTGGTTTTTCCCTCCATTGCAAAGACTTTGGCATAAACTATTCTGTGATGCCAAAATCCAGATAAAAACTGAAAATCCAGATACTTAGTTCTGCCAGTAATATCTAGATATTTGATGACATAGAAGCAAAACATTTGGGATTTTTCAACTGGACTTTTCAGTTTTTAACCTGAATTTTTATTATCATAGCCACAAACCTGTGCAGTTAAGTCAAAAGCACAAAGGCATATATTTGCATGGGCAGATTTGGGGTGCTAATAAATATAATTATATAAAATAAGCTACTTTGAAATAATATATTCATTTCCATGTCATAATAAATTATATTTGAAATAAAATAATCTGATTAAAATGGACGATTATAATTTTAGTATTAACTTGATTTCTTCTAGGAAAAGTGTTGTAAAAAGAAAAGTGCTATTCCAATTAATGTTATAATTATCTTATAGTGAATGTAGTCACAGTGGCTTTTATTTTGATAATTACATATGTAAAAGACCATGATTAAACTAATTATTATATAAATAGTGTGCTTATTCAGGTAGCATTAGTGTATAAAAATGGATTTAAATATATTTTCAAGCCACTTTTTTCTGAATTGATAATACTTAATGACTTTTATATATTGTGGAGTAGTTGATTAAGTGAAAACACTAATATCTAATTTTATAAAAACCAAATGTGTGCAGAGTAATCTGCAATATTCAATGAAATTAATATATTCCCATTTTGGTGATAAATGGTCTTTGACTATAAACCTTCTGAAACAAGTATCAGTTTGTATAATTAATCATCTTTATGATTCTTCTGTGGTTTCAAACTGTCGTCTTCAATAGCAGTTTGAAGCAGTCATTAATTATAGTGTTAATTTTTTTTATGTCTAACAAAATTGTGTTTAGTTTTAGAATTTCAAAACTGCTAAACTTTATCTTGAAAAATTACTGCTTAGAACGGTAGCCTCAAATCACAGCTTAGACCAGCCCGAGCATGAAGCTGCTTCAATCATATGTCTAGATTAACACTGGCCTGTATAGAAATGAAGTTATTTGTTTCTTCTGCGAGTATGTGTGTTACTATTGGTATATCTAAAATAGAATATGAAATCAAATATCTGCCTATACATGTTGATGTATAAATATTTATATGCCATACAGGCTGGACTTGCAAAGGGAGGAAGTGAATGAATCATTCTATTCTACTTTCAAGGAAGGTCTGCATGAATTTTTGAGAATGTCAGCTATCAGACCATCTTTCCCATTTTAAAACATGAATTATTGATCAACCATTTAGGGAATGTCAGAGCTTAACATTGTAGAAGAAAGTTTGCACTCTTACTTTTTAGGCTGGCCGATAAAGCTGATCGTGGTCCATTCCCCGAGATCTTTGTCCTCAACATTTAGACAGGATCTTCTATTTTTATTTGTCTTGGCATTAAAAACCCTTAGGAAAAAACTGAACATCTTCTAGTATCCTAAGAACTAGGCACCCTTTGACTGAGGGGAAAAAATCAGTCTGGCAGCCCTCCTTTGGCTTATCACATTCCTCAGTAGAGTTTTTCTGATTTTAGAGTGCCACATCCACAGAAACATAGGTACTTGCCAGTTGTCTATTTGAACAGGATAACCTGGCCTAGCACAGTGCCTGGCACATAACAGACACTCAGTAAATAATTCGGTGAATGAATGTTTCACATGTGAAAGTTGAAGGTTAAGGAAAAGCTTAATGGTGTGAAGCGTTCAGAGGGCAGCCTCCACATTGGCTATAGATGAATGGACAGGAAAAATCCTTTGACTATATTTGCATGGTAAAAGATACATAGAAAATATATTTAGAAAAGAGTGCTTGTCCTTCCTCTCCAGTCTCTATCCCAGTCACTCTCCCCTCCTTTGCTTTTACCGTTTTTTTGTGTGGCTCCGAATGTGCGTGCAAGCTCAGCGGCCATGGCTCATGGGTGCAGCCGCTCCGCGGCATGTGGGATCCTCCTGGACCGGGGCACGAACCCACGTCCCCTGAATCGGCAGGCGGACTCTCAACCACTGCGCCCCCAGGGAAGCCCCTCCGTTGCTTTTAAAAGTGAGCAGTTGGTCACTAGAGGTAACAGAAGAGGAACAGTTTATTCAAATAGTCGTCAAACCACTGGAAAAATGCTTCTTTTTCATTTTGCTTTTTTTGGACACTATAGATATGGTAAATCATGAACTACATTATAAAAATACCTCTTTTATGCCCAAACATTCAGTAGGAGGGAATAACATTTCTTTTATTGCCTTGGTAAATGTTTTTAAGATGTTTAGCAATAAGCCTTCTTTTTGTCAAAACTGCTTAGATGCAGTGGTTGCTAGAAATTTACTAGAAAACCTATAGTAAATATCAGAAAGAGAAAGGATATATGTTTAGTCAGCTGGTATGAGAGATCAGTTTGAGTAGCATATGCTTTTTCATTTCCCTGTCAGTTTCTTGATCTTTTGTGTTATGGACAAAGAATGGTGGTGAAGTTTAAAAAGTTTATTTTCCATTGTTGCCCACCAGCCAAAGTTTTTAGCAATTTTTTCCATCTTTTGGACAGAGAAATAGATTGTTCTAAATAATAGAAAAATAATGCTGAAGACATTTCTAAAGAAAAGAGAGTGACAAGATTTTGATACAGATGTGAACAAGGTCATCTTTAAGCCATAGTGAATTAACTCTTTTTCAGCTGTGTGGGTTTTTCCCCCCTCAGGTAAAAACTTCAGAATTTTGCCACACTTCCCATGATGCTAAATTTTAACATGAAGAATAGTTCTAAATGTTCACTTTTTAAGAATAATGTTTAAAATTATTTCCTTCAGTGTTTGCTGGCTTATTGAAATTGATATAGACTCGTATTTGTTACTGTTTACTTTTGACTTTTATGTCCTAACTTAATTTTTTTCCTTAATTGGGTGGTAATGGATTTTTTAAAAGTATTCTTCTAACAAACATGCTATAAAGGCAAACACTCATTTAAAGATACTAGGAAGAGAACTTTAGCAGAAAGATCTCAAGCTTCATGGGTGGATAGAGGGTTCCCTTAGATGGGATTTTCAGAAAAAAGAAATTCTTTCTTAACCAAAAAATAATCAGATATCATCAGACTACCATAGCTTAGCATGATGCTAAATTTCACAGAAATTTTGACCTACTGACTGGTAACAGCAGATGCTACAGAATGGAGACTAATGTAACTTCTACTTTCTGGACTTCTCTAAATACTAAGTTACCACACAGTATATCTTTTCGTGGTGGAGCACTGTAGTATACTTATGCGCTCTGTATACTGCATTCTGGCTTGGAATTTTGGTTCGTGGTTTCATCCATTGTTACCAGTGATGCTAGACTCTCCCAAGAGTTAAATACAGTGGAGCTTGGTCTCGTTCTGTTCTGGCAGCTGTTTCATTGCTTATGACCTCCCGCTTTGCTTCCTTCTGTGTGTGTGGCAAAGGGAAGTGTCCTAAAAAATACAGGCTTCCTCTGAACACAAATGTGTGTTTGTACACCGGTAAGTTCGCAATCTCCTGAATTGGGGTGCCATTAACAGTTGTACTTTTTAAAAAGCTTTTAGAGCTTAGAAGGGTTTAGCAGTTGTTCTGTGGAAACCCATGTTCACGTCCACGGTTTCTTTAAATGCATTAGCAACAAGAACAACAAAAATCAGTGTGCATTACAGTGAAAAGGTAATTCGTAAGATATCGTTTTAAAGAAAACTTTCATTTTTAGGTTAATACAGGAGCTGAATTGTGTATCTCTTTGGAATCCATGGTTAACGTAATTGTCTCAGACTTTTTTTTTAATGACTCCGTTTAATTGAAAGATGACAAAGATGCTGCCGAACCACACATCCTGGAATATTCATCTTGAAACCTGGAGTCCTACTCATTTCAATTTGCTTGGGTTCTCAGATACGTTAAGCGTGGCACACTGAAATTACAGAATGCCTTTCTGTCTTAATTATCCAAGATATTTTTAAAAAGTAACCTGCTTTTATACTAGGCAGTGCCTGAGACAGATACTTTTAACATAAAAAATACAGCATTGGGCTGGTAGGAGTTACTGCAGATAATGCAGCTATTTAAAATCAGCTGCTAGGTACTATAAACCCTTTAAAATTACTAACAAATGAGGGAGGCTTGACTGAGGACTGTTTAGAATGGTTAGCCATGTGCTTATAAAAAGGGACACATGCATGATATTTGTGTGCTTAACCCTGGTTATAAAAAGTCATTTGATTTTTATAACAGCATGTTCAGTGGTTACAAGGCCTTACAACTTGAGCTAAAAATGTAGACTCCCACCATAGAAAGTGCCATGAAAAGGAAATAGCTTGGGCTTCCCTGGTGGCGCAGTGGTTAAGAATCCGCCTGCCAATGCAGAGGACACGGGTCCGAGCCCTGGTCCGGGAAGATCCCACATGCCACGGAGCAACTAAGCCTGTGCGCCACAACTACTGAGCCTGAGCTCTAGAGCTCACGAGCCACAACTGCTGAGCCCACGTGCCACAATTACTGAAGCCCATGCATCTACAGCCCATGCCCCACAATAAGAGAATCCACTGCAATGAGAAGCCTGTGCACCACGACACAGTGTAGCCCGTGCTGGCTGCAACTAGAGAAAGCCCATGCACAGCAATGAAGACCCAATGCAGCCAAAAATAAGTAAATAAATAAATTTATAAAAAAAATTAAATAGTTTGACAAAGCTGTATTGGTCATATTTGAAAAATGAAAAAGATGCATGTGTATGTGTGTGTGTGTATATTTACAAGGAATAATTATACTTGGAATTTGATTTTTAAATTAACAAAACGTCCTCTGACAGGATTTTTCTTGTGATCTGAAAGAACCCTTTCCCCACACCCAGTTCGTGAAACTCAGTCATACATTTAATAATAGCTATGTAGGAAATGATTTGTATGGGTTCTTAAGAAAGCAAATATGATCAAATCTAAGGTGTACTTCTAAAAAATGCAGTGCTCTATGTAGGTGAAAAGAAGAAAATGGAAGAAAGAAAATAGGTAAGGAAGCGAAAAAAGGAAAAAAATTGGAGGAGAGGGAATTAACATTAAGAAGGAAAAATGTAGGGTGAACAACATCATTTATCTGGGGTTTATAATGTGCCAAACACTGAGCTTAAGCTTTTTATATTTGGGGGGAGATCTTGTTTAATATTCACAATGGTCCTAGCAGTTAGTGGAAAAATTCCTTTTTCTCACAAATGAAGTGAAGATGTTAAAACATACATTTCCTAAGGACACCCAGGAAATTATTGGCAGAGCTGTGAAAGAAACCATATCATCTGGGTGCTGTCTGAGGTGGAAAAAAGTCAACCCTGGCTCCATTCTCAAAATCTAGTTATTGTGCAATCTGTGCCTCCCTTTAGGTACACAAGAAGCCCAGGAAGCCCAGGCAGGACACCCAGTGGTTAGCCTAATTAGTTATTTGGGGATGGGGTAGGGCAGGATCTAGGGGCATACTCCATTCCATTCAGGAGGGTGGGAGGCAGACCCATGACACAGCCTCAGAACTAGGGGGATGAAGGGGGAGGATGAAAACGATCGATTTTCATGAATTTTTCCACAACTTTTGCACGTTTCCTTTTTATTTCTGACCTTTACATCTTCCAGGAATCTTAGAAGATTAAAAATATTTAGAATCTTTTAGCAGGTGACTCAAAACACATTACCTGCCTGCCATGGTATGCTGGCATTTCCTAAAGGGGTGAGGCTCCTGATTGCCCACACTGACATGCGGTAAGTTACATGGTCTTGAGCAAATCATTCAGCTCCCTGTCCTTCTGTTTCCTGTCTGTCAGAGAGAGGTCTGCTTCTTAATGTCCTCACATAGCAAAATTAGAATTAATTCTTAAAGCAAAACCACAAAGATGATATCGAATTGATACGTATGCCACTCACATATGTGATTTTTAGGAACATGTTCAATCTGAGTAACTGTTCCTAGAACAAGAATGCATGACTATTCTGTGTTGAACTCATAGTACTTTCTTCACTTAGATTACCTTTCTCATCCTCTCCACATCTCTTTTGATAAATGGGTCAGACACCATCATCCCCATTTTACAATTGAGGCAATGAGAGGTTAAGTGCCTGACCATGGCCAGTAACCAAGATGAAAGCAGGACTTAAGTTTCCTGTCCATATCTAAGGCTCATTTTACCTCCTCCTTAGGGCCAAATTACTGCTTTACAAACTACCTTTGGCCTTAGTTCCCTTGGCTGTAAATGTATGGTCATATCATATCTATAAGAGGCACCTACTCTTAGAGCTAAGATTTTGTTATCTCAGGAATTGGCTCCCTGAGTGCTTTTGACACAAAAAATGCTTTATACAGTTAGCAAAAAGTTAGAAAACAATCATCCAATTGCGAAGGGGGGTGGTAAACTGGCGAGTGGTGAACCCTGGGTGAAGCAGTAGAAGAATCTGAGTCACCTCTGACCTAGGATGTGGACATTGGTGGATGAATCTGAAGGCCCAAAATGTTTCCAGATCCAATTTGACTCAGGACAATACTGGTCAATTTTTTCGGGCCCTTTTTTATGGTAGTCCCTTGATATAACTATGGGCTATTTCCTTCACAGTGCTTCTCAAATATGTTTTTTAAATTAATTGAAATTGTTCATCACCATTAGACACTTGTGAATATTCTTCCTATCAATCAGAAATTTAAATTGTTTGAAAATTAGTCTAAACTTATTTTCAGGGGGAAAAAAATCCATAGTGATGGTCTAGATTTAGCCTTAATGCCTTGACAGAAACCTGAAGAGATGCTGAAGCCATGTCATTAACATGCCATTTGCTTCCCTGCTACTCGCTTGACACACAACACATACCAGGAAACGTTGCAGTTATCACTGTAAGAAGGTAAATTTTAGGTTACTCTACTCACTTTCTGAATATCAGTAAAGTTTAAAAAAAAAAAAAAAAACCTACGCCAGTATTCACACATTTTGACCTAAGAAAACACCGTAATTAATATTTATAGTCATCATATGCCAAAATGATTCATCACTGTATCTTTAGTCCTACCATAGTGCCTGCCATATAGCTGGTACTAAGTCCATGATGACTAAATCAGTATTGAATAGATATATATATATATGCTAGTTAGAAGGGCATGACAGCAGTCTTTCTCTTAAAGAAATGAGCAGAGTTTTTTAATCCTACTTAATGATTAAGGTAAAATTGGATTAAAAGTCTCCTAGAGAAAGTTTCAGGTGCACTTATGCTCATGAACTTATTTTCTAGACATTTCTAATAAGAGAGAACCAGGTGAGAAGAGTCGGGAACTGCCAAGGGTAAGAAGGACACAGTTCTGTCCAAACAGATGCTGTTTACAGCCAAAGATGTAAAATGAAAAGAGTGGTGGTCTTGTGTGTTAGGATACCTGTTTGGTCTTACCTACAAGTAATTCAGATGCCAAAAATTATTACTTTGGGTGTGGAAACAGCCTGTGAATACACATTCAAGTTAAGATTATACTTAAAGTGCTTGCTGATGGTGATATTTAACTCTAAAAATGGGGCAGTGTGCACCTCACCTTCTAACATTATGATGATCTTGGATTGTTTTTATAGTCAGCTAGATGAAAAAGTGTGATAGGAGGAGGTAGACAAATTTAAGTTTCTAGAAGCAATTGTGTTCTCATCCTGTTCTAATCAAGAATATTGTGTGTGTGAACCAAAACAAGCGAACTTTTCTGTGAAGTTTATGGTATTCTAGAGAGGAAAATGCTTGGCAGAGCAATTTAAAAAAGAAAAAACAAACTTCTAATATTTTCCCAACCTAAATGAAACTTTCACAGATCAAAAAGACAAGATATGTTAGAATACTGTGAAACATTTTTTGAGGGTGCATCTGTATTTTTAAGGACAAATATAGTACTATTATTTCCATCACCATGGAAAAGGTCAAATGTATTGCAGTAGTTCCACAGTAGGGTATATTTTTATCAGAAACTTTTAAATTTGATAAAATTCATTCTTAGATTAACATATAGAAATCTGTTGCATTTCTTTACACTAACAATGAAATATCAGAAGGAGAAAGTAAAAATCCCATTTAAAATAGCATCAAAAATATAAAATACCTACCAGGAATTCCCTGGTGGTCCAGTGGTTAGGACTCTGTGCTTTCACTGCTGAGGGCCTGGGTTCCGTCCCTGGTCAGGGAACTAAGATCCCACAAGCTGTGGGGTGCAGCCAAAAAAAAAAGTATATATATTTATTTATTTATTTTATATATATATAAATATATTTATATAATATAAATATATATATAAAATACCTAGGGATAAACTTAATCAAGGAGGTGAAACACGTATATGCTATATAAAACCTATAAAACACTGATAAAGGAAAGTGATTCAAAGAATGGAAAGATATCCATGCTCTTGGATTAGAATTAATATTGTTAAATGGCCATACTGTCCAAAGCAATCTACAGCTTTAATGCAATCCCTGTCAAAATACCCATGACATTTTTCACAGAAGTAGAACAAATCCTGAAATGTACATGGAACCACAAAAGACCCAGAATTCTGAGGAAAAAGAACAAAGCAGGAGACATAACCCTTCCAGACTTCAGACTGTACTACAAAGCAATAGTAATCAAAACAGCAATGGTATTGGCACAAAAACAGGCATAGATCAATGGAACAGAATAGAGAGCCTAGAAATAAACTCACACACCTACGGTCAATTAATCTGTGACAAAGGAGCCAAGAATATACAATGGAGAAAAGACAGTCTCTTCAACAAGTGGGGCTGGGAAAGCTGGACAACATGTAAATCAATGAAATTACAATATCCCTCATACCATATACAAAAACTCAAAATGGTTTAAAGAACTAAATATAAGACATGACACCATGAAACTCCTAGAAGAGAGCATAGGCAAAACATCCTCTGACATAAATCATAGCAATATTTTCTTAGATCAGTTCCCCAAGCAAAAGAAATAAAAGCAAAAATAAACAAATGGGACCAAATCAGACCTAAACTTCTATAACAGCAAAGCACAGCCTATGGAATGGGAGAAAATATTTACAAATGCTGCTACTGACAGGGGGCTAATCCAAAACATACAAACGGCTCATACAACTCAGTATCAAAAAACTGAACAACCCAATCAAAGAAATGGGTAGAAGACCTAAATAGATATTTCTCCAAAGAGGACATAGAGATGGCCAACAGGCACATGAAAAGATGTTCAAAATCCATAACTATTAGAAAAATGCAAATCAAAACCACAACTTGGTATTATCTCACACTGGTCTGAATGGCCATCATCAAAAAGGCAAAAAATACTAAATGCTGGGAGAGGGTGTAGAGAAAAGGGAACCTTCTTACACTGTTGGTGGGAATGTAAATTAGTGCAGCAACTATGGAAAACAGTATGGAGGTTCCTGAGAAAAAATAAAACTAGAGCTACCATATGATCCAGCAATCCCACACAGCAATCCACATACCCAGCAATCCTGGGTATACATCTGGAAAAGATGAAAACTCTTAATTGGAAAAGATACATGTACCCCAATGTTCATTGCAGCACTATTTACAATAGCCAGGACATGGAAGCAACCTAAATGTCCACTGACAGATGAGTGGATAAAGAAAATGTGGTGTAGATACACAGTGGAATATTACTCAGCCATAAAAAATAATGAAATAATGCCATTTGCAGCAATATGGACAGACCTAGACATTATTATACTAAGTGGAGTAAGCCAGAGAAAGATAAATATCATGGTATCACTTATATGTGGAATCTAAAAAATGATACAAATGGATGTAGATACAAAACAAACAGACTGGCATAGAAAACAAACGTACAGTTACCAAAAGGGAAGATGGGGGTGGGAAGAGATAATATTAGGAATATGGGATTAACAGACAGAAACTACTATATGTAAAATAGATAAGCAACAGAGATTTACTGAATAGCACAGGGAACTATATTCAATACTTTGTAGTAATATAAAATAGAAACTAATCTGAAGTATATATAATTGAATCACTTTACTGCACACCTGAAACAATTTTTAACTCAACTATACTTCAATTTTTTTAAAAAACCTCAAAGATTTTACTTACAAAAGCCTTTAAATTTTGTTTTATTAATGGCAAATATTAAAATTACTACTTTGATTTCTTTAACAAATAAAGGAACGAGACTTCCAAAAAATTTCTTTGAAAAGTTAGATGTGCAATTTTATATGTCATCAGTGATACTCAGTTCTGTCCCAGACTGTATCTGGACACATATTCAACCCTTAATGTTTCATAATTTTTATTAGAGTTGTTTCTTAAGTCTTGCCGTTACCACTACATGAAACTATGTAAACACATTGACCTGTTTTGTTTTAGTATAGTTTCTATACATTGCTATCAATAAAACATTACATATGGTATCATATAGTAACTTAAATTTGTGCCATTTTAACCAATAAGAAGTACAGTGTTAACGTTTACAAGCCAAACCCCTCGAGTATATCACTTTTACTAGTGAGATCTGCTTTTTTTTCCCCAATATTTAACGTTACATGAAGTTACGAGGCATTTTAGATTTAACTTGATTCTCACCTTATATGAGAAAAAGTTACGTTATCAGGATTCGCTTTTGTATCTTCTTGGGCTTTTTGTTTTGTTTTTGTGGTTCTTTCTGGGAGGGCTTGGTCAGGAGCTGGAGAAAAGACAAGAAAGGGTGGACCTATTCTTTCATATAAATACGTTGCCAACCTTTTCCTGCTCATACTTTTTGTTAGCTCTTTGTATAATTTGAGGACTTCATTTCCCCAGTGCAGTATTTTGTAAAATTGAAGAGAAAAATGAATAGTGGAGCATAGGAAAATAACTCAAAGTAGAGAAAATGAACTGAGCAAAGGGGTAACAGTGCCATTCAAGACTGTTGTGAACTTGTGTCACTGTCTAAAAAGGAATTTGGATTCATTTCAATAACTAGGGAAGTACTTAACCATCCAGAACTCACTCATACGACTAAATGAGAGTTCTTGTTAGTACTCCGTTTCTCCAAATAAGAAATAACAAAGAAGTACCCAAAAAAAAGTTGTTAAAAGAAAAATAAACTTACTTCTCCCACCTGTATATCATTTCCAGAATTAAATCCTTGAAACATTTAACCTCAGAACAGAGCACTAATTGAAGGACGGTACTTTGTAGGATGATGATGCCACCCTCCAATAAGTTGTCTTGGATAGATCGTATCTGAGGATATCATCAACTGTAATAAAAATTTTAAGTTCTAGGGGCTTACCTGGTGGCACAGTGGTTGGGAATCCACCTGTCAATGCAGGGGACACGGGTTCGAGCCCTGGTCCGGGAGGATCCCACATGCTGCGGAGCAGCTAAGCCCGTGCGCCTCAACTACTGAGCCTGTGCTCTAGAGACTGCGAGCCATAACTACTGAGCCTGCGCCACTGCTGAGGCCTGCGTGCCTGGGGCCCGTGCTCTGCAACGGGAGAAGCCACTGCAACGAGAAGCCCGCGCACCACAATAAAGAGTAGCTCCCGCTCACCACAACTAGAGAAAGCCCGCACACAGCAGCAAAGACCCAATGAAGCCAAAAATAAATAAATAAAATTAAATTTTAAAAAGTCCTAAATGTCTGGCTTGATATAGTAAGAAATTTTTCAGCTGTAAAAGTGATCTCAAAGTTTAGATTTATTTGCTTTTTTATTTTGGAAAATGTATATTGACTGGGATGATTGTGTGTTATTAATGTTTATGGAATATATGGATAGCATGTGTAGCACCAGTATCTGTAGATGGATTACATCATCTTACAGGGTAGTCTTCCAAGAAAATGGCTCTACAGTCGAAACAAATTTTATTACATGAAAACCATTCAGACTTGTACTTGATCCTGCTTCTCATCTTCAAATAATTCTTTCTTATTCCAAACACTTGCATGATACCTTTAGACAATTCATTTTTAGATGCCATGTAGAGAAATCATTATCCTTTAAAACACCTAACAAAAATCCATACATGCAGTTTGTGTCAGGTGGGGTTAATTTTCTCCTTACTGAACTGTGCACAGGAGAAGATATTTTGGGGAAATTTTATAATCCCTCTTTTTGGTGATTCAGTGTAGCATACTGGCTAAGCCTGTAATTACTGGAACCAGATGACATTGGCACTGATATTTGCTGGCTATGCAACCTTGGCAAGATGAGTTAATCTTTCTGTGCCTCAATTTCTCCTTTCGTAAAATGTAAATGCTAATATTATCCTACATAGGATTGCTGTGAGGAATAAGTAGAATACATGTAAAGTACTTTAGAGCAGAACTCTTGGTAAATCTTAGTTACTATTATTCATTGGCATCATCATATACGATCTTGCTGGAAAAGCCAAAATGTCATATTATAGTAGTAAGATTTCTTTGAATATGTAAGTTATACTCTTGTCATGTATATATTGGCACGTTAGCAACACTTTTTAGAAAAGGATCAATAGCATCGACTTAGGAAGACAATACCACCGTTATTTCAAATTCCTAGTAATGCAGTTTTTGTCACGTTCGCTGTAATTCTGGTCTTCTTACTGCAAGTGCTTTAACTTGGATACTGTATGAACTATATAGTTTACATAAATTTTTAATGTTTTATAAATCCCACGTGCGATTTTGCTTTTGAGAGTGACATTATTCTCTTAAATTACCAGTTTAAGAGCAACGCTTCAGAGATCTGATTCAAGGAAGACTATCTGATTTCCTTACATTCCAAGGGAATCATCTGTTTCAAGAAGAACAATCATGCAGGCTTCAAGGCTTTCAGCATGAAAGATATCTTGTTCACCATTTTTCGTTAATTTGTTTTGCAGCTTGCAGTTCCCCACAATGATGAGTGGACCCGATTTGCCAGGACGCTCGTGGAGATTCGTGCGAACAGAGCTGACAGCGAGGAGGAAGGCACCGTTGAGTTATCTGCCTAGTGGAAATGAGCCGTCCCCATCTTGACCTTCTAGAGCTCAGCATCTGCAGTCATCAAGTCCGCTTGTATTCAGTGTCCATTCAGTATCAGTATTGCCGTGACCGTTTGGGTGCCATGTTGTGCCAGCTTTGCTCCAAGTATTCCAGATGTATACTGTCCACTGACCTGAAATTCGCCAGAGCATTTGTCTTTATATTTCTGTCTCAAAAGTGGGGATGGGGAGGTAGGAGCCTTTTTGCGTTGAGTTGTTGCCTTTTAACTACTTAGTAGCTGTATTTAATAGCTGGAAACCTCTGGTTAAATTTGTGCTTACACGCACTTCTGGCATAGTCCTATTAAATCCATATGAAGCCAGATATGATTAGGTGCAGATGTGGTGTCATGCTATGGTACAGGGCCAAAGACTTGAGATGTGGCGTTTTACACGGTGACTCACATTATGAATGGATTTACTAGAAGAACATTGCTGCTCCTTATTTATTGTGGTGTGCTGCATGGAACATATTTATTTGAAAGCATTAAAATAAACGATCCTAGAGCATGTGCATAATGAGAGGACTGCATTGTCTCTCTGTTGCTGTTGAGGTTACATTAAGTTCCAAATAACAATTACAGTATGCCGGTTCCACTGAGGACATGAAATCTTTAGAGGTTTGTTGCAGTGAATGGAATGAATTTTAATGCCTATTATTTCTAGGTACTTTAACAATATTTCAAATATAGCTGATCATTGATATTTGTCATTCAAGCTAACCCAGTCTGACAAAAGTCTGTGGTTCCTAAATATGACACCAGTATTGCCAATAAAATGTTCCAAACCAGGTCTGCTCTAGTGTGGATAAATCCTTTGCTTGGGAACTGCCTGATTAAAATTCTGCTGTGGCCAGAGGGTAGGGGAGATACATTAGGGCCGTGTTAAAGATTGATAATGAATTTATAGGCAGCCAACCTGGCTGGACTTAAACCAAGACTCTGGTTTTATTTTTATGAAGGAACGTGTGTGCTATTTCTGGAAAGCGTTTTCTTGTCTCCTTCACCAGAGCCACTCTAACCCAAAGACTATTTCAAGTGTTGGGAGTAGGAAGAACAGGTTAAGATGAACAAATACCAACTGTTCCACACATTTCATTATTTTTTAATTTATACCAGAAAATTACATTTATTACTGTTGGACTAGGAAATATGTCTAAACAACTTTATAGGATTTTGTTTTTTCAAAAGGTCATTTCTTGCCTAGAGAGAATGAAAATAAATAGTGGCTGAGTCATGAAAAACATTTGAAGACAGTCTTTGGCTTTTTAGGAAGAGAATTTCCATGGTGCTTTGTTGGTAGGGATTCCTTGAGCTATGAGATTTCTTTTAATTTTGAAATAATGATATGCTTTTCTCTAAGTGCTATACAGTGTGTTAATATTGAAACTCTTTAAAAACATTAAATTTTTAAAGCTAAAATATGAATATCTAAAATACGTTTAAAAGCAACCCAATGAGACAAAAGACCTGTACTCTGAAAACTATAAGACACTGATTAAAGAAATCGAAGATGACACAAACAGATGGAGAGATATACCATGTTCTTGGATTGGAAGAATCAGCATTGTCAAAATGACTGTGCTGCCAAAGGCAATCTACAGATTCAGTGCGATCCCTATCAAATTACCAACGGCATTTTTCACAGAAATAGAACAAAAAATTTTTGAATTTGCATGGAGACACAAAGGACCCCCTAATAGCCAAAATAATCTTGAGAAAGAAAAACGGATCTGGAGGAATTGGGCTCCCTGACTTCACACTATACTACAAAGCTACAGTCATCAAAACAGTATCGTACTGGCATAAAAACAGAAATATAGATCAGTGGAACAGTATAAAAGCCCAGAAATAAATCCATGCACCTATGGTCAATTAGTATTTGACAAAGGAAGCAAGAATATGCAATGAAGAAAAGACAGTGTCTTCAATAAGCAGTGCTGGGAAAACTGGACACCTACATGTAAAAGAATGAAATTAGAACATTCTCTAACAGCATACACAAAAATAAAGTCAAAGTGGATCAAAGACCTAAATGTGAGGCCAGACACTGTAAAACTCTTAGAGGAAAACATAGGCAGAACACTCTTTGATATAAATTGCAGCAACATCTTTTTGGATGCACCTCCTAAAGTAATGGAAAAAAACCCACAAAAATCAACAAATGGGACCTAATTAAACTTAAAAGCTTCTGCACAGCAAAGGAAACCATAAACCAAATGAAAAGACAGCCTACAGACTAGGAGAAAATAGCTGCAAATGACGTGACTGACAAGGAATTAGTCTCCAGAATTTACAAACAGCTCATGCAGCTCTATGTCAAAAGAACAACCCAATCAAAAAATGGGCAGAAGATCTAAACAGATATTTCTCCAAAGAAGACACACAGATGGTCTAAAAACACATGAGGGACTTCCCTGGTGGTCCAGTGGTAAAGAATCCACCTTCCAATGCAGGGGATGTGGGTTTGATCCCTGCTCAGGTAACTAGGATCCCATGTGCTGTGGGGCAACTAAGCCTGCACGCTGCAACTACTGAGCCTGTGCGCTCTGGAACCCGCATGCCACAACTAGAGAGAAGCCCAGACACCACAACGAAGAGCCTGCCTGCCTCAATGACAGATCCCACATGCCGCAATGAAGATCCCACGTGCTGTAACTACGCAGCCAAAAAAAAAAAAAAAAAGCAAACAAAAAAACAAATGGCTAATCTTAAAAAAGGAAAAGCACCTGAAAAATGCTCAACATTAATTGTTAGAGAAATGCAAATCAAAACTACAGTGAAGTATCACCTCACAGCAGTCAGAATGGCCATCATCAAAAAGTCTACAAACAATAAATGCCGGAAAGGGTGTTGAGAAAAGGGAACCCTCCTACACTGCTGGTGGGAATGTAAACTGGTACAACCATTATGGAGTACAGTATGGAGGTTCTTTAAAAAAGTAAAAATAGAGCTACCATATGATCCAGCAATCCCACACCTGGGCCTATATCCAGAGAAAAACATGGTTCGAAAAGATACCTGCACCCCGATGTTCGTTGCAGTACTATTTACAATAGCCAGGATATGGAAGCAACCTAAATGTCCATCGATGGACATTTAGAGAAATAGAAATAGGTAAAGAGAGAAATAAAGAAGATGTGGTACAAATACACAGTGGAATATTACTCAGCCATTAAAAAGAATGAAATAATGCCATTTGCAGCAACATGGATGGACCTAGAGATTGTCATACTGAGTGAAGTCAGACAGAGAAAGACAAATATATCGCTTTTATAGTGGAATCTAAGAAAAAGGTATAAATGAACCTATTTACAAAACAGAAATAGAGTCACAGATGTAGAAAACAAACTTATGGTTACCACAGGGTAAGATGGTGGGAGAGCTAGATTGAGATTGACATATACACACAACTGTATAAAACAGAGAACTAATAAGGACCTACTGTATAGCACAGGGAACTCTACTCAATACTCTATAATGACCTATATGGAAATAGAATCTAAAAAAGAGTGGGTATATGTATAAGTGATTCACTTTGCTGTACACCTGAAACAACATTGTAAATCAACTATACTCCAATTAAAAAAAAAAAAAGAGCTACCATATCATCCTGCAATCCCCTCCTGGGCATATCTCCAGAGAAAACCATAATCCCAAAAGGTAGATGCACCTCAATGTTCATTGCAGCACTATTTACAATAGCCAAGACATGGAAGCAACCTAAATGTCCATTCACAGAGGAATGGATAAAGAAGATATGGTACATACATACAATGGAATATTACTCAGCCACAAAAAAGAATGAAATAATGCCATTTGCAGCAACATGGATGGACCTAGAGATTATCATATTAAGTGAAGTAAGTCAGAGAAAGACAAATATCATATTGTATCTCTCATATGTGGAATCTAATTTTTTTTTAAATGATACAAATGAATTTATTTACAAAACAGAAACAGACTTATGGTTATTAAAGGGGAAACGTGGTGGGGAAGGGATAAATCAGGAGCGTGGGATGAACAGACACACACTACTACATATAAGAATAGATAACCAACAAGGACCTAATGTACAGCACAGGGAACTCTACTCAATATTCTGGGATAACGTATATGAGAAAAGAATCTAAAAAAGAATGAATATATGTATATGTATAACTGAATCACTTTGCTGTACAGCAGAAACTAATACAACATTGTAAATCAACTATAGTAAAATTTTTTTAAAAAGCAATCCAATGAAAAGTACTGGGGAAAAAATTTTCTCAAACATATGCTAAAGAACTTTAGAACAAATCAATAAGCCATGAGCTGTTATAGACCAAAGTCTGAATGATTCCGTGAGTGAGGACTATGAAAAGTGCTAAGGCCAGTCACTTGTAATAGGTACATGAAGAATTATAAGAGCTTGTGTATGGGTATATCCCACCATGGTAGCTAGTCTCCAAGACAGTCTCCCACTTCTTGTGTGGTGTTTCCCCATCATGAACCTGGGATGACCTTGTGTAATGATAGAATATGTGGGAAGTGATACTATGTGGGGTTCAGGACAAGGTTATATGGAGACATAGCTTCCTTCTGGGTCTCTTGGCACACTCACTCTTAATTCCCCAAGCCATTGTGTAAGAAGGGCAACTACCCTAAGACCTCTAGGCTGTACAAAGGCCTAAGCTCATCACAGAGTGGCCATGTGAATATAGAGGAAGATACCCAGGCAGCCCACAGCCATTCAGGTTCTCCCACCTGATGTCCCAGATGGAATGTGGTAGCCATGACAATTTGCCTCTAAGATCTCGTTGCAAAGAACATAATTGACTGACAGCTCCAGCTGCTTTGCTCTAAAATCCACCAGCATGTTTGACCAATGTCATGCTTGTCAGCCAAGCCTGAGCATACCAGGGATAGTAAGGCAGGCCTGTTCCTGGGAGATGTAAGAGTTCTCCGAGGAGAACTCAAAGGAGTTCTCAAGGACTCCCTGCCAGCATTGCTAAAACTTTCTCGGAACTGTACTTCAGTCTAAGACTAATCTTTGCTTTCCCTTCCCTCCTTTCCTTTCCTCCCTCCCTTCTTTCCCTCTCACCTTCTTCAGGTCAGATTGACACCACTCTCTGATGGCTCTCCCAGCATAACCTGGCTGGGGACATGTGACCTATTAAGGAGTAAAGAGACTAGACACCAAAAGAGTTACAAGAATTAGCACGTGCCATTAGGGGCCAGGATATGGTCTAACTTAGGCAATGTTCCATGTACACCTGAAAAAATGTGCATTCTTTGTATGTTGGGTATGTGGTTCTAAAAATGTCAAATAGATTAAACTGGCTGAGAGTATTGTTTCAATCTTCTATAATCTTACTGTTTTCTATGTATTCTATCAGTGACCAAGAAGGAGATATTAAAATATCCACTTATGGTTTTGAATTTGCCTACTTGTTCTTTAGTTCTCTCCATTTTTATTTTTGCATTTTGAAGCTGTTACTAGGTACATACATATTAAGTTTATTATATCTTCTTAATAAACTGACCCTTTTATTATTATGAAATTTCCCTCTAGTGTTTCATTTCAGCCCGAAGGGCACCCTTTAGCATTTGTTGTAGGGGAGGTCTGCTAGGATAAACTTTCAGCTTTTACTTATCTGGGAAAGTCTCCTTTATCTCTGAAGAATAATTTTGTCAGAAGTTGAATTTTTCATTGACAATTTTTTTTTTTTCCTCAGCAGTTTGAGTATCTCATCCCACTGCCTTTTGATCTCTATGTTTCCAGATAAAGTGAGTTGCTTCTTTCTTGTAACTTTTTTTTTTTTTTTTTGTGGTACACGGGCCTCTCACTGTTGTGGCCTCTCTCGTTGCGGAGCACAGGCTCCGGACGCGCAGGCTCAGCGGCCATGGCTCACGGGCCTAGCCACTCCATGGCATGTGGGATCTTCTCGGGGCACGAACCCGTGTCCCCTGCATTGGCAGGCGGACTCTCAACCACTGCGCCACCAGGGAAGCCCTTTCTTGTAACTTTTAAGATTCCTTCATCAGCTTTGGATTTTGACAGTTTGATTATGATGTGTTTAGGTGTGGATCTCTGAGTTTTTCCTACTTGGATTTCATGGAATTTCTTGAATGGATAAATTAATGTTTTTCATCAAATTTGGGAAAATTTTAGCCATTATTTCTTCAAGCATTCTTTTTACTCTTTCTCTGTCTCCTCCTTCTAGAACTTCCATTGTGTGTATGTTGGCATGCATGATGGTGTCCCACAGGTCTCTTAAATTTTCTATCTTTTTTTGTTTTGTTTTTTGGACTGCATACTTTCAATTGATTCTTCATGTTTTCTTCTGCCTATTCAAATCTGCTATTGAGCTCCCTATTGAAATTTTCATTTCATTTACTGTGCTTTTTGACTCCAAAATGTCTACATGGCTTCTTTTTATAGTATCTATCTATTGATATTTTCTATTTTGTGAGACATCATTTTCATACTTTCCTTTCGTTCTTTTTTTAAAAATTTTTAATTTATTATTATTATTATTTTTTAAATATTTATTTATTTGGCATCGGGTCTTAGTTGTGGCACATGGGATCTTCACTGCGGCATGCGAGATCTTTTGTTGTGGTGCACGGGCTTCTCTCTAGTTGTGGCGCACAGGCTCCAGAGCATGCGGGCTCAGTAGTTGCGGCATGTAGGCTTAGTTGCCCCGCAGCATGTGGGATCTTAGTTCCCCAACCACGGATCGAACCCGCGTCCCCTGCATTGGAAAGAGGATTCTTAACCACTGGACGACCAGGGAAGTCCCCTCCTTTCATTCTATAGACATGGTTTCCTTTAATTCATTGAGTATATTTATAATAGCTGATTTAAAGTCTTTGTCTAGAAAAATCCAATATCTGGGCTTTCTCAGGCAGTTTCTATTGACTTTTTTCCATTGTATATGCCATACTTTGTTATTTTTTTGCATGTGTACTTTTTTGTTGTTGAAAACTTAATATTGTAATATATCCAGTAATTATAATACTGTAATGTGCAACTCTGGAAATCAGATTTCTTCCCTCCACAGGATTTGTTGTTGCTGCTTATTGTAATTGTTGTTTATTTACCAAATTTTCTGAACTAATTCTGTGCAGTCTGTATTCTGTGTATGTGCAGCCTCTGAAGTCTCTGTTAATTTAATGTTTAGCTAATGATTGGCTCCTTACATGCCTGGAGCCAAAAAACTATTCTAGTCTATGGCAAAGGACTCTGTATGTCTCTCTGTTGAGGTGCATCGTCACCTATCAGCCAGGCAGTTTACAATTCTGCATTGGCCTTCACTTCCGGTTTCTACAGAGCCTCAATGTCAACAGGAGGTGAGATCTTAGGGCCTTCTTAGGACTTTCCTGAGCACGTGCACAGTTCTGAGTATGTGTGTGTGTGTGTGTTTGTCCAGATTCCCAGGGGTATGTCAGAGCTATTCATAGCCCTCAAAGATCTCATTCCCTAGCCTGTCCTCTCAAGTTTTTTGTTAGTCTATTGATTGTCTTAACTGTTATTTATTACCTCAGCCAGCAGCAACTAGGATATCAGCCTGTGAATGTTTTGGACAAATACCCCCACATCAGGAAGCAGCCTTAGTACTACACCAGTTCCAAGTTAGGTGCAATAAAGACATGTATTTTGTCTACCAGGGAGGAACCAGACAGGTCAGAACAAATAATTAGAATCCTTTGTGAATGAAGTACTTTCTGCTTCCTGTCGTACTGGGAATGTGAGCTGTTATTTTCAGAGCTGCTGCTGGACTACAGAGGGGGGATGGGACTAGAGTAAGTTAAAATGACACAAAGTTCATGATTCTTTCAGAGAATCCGGGTTGTTCTTCAGTCAGTGTTCCCTTAGTTGATGCAAGTCTTTGGTTAATTTCCAGAGTTCAAGAACAAGAGTTGATTTTGACTTTCAGCCCGTTTTTTATTGCTTTTATGGAAGGGCAGAATTTGGAGTTTTTTAGTTTGCCATTTTGGCTGATGTCATTCCCACCCTTTTATTTTTAATCTTCTTAAGTCTATATATTTGAAGTGTGTTTCTTGTAAACAGCTTAAAGTTGGGTCCTTCTTTCTTTTTTTTTAAAATACTGTCTAATAGTCTCTGCCTTTTAATTGGAGGATTTAGTCCATGTACAATTAATGTAATTTTTGGCATGGTTTTTTATTTTGTATTAGTAATTGTTTTTTATTATTTATTTTTTTTAGTAAATGTTTTTTATTGATCCCATTCATTCTTTGTTCTTCTATTCTTCCCCTCTGCCTTCTTTTTGATGGTCCAAGTAATTCTTAGTATTGCATTACAGTTCATCTATTGACCTTTATTCTTTTTAGTGGTTTCACAAGAATGCAGTATGCATGTTTAACTACTAACAGACTACCTTCAAATGATGTAACAGAATAATACATTTACCTTCTCTCTGTCCTTTGTTCCTGTGTTGTCATGTATTTTACTTCTGTATTTTCTATAAATCCCACAGTACACTATTATTTTTGCTTCAGTGAATAGTGTTTTATGAATTAAAAGTATTTATAAAATAAAGATAATTCTAAAAGGTTTTAAAAACTACTTACTTTCACATTTTTCTTTTCTGGTTCTCTTCATTTCTTTCTGGAGATCTGGGCTTTCCATTTCATGTTATCTCTCTTCAACCAATGAAATTCTTTTGGCATATCCAGTAGTAAGATTCTGCAAGAGAATAATTTCAGTTTTTGTGTGTCTAAATATGTCTTTATTTTGCCTTTATTTATGAAGGTTTTTTTTTTTTGGATATAGAATTCCAATTTGACAGTGCTTTCTTCATTAAGAATGTTTTCTAAAATCTTGACTCATCTAAAATATTTTTGCCTAATCCAAGGCAAAAATAGAACTTTTTGACAGATAAGATAAAGATTTTCTCTTATGTTTTCTTATGAAATATTTATAGTTTAAACTCATATTTATGTGTATGATGCATCTTTAATTTTGTGTATGGTGTGGTTGTGGGCTAAGGTTAATTTTTATGTATATGCATAGTTAATTTTCCAGCAACATTTGTAGAAAAGACTATTATTTCCCCATTTTTTAAATATTTAAAATGTTATTTTCAGATACTGTTGGTACTATATAGAAATACAGTGGATTTTTATATACTGACTTTGTATCTTGTGGTGTTGCTAAATTCATTTACTACTTCTAATTAATGTTATGTAGATTTCTTAAAATTTTCTTCATATGCAGTTGAATACTGTTCTACTTCTTTTTCCCCAGTGTATTTATTTATTTATTTATTTATTTCTTATCATGTTGCACTGCCTAGGGCATTGAATCATTCACGTAAAGTATCATATTAGCTATAGCTTTTTTTTTTGTAGATGCCCTTTATCAGATTACATTTCTTTTTATTTCTGGCTTGTGAGTTTTTTTTTTTTAAATGGGTTTTGAATTTTTCCAAATTCTTTTTCTGAATCTAATTTAAATCATGATTTTTCTTTTTAATCAGTATAGTATATATTTTTTTAGTGTTATACCTAACTTATATTCTGGTGATGAACCCTATTTGGTCATAAGGGATTGTCCCTTTTATGTGCATCTAGGCTTGGATTTTTCTTTGGGACAAGAGTTTTTAACTAAGAATTTGATTATTGAAATAGTAACAGTATCTCTTTTTCAGTGACTTTGCTAGTATATATCTTTCAAGAAATCTATTTCATCTATGTAGTTTAATTTATTGGCATAAATTTGTTCATAGCATTCCCTTTTAATCACATTAGTTGTTATTTTTGTTGTTATTTTGTTTTTGTCTTTTTCTGATCAGTCTTATTAGTGGTTTCTAAATTTGGGGATTTTTTTAAAGAAACATTTTCATCTTACTGTTTTTTTCTATTGTTTTCCTGTCTTCTATCTCATTGGTTTCTGCTTTTTATTATCTTCTGCATCTTTGGGGTTTAATTTGCTCTTCTTTTTCTTGCTTTAAGGTGGAAAATGAGATAATTGTTTGAGACCTCTCATCTTTTCTAATGTAAGCACTTAATAGTATATATTTTCCTCTAAGCACTGTTTTAAATGCATTGTAAAATATTTTTTTCATTGTAAAATTTTTGATATGTTATATTCTTTTCATTTAGTTTAAAATATTTCCTAATTATCCTCGTGATTTCTTCGTAGACTCAAGTGTTGTTTGGAACTATATATTTTTCAGATATATGGGGAATTTCCAAGTATCTTTTTTTTTAATTAATTAATTTTTATTTTGGGCTGCGATGAGTCTTTGTTCCTGTGCGCGGGCTCTTCTCTAGTTGCAGCAAATGGGGGCTACTCTTCGTTGTGGTGCACAGGCTTCTCATTGCGGTGGCTTCTCTTGTTGCAGAGCACAGGCTCTAGGCGTGCGGGCTTCAGTAGTTGTGGCTCGTGGGCTCTAGAGCACAGGCTCAGTAGTTGTGGCGCACAGGCTTAGTTGCTCCGCGACATGTGGGATCTTCCCGGACCAGGGATCAAACCCGTGTCCCCTGCATTGGCAAGTGGATTCTTAACCACTGCGCCACCAGGGAAGCCCCTCCAAGTATCTTTTAGTTATTCCTTTCCAGTTTGATTCTGTCATGGCCAGAGAAGGTTATGTGTGTGATTTCAATCCTCTTAAGTTTATTGAAACTTGTTTTATGGCCCAGATTATAGTTAATCTTGGTAAAATTTATCGTGTACTTAAGAAGAATGTGTATTCTGCTGATGTTGAGTGGAGTGTTCTATAAATATGAATAAGGTCAATTATTTGATAAATTTGTTCAGGTTTTCTATATACTGTAGATTTTCTACCTGTTATATCAAGAGGAGTGTGTTGAAATTTGGAAGTAAAATTGTGTTTCTTCTATTCTTTAATTTTGTTAGTTTTTGTTTCATGTATCTGAAGCACTGTTATTAGGTACATATACATTTAGGATTTTGTGTCTCTGTGATAAATTGACATATTTATCGGTATGAAATATTCTTCTTTATCCCTACTACTAGTTCTCTTTCTAAAATATACTTTGGCTGATATCAACATAGCATACTCTAGCTTTTTTGAAATCTGTGATTACATGACATATCTTTTTCTGTCAAGTTACTTCCCATCTATCTGTGTTTTTATATTTAAAGTGAGTTTCTTTAGATAGCATATAGGTGGGCCTTGCTTTTTTTTCCCCCTCAAATCTGATCTCTACCTTTTAATTGGAGTGATTAGGCCATTTGCAGTTAATGTAATTATGAATATGGTTAGGTTTAAATCTACCATCTTGCTCTTTTTTATTTACTCCATCTGTTTTTTTATTTATTTTTTCTTCTTTTCCTGTCTTCTTTCGGATTTTTATTTTTTTAAGGTTTCCACTAATGTCTTATTAACTAAATCTGTTTGGTTTTCATCTTCTAGTGTGCTCTGGGGTTTATAACATACATCTTTTACTTACTACACTTTACTTTCAGATAATAGTATACTACTTCATGTATAGTAGTAGTAGAACTTTTTGACAGTGTATTTTCATTTTCCTTTCTTCTTTTTACATTTTACTTCTTTGTACATTTTACTGCTATGTATGCTATAAAACTCACAATACATCATTATTGATTTTGCTTTAAAGACTTAATTATCTTTTAAAGGAATTAAAAATTAAAAAGTTAATTATCCATTTATTTTCAATTCTGGAACTCTACATTTATTTGTATAGATCTAAATTTCCATCTGATATCACTTTGGTTCTGCCTGATGACCTATCATTAACATCTCCTTTAGTGCAATTCTAGCTGCCCGGTGAATTCTCTTACTTGTTATCTACCTTATTTTGCCTTTGTTTTCAAAAGATATTTTCACTGGGTGTAGATTTATTGGTTGGCCTTGTTTTTTAAATACCTTAAAGATGTTACTCTGGCTTTCTGTCTTAAATAGTTCCCAAGTAGAAATCTTCTCTTATTATCATCCTTCCTTGTAGGTTATGGGATGTTTTCCTCTGGCAACTTTTAAGATTTTCTATTTATCATTTGTTTTCACCATCTTCATCATGATATACATTTCTGTTGGTTGATTTTTTCACTTTTTTATGGTTTATATTTTCCTTATTATGATAGGTGAGTTTTTAATTAAATTTGTTATAGTGGGTTGTGGGCTTTTTTTGTTATATTGTTTGAATTAGTATCAAATTGTGTTCTGACAAGCAGTTAAATTACTTGGAATCAGATCTTTGTGAGGTCTGCTTTTAAGCTTTGTTAAGGGCAGAGCCGCCTTCATCATAGTTCTTATTTAGTGCTATTCATAATATGACATTTTTCTGTGGATTCTACCTGATGTTCTATGTATTATGGAGGAATTTCTACTCCTGCTGGTGGGAACACAAACTCTTTCTTCTCTGTGAACTCCAGAATTTTTCTGCTTCTTCCTTTCCAGTGGTTCTTTCCCAAGTTTGCTATCGTTTCCTCCCACAAATGCACAGATCAGTACTCAAAGATTGGGGAACTCTGCAAAACTCCAGAGCTCTCAGAGCAGCTCCCTCCTGTTTGGTAGTTTGTCTTAAAATTCTAGCTATCGTGGCCCCCTGATTTCTGAGCTCCAGCTTTTCAATTCGGGGAGACGGCTGGGCCCTGTCTTGGTTCCCCTTCTCTGCACAGTGTCTGGAACCTGCGCCCAGGCAGTAAGCTGGTGCAATGGTAGGTCTCATCTTGTGTGTTTCCTTTCCCACCTCAGAGTTCACAGTCCTATTTTGCCTCATATTTAACGTTTTAAAACTACTGTGTCATATGTTTCACCCAGTTTTCTAGTTTTCCCTACTATTCCATCATGGCCAGAAGCAGAAATCTCCCAAAGGTATAATTTTTAAGGTAGAAAAAAGTAAACTAGAGTTTACTGTCTATAGAGGTTAAAGCATTTATTTAATAATTACTTCAGGGCCCTGAAAATAATGATTATTTTGAAATTTATTGTTAGACAGCTTTGATAAAAGATAGTGGTTATCCTTTATAACCAACTCATGTCAAATGCCATTATAATTTGTAATAACTTAGCCAGATATGTGTGGTGTTAGAAGGGTTAGTTATTAAGCCAATCAAGACACTTTCTAAATGGAGTAAAAGGAAAAAATGCCACACTTAATTTCAAGTCCCAGAAAAGGACAGAAATGATGGTTTCTCTACTTTCACTCTCAAACTATTTAAAAAAAGAAAGAAGTCACTTACTTTATAAGTAGTGGTCACAGGTAACTTGAAGTTCTAGGTCAAGTGTGAACTGCTTCTTTAGTTCAGAAGGTGATGCATACACTGCATAGTGAGGCTGGACAAAGGCTGAGACCGAAAGTGTGGAGAAATCTCTGCTTTCACTGTAATAAAATTCAACAAACATGGGCAATCGCTTCACTTCTGTCTTCAGAAGAAAAAAGAATGCCTGTTTCAATTTCCGCTATCCCCAATCTTTCTTATTTCTTATGTTACTCTAACAGAGTGTAAGCTTTTTATAACACTGGAGCTGGCCCAAATGAAGAGGTCATCAGAAAAAAAGCAGCCTCTTACATGGAGTGGCTAATTCTCCATAAATTCTCAAACTGATAAAGCATATCTGTATACTTAGAACTTACATAGGTAAATTCTGCTTCAAAACAGAAATTCACATTTTGAAATATATCAGTCTTTTGAAAAAGGAATATGACATTTTAATACACATATACATACATATACACACACATGTATATGTATTTATGTTTTTATATATATGTATTTATATGTGTATGCGTATATTTTATATATATATATATATTTTTTATCCCTTTTGTCCAGGAAAAAAAATGCTATAAATTTTTGGTGTGGGTTAGTCAGTAATTTGCTTTCATTTATTTAAGAATGGGTGAGGGGGCAGCAAAACGCAGTGGTAGATATCCGCCTTTAACTTTAGGGATAACAGGTAACTTGTTGGGAATAGAGTAAGGCTTTTCCACCATTAGGCGTGATGGATATTTTATGTCCAAAAGTAATTCCAGCAAATCCCACATTCTGTAAACTGTCTCCATTCCCTCCAGACACACTTTGAAGCCAAGTACCCATAGATATTTACTTTTAAGTTGGTTTTCCATTATTTCCAACTTTTGTTGAAGAACGTCATTTTCTAATTATAGTAGAGATTTTTAAGATGGTCCAATTCAGTTCACGTCATATCACATTGCACTGTAACAGTTTGTAAATTTATCTCTGCTTTTTCCACGTTACCTTCCAATTTTAAACCGGTGGGGCAAATACTTCAAGTTTACCTTAATTCTCTCTTTACTGACTTTAATAGGCTGTAAAATAGTTTAAGATGAACCTCAAAAGGCTTGTCAGGATTCACCAGGTCCTCAGGCTGTGGAATTCTCTGATAGCAAATGCACTTACAATGGTAAATAATCTGAGATCACCCTTCCCTTCTACTCTAAGCTAGGAATGATACATCTGATACTGAGAACCAGGGGACAATAAGAAATTCTGGGCATAGACTATCATAAAAACTTCCTGTACTGAGTTTTGTTGAGAAATCCTCATATGGAACAGGGCCTGGGGGGCCATCAGACCTGGATTCAAATCTTAGCATTCTTATTTGCTAGCTGAGACCATGAGCAAGATACTTAACGTCTCTTGAGTCTTGGTTTCCTCATTTGTGACACAGGGAAAAGAATAGTACCTACTTCAAGGGACGTGTGAAGGATTTAATGAGAGCATGCCTGGCATGTAATACTCATATTTAGTGAGTTCTTCCTGGCCAAAGAACTCCGGGGCAGGGCGGGGGGCACAGGATTACTTGTCCCCTTCTCATTTGAAAGCAGCCCAATAAGACACCAGAGCAAGAGCTTGGCTAAGTAGCAAAGGATGGGGGAGGGGGTGATGGGAAGTAAGGAGCATGTTATAATCAGTCTTCTTTCATTAAGTTGTGTTTCCCTTTCTCCATTCTGTAGGACAGACAGATAGCATATACAGCGTGCTTGCCCAAGTCTGCTCCGAGAGCTTAGTCCATTTTTAAATCCCCTTAAGAACTGCTCACAGCAAAATCAAGCATCTTCCAAAGGGGCAGGAGCCCTGTCCAATGGAATCAACTCAGCAGTGGGCACCGGAGCCCTGGTGGCCAGACCAGTGTGCAAGGGGTGTGTCTGGGCCCTCGAAGGAGCAAACCTCAGACAGGCACAATTAGTGTGTCTTCTTAACTCTCCTTCTAAAGTTATTCGAGGGGACTGTGGTTTTGCCTTGAGCAAACCCCCCTTAACAGCCGGGAATCTAAAAACAAACAACATTATTTTATTAGGTTACCCCAGCAGATGAAAGCAGAGTGTTCCATTTGGACTTTTTGGAGTCAATTAATGCATTAGCTAAAAACAAACCCTTCCGAAAGAGAGTTCCCGTTGTCCTCGGCAGCTTCTAAAGGGAAGCGCGCCACCGTGCTCCTAAGGACACAAACGTCAAGACAGCGAAGAACAGAGAATGAGTTCTAAATAATTAACACTTATTGATAAAAACTGTTTTAATGATATAGCTCAACCCTAATGTAACAATAATCTCAAAGGATATGATTTTTTAACTCTTTATTTTTAACCATGACCAGGAAATTTAAATATCATATAGTTTATATGAAAGTTCCTGACTCAAAGTAACCAACTAATTAAGACCAATTTAAATAAATACTTGTAGTTGCTCTAATAAAAGAAGTACTTATGACTTCTAAAGTAACTGAACAATACATAAGACTATAATTGTTTTCAGTTATGGTTTTAACTCCAGCCATTAAAACCACTACTGAAAAGGCCTATAAAATAGGAAGATAATAGAGATTACTCATTGGGGAAAAAACCCATTTCTCAAAAATCCATCCATCCATCCATCCATCCATCCATCCAAATAATAAGAGTCTACTAAAAGTTCCAGGCGCTATGGAACTAGCATCAAAGCACAGTCCCTACCCTTATGGAGCCCAATCTGGGCTTTCAAGCTGAAGACTGCCACTGTTTTAAAAGATAGAAGTGGCAATGCTTTTTGCTGCCTCAGACCTTAAAATGAAACCATTAAACACCCCCCTCCCCCCCACCGTGGTCCTCATAACATCAAAAACAGAACCCTTTGGTGAGGGTTGGGTTATTCCCAAAAGGTAAAACAAAAGGCACGCCCCCTTTGTGGGCAGTACCATTTGTGGAAAGAACATTTCACTGCTCTTACCAGGGAACGCGTCTTCTAAAAATCTTCGGGAAAATCCACATCCTGAAAGCGTCTGATTACCCTGAATTTAAAATGGGATTTTTGCTCAGTGGCAAAGACACAAATTCATCCCCACAAGGATGGCTTCTGCGGTAAAAAGCACATGATGACCCTTAGGGTTTATCCAGAAGGTTGACAAATGGGGCCACAAGACAGGATTCACCAAATTCCATTACTGGAGATTTCCCTGCCTCTACCTGAAGAATTCCAAGGTGCCTTGCCGAATACCTAGCCAGGGGAGGTTACAAAGTTTCAAGCACAATTTGTTCCCGGTTTTTATTCCCTGCTCACTGAGTTATGTGCTGTTAAACATTTCCAGAAGACTGTCAAAATGTAAGCATCCTGAGGTTTACATAGGCCACACCATTAAATAACATATAAGCACAAAATTTTAAACATTGTTTCCCAGCAATGGTAAATATTTTAGCTAAGTAAAAACTGAAGCTTGAAATGCAATAAGCATTTAAATGACTCCTTTCTGTGCCAGAATTCTTATTTTCCCCTGTGCAACCCCGGCTGCTTGGGATTAAGGCGACCCCAGGGAGCACAGCGAATGGTTGTGGGTTATGAGGTGTAGCATGAGCTTGGCGACAGCATGCCACCCAGCCTCAAGAAACCCAGCCATGACTGGAACCCAAGAATCAGTGTGTTCATTCTGTGGTCAGCTCCACATTTCTTCCCCTCCTAGAAAAAAAAAAAGCTGCTACAAAAGTCAGGCCTCTTCCCCAACCCCAAGCAATCATGAGGTGGACCCAGGGCAGAGGGAGACACTCCAGAGCGCTGGCCGGGCAGGGGGGAGGCTGGTCCCCATGGGTGGGAGTTACACAGCTCTCAGTTCCTCAGCATTGAGGAAAAGGAGCAGCTGCAGAAACGGCAGCCACGGCACTGCCAACGTATTGTGCTGTCACTTCAGGAAGAAGAAAAACCCAGAACAAATTTGACGTGGTTTTCACCACACGGTGATTGCAGTTCTATTCAAGGATGTCACAGTCACACCACCCACTGAGCACAACTCAGATGGAAATTAGGCCTCCTTCAAAGTGTCTCAAGTCACTGCCTATCCCTGAACAGAGTGAGCCGAGGATTTTAAAGAAACACAGTCCTGTGGCCCTATCTCCTCTGGCTTCCTGGTACCTCGGGTTTCTCATTTACTAAAGAGAATCGCCCTCAGCTACAGGTACGTCTAAGGGAAACCAAGACACTCTCCCAACAAATGCAGCATCTCTTAAAGAAGCAGGCAGGGCAGTGCACCACGTCTGAGACGTGGGTCAGTGTTTATACAATGAAAATTCGATCTTCTATAAAATTTCAAGCACGTGAAGAAAAGGAATGCAGTGATTTACACTCGGGGACTTTTCTCCACATTCAAAATACCAAAGCTTGAGTGCTTTGTTATTGTAACACCACCTAAATTTCTAAGACGTATTTGGAGTCTTGTGACTGGTCTTTGAGATTAAAATATAAATACCACTTGTCACTTTGAGCAGGGATTAGGGGTGAGTTCAGGGAGACGGAGGGGTTTCTCTTTGGTGTTTGCCAAACCAAAACCATGAGGGAGCCATGTATGTATGTGTCCTGTCTCTGGTGAGTATAACAAAGCTTTTGTTCACTGAAAAAAACAAAACAAAACAAAACAGACTCATGGATGGTGTCCACACTTTCCAATTTTGAACAATAACTTTGAATGCCAACCTGCTGATCTACAGCAAGACAGGAGACTGAGAAATGGCTGTGCCGTCTGGAGGTGAATTTCGGAGAAACAGAAAGTTCCAACTCACTGCTGATAAGTTACCCAGCAGCTTCCTCAGGAGCACGATTGCAGCCTAAGGAGAGCCCTGAGGTCTGTTCAAGACTAACACCTTTCCACCAGTCATTACAGTGCTGGCCAAATATTACCAAAGGTCAGACACAGTGGTATATGGTTTTGGTATGAGGAAGAGTCAGAGAAAATGAGAAAATACCATTGCCATTTCATACCAGTTTTCACGCCCAACTGCCAGTGAAGCTTTACATTAATTCTCACGGTAAGAAACTGCCAAAAGCACCGAGAACGACTAGAACAAGTGTCAGTTTGCTAGGTTCCTCGCTCGTCTGGGGTTAAGTGTAATTTCCCTTATTCACGCTGAACGCTGGCATACCGAAGACAAGGGTACACGTCACCTTGAAAGACGAGGACATATCCGCGCCACTACGAACAAATCACCCTCAAAATGAAACACAGAGAGTCCAATGATGACAATTATTGCGGTCATTCGCCACATGACATAACAAGAGCAAACAATTCAGTAGCTTTAAAAATAGTTTATTTCCTTCCTCACAAACACATGAGCCTTCTGACCATTGCGCAAGGCACCACAAATTAAAAACTTACATTGCAATGTAGTTTTCTTCCATGATTCAAGATAAAATGGGTTTTAAAAGCAAATGGATGCCAATTACAGGGGACTGGGAGGGGGCGAGGGTAGGTACCAGTAACAGGGAGGCACGCGTTTTTCTACAGTGTTTATTGAAATAGGCAGCAGTCAGCACATGTGCTTCATATGAGCGGTTCCCCCAAATGAGGAGAGATGCTGCATATCCTGGTTTCTCCATCTAGAGAGTACAGTGCCAACAGTACTTTCGCTAAAGCACAAAAGACTTCTCCCTAGTAGTCTTAGTACCAGTAACAGAATATGATTATTAAACATCTTCAATGTGGTTTTCATTACAAAAAAACATGTTTCACATAAAAGCTTCATAATGTAATCCAGAGACAGAATTAGTGCATGCTTAAAACGTGAAGCCAGGCTGCCTATTTCTGATAATGTTTTCATTTCTTCCAGCGTTTTTTACTTTCACAAATATGCACGCAGTTTCCTACCAGGTTAAATAGACACACGGAACACTTCTGCTCTGAGCACCATGATTCCTTCTCAATAGCCTCATTGGGACTATAATCCTAATCCTAAGGAGAATGGTTCTAATTTGTATTCAGACTTGCTTCTTCCTCCAAATCCGGTTAGTGTTGACCAAATCCCAGCAAATGTCAGACACAAAGGTTTGTGAGCAGAGGCCCAAAGAATAATTATGAGAAATTTCACAATGATCTAGGTTATGAAACCACACGGAAAATAAATGATTTCACCTTATAAAAAGCCTCGACTTGAATTTAAACAGGAGATGGAAGTGAAAGGAATGAAGTGTTGCTTCAATCCAAGCTGGGGCATTCTTCATTGCAGTAACAACAAAGCCACAGCAATAGCGCAGGGACGGTCCTACGGGCCTCTACCAATGGCTTGTGAGGTAGATGGCTTGAAGAGAGGTAGGTAGAGCCCAAATTTGTTTTCAATCCCTGCAAACGTCGCAACTGCCAGTTTGTAGCCCCCAACGTGATCGGGGTTGGGAGCAGG
Organism: Globicephala melas; assembly: GCF_963455315.2. Taxonomy (NCBI): domain Eukaryota; kingdom Metazoa; phylum Chordata; class Mammalia; order Artiodactyla; family Delphinidae; genus Globicephala; species Globicephala melas. Next base: position 58,860,530 of record NC_083322.1, read on the forward strand.
CAGTGTGACCCTGGATTTAGGAACTGGCTCTGCTCCCATGGGCTTCCTAAAAGGAAAGGAGAGAAAACAGAGCGAGAATCTGAGTTTTTGTTTTGTTTTTTAACTTGGTAAAAACAACGCTCAAAAACTGCTAAAGTCTGGATCAGAGAGGAACTGTGCCATTCTAGTTAGCTGTATATTCCCTTCTGAAATGAGTTTGATAACATGACTTCAGTATTTTCCTACATCTTTTCTACTTCATCATAGGGACTAAACAGACATACCTTTCTCAATGACAACAGAGTGTCAGAAGCAGCTGAAATTTAGCAGGATACTTACACCCCTCCAAAATCAACATAGAACCATCGCTGCAGCAATTCATAGGTCAGCAAAGTTACACCAAACTGGGGGGAGGAACGAAACACACGAGCTTTGAAAGAAATAAGAAATAACAGATGCAATTAGATTTTAAAAATTCACCTGATACCAAAGGTTTAGTTAAGAGCAAATTATTTCCATACCGCCAGCTCCTTTCCACAAAGCTTTTGGGCCTTCCTCCCGAAGGATCTTCCTAAAGCAGTCTATCACTCCGCTGTAAGTGGTCTGGCCGGCCCGGGCGGCCACCTGTAATCGAGTCTTGATAACATCAGCGGGGGTCACTAGAGATGCCGCAGGCATACCTGCAGGAAAGACAACACCTTCGCAGTCCGGTCACATTCTCCCTATATAAAAAGAACTGTGCTTTGAACTGCTGGCCGTGGAAAGAAAGTTAAGAATCAGATGAAATCAAATGCCTCTTTGCTGTCCCCTCTGGGAAGCACAGCTGTGACTCTCGTCCGCAGTGAAGGAGGCTCCAACACACCTAGAGGAGCACACGCCTCGTCTCCAGATCACCAACCTCCGTTTGTTATGCTTATATTCTTAAATAGTTTGAAGGAATTATCAAGACGATGACTTCGAGTGGTTGAGAACAAACGGAGAAAGATTTTGTTTGTTTGCTTCTTTTTTCTTTTGCTTTCCTGTGGAAATCAGAGTTACCAGGTCTGAGTTTTCAGAGGTGAAGCTTGTTATCCGTCTCCTCTTCCTGCTTTTCTGGCAGTCACTGGAGGTGCCCTGTCACATACACTCAACCACCCCCCACCTTCCAAACCCTCACCTCTTCATTTACATCAGAGAAAGACTTTACTGACAGCTAAACAAACACTGTGTGTGCGTGTGCGTGTGCGTGTGCGTGTGCGTGTGCGTGTGCGTGTGTGTGTGTGTGTGTGTGTGTCTAGTGACCTGAAGGGGAGGCGCCCACAGATAACACTTCAGGATTCCGCTTTCCTATGACTGACATCTCCAGAAAACATATGACAGAAAGCTTAAAATTTAGATTGGCCGATAATCAATGAAAAAGAAACAACAACAACAACAACAAAACCCTCCCAAAATTACCAATGGGAAATTTTTCTACAGTCATTTTATCCAAACTGGGGCAGCCCATGTTTAGATTTTTTAAAAGCGAGACTGTACTCAGAAGACACTGTCTCTTATGGTTTTATTACTTTTCCATTATGAACCTATTCCAAACCAAATTGGTCAAATGCAGATGCATAAATCTCCTTTGCTTTTTTTAAGGCTTAATAATTCTGTAAGAATTTCTGTCCAAACCAACGTGGTCTGGCTCACAACTCCATCTCATCCTTCTAACAGACAGCTTTAAAGTTACAGTGTGTGCGTATGTGCCCGGGGGAAATCTGCAGAGTACACGTTTGCATTTATATCACTAAGCTGTATCTTTTCCTCTTCCATCTATACTAAGCTCCTCAAACATTCATCTTAACCGTTTTTATAAAATGCATCACGTTTTTGCATGTGAGAAAGCTCACTTTATATCCAGTGCTTCACTGGATAAGTCATACTGAATTTCCTATTAGCTTAGAGGAATTATTTCAACTTTGAGCCAGGAATTTATCCTCCAACATAATGGAAGGAAACATGAAAAATGCTTAGAAACCCACTGTGTTCACACCACCAATTTTGTTTCACTTCCTGGTTTAGAAAGAGTTTAGCAAGGCTGTCTGCTTTAGACACGCAATAAAATCCTCCTTACAACGGCGGGCAGGCATGTCAGAGTGTGAATGTGAAAGACATACAAGCAATAAAATGGGTAAAAGGTTTCCTTCAGTTAGGGCAGTTTTCATAAATAGCTACTTGTTATGAAAAAAGAGAGAAGTATTGGGGAGGGCAGGGAGGAAAGACATTGATCAGTGGAATAAAAATGCCAAGAGAAACGTGTAAGATGTTTAGCAAGTTGTCTGGTAAAAAGTGATTGGTGTGTGTGTTGGCGGGGGCGGGGTACTGGAAACATGGCGGCCTGTGCACGACTCTCATCCTCTCCACCCCCTGCTCCCACCTCTCCTAGGAGGCCAGCTGCCAGGGCCTCGGAGGGACTGTGGATATCCCTGTGGACAGGGGATTTCTGGTGTGGAGATTTGCTAAATTCACCTGGAGAATAGCATCCGGCTGCTCCAGAGCAAGGCCAGGAAAGCAGCACCTACCAGGAAGAGCTGGGCCACCGGAGATGTGTTGATCTGGGGGGTCAGGGATGGCAAAGACTCTGAGCCAATTTGCCTGGTCTCTCCCGGCTTGCAAAAGGGTAAAGACAATGCTGAGCAAGAGGTCAAGTCTTGGGACTTCCCTGGTGGTGCAGTGGTTAAGATTCCATGCTCCCAATGCAGGGGTCCCGGGTTTGATTCCCGGTCAGGGAACTAGATCCCACATGCATGCCGCAACTAAGAGTTCGCATGCCACAAATAAGGAGCCCACGTCTCACGACTAAGACCCAGTGCAACCAAATAAAAACAACAACAACAAAAAGAGGTCAAGTTTTCTCTCTCCCCAAAGATGGGAGAACAAGAGAAGGCTAGGCAACAGGGACGCAGCTTTTAGGTTCCCAAAGATGGGAGAACAAGAGAAGTCTAGGCAACAGGGAGGCAGCTTTTAGGTTCCTCAACAGGAAGGGGACTGCTGCCCAGCTGGTGCTTCAGAGATGAGACAAATGGTGAGACCTTGAGGCCACCTGCTACCTGTGTGACTTGAACAACTTGGGTGTTCTCCAGCCAATAAAAAAATTATAAATCTTTAAGGGGGTGCCCAGCAGCTAGAGAGTAGAAGGTCATTTACAACAAAAAGAAAGCATGATTGGCAAAACACAGCTTTGGTACAAGGATATGTTGTATAACAGGGAAATACAGCCAATATTTTACAATAACTACAAATGCAATATAACCTTTAAAAATTGTGAATCACTATACTGCACAACAGAAACTTATATAATATTGTACCTCAACTGTACCTCAAAAAAAAAAAAAAAACCACAAAAAACCAACCCAGCAAAGACCAATGAACAGATATCATATGACTAAAAATACAACTTTGGGGTAAGTCAGCCTTAATTTTCACAAATATCCCGTTAGTATTTGCAAAAAAAAAATGTGCTTCTCTGTTTATGGGACACAGAGTTAATATCTATGTATTTTGGATCAAGGTTAAGTTTGCCAGAATCCCTCTGCACCCTTATCTATATTATCTACTTGATGTATCAGTTTCTAAGAAAAGTGTAAAGATTTTCATAGAAAGAGAAAATACCACATTCTTGTCATACTTTTAACTTGAGGTTTTATAAGACGATATTATGTTGATAATACAGAGAGGCTTCTTAGTGAACTTTATCTTTTCTAAGTGTAAAATATGCCTCTGCGCTTCTGAATGCTATTTTTAAACCCTGAATTCCATTTAGTTTGACATTAATATTGCTACACTTGCTTATTGTTGGTATTTGCCTGGTACATATTTTTCAATCCATTCTCTTTCCATCTTTCTATGTCACTGTTTCCTCGAATGTCAGATGACTAGATTTTCTTTCACAACTTGGCTAAAAGTGTTTGTTTTTACTAGCGGCACTGAACGCATTCAGTTGTGGCTCGTAGACTGATTTCTGCCATTCTGGGTTAGTTACAGTTTTTATTTTCTCTGCTTCTAGGTGTTTCCCTTGTGATTTCCACCCTTTCCTGACTAATTCAATTTGTCTAAATATCATAAGCGTTTGTTACACAGGTGTGAGTTACAGTGTGTGCAACGAATGAGCACTGACACCTCTGCAAGCTGAGATGCCCCCTCCCTTTGTCTCTCTTTCTATTACCTGCCTCCCAACAATGCTTCTTGTACAAAAACACATAAGCCAAGGTTAGCAGTCGCTCAGATCGACTCTTGGGTTTAACTTTTATCTGCTCTGTTTCATATATCCCACAGTGTCCTCTTTCTTAAGTTCACTTTTTATTTTGCCTCCGAGAGGTCTGTGAGGGGTACCTGTGAGTCCTGGCTGGGAGGGACTACCCTGCTTTGGCCTCTGCTCCTGAAGGCAAGTGTGCCTGCTGGGAACGTAACTGCATATCAAGACCTCCTCTCCTCGGCATTTTGACGGAAGCCAGCACCGCAGATGAGAAGCCAATCTTCCATTACTGATTGGTTTTCTGTCCTCTTTCCCTTATTGCTTCTCCCTGGACAACTCCTATTAAACAGATGTTAGACCTCTCAGATTCATCCTACATTATCTCTTAAATTTTCTGTTATTTTTCATCTATGTATTTGTGATCCATATTCTAGAGTTTTTTGTTTGTTTTCTCCCATGACTTTATTTTCCATGTGTCAAATTTGGTGTTGTTTTTTTTTTTTACGGATTTCTAAGTTTGGCAATCTTTTTATTAACTTTCAAGAAAGCCTCCTTACTGAGTGTTTCTTTCAAATCTGAGGACCCTAATTATAGTTCTTAAAAGTTCTCCTCTGTTCCCTGAATTGCCTGTTTTCTCTGTAATTCTTCTATTTACTTACCTTATTGCTCCTTGTTGTCTGAGGGGACCCCTGGCTGTCTACTGACATTCAAGGTCAAAGGACAGGCTGATTTGTGCTGTGGACAGCTTTCCACCGCACTCTGGGCCAGCCTCACCCACAGGCCTCTCTCCTGAATGGAGAGAGTTTGTGAAATGGGTGAGGCCTGTAACTGCATGCAGGGGCTAAGATAGGCTGGCAGGGCAGGGACCCTCCAAATCCTGCAATGCGGGGTGCTTCACTCTGGAGGTAGAAGGAATTATTTTCTACCCCTCTTTGGAAGAGCTGCTATTAGTTCATTTTTTTCTTCCCCCCCTGCATCTGTGGTAAAGATCTGGAATTACCATTAAGCCTTGCCCTGATTTATTTCAGTTCTTTACAATCACCCTCTCCAGGCAAGTGTTCCCTTCCCTTTAGAATACAGCTCTGGGCTTTTAGCCTCCGTTCAAATGTTGCCTGAAGTTCCATATAGAAAGGAGAAGAGAGAGGAGCAAGCCGACCTTCCCGCAGTAAATGCAGTTCCTTAACTCTTATTATTTACCCTAAAACCTCCCCCAACACTCAAGGCATTTTATCTATTGTTCACTCTGAGGTTAAAATTATCTGGTTTTGCTCTTAAATTAATAAAAGTAGTTTCTCCTGCCGGTGTTCTGGGCTGTGGCATTTTTCACTTGTTTCAGGTTTTGGTTCCTATCTTCTGAAGGCTGGTGCTAACAAGGAGTTTTGTTTGTTTGTTTGTTTTGCAGTACGCGGGCCTCTCACTGTTGTGGCCTCTCCCGTTGCGGAGCACAGGCTCCGGACGCGCGGGCCCAGCGGCTCCGTGGCATGTGGGATCCTCCCGGCCCAGGGCACGAACCCGTGTCCCCTGCATCGGCAGGCGGACTCTCAACCACTGCGCCACCAGGGAAGCCCAATAAGGAGTTTTTTAACATGTATTTTCTACCATTTTAAGGTATTTGGGAGGAGAGATGGATCAACATGCTCAGTCCATTACCTTGATCCAACCTCTCCATTACTGTTTTTTTTTTAAGGATCTAAGAATTGCTTTTAAATTATCTTAAGCTTTATGTCCACATAATTAAAAAATTGTTACATTTTATATAATTACGTGCCAATGGTACTTTTCTCCTAACTTAATTCTTCTAATACATTTGTAAAAGCATCATGATCAGTCACACACATAACTCTTTTAAAGATATTCCTGGGGCTTCCCTGGTGGCGCAGTGGTTGAGAGTCCGCCTGCCGATGCAGGGGACACGGGTTCGCGCCCCGGTCTGGGAAGATCCCACATGCCGCGGAGCGGCTAGGCCCGTGAAACATGGCCGCTGAGCCTGCGCGTCCGGAGCCTGTGCTCCGCAACGGGAGAGGCCACAACCATGAGAGGTCCACGTACCGCAAAAAAAAAAAAAAAAAAAGATATTCCTGAATTACTACTTAGTCTAAAGCTAATTAATTCAAAGCTAATTAATTCAAAGACAAGATCACACGACCATCACTGCAGTCTGACTTGTTCCTCTACCTCACCACTCTGACAAGATCGTCTGGGATGAGCGGTCACTCTATAACATTTGAGAAGTATTAGATATCCTTCATTTGATATTATCCATAAACCATATTGCATTGCCCTTCATTAATCAAAAAAGTAACACTTAGAGTGAGTCAGAATTTGATTCCTTAGTTTCAGGGCCCTTGCTTCAACCCTCACCTTCTGACACATGAGGCACTTCGGCTAATGAACATAAATTCAAATATCTGTTGATCTTAACTCGATCCTGTGAATTAATGGAGATGTTTCCAGCATCTAAAGATCTTCCCAGTTTATCACTAGATACATAGACCTAAAAAAATTTAATATTCTCTATGTTTTAAGATACTAACAACCACCTGTTAAAAAGCTGTATTACTAAAGCAATCTAACTTTAAATCAAATCAAATTTTTGGAGAAAGTAAGGTAATACTTACTGAATAACTGAAATTCCTGTCAAAACATAAAAGGTAAAATCATGTTCACTGAACCCAGATCCATCTTATGTATAATAGTATTGTTCAACAAAAAATATACGTATCCTGGGCTTCCCTGGTGGCGCAGTGGTTGAGAGTCCACCTGCCGATGCAGGGGACACGGGTTCGTGCCCCGGTCCGGGAAGATCCCACGTGCTGCGGAGCGGCTGGGCCCATGAGCCATGGCCGCTAAGCCTGCGCGTCTGGAGCCTGTGCTCCGCAGGGGGAGGGGCCGCAACAGTGAGAGGCTCGCGTACAACAACAACAACAACAACAAAAGTATCCTGTGTAAGAGATAAACTGAAATATAAAATATAAAAATCATATTTTATATTAAAATGTGTATTTTATATAACATATAAAAATAGCATTAAGACATTTCTTGTAATAAGTTAGTTAAGTCAATTACTGTTCCTCGTAGCTTATTTTGAGATCAGCTTTTCTCCTTTCTCTTAATGACAACAAAGATCACTCTGGCCCTTGGACCTACTTCCTGGGCTTCTGTGCATACCCACCCCATCACTGTGTCCTCTCCTGAGGAAATGCCTTTCTTCCCCTGGTATCCACAAGAGGAACATGGGGGTCTGATCTGGCTTGCAACCAACAGCCCACACACGTGTGGTGCATTTTGTGCTCACTGCCCTTCTTGATGGTGTTGCCCTGGGCACGCTTCTGACCACAGTCCTCTGCCCTTTCCATACTGAATTCAGCTCCCTGGCTGAGCACACCTGCAAGGCTCTACACTCAGCAGATGGTGGCCCTGCTTCCTCCCAGGACATCAGTTAACTGCTTATCACTGGATATACATTTTTATGTTTATCTTACTAAAAAAAAAAAAAAAAAATTACTAGTCTTCCTTATTAATTCTGATACATTTTTAGGCATTTTAATTTGGATTTTCAGGTAAACAATCATTTTCAAATAACGATAGATTCATTTCTTCTTTTCTAATATTTATGCCTCTTTCTTCCTTTTCATATTTACCACATTGACTGGAACCTCCAAATAAGGCTAAAAAACTGGATAACAGAAACATCCCTAACTTTAATGAGAATAGAGGTTATGACAGTTGCCATTGGCTTCTGATATCTGTTATGAAATTAAGAAAGTAGCTTAGTTCTCATTACATAGTTTATACAGGTTTGTGGAAGATAAAGACCATCAAGCTTTGTGGCTTATCTGTCCTTTCAAGAAAAATCCAGTGACAAAGTCTTATATTATCCTGTCTTACAGGGAAGGGGAAGATGGGCAATAAAATGAAAGCAAACGTTCTATAGTCAGCGTGGCAGTTCGCTCCCAAAGGGGCCTCAGTGATCTTCACCTGCTGGTGTTCACGCCTCTGCCTCCGCATCGTCTTCGTGCACGTTACGGAGGACTGATCAGTAGGACTAATAGGACGGTGTGGAAACGAAGGAGTGCGACTTACAAGCCTTGCTCATAAAGACACTGCAGCTTCTATTTGCTTCCTCTTCTTCTCACCTTCCTCCCCCAACTTCTCCTGCCCTGTCCCTCCCTCTCCCTCCTCCCTCTCTCTCTGGTCTTGCTCTGGGGGAAGCCAGCCGCTGTGTCATGAGGACACCCAAGGACCTATGGAGAGGCCCTGTGGCAAGGAACTGACGGTCCTGCCAATGCTGTGCGTCCTGCCAATGCTGTGCGTGCGACTAAGCCATCTTGAAAGTGTGTCCTCCGACCCCAGTCAGGCCTTCTAGAGCCCTGGCTGATGTCTTGACTGCAACCTCATGACAGACTCGAGCTACAGGTCCCCAGATGAGCTGCTCCCAACCCACAGAAACTGGGATAATAAACATTTGTTGTTTGAAGCTGCTAAGTTTGGGGTAACCTGTTCTGTGGCAACAAATAACTAATACAGAAGGTATGTGGAAAACAACTCTGAAAGACAACAGGATGGCTAGAGGGCTAAAATAATAGTAGAATGGGGATGTAAAGCAGTTCAAACTTTCAAGAAGGACAAGGCAATGCCTTAAAAACAATCATAAAATTTTTTTTTTTTTTTTTAACCAGCAAACTCACTTCAGAGAATTTATTTCTCCCAAGAAAACAATCCAGGATAGGGGGACAAGCCTTATGCACAAAGATGTTTTTTAACAATACCATGTATTTAAATTTTTTTTGAAAAAAAAGTTTGTTTTCTAAGATTGAAGATGATGTAAGTATGCAGCAAATTAAAAATTTTGTTTACAAAGTTTTAAATGACATAAGAAAATTAATATTATTATTGAACATTTAAAAATACTTATTATGTGCCGGTGCTTTCCTGGATCTTTATATCCATTAATTCACTTAATCCTCATAATAATCTTACAAGACTAAGACTATTCTTATTTCCATATAGAGGTGGAGAAACAAGCCGAGAGGCATTAAGTAACTCATTCAGGTCATACAGTTCTCAGCAGGGAAACTGGAATTTGAACCCGGATAGTCTGACCCCACAGCACATGCCATGAACCATTTTGCAGTGATGGTGAACAATGCTTCAGAAATGATACTAAGTGAAAACCACATGCCCATAATGTGATCACAGTTCTGTTAAAAACCGTCCAAGGGGGGAGAAATTAGCAAAAATATTAAATGGTGATTTTCTTAGAGTCATGGAATAATGGATACTGTTATCTTATTTACATGTTCCGATACTTTCCAAATATTTTACAATGGTCAATATTTTCATAATCCTACAAAAAATAGAAGACAATAAACTTTAAAAGAGAAAAAAAATCCACTCATAATTTCTACAGTTCTGACAGCACGGATCACCCAGGAAAACTTGTACCCAGAGACAAAAATTATGTCTGGGTAGCTATCTTCTCCAAGGGAAGAGTTAAAGGCAATATTTTTGTGGTTCAAAGAAAACAAAGCTTGGAGAATGTCCTAGACTTTGAGCTTTATCTTCTGATGTTGCAATTGAGTTTTGGAGTGAGTTACAGACAGATTCTCTTGGATTCAACGTAATGATGGATAACATGTACTGAGTATTTACTCTCTGCCAGGCTACAGGCTAAGTCCTCCACATGGGTGCTCTCATTAGAGCCTCACAACCACTCTCTCCAGTCAGTACAATTACCATCTCCCTTTATGGCTGAGGAAACCAAGCCCGGGGAGCTTAAGTAACTTGCCCGAGGTCACATACTACTAAGTGGTGTGTTAGTTCTCCCCAGTAGGTCCTACCTGATTTCAAGTAAATGACTGGAAATAAGTTGTATTATACCCTTTTGATTCAAAAGATATTATCGTTTATACATCTGTAAATGACATATAAAGGACACAGTGAGTGAGTCAACAGCCAAACTGGGATTAAAACAGGGAATTCTATGGTTGAGTCTTGAGATCATGCTTTTATGATTTAGGTAGAGTGGTCTCACTGCTACTCATACGAGGCTCCCTGAGCAGCCAGGAAAGGACAGCCCTGCCTCATACACCAACATCACCACCTTTGAAGAAAAGGGATTCACCAAGAATTACAGAGGAGCTCCATGGGTTCCCGCCTCCAGGGCTCCCCAGGCTACAGGCAGGACACGGGGCTCACAAAATAGCAAACAACTTCTCAAAGCAGGGGGTAGTTCTCAAGAGGCTCAAGCCACATGTCTGATGAGAACAACACCTGTATCAAAACTGTCTGGACCCAGGCACCCCATGACTGCCTTAGGGTCTGTTAACTCACTAAATGTTTGTCACCACCTGGAGAGCTAATCCAGATTGTTCTAGCCTTTAGGGTCTCTAAACAAGGAGAAGCATCAAAGAATGAACTCATTCCTGCTGGGGCTATAATCAAATTTCCTCTAAGGATTTACACTGGGAATGTAGAAGCCAACGTCTGCATCTATTTTCTTCTGTTGATACTTTCACTGTAGCACTATAGAAGATAGTCATTTCTCTCTGAGATTCAAATATAACCCCCACCCCGAATCTTACAACCTTACACAGCTAGCAGGAATCAGGTATCTAATAGACCCAAGCTGTTTCTAGTTCTATTACATTTCTTTTCTCTCAATGACAATAACTACTGCTTAAATTCTGGACAAGTTTTATGTACTATTTTGGTTAGACACCTTTAAGGCACAAGTATTAACATTTTTAAAAACTTCTGACTGAACAGTTCTTGTTCTTACACCATGAAGTGAAACTATGAAATGACATGGAACCTGAACTGGAATCCAGCAATAGTACAAACGCACCAACTTTTAACGAGCTTTTTTTTGGAGTTGAGAAATTAAGCTTGTCTAATAGTCTAACCTGCCAGAAGTAAGATTCATTTCTTTCCCTTTCACTGTAGTAGCTCTTCAAAGCCATCTAAAGCCATCTCACGTGTACCCTGTCGACAGCGATAAGCAAAAATTCCAGTGCCATGGCACAGGGGGAACAGAGCTCTGAGGACACTCACCGGCTATGGCGCCAGCGAAAAGCAGGCTTCCGGGGCTAATCTGCCCATCTTCATTTGCAAGGGAAGCCTTCACATGAGCATAGCATGGGAAGTAGATGGCCGAGAAAGGAATGTCCCGCAGAAAGCACGCTTTGGCACCCTGTACGTTTGAAAAGGAAGAAAAACCACATGAAACACATATCCCATTCAGAAGATCAAGCTTCTCTGGAACTTCCCTCAGAACAAAATATTCCTGGAGAAGACCGAATTTGTACTTAACAAGTTGAAAGGGGAACAGAAAAAAACATATATAACCCAAGTTCTGCAAGTAATAAATCAGAATCTTGTATTTTAAAATAAAACATTTTACTGTGTGGTATAAGCGAGAGGGGAGAGTTCTTGTTTATTCTAATGGTAAGATTTCGATGAAAACATTTTCGGAACTCTGCCTGCCACATCCTTTTAAATCCCTAATTGATGGCAGGTCGCTGGCATTTCAAGGAGGATCTGTTCTCAGAAGATGGGCAACAACAACCAAGATACCTCTGTGTTTACACACTGGGAAGTGGACAAATTATAAAGGTGGTAGGGGAAGGGGTTTGTTTTTCACATTGTTTGAGACTCTGATGAAAATGCTGGACTCTTTCCCAGAAAAAATTAACACATACGTAAAAAATTAGACACCTTTTCAAGGGGTTCATGGATTCCCCCAATTTATTCATATACTTAGCCCGACTGCCCCAGGGTTTATGAAACATTGATAAATGCCTGTCCTAAAGCCTTAAAATGTTTATAATAATTCCTATATATTTAAGAGCTCTGTGTAGAACAATTAGCAACTAAGGCAAACTCTTCACCAAATAATTTCTGGTGCCAAAATAATGCCATGGGGAGGGCTTGAAAATTGATGTATGCCCAGAAATACGATATAAAATTCTAATGAAAACCACAAGACACATACCGTGTTTTAGGCAGGCTAAACCCACCTACCTTCAGAAGCCCCCCTTTTCAATACTTAACGATTTAATACCATTTCTTTCACAGATTTCTAATGCCTAAAAATTTTCATCAAATTTAGAGATTCTTCAAGGAAAATAATGAATCCATCCAGATTCCACAGATCTAGCCAAGCCCAGCGACATTTATTGAGGTCTAGTGATGTTGGCTCTCGGGTATTTGCCTGATGCCAGCCTCCAATCTGTCAAAGTTCCTTAACACTACACATCTGTTACTGCAGCCTTTGCTTTTCTGACACCCGCATTACACTCCTGACTCACACTGAGCTTGCGGGTAATAAAGCCCTTAGTCTTTTTCATATGAACCGCTATTAACCTAGGTCTACTGTAACTTAATTAGTTGTCCTAAACAAGTAACATAAGCAGGGCTTTGTGTTTAATCCTATTAAACTTCATCCTAGTTTGGCCCATCCTTCCAACCAGAACAAATGCTTGGAATCTGGATTCTGTCATGTTGGCTGTTCTTCAATCAACTCACCCATGGATGTGTTAAGCTGCCTCTGGCCACTTTGAGTACAGATCCCCCATCACGTATGGCCAATCAGCCCACACTTCTGTTAACACCCAAACTGTTAAATGCGTAACTGAAAAGAAGAACTACAAAATTCACCACACCCAAATTCCTCATTTTATACATGTGCAAATTGGTGCCCAGGACAGTTAACCTATCAATCGCAGGTTTATTAAGGGCCTTGCTGTTGGCTTGCTTAAGGGACCTCCTTGGAGGCAGTGCCAGAGACAGGTCCAAAACTCAGGAGGCTCGAGTTTTTTCCACCTCTCCCAGTTTTTTCAAAGGGAAAAAGTACAGTATAGCACCAGTATCCATGTAGCGTCCAATCCTTTCCTGATGATTTGTTTTTCAAAAAGTTATAATCCAGGGAGTTACTGTGTAAGGGTAATACTATCACTCATTTGTTTGTCTATTTTTACTTCCTTTTCCTTATTTTGCCTACAAACCTTCCCATAAGTTCTGTTCGCTATTTGCTCACATGCAGAGTCTGTCCAGGAGATATTCAAATTAAACACCAAATGACCAACTCATATTAAGATCAGTTAAATCTTCTTCATGTCTGGCTCCTTCAATATAGTAAAAAAAAAAACTTGCCATATTACTGACTTACTAAACAAATCACTTAGGAGTAATTTTTAGGATGATAAAATTCCTCCTCACACGAATCCTGCTTTTAACTAAATCTATTAGTTTTTACTACGGACCTCATCTCCCAAATTTCTGCATCTACAGAACTTCAGTCTAGATGCTCTGCTCATTTTTTTTTTTTTTCTTTTTTTGCTGGTAATATTTTCCGTTCAACATGTTCTTCCCCCCGCTTAGAAAACAGTAAGTGCCTATCACGGACAAAGTAAAGTATTAAAAATTTAAATTGCCCTTAATTTTCACCAGCAAGAGATAAACACTGCAACCACCATATATGTTTTGCAGCATCGCCTTCAACAGTAATATTATCAACCGTTCCATAGTCGGGGTCATGCTTCTGTGGTTCAGTTATGCTTTTCTTCTCCTTAAATTCATGCTGTCCAGTGTTTTGGTTTTCTTTTTTGTGGGAGGGTGAGGGGGCGGTATGGCCTAACGTCTCCTCAGCCACACTGCCTAAATTTCTTTTCTATACACTGTTTTAAAAGCTCCACCATCATTATGGTCTTGGCTGTCCTGTGGGTTAGGCCCAGTATTGCCACCCTTGTCAAAGCTCTGTAATGACTTCACTTTGCCATTTTCCTCTCCTGGTCAGCCTGATTCCTCTCAGGTAAAGCTACTCGATGCCCCATTCATCTGATCAATCAAGGCACACGTATCACTCTACCTCGTCTTTGATAACTGCTAAGCTAGGCACATCAACCTCTTAAATACCTCCTCTTCATTCATTTCAACCCAAACCCCACCCTTTCCAAGTAAGTGGAAGATAGACGAGGAGTAGATTCCACATGGCTCCACACTTTCTCAGTGCTGTAGATCTGCCTACGTCAGCGTTGCCTATTTCAGAGTGTAGGCGACCAGGAGCCAGAAACTACTGCCTGATTTAATTTAGAAAACAACAAAATCTTGGGCTGTTAGGGCCTAAGACATGTTCCTGGTGACACTGATTTGGCTTTGCCAACTCCCACAGAAAACACCACAACTAAAGAGAGAAATGAGAGGCTTCGGGATACACTGATATGTGACCTGAAATTAGAAACATCCCTGTGACACAAGAAGAGTAAGGCCAAGTGAAGCAGCAGCTGGGTTCTCCCAAGAAGGAACTCTGCTTTCCTGAAATCATGACAGTAAATCATGTATCAGTGTGAGAATAGGAGCCTAATAAGAGGTGTGATATGCTTTAAGAGATGTCTGAGAACAGTTCCAGATGACTACGAAGAAAAATGACTTGATCAAAACACAGATGAACAAACAAACAAAGAAAGACCACATCTAAGGAAAAGGCGGAGCTACACTGGTCAGAAATATGCTGCATTTTTCCTACCAGGGATCAGACAATGTGCTTAAATAATTTACGGATGCTGGAGCCAAGGTGAGACTCTGTAAGACATTTCTGGTTTCTGATTATCTGAAAAACAGGAAGGAAAGGGAAAGTGAAGGAAGAAAGTTACCTTGTGGAATGGCCACCATCTCTGCTTCACAGAGGCAGGACCATCTAGCCAGCAAGTGAAAACATTTAGAAACTCTAATTTCCACTGAGCAACGTATGAAGCAGCCCTGGGACCTGCGAGAGGTACCCTCCCCTCTATGGCTGTGTGGCTGTGTAATGAAAGAGCACTGGGGGAAACAGAGCTCTGAACCTTCCTCTCCTGTCAAAATGGCCAAAGGTTGCCTTCTTCGGGGCAGGGAGGGGGACAGGGGTTTAGGACTACACGAGGAAATAATTATTAAAGTCCCATGTAAAGTATCAAGTCCAGGACAAGCGTGAGGGCAGGTGGGGATGAGGAGGTCTGTGGTCCCTGCCTCTCCTGGAGCCTGCATCCTCCCACAGCCCAGCACCTGCTCAGGCATCTCCCGGCAGCACATCACTTCTCCTGAGTCATGAGGTGTCTCTCACACCCCAGGCATCAAAGCCCAGTTCCCAAGGAAAGCTAACTTTGCAAAGGGTTGAAGAAAAAGGCACAGGCTTATTAAATTTTCCTGGTCTCCTCCCCCCCTCCTCCCCCACCCCCGACTTCCTCCAGGCCTAAGGCACAAAGGCAGGTGCCAGTTTGGCACAATGAAAAGGGAGACAGGATGTGAGAAAGGCATTTAAAGTTCCAACAGTGAGAATGTTCCCCAGATTCCTTGATAAATCCTTCACTTCTCAGTGAACACCCATCCTCCAGTCCTACATCAAAACATAAACCTGTTTGACTTGAATTCTACTTGCCCCACGTACCATTTTTACCAAGTGATCAGCCATTCTGAACAGGCAACTTTATAATAAAGGGGAACATTCCATGCTGCCCAAGAGCCTGCGTCAGCAACACAAAAAGAAGTACTTTGGCCATTAAAAAATTAATAAATGACAAAGTGTGTACCACCTAAAATAAATCTTTAAATGTTCCTCTCCTTAAGAAAAATCCCCACATTTCCCTGCTCTAGGCAGCCCTGCCCTTGGACATTCCCTGGTTGGCCCTGAAGTTCCTTTGTACA
This sequence comes from Globicephala melas, assembly GCF_963455315.2. Taxonomy (NCBI): domain Eukaryota; kingdom Metazoa; phylum Chordata; class Mammalia; order Artiodactyla; family Delphinidae; genus Globicephala; species Globicephala melas. The sequence goes on from NC_083322.1 coordinate 58,876,404, forward strand.
CACAGTAAAATCACTTGGGGGAAATTAATAAATGAAAAATGCAATCATCTGATCTCTTACTCTTCGTTAAAGCACTCTTTCTCCAAAAAGGGGAAATTATTATTATTCTTCTTTTCCTTTTTAATAAAAGGCCCACTAATAACAGACAGGAACAATAAAAGGCATCTCAGGGGAGACCTGTATGTGAATAAACTTGAATCAAAACTCAGATCTAGTTTAATTATCAACTCTGGCTCTGTTCCAATTCCATATCCCTCCAAAGTCTCTCCGTCACCATTCTAGTTAACGTCTAGGAACTTCATTTAACTTCAGTGGTCCATGGTGCACACAGGCCAATCAGACATGTTTAGAGACGCTGGCCACTGTATCGCCATGGCAAAGGAAATATCTGTTTTACTTCTCATGCTTTTTTGGATGTGGACACTATGGTGAAAGCCCAAAGGAGCTTTAATCAATTCTTAAGTTGCTGGAATCATCCACCCAAGCTGATTCTGGCAGCTCTGTCTGGCATGAAATTGTCAAAAGGTAAAACACAACAGGATTTGTGTCTTACACACATACACTGCTATCTCCAGTGTCTTTTTCCTTCTTTTAAAGCTCTTCATCTTGGATGGTATCACACCTGCCCAATCAATCTGAGGGAAAAAAACCATCCTGAAGGATGGTGGTTGATAAAGAAGTCAGGGCCAGGGCAGGTCTTTTCACATGCTAATTCCTGCTTACTCTAGCTGTACCTGCAAATACAGCTTGAAACAGACTATTTCTAATACAGGGGAAGGTAATTACACTCACAAAGGCACCTCTGTGTCAGGGCTGGGCACCAGGAGCCAGCAGGTCTGGGAGACAGAGGCTTAACAGAGACTCCTGCAGTGAATGCACATTGTCTAGCATGGGGGAAAAGGCCAGACTGGGGGGGACCCTGCAGCATTCAAGACAACAGTGGTGCACCTTGTCTGGGAAGGTTATTTAATGCTTCTGGCACCTGTAGTCAGAGCCACCCCTCTTTTCCTACCTTACAGGTTTAGAATTTATTTGGCATGTATAATTGTATATTTTGATCCTGGAGCTACAAACAATGGGCAGCATGTCATGTCTTGATCCCTTAGCATTCCTCTTCGTTTCTCCCAAGCGAGTTAACCCTTGTATACACAGCCTGGCAGCACCTCTCCTGCCCAGGCAAGGGACAGTTAGGGATTTGAACAGGGTGCAATTCAGTATCTTGCTGAGAAACATTACTGGTGCCAAGCTCCGTTATGTTGTGTCACTGGCGTTAAAGCCAAATCAACCAGTCAACAATTGGAGACTCCATATAAGTGACACTGAAGTTACTTCAATTTGAATATAAAATATCAATGCCTACTACTTGCTTTCTTTAGTCCGGGGACTTTTAGATTATTGGTGTCTCCCTAATTTCATTGCAATTCTAACAAAAGCATCTTGGTAACTCAAGGTTTTTTGTTAGGAAATGCCACTCGTGTGCCAGGTCTAATTCTCTACCGTTCTACTATTACATGTTGCTTTGCCATCAATGACGCTCATCATTTAGATGGACTGGAAATCCAGTAAGTGGCTCAGAGTTTTATTACATGGAATTTTGGTCTCTGAGAAGCTTTGTCCCCTTCACAAAGCTAATCTGTAAAAAAAGTCCCATCTTTTCCATTTTTCTTTTCTTTCCCTTCTTGCTGTCTTTCCCCCCAACTTCTCCCTGCTACCTATTTGCAAGTTGCATGGTTTGTTTCTAGTCCCAAGGTTTAGACCCTGAAATTTTTACTATAAATACTTAACTTACAGTCTGTTATCTTTACCTTCCTCCTATATAATACTTGCACATTAGACTACTCAAATTAGAAGCAACCCCTCCATCTTACCATTGTTATGGACTTTAATTCTAGCTCAGATAACATTAAGCATTGTAATTACCATCATACATGCATACGTATACGTGTATGTGTATACACACACACACACACACACATACATTTAAATTCAGACAATGTTATTTAGACTAAATATTTACCACTTTTCTTTGCTCTTCATCCCCTGTTCCACTTCCAAACTACCATCTGGAATCACTTTCCTCCTACTTGAAGTACACTCTAGAATTTCCTTTGGTACGGTTCTACCAGTGATATGCCTTCTGAGTTTTGCTAGTCTAAAAATTGTCTTTAATTTACCCTTGTTCCTGGAAGACATTTTTACAGGGTATAGAATTCTATGTTGAAAGGTTTTTTCCTCTACACACTGAAGATATCATTCAAATGACTTCTGGCTTCCACGGTTCCTGTTTCTAAGTTAGCCATCAGTTCAACTGTTCCCCTTTAAAGACAATCTGCTTTTCTCTCTAGCCACTTAAGAGCTTCTCTTCAGCTTTAGCGTTCAACAGTCTCATTCTGACTGTCTAGCCTGAATTAATTTTATTTATCCTGCTTGCGATTTGCTGTACTTCTTGAACCTATGGATTGATAGCTTTCAATGGTTCTGGAGAATTTCCAGCCATCATTTCTCCTTTCCTCCTGGTTTTCTTTTATACCCATTAGACCTCCTCACACTTTCCTGTGTCTCACTCTCTGTCTCTCTATTCTGAGTAATTCTCTAATTCTCTCTTCAGCTGTGTTTAATCTGCTGTTAAAGCAAGAATTTTGAAATGCTGAATTTTAAATTTCAATCATCATAAATATATTCACCTTTTTAATTTTTAAAACAAAAACATTCACTTTAGAGCTATGATAATTTTTAAATTTTAAATCTTTGGAGGTTTAAAATGCTGTCAGTTGTTTTTGCCGTCTCTTTTTAAAGTGCCTTGTTTCCTTGTGTGATTTGAGACTTTTGTTTATGAGCTGCCCATTTTCCTTGGAACATTATCTATGAAAATTCTTTAACATCTGGGCTGAAGGTGGGTTCCTCTTAACAAAACTTGTGTTTGCTTCTGCCAGGGAGCTGGAGGCACTACCAATTCAAGATTATTTAAAATAAATTCCCAGCTTGAGAGTTTTCATATCACTCAAGAAATATAAATTCAGTCTGCAAACCTATGTGAGACAAGCTTGGAGTTCCTGATTCTTAGGGGTGGGTTTTCCCCTCCCCCTTCTCTCTCCCTCCACTCAGAAACAAAGCAATTTTCATTGCTGTCCAGATAGTATGAGGGAGCATTAAAAAAATTTTTTTTATTGAACTACATTTCATTTAAATATTGTATTAGCTTCAGGTGTACAGCAAAATGATTCAGTTTTTTATATATATATACACACACACATATGTGTCAAAATGTATCATCTTAAATATGGATCTATATCTGAATTCCGCCACTCCACATCAACAGGATACTGCAGGAGCAAGAATACAGACTTTGGAGTCAGAGACCTGGGCTCAGATTACTGCTCTGCCACTTAGCTACCTGATGTTGGGCGAAGTTCTTAAAATCTCTGTGCCTCAAGTTCCTCTCCAAAGAAAGTGAGTAATATTTGTACTGACATAAGAATTAAATTTAAATTCAATGATGAATATAAAGTACCTAGTATAATACCTAGCACAAGGATCTTCAATAAAAAGTGGTGATATAAAGACAATTACTATTATCAACGAAAAGCACACTGTCCTGTCGGAGGGGAAAACAGAATTAGCTGATAGAGTCTTTAAACAACTGGCAGCTGGAGTGTGACTCCTATATGGTTTCATACCTGAATCACAGGAGAGCTCTACATTTATCAGGCTAAGAGCAAATCTTTTATTTGGCAGAAGACCTAATCCTATCAAGTAAGCTTAAACTAGTTTGCTAAATTGATCATACTCCACATGGGACTATGGCTGTCACAAGACATATCTCCTTAACTTTACAGTAGATGAACATTTCTCAAATTAGCCATCTTTTAAATACAGAACTTGGTCACAATTAGAAACCAGAGAAATATAAGGACAGATTAGTAGAAATATATCTATCACTTCTGGAAAATATATTCAGAGCCCTCTATGAACAGTGGAGTAGTAGCATCACTTTCAATACTTCTAAATATAAAGAACAGCATATTAGGGCTTCCCTGGTGGCGCAGTGGTTGGGAGTCCGCCTGCCGATGCAGGGGACACGGGTTCGTGTCCCGGTCCGGCAGGATCCCACATGCCGCGGAGCAGCTGGGCCCGTGAGCCATGGCCGCTGAGCCTGCGCGTCCGGAGCCTGTGCTCCATAACGGGAGAGGCCCGCGTACCGCAAAAACAACAAAAAAGAACAGCATATTATATTCCAAAAGATGAACTAAAATAAAAAAGAGCTGTTGAAACCAATCCTGCCGGCACTTAGCAAAAAACAAAACAACAACAAAACACTAACTGGATAAAAATGTTTGCCTCTAGAAGGTTACCCACAGCATGAGGCTAGGAGGCTAATGTTTTACTATTACATACTTTTTTATATCTGAATTTTCTTCTCTTAAAAGCTATACTACCTGTTAAAATTAACTTTTGAAAGAACTTTATGGCACTAGAATTATTCTCTCACCTCCCTTAATATTGATCACTTTGAAGGCAATAAGGCCATACTCATCTCTGTAACTCAGCACACCTCAGAGTGTTAGCCCTCAACAAATATTTGCTGGGTGAATGGGAGAATGATAAAAAATTAACCATTTTTTAATATTTTAAAGAATATTTTCCAGCCCCCTTCAGCACACTCCATTTCTTCCAGCACTGTTCAATAAAAATAATATTTTTCACGATGTCTCCTTTTATTTGCTCTTCCAAATGTAGGTATCATTACTATCCTCTTTTACCAATAATGCATTTGAAACACAGGGACAGAAAGGTTTGTTTAAGTCTTTTTTTTTTTCAGTTTTTTTTTTAAATGCAAACTTCTAAGCAGAATAGGGACAGTATTACATCATTTCCAATATTAGTCACAAGTTCACACCATGTTAGATATAAAACCTGGCCGCTTGAGGTACTTGATATCCTTTCATTAATTTCTAAAATAACTGTCTTTTAATAAGACAAAATGCCCCAAATGTTCATTTTACAGCAGATATTTATGACAAAGTTATCAGGAAGGCACAAAGATTTTTTTTTGTTTTGTATTTTGTGGTACGCAGGCCTCTCACTGTTGTGGCCTCTCCCGCTGCGGAGCATAGGCTCCAGACGCACAGGCCCAGCGGCCATGGCTCACGGGCCCAGCCGCTCCGCGGCACATGGGACCTTCCCGGACTGGGGCACGAACCCGTGTCCCCTGCATCGGCAGGCGGACTCTCAACCACTGCGCCACCAGGGAAGCCCCACAAAGTTATTTTTCAAAGAACACAAATCGCTATCATTTGGGTAGCAGCTTGGCTCACTGTCAGGTTATGTGGCTCTCTGCAGGGCACGTGAGGTTTGTACTGCTATGCTGGTTAATGCAAGAGTTAAGGAAACAGAAGGGCCCTCTTGCCTCGCAATGGATAAAATCATTTTAATTCCTATAATTTAAAGAGTTGATATCAGATCTAAGGTAACATGTGCTTATTCTAAAAAACAAAACAAAGCAAAATTGAGCCATTCTAACTAACATTTTTTAAAAGTATTGGGTACTAAAAGGAATGAGGAAAAAATGATCAAATAACTACCCTGACTTAAGCTATCACACATTCGTGCTGTTTGGTATCCTCTCAAATCTTTTCATCTCCATTTTCCTAGCACGCTCGCATCAACAATGACACCAAAACTGCCAACTGCTCCATATCCGTGGGTAGCATAGAACCTTGTCTTTGAACTTCCCTGAATTATCTATCAGACACATGCTCTCTCTCATCTGGCTCAAGATATCTCTAGGTGATAACTCATGTTTCAAAGAGAGATTGCATTGAGTTTGAAACCCAGCCTCCCACTTCCTTACAAGGTATATGACCTTTGAAAAATTACCTAAACCCATCAAGCCTTCTTTTCCTCAACTGTAACTTGGAGCTAAAAAAACAAAAAAACAAAACTATCTGCATCAGTAGGCTGTAGTAGGGATTAAATGATGTAAAGTGTATACAGCTCTAAACATGGGGCCTAGCACAAAGTGAGCCCTCATCAAACATTAGCTCTAACGAGCTTGCACGCCCATGCGAACAAACACACGCTTCTAAGCCTGGACCCTGCCTCTGTCCCTCCTAAAAGTCCTAGCACCATATCTGATCTTGCTATATCTTCAGATGTTTCAAATCCTTCCATTTTTCAGTGACTCTTTTTTCTGTCTACAGACAGGCATGGTTCTTCCAACAAATTAAAACAAACCACAAATCTCTCAGCCTCTTCTCCCCTGTAACGTTATCCCTCGCCTCTACTTTTTCTTCCAGTTGCTGTATGCTTTCACTTTTGTTTCTTTCACGGTAAAACCTTTAGGTTGAATGGTCTGTATCGGCTAATATTTTCTCAACCAGGTTTCTGCCTCTACCATTCTCCTTAAATTGACTTCTTAAGGATAACCAGTGGCCTCCATCTTTAAATTCAAAGGCCTTTTCTTGGACTTCAGTCCCCTTGGTCTGCAGCACTAGATACTACTCAAGTTCTTCCTCTTCCGCTTACATCTCAGCTCTCTACCAGCTCCCACAGCACTGTTTCTTCTGGTTCTCCACCTGACAGCTGCTTCTGCTCTTTTCTCCCCCATACCCACTTAACTCCTGCCACCCTAATGAGGGTAGTTTTTGAGTTCCATCATTGGTGTCCCATCAGCTTGGGGATCTTACCCACTCCCATAGCTTCATGCAGGTGGATGACCCTTAAAAGACCGTCTAAAGTTCCCATCCCTCTGACAAGGCTCTAGTCCTACATTCAACAGGGCAGAGTAAGAAGAACACCAGACAGGGTGTCAGGAGACAGTGTCAGGCCTAGCTGTGCCCTGCCTACCAATCACCTAGCTGATTCTCCTAAGACTTCTGGGCTTCGATTCCTCAATTATAAAGGTAACACCAGACAGAAGGTCTTTTAAGGTTTCTTGCAGCTTCTCAAATATTATGAAATTATAAAATTTACAGTATCACAGTCCATCCAGGTGCTCAGGCCAGAAATCTGGGCTGATTTAATCTTCCTCTTCTTTTCACCTTTCATCACTTTCCAAGACTTTGTGAGTCTAACTCTCGCACATCCTCTACATATATCCCCCTACTGCCTCTCCCCACCGTGACGCCCTGGTTGAGGTCACGGTCATCCCTCCTCCCTGCCATCCCCAGTCTGTATCTTCCTAACTGGCCTCCCAGCCTTCTGTCTTGCTCTCCCGTGTGGCACTCTCCACACTGACGCTGAATTACCCCTCCTTAAACACAAACCCTATCATGCCATTTGTCTTTGCCTTCTACCTGGTTAACTATGACTCATCTTTTAATGCCATCTCCCCTTCCAAAGCCCCCTGGCTTTCTTGCTATGAGTCTGCTCCATCCCTCTTAGAACTCTGTGCGCAGCACTCTGACAGCCCTTCTCAACTGCATGTGTTGTATTCCAAGGGTCTCTTTACTTGTCTGACCGCCCCCATGAGATGGTAAACTCTTTATAAAAACATGCACTATAATTCACTTTCATTTTCCCAGTGCCCAGGGCAGAGCTTTCCAGGTGAATAAATGGAGGCCTCGGAACCTGGGAAAGCGATCTTTCATCTAGTTGGCTGTTTCCTTTATGTTTGACCTCCCCAGTATCCTGGTCTTCTGTGGTCATTACTTGTCAACTTATTCTCTCTCCATGCTTTCATATCATTGCTAGTAACTTGGAAACACCTGGCTTTTGCTTACCATTTATTTGCTCAACAAATATTTATCAAATGTCTACTTATGTGCCAGAAGCAGTGAGTAAGCTAGGTCTTTGGTGTCACAGTTCACTCTGGATGAGGGAGAGACAGAGACAGACGGAACTATCAGATGGTGATGGGTGCTACATAGAGACCTGGAAGAGGGGGATGTGACAGCGAGTGACCTGGTGTCCTTCTGAACAGGCATCTGCTGAGCTAAGATGTGAGGGGAAGAGCCTTCAGGCAACTGAAAATGAACAGATGAGCCTGGAGTATCTGAAAAGGAAAGGTGGCCAGCATAGCTCGCAGAGTAGGGGGGCGGTGCAGAATGGAGGGTGGAGAGGACGGGGCCAGCAGGGATGGAGCTGGGGTTCTAGTCTAAGCGCAGTAGGTTCTAGTCTAACTGCTAGACAGTTTTTCACCAGAGACACAGTTTCTGTAGGGCACACTAGCTTATTTCCTCTAGTTTCTACTCAAATATCATCTCCTCAGAGAGGCCTTCCCTGGCCACCCTATTAAAAGGCAACATCCCAATTCCATCCAGCCTCCGCCCTTCTCCATCCCCTCACCCTGCCTCCTTCTTCTTCAAGGTCCTTAGCTCCGCCTGATGTCATATATTTGGTTTCTTGACGGCTGACTTCTACCCACCAAAGTGAGCAGGGGCTTGGCTTTTCACAGCCACATTCTAAATGGCTAGACCAGTGCCAGGCACACAGTCAGACCTCAAGAGACATATATCCAGTGACTGAATTAACCTGACTTACATTTTAACTACATCACTCTGGCTGCTGTGGGGACTACGGATCTGACGGAGTCAAGAATCAAAATAGAGAAACCCATGAGGAGGCTTTCACAGAGGTCTGGGTGAAAGGGAAAGGTGGATGAATCAGAAGAGAACCGCCACTCGGGTGGTTGTAAAACCATGTAGTGTCCCTTAGTGTTAGAAAATTAGCATGGCACGATGTCCTCAAAGCCATGACTAAACAATTGTTTTCTTCATATGGGGCCATGAGCTCATAAAAGCAGGTATTTTTAAAAGCTGCTATCTTGAGAAATTATTCTTACGTACTTGTATGCTACCAAGATAAAAGTGATAAACTGATGAAATCTGACAAAATCTACTAACACTAAAAAATGCACATGCCCCTTGACCTAACAAGTTCATTGCTAAGAATTCATTGTATATACTCACAAAAATATGTCACACTATATGCAGGGATTGCTAAGAATTCATTGTATATACTCACAAAAGTATGTCACACTATATGCAGGGATGTTCACCCTGTCATTGTGATGTCCCCAAACTAGAAACAACTTAAATACCCATCAATAGGAAACTGCTTTAAAAAAAAACAAACAAATTTAAAAGAAACTTATATACAGTTATTAAATGAGAAAAGAGAATTAAGATATATTGTGTGTTTAGGAGGATTCTGTTTTTGTTAAAACACACAGATACACCATTGATGTGTGTGTGTGTGTGTACAATTTTTGACAGAGAAAAGGGAGAGAGGGAGGAGAGAAATAAATACAGATTTAAATAGAAAGGTTTTCTTTTCTTAAAGATATATAAAAAACATAAGCAGTGGTAATCCTTTAAAGAGAGAATAGGGTGGTAAGGGGTAAAGAGAAAATTTTACTTTAAGACATTTCTGAATTATATCATTTTTTTGAAACATAAACTTGTATTTTACTTTAAAAGACCAAACAATATCCCTTTGAGATAACTAGCAGAATAATCAAGAACATGTGTCATCACCTGCTTTCTGATATTATGAACAGCAGCTCCAATGATTCATTTATATACACACGATGAATGAACACACATACACACCACGCACGTATGCGGATGAAAATACAACTGGATGTGAAGCCTGTGGATACGGAGGGCCAACTGTATTCATTGTACTACGCCATTTTATAGAAGGGACTTGAGCGTCTGTCCCCCACGGGTACCAAGGGATGACTTTCTCTGTCAAATGCAGTGGGACAGAGGCCTTTGATTCGAAAACAGTGGACAGAGCTCATATTCCTTGGTGACCTTCCATGCTTTAGATGGAAATGTTTAATTTGTGATTACACAACCTGAAAACAATTTTCAACAAAGCTTGATGGATCGTTGCCACTATTGCTTCACTGACCATTTTTCATTCTTAAAAATAGCCACGAACTACTCCATTGCTTCAGAAGCATGCATGCACCTTTCAGTCTATCTTAGCTGTGCCGCCATTTAATGTTAAGTAAATTCTATTCCACTCAGAAGGTATAATCTTTCTCCTCATTGAAGCTCTGTTGGCTCCTAAGGAAAAGGTACCATTCAAAAGTAGATGTGTATCACTTTCTTAGATAAGAATTTATTTTACTTATACTCTAGGGGCTTATGTAATAAAACAAAAGTTACCTAGTGAAAGGGAAATACCACCTCACATATTCTTAAGAAAAGTAGTACCTGTTGCAGATTTTAAAAAACTACATTATATTCAAACAGCTCTTTCAAAGGCAATTAATTATCCTGCCTTTACTTCAATCACCTGCCTACTCCGGGCTATAACAATGTCACTATAATGGGGGGTACTTTGTTTACAGAGTTCACTCTTTCTGCTCTAAACTATTTCTAACTTTAGGAATGTGAAATGTTTACCACATCCACTTTTTTTTTTCAGTTGTAAATGTATTTCTAAAGCAAGTATTCTAATTACCTTTTACTGGAAAGTTGCAGAATAGTTGGGTATTTTGCAAGTCAATTTAGGAGAAAAACAGAAAGCCTGGTTAAGTCCAATTAAGTGAGGTTGAGCACTGCAGGTCTAAACACACAGACAGAGCCTACACTCAACCCTTCCTGGGTCCCGCATTGTCATGTTAACAACAGCAAACAAAGGGTCCAAGGGAGGGAAAATGAAGATTACCTGTCCCACCTGAAACTAGGATAGAAGTTCTCTTTTTCAAGACCCACCCAGAGGGACACATACCAGATTTAAAAGTATTAGTCACCACAGGTCATTCGCATTTTTCTACCCAACCAAGACTAGAAACAGAGAAAAGCTTTATCACTGAAGAGCGCTATCCGGAAAAACAACAACAACAACAACAACGTAGTAAACTACATAGCAATGTTAAAGCTGTGATGCCCCTAAAAGGTGGGATCTAGAACCACTAAAGTGATTTCTGACCATGGAGGGGTGGGGCAAGGTAGGTGAGCCTGGAGAAAGGAAACTCACAAGAAACAAAACCTGAGGTTAGAAGGTGGGATAAAACGAATGAGGATAAACTACAAAAGCTGAGGTTGGATAAACTACAAAAGCTGAGGTTGGATAAACTACAAAAGCTGAGGTTGGAAGGTGGGATAAAACAAATGAGGATAAGCTAGGGTGGTAATACAAGACCAATCAGATTGAGTGGAGAGGGGAACTCTGCTGAATCAAGTCCAGCCTCGCAGGTCTCAGGGAGTTTAGCTGATGATACCAATGGCCAGCAGAACGGAGGAGACTGCCTGCCAGGTCACTCCCTCGCAATGCAATCAAGTTTCCAGAAGCTCAAAGCTCAAATTGTTAGTGACTTCACCTGGTAATTACCAATACACCAAAAGCAGTGTTTTGAAAGGCAGCACCCAGGCCTGTGGAATGCCTCTGAACTAGATTAAACCACCAGGCTAGTAATTAAACTAACTTTATATGGGAGAGGTCTCTTGCTCAAACTTGAGCAATCCTGCTCATTTCAGGAAAGCCATTTTAGTACAAAAGTGGAAACAAGAAACTTCTGAGCCTCAATTTCAGCTCAGATACCACCGTTGGCACCTCTATTCTCCTAACTACAAAATTAGGAGACCAACTACTTCCAAGGGGTGTTAAAGGGGATTAAGATTATGAAACACTGTGAAGATGAAAAGGACTAAAACTCAGTCTTGTTTCGTTTGCAGGTAGTTTAACAGTCTCTGTTTCTGTGTCAGCAAACAAGTTTTTACCATTTTATCCATCTAGACATTTCGATAGCAGTCACTGCCACAGTACCTAAGTGCTTTTTACCAGACAACCCACTGAAAGACTGCCTGGCAGCTTGTCAAACTGACATGCTGCGACATCGTGTGATAGCCTGCAAGAGACTAAAAATGCAGAACAGAGGAGGATTTTCCTTCAAATTGATGAATGCTATGCCTCATGACAATACTGTTTGTTTCTCACAGCTGGATAACAATTTGGTAAATGAAACAGCTATCGTGTTGTGTTCCACCGCGCAATCACCTTGAGCATTTTAAGTGCTACTTTAAAAAATCAGCATGCTTATTCCTAAACGCTACAAGATGCCTAAGTCTAAGGCAAGGTTCCCCCAGAACACTAACCTCAGAGAAGAGGGTGTCACATAATACTGGATCCTCACAGAGTCTCAGATCTTGGGGTACTCTTCCAACCACTTGACCTTGAGAAGTACAGAGCTCTATTTGGGGAAGGCAGATTTACCTGAAACAACCTCAATTATTACTAACACTGGATGTTCACCAAGGTCACCTAAAAAACTGAGTTAAAAAGAAAAGGGTAAAAAAGTATTCCTGGGGAATACTTTTACAAATGCTGTGCTGAATGTCAGAGCAAGGCATTTAAAGTTCACTCTAAAAAGCAATATGTTACATATGGGACCATTATATATCCATACAGGATAAATTGGGAATAGGAAAGAAAGAAAGCAACTGTCGTAATGTTATGTGTCTGTGGGACATAATTTCTAGGGACAATATTGCCCACAGTCCAAAAGTGACTTCCTCTTGACAGCTTGGAACGAAAATGAAGACAATGGACTTTCCAAAACCACGTGAATGGCTGATTTAAAAAGTGAATTAAGTGGTGATCAAGACGCTGATTCAAAATTCATATGAGAAACTTGAATAAAATATTTCTTGATATGTGTGTATAGAAAAAAGCAATATTAATTTTATGTAATGTGATTTTATATATCTATGTGTAAATAAATGAAAACCAACATTTTAAGTAGTTGTTTGACTTACCTTCCTATATCCCTAAAGGTTTACTTATTCAAGTTGGCCATGAAACATTTTTTTTTAATCTTCTCATTGAAAATTGGTGAACACCTAATGTCTGATGAAGCCTTATAACAGGGCATATATGAAGCTAATTCTAGTTCATTACAACTTCTTTGGTAGAAGAGTGTAAATGACAAATTCAAGAATTTTCTGTAATTTTGGTTTTGCGATCATTCTGAAAAACTGTTTTCTAAATGATAAATGGTTAAGATGCAGAATAATTATGAAAAGGCACACATAGGGATAGGTTTGGAACGTACAGGATCGGAACATAAATTCCTGATCTGGTATGGGCTTCGTGCGCGTGGGTAAACCGAGCTCAGCCCATCTCCCGAAAGATGGTGCCCTGTGACCCTGGCAGCTATCTTTCATAGACAACAGCGCTGAGAATTAGGTTTTTATATCAGTAACAGACCCAAACAAAACTCCACCCAGTGCTGCGGCAAAGAGCTGTGCACTGAACAGTGTCTGCGGGGGTCATGACATCATACTCATCCTTGATTTATGTTTTCTAAGGACAGTTATTTGGCAGATGGCAGGAAAGGACACCTCCTTCTAACTGGCATGAAGGTACCCTATGAGCTCCGGCAGAAGATCTTCTCTAGGTATAGAAATGTGAGGAATCAATTTCATGCCTATGAGCAGTTACTAGTTTAGGAGATGAGCATATACTCAAATAAATGACTGAAAAGAGTTACCTTGTAGATCCCAAAGAAGCCCAGGTCCCTTAGGACAGACAGAGCACTGACTCGGGGACCAGTGGTGATCTCTCCAGCCACCTGCAAACGGATCTTGACAATTTCCAAAGGATTTGTGAAAATCACCTGGGAGGCTCCTGCCTAAAAGGGAGAAAAAGAAAAGATTTAGTATAACGCGGGGTGGTTCAGAAAGAGATGAGTGATTCTCTTCAAAGGAGCTCAGAATATTCTATTCTCAACAGACTGTAGTTTCAATCCTTGTCCTTGTGATTATGAGTTTGAATCAAAACATAGTTACTGCCTGGGAGGACTTGGATCAGGCTCCATTTCCTTCACGTGGAGGGTGAAAGAGAGCAAAGACCAGAGACTTGGCCCAACACAGAGAGGCTTCTGTTGGCCTCACCCAAGTCCTCACACGAAAATGACAAACATTCCTTGAAGCACAATCAACCGCCGCCACAGGACTCAAAGCCAAGCACACAAAGGCAGCCATAACATGAAAGTCAAGTGGTATCTAAATAAAGAGACACGAATCTGCCTGTCAGAACAGGAGGGGGGCAGAGAGGACACAGGCTCTCGCATGATGTACTTCATAACTCTGTCAATATTCCAACAACTGCCAGAGGACATGCAAACTTAGATGAAAGCTACTTTTTCTTCTCTTAAAAAATCAGATCGCTCATCAAACACCGTTTTATGGACTTACGTATTATATTTACATATTATCTGTGTATAGAATTGCTCTTTTCATACAAGATAAATGTCAAAGTAGTAAAAATATGCATTAAATCAATTACAGCCCAAACTGTGAACAATGTGTGTTCATTCCAGCAAATGGCTGGGAGCCTCACCTCTAAGATCATCAGTGGAAGTCTCTAAAGTGCACACTGTAAGGGGAATTTTAAGCTAGCTATTTTGAAGCTAAGCCTATATTTATTATAAGCAATTACATTCTTACTGTACTTCAACTTGTTACTCCTTGTCTCAAATAAATTTTTATATCATCTAAACTAAGGCTGACACAGAACGTACTTCAGAATCTTCATTATACAGTGACGTCACCGAACCAGACCACAGACATGGTGCTGACATTGACAGCTTAGCAGATGCTATCATGGTAACATGCACAATTTGGGTCAATATCATACCAAACTACTTCTCGCCAGATCCTCTGATCCTATCAACCAACGTGCGTGCCTTCACAAAATGGCTTGTGCTAATCAAAACCAGCTGTAAGGATGGTCTTTAAAGTACAGTTTAATACCTGGAAATAAAAATTAGAAACATAAACATGCACTGGGAAGGGATAGATTAAATGTATTTGAGTATGCTCCTGAAATGAGATATTATGCAGCCAATAAAAATAAGGTGGGAAATGGTCAATACACATCGTGAAGTAAAAACTCTCAGATGCGTAAACGCACGTACGCCTCTCCCGCTGCTATCCCTGACCATCATGTAGAAGAGAGACACCAATGTAGTGCTTTTGAGGTGGTAGGGTTACAGATTTCTTTTCTGCTGTGTTTTTTGTTTCTTCTGCATAGATCATGTGTTACTTCTATAAAGAAGTCATGTAGCAGTATTCATTTTTATCTAATATGAGAAGCAACGTTAACCAAAAAAAAAGAAAGAAAAATGTTCATCCTTTTAACTCTCTCAATCAAATCGTTTTTCCATTTTTACCAACTTGATACCTTAGTCAATACACATTTGTTCCTAAAAACAGACTAGGATTTTCCCTCTCTCCACACATTCAAACTATGGAGAAGGCAGTATTCCCCTGTGTTTAGACTGCCACAGACTCCCTCTCTGTACTTGATTAAATCATGTTTCACCCATCACCTTCATCTCTCCTGAGTGACTCTACAGAAGTGGTAGGAAAAACCTGGGTTGTATTCACGAAAAGGCCCACAAAAGGCCCTTCTAAAGTGGGAAGGGGAGGCTGGTGTGTTCTTCTGGTCCACATGAAGCCATTCTGCTTCCACTGCTCCCAGGGCTCAGAAGAGCCATGCTTTGCTCCCAGGCTGCTGTGACCCGCAGGCAGGTGGGAAGACCAACCCCTGCAGCCCTTGAGTATTTTGTGAGTTGGCACCTGCGTCTTTCCAAGCGACACGGGGGGGGGGGGTGGTTGCTGATGGGAGCCATAATGAAGAGATGAAAAGGCCCTGGCCTAGTAACAGCACTGAGGGTACAGTAAGGATTATGTCTGTGCTTCTGGACCTGAGTTCTCATGTTGTGAAAATGAATACAATTTTAAAAATTGGTTCATGGGGCAGAAGGGCTGGGAAAGATTCGCTGAGTTGGAATTAACCTGAGGCTGACTTTTAAAAGCTCAAAAGTGGGTAAGACCGTGTCTACCACGGGTACAATGGCGAGCAGTCAGCGTACACATACATGGATCTTCTTGAAGAACAGAACAGGAACGCGACGCACACTCACCAAGTGCTGCCAACAGCAGCTAAGGGGCAGTTGAGTATCACATGTGACAAGTGATCCTCAGTCACTACTGGTCGTACCATCTCACTTGTTACGAGGATCAAAGAGACAGCTAACGTACAGCAGCCAGCACGGGGCTCAAACAGTGACTCCAAACACATTGGTTTCCTCTCCTCTGGCTCCTAAACTGATGGCTCTCCTCCCTGGTGGCATGTTACAACTGCTTGCAGAGCTTTTCAAACATAGTGACTTCTAGATCTTACTCCTGATAAATAAGATTTCTACATTTGCCCCTTCCTATGTGATTAAAACGTGTGGTGAGAGTTGAGAATCATTTTACTTCACTGCATCGTCTCTAGGCTGCCTTTCAACTCTGAGAGGCTGCTTTAAGGGCTTAAAGCTGTGATTTCTAATTCTAGTTTTCTACATTCTTTCAGAGGGTAACATTTGTATGTTTTACATCTGACCTCGTAACAAACCTTTTATACATCTCCAAGTGGTAACATTATTAAAGGGTATGATTGTTAGGTATAGAATTGCTATCTTATTCATTTTCTGATATCATAACTAATACCCACAAAAGTTAATATTATATACAATAAAACAAGAAATTATACTCAACTCCCTTGACTCCAAGCCAATTGACAGATACCAATCTTTTAGCATCGCACAGTGAAGTCTGTCTAATCACTAACGATGAGGCAAAAGTTCCCTTCAGAGAGCTGCAGGGAACAGAGGCAGTGGGAAGAAAGAGTGCAGTGATACTAAGAAAAAAATAATGTCGCACAAGTTACCTCTGGTGGGCTCAGAAAGAAAGAACCTACAGACTCAAAGTGGCACATTGGAGAGGGGCTGAAGATGAATCGGCTCTTTGGAGTCAAGCTGGAAGGAAATGAGAGACTCCAAGGCACCAAGAGAAGATGCTTATCATCAGATGCATGATGTCTGGGCACCATCGTGACTTGATCGCTGAGCAGTGCACTACTGCTGCTCTTCAGTCTCCTGGTCTATTATCCATTCACAGTACCTTACCCACGTCCCTCCTCTGCAGAGATCAAAGAGAGCTGAATCTGCAGACAGTGGACAGGAACACCTATTGTGCACGTGACGTCTCTGTGTCCCTCATCACTTGAAGGCTCTGGCTGTGTGAAGACACTGCTTTTTGTATGTGGGCAATTTTGTCACAAATCATTTCCCTGTGACTTTCTGGAGTCTGTGACAAGTAGGCCAGGTGACGATTTTCCATACAGGAACTGGCTCCGTGTGGCATATTATGTTTACAGTGGGGAGACTGACTTGTCTTCAGGTTTCTCAGTATCGTCTTTGTGACTGAAATCTTAGTTGCTATCCACTATCTGGATGCATCTAAAGAGAAACACATATACCTATTGCAGGCTCACTTCTCCTACTTGATCGTTCGTTCATATATTTATCCACCAAATATTTATAGCAATCATGTTCAAAGTTTGTCCTAGCAACAATAAAGACACAAGATGAGTGAGAAAGAATTCCTGTTCTCAAGGAGTTTGAAACAGGAGTAGAGATAATAAATATTCCTTAAGCATCCATCATAGGCTATTAGGGTGTTGCTTTGCATGTATACATATCTTCAGTCTACTCAAAACATATGTTTTTCCAGATTTTACATAAGAGGAAACTGAGGCATAGAAAGATTAAAGCAACTATTACGGGCTGCGCTGTGTTCCACCGAAATTCACATACTGAAGTCTTAGCCCTCAGTACCTCAGAATGTGACTGTATTTGAAGATAGGACCTTTTAAAAGGTAACTAAGGTAAAATGAAATCCTATGAGTAAGCCCTAAACCAACGTGACTGGTGTCCTTACAACTAGAGGAAACCGAGATATACAGAGAAAGGACCATGTGAGGCAGAGTAAGAAGGCGGCCATCTTCAAGCCAAGAAAAGGAGCCTCAGAAGAAACCAACCCTGCTGACACCTTGGTCTTCGACTTCCAGCCTCCAGAAATGTGAGAAAATAAACTATGTTAGGTCACCCAGTCTGTGGTATATCTGCTAAGGCAGCTCTAGCAAACTAATACAGCAACTTACCCTTAGGGCTACACAACCAGCAAGCAGAGGAAAGACTGAGTCCAAGAAATAGACTCCTTATGAATACAAAAAATGGCACGTGAGAAAAGATAAGTGAGATAAGAGCTAAAGTCCAGACACGTTGCCATGGCAGTTCAAAGGAGGGAGAGATTTCTGCTGACTTGGATAATCTGGGGAGATTATGCATCAACTGGTGACTGAAGTGCAATTAGGATTTAGGTGATCCAGGCAAGGAATGACACAAAGCGACAGTGACAAGAGCTTGCTACACTTAGAGGGTAAAGAGACCCAGCACCACATCTGCCCAAAGAGATTTTAATTAGAATGATAATTATGATGAGATCAACATTATCGTCCCGTAGCATTTACTGAGTACTTACTACGTACCAGGCATCGTGCTAAGAGCTCTGTAAGGATTTTCTCTTTTGGTCCTCATAATGTCGTAAGGTAGGTAATATATTATTCCAGTTTTATAAGTGAGCAACCAAGGCTGAAAAGAGGTTACGTAACTTGCCTGAGGTCGTCACACAGCTAGGAAGGTGGAGCCTGGGTTCAAAGCTATACCTGCTGGATGCCAGAGCCTGAGCATTTATTTCCACTGCTTATCGTGGCAGCATGGAAGAATCATTGCTTCAGATGGCCTGGAAGGGGTATGAAGGAGGATGGTGAAAAATAAGACTACGGGGGCCAAACCACGGGAAGGCCTGGAATGCTACACTCGGGAATGGGGCCGCCTTCCGGGGAAGTGCCTCTGTGTGTGCCTGTGGTGGGAAGAGAGCTGGCAAATGACGCTCAGGAGCTGGAGGGTGCTGTGACTAGTATCTATGTCTCAGAAGGATGACCGGGCAGCAGAGGGGAGAGTTTATTAGGAGGGAGAGCCCTGGGGCAGGGGTAAAAATTAGGGTTTTAGCAGACTAGGTGAGAGCGAAAGAAGGCCAGAATTAGAACAATTACATTGGTAATGAAGTAGGGGGTGGGCGGATGCAACAGAGATCAGCAGGGCTTGGATGCTGAATGTGGGGCAAAAGGAGTGGGTAGGGTTGAAGAAAGGAACAGAGTTTTTGCATATATGTAAAAGGGGGGAACAAAAGAACCTAAAGAGACGACACATCCAGAAGGCCATAGAAGGGTGAGTTGGGAATTAAGGACTGAGACGCAGATGAGGGCGTCACCCCACATATGTGCCAACTGAAGGCGGGAGCTTACATGGGGTGGGACGAAGACGAAACAGCAAGAGTGGAGACCTAAGAAGTGATGACAGTCTTCTGCTATACACCACAGTGCACACTGATGCAGGCTCAGAAGTCAAGAAAGGGGCTTCCCAAAGGGAGAAGAAGGCCAACAACGGCTGCTGACACAAGGAGGAGGTGAAGCCCAGCATACGGGGTGATCTGTGATTGGGGATGGGATGCTGAGTAATTAGAGAGCTCCTGTAAGCCACATTTCTCCAGGGAAGTGGAAAAGAGAGAATGATAGTCATTTATGGAAGCAAGCAAAGTAGAATGAAAATTTAGGGAATTAAGGAGAAAAGATCTACGGAGACTGAAAAGATAAACAGAACCGGGGATAATTGTGTTTCGCTTAAGCAAAACAGCACAAGTTCTGAGTGGAGGAAGAGGAAGAGTGGAAGACAGTTTTGTAAAGCTGGCAGATCTGCTTTAATGACACATGCAGAGCTGTGGGATGATTTTGTTTCAGAGCAGAAACTATTAGTCTTATTCTTACTATACAGGCTTCAAAGATAAAGAAAATAGAATCAAATGGATCAGGATTTGGCATAAGGAACCACAACTAAAGTTCTGAAGCGTAACCAAATCAACAACAAAAGGGCCCTCAGGAGCAACAGTAAAATTATACTCTGGCTCTCAAGTAGAAGTTAGGGTGAAGTCAGTCTGATTTGCAACACAGACAAGAGGATGAAGCAGCCAATGACGTCTAAGGATGAGCCCAATGCAATTGCTCATGCCTTCTGTCCCTCAACTCGAAACAGGCTGTTAGATGCAGCACGCAGCCCGTGTTTAAACAGTGTTTAAAACAGGCTGTTTTATCTGTGCCCGCCCCAGGGTACCCAGAGCCATGGGCAGCTCCACAGTGGTTCTCTAGGTTCTCTATTAAGAGCCGACTGTATGCACAGGACTGTAGGTGAGCAATGATTCAGTTTGGCGCCATGTGGACTCTTACCCAGGCTATTATCAGGTACTGAACAAGAATATTTTATTGCCTACTTGTATTGAATACCTGCATCAGTGTGACAAAAAATTCTGTAGCATTAAAAAAAAAAAAAAAAACAGAGCCCGACATTCAAAAACATTATATATCTTTAGAGGAGAAATATGAAACTGCTACACCAAACAAAAAACCTTACACATTAACTTTTTTCTTTTTTAACAAGTGGCATTAACAAGAAATAACCTAATATGAGATGTATAGAACTGAAATGAAAAAAAATATAGATTTTTAAAATACAAAGGGCATACAGATTGAATACTAGAGAAACAAGTAGTATAGCATTGGGAGACTCAATGCTATAAAGGTGTCATTTGATCTGTAAATTAATTTTAAATGCAAATGTAAAAAATGTCAATTTCCTATAAATGAATGTAATAGTCCAAGGTTGTAAAGGTGTCAATTTTTTCATAAACTAATTTAAAATTCAGAGCAGTCTTCCTAAATAAAATCCCAACCAGGTTTCATGAAGATGTTTGAAGACAGGAATATTCTGAACAAAAAGTCACGTGGAGAGTCCTGTGCCACATTAACACACATTTACAGTGTCGGTAACTTTAAAATTTAGCCAAGACTAGAGAAATGAAAAGATCCAGATCTGCAAATGCTTCAGAGACACTGGAGTCCATCAAGAAATATGTAAGAGAGGTTTTCTCCCAGGTACAATATCACTGATTTTCATCAGATGCATCAAGTTTTTCTCTGTAGATTAGTCAATAAATCACGAGGAAGCCCGGCCAACAGGAGGTAAAATCCCCCAGTCATGCCAAATCTGAATCCTTGAGGAATATTTCAGACTCAGAAATGTATAGCTAGTGACCTATTTTCCATTTTATTCAAACAGGCTCAGAAAATAATTACACTAGTGTGGGTTTTACCTAAATATAGCACAGTGGTTCAGCATAGGAGCAACTGAATCGGAGGAACCTGGATTTTAATTCAGGCTTCATAATTTCCTTGTATGTGACCTTGGACCAATTCTTCAAACTTACTAAGACTTAGATTCTTTATTTATACCAAAGAGATGAAAGCATTTCACAGACGCATTGCGAGGACTAAATAAAGTAGCAGGTACCACAGCTAGCACAGTGCCTGACACAGAGCAGCTGCTTGAGAAATGGGGGGCACCGCTGGGAGTCAGTATGGCCCATGGTTGACAGCCTAGGCTCTGACACACTTCTTAACCTACACACTCCAAACTTATTTCACCTGTAAAATGGACACAGGGACATTAATGCTCTTCATGCTTTCAATGTGCCAACTCCAGAGGCAGGTATATAGGAGTGAACAAAACCGACAAAGATCCCCACCCTCAGGGAGCCCATATTCTAGCTGTTATTTATAGGATCATGTGAGGAGTAAATGGAAACAAGTATATAAAGCACTGATTCCAGTGTCTAGCACACCACAGTGCTCAATCAGGGGTACTGATTACCGTTAATAAATACATGACGAAACTCTGTTTAGGTGAATTTAGTTTAGCAAACTCCTTCAAAGCCAGGACAGTTGAGTTTTCAAATTTTTCTTTCCCTAGAAACTTGCAAATTAAACTTTCTTTCTGAGGAAAGCACAGTCACACTGAAGACTGGTAGGAAGCAGCTATATCAGGTAAAAAGGGGAAAAAAAGGAAGAAAAGAACTCACGTGGGACTTCTCTGGTGGCGCAGTGGTTAAGAATCCGCCTGCCAATGCAGGCGATAAGGGTTCGAGCCCGGGAAGATCCCACATGCTGTGGAGCAACTAAGCCCATGCACCACAACTACTGAACTGTGCTCTAGAGCCTGCAAGCCACAACTGCTGAGCCCACACACCTAGAGCCTGCACTCCACAACAAAGACAAGCCACCGCAATGAGAAGCCCGTGCACCGCAACAAAGAGTAGCCCCTGCTCGCTGCAACTAGAGAAAGCCCGTGTGCAGCAACAAAGACCCAACACAGCCAAAAATAAATAAATTAATTAATTAAAAAAAAAGAAGAACTCATGTGAGTGATGGGTGATGTCGTAGAGCTCAACATAACCAGATGTTTTTTATTTAACTTAAATTCATTCAATTTTATTTAATTAAATTCAAGATGACATTCAATAAATTGTGGGTATTTTAAATTCTGAAAATTTGTTACTGAGAAATGGTTAATAATCATGTCCCGGTAAAAATGACAACGGCCAGATAGATAACCCGCATCATTTACAACACCATGTTTGTGGACTGATCTCTGTTCCATTTAGGTGTGGGCTGCCCTCGACACTGGCAAGCCACTTTGGAAATGTGCACTGCTAGTCACAAAAGGGACCAAGAGAGAGTCTAGATAGGATATAGTACAGAAGATTCCCCACTGCTGAAAATGACGCACCGTGCACTCCTTCTAACCAGGTAATACGACCGCTAGCAGGAAAAGGTAACACAATCACCCTTAATGTTCCAGATCGAGTCCTAGTATTTGGACTTTAAAACTATCCCAAGTGGATGCTAGACACCTCATCTTGCCACCAGTACAAATGAAAGTGCACAACTCCATATGACAGTTCTAGCTGTGTGAGTCCTGTCTAAAGTCCATGATCTTCATAAATTCACCTTTGCATCCAGGAGGGCTGAGAGCAACCGGAAAGGGAAGCAGGGCTGTGGAAGCTACAACGATGTCAGCGTGAAGTCCGAGCACCAAGCTTCTCAGGTGAGTGGCACTCTATCAACACAAAGCATCACTCTTTCCAAATGCTCGAATTTTTCACATGACATGGTCCTCAGGGCTTGAAGTAAAATACAGGTTTTTTCTTCTAATACCCCCTTTCTGAAATGGGCTAGATAGATAATCTGCAAAGAACCTGAAACGTGGCTTCTATCATAGCTTTTGCTCAGTGCCCAGGTGCTTCTGTAAGCTTGATTTTTTTCTTCTCTATCTCCCACTTTTGTCACCCAAATTCCTTTTGCCATATTATGTAATGACTAACTTCATCGTTAACACTTCTGATTCTGCATAGTTAACTTTATTGAGGGAAGTGATACTTCTTTCTTAAAAGGAGAATTTCAAGAAATCAAATATTTAGAAAGGCAACATAATCCAGAATCTTAATGTACTGCCCAATTTCTCTAAGTATTCCAAGAATAGTGATCTTCACAAAAATGATCTTAACATACTTTAGGTCCAATGACTGTGAACAAGTAAGTTTTAAAGTTACATGGGATTAGGGAATTCCCTGGCGGTCCAGTGGTTAGGAGTCTGCGCTTTCACTGCCAGGGCCAGGTTCAATCTCTGGCTAGGGTACTAAGATCCACAAGCCACGTGGCATGGCCCCCCACCAAAAAAAAAAAAAAAGTTACATGGATATTAAAATGACTTGCCAAGGCCGTCTGCTATTACAATCACAGGACATACCAGCAGCCTAAATACATGATCTAAAAGATCTGTTCAGGAACCCCAGTTCATATTTCCCTATAATCCATTTTTTCTCACCTGTTATGAACTAAACAAGCCTTTCTCTAATGCTTCTTTACCAACCAAGATACTATCCTCGAACATTCTTTCTAGGGACTGGGGGGGCCGTCAAGTCAAAAGAACTCACAAGATGGAAAAGCCCTTATGACGCCTGCTCCCTCCCCCACCATTCTGGGCAACAGTCTTGAGAATATGCAGATAATACTAACAGTCTTGCATGTAACAACAACAAATCCATTCTGTCATCAATCTGCTGTCCACAGAAAACGTAGCAGTGTATTTTTTTAAAAATAGTGTTATTCCTGCTATATTTTAAACTAAAAGCATTAACTATAACTGTAATTTAATCACCTCCCTTTAATTTGAATTCACATGGTAGATACTTATAGCTACTTAAAAAATTAAGTGGCAAAATGTATACGAAGAATATGTATCTTGATATTCTAATTATGCTCAATTGAATGTACTTAGATTTAAAGTGCTTTTCACAAGTGACATGTGCTAAGAATATCTAATTGCACAGTGACATTCTAAAATATGTGCTTAAATGTGTCAAAAATAGATTAATATGAAGATATGGAATTTAATTTTTTTTAAACTAAAACCCAAGTACATTATTTTGATTATTTTGATACAAATAAAATTGTAACTACAAAAAAAGGTCTACACTAGTAAATGTCTAACGATTTCCATTACATATAAAATGGATACTCAAGTGATAATGGAATGTGATATTTGAATAAACTGGAAAACAAAGATTTCTTGAGAAATCTAAGCTTCAACATATTTTCCATTTACTCTCTACTCCAATGTTAAATGGAAACATGAAAATAATTTGTACGCAGTGCGGGTATTATCACGGTCTATAAAGATCACATGTACAAAACAGATATTCCGCAAATACCAGTGGGTGAATTAAATTAAAACACAGTGCCCAACAGCACTCAGCTGCTGTTCACAAACACTGAAGACAGGGAGGCGCTCAGCAACCTCACAGAGAAGCTGGCAAATGGGGCATGAGGCCGAGATGCCACTCACTCTATCAAGCTCTGAAGGGACAGTGTCAAGACCCAGTGCCCTCACGAGGGGTCATCACCCTGCTTCAGTCAAGAACTTGAGTCCTTATTGCAATTGAGAAAAGAATCTTTATCTTAACCCCTAGTGTTATGGGCTGAACTGTGTCCCTCCAAAATTCATATGCTGAAGACCTAACCCTGTACTTCTGATGTGACTATATTTGGAGACAGGGCCTTTAAAGAGGTAATTAAGGTAAAACGAGGTCATATGGGTGTGCCTTAATTCAACATGACTGGAGTCCTTAGAAGAAGAAGAGATCAGGATAAGGACAACACAGAGATTGAGGGGTGACCATGTGAGGACACAGTGAGAAAATGGCCACCTGCAAGCAAAGGAGAGAGGCTTCAGAAGAAAATCAAACCTGCAGACACCTTGATCTTGGACTTCCTGCTTCTATAAGTGTGAGGAAAAAAATTTCTGTTGTTTAAGCCATGCAGCCCGTGGCATTTTGCTATGGCAGCCCTAGAAAACTAATACACCTAGTTAAACTGACTAAATGCATGCCTCTAAACACAAGGCAGTATGGGATTTTCTCCTTTGATTTGATGTATAAATTAAGCTCTTAAGTAAAAAAAAATCTGTGACTTGACTGTTCAGAACTTTGAAAATAGATTCTCACCACTTAACTGTTTTTGAGACAGATACCAAAATAAAATGTCCTATTCTTAATTTCTTAACTACATGGTAAGACAGAAAAAGGGTACTCTGTTTACGTGTTTTACGAATACTAAGTTTCAAATTTTCAACTTCATAGGGTTTTAACAGGCCTACAGAAGCCTGGCCAAGAAACCAAAGTGGAATCTGTTCGACTGACATTAAAAAGTAATTAAGTTACAGAGCTGTCAAATACGTTCACATTTGGGCTCTGCCTGTTATACATGTCTATTTTGACTACTACTACCAGAATTTCTTAATGATTTACAGACCTTCAATATCTAAAGGATCTGAACTGTATGAAAGCTGTGACCCAATCTTTGTTCATACCTTCATATCATAACAAACCCCTCCCCTATTTATTAGAAAACCAGAAGGATGGTTCAGCGTTTGAACTGTGTTGAGTCAGATAACTCCGAGACCTTCACAAAGAAGGGGAAGGGAGGAAAACAGAAGAGAGACATCTGGCTGGCTCAGTGTCTATCACGAGATGGACTTGCTTCTAGTAAGATGACATTTCTGAGCCACCAAAGGCAGCCCTTAGCCAGGGAGGCCAGTGCTATGAACCCTTACTGTCACCAGATACCTTCTATTTTTGCTCCAAGTTCAAGTAAAAGTGTGAAGAAAGAACTTTTCATAGAAGCAGGCAGGCCATAGAATTCTTATTGCAGCCCAGTGCCTTAGTCCTATCCCCCAGAAGACTTACTGGGCAAATTATGATGGAGCAAAATTATTTTCATAATCCTCCAAAATCCAGAGTTTAATTAAGGTTCACTCTTGGAGTTGCATCTTCTATGGGTTTAGAAAAATGTTTAACAACATATTACCATCATTATAATATCATACAGAGTATTTTCACTGCCCTAAAAATCCTCTGTGCTCTGCCTATTCATCGCTCCCTCCCCCCAACTCCTGGCAACAACTGATCCTTCTGCTGTCTCCATAGTTTTGCCTTTTCCAGAATGTCCTATAGTTCGAACCATACAGTTTGTAGCAGCTGTAAAGGTTTTTGCTGAAAACATAAGTTTTCAACTCCTTTGGGTAAATACCAAGGAAGGCAATTATTGGATCTTACTATGAGAGCATGTTTAGTTTTGTAAGAAACTTCCAAACTGTCTTCCAAAGTGGCTGCACCATTTTGCATTCCTACCAGCAACAAATAAGAGTTCCTGTTGCTCCACATCCTCACTAGCCTTTGATATCATCAGTGTTCTGGATTTCACCCATTCTAAAAGGTGTATAGTGGTATCTCACTGTTGTTAGTCTTTTTTTTAAAGCCACTCTTTTAACGATTCCTTCATGATTCTGACATAACTTCATGTTAACCATTTGATAAAATCTTTTCTACTAAGACCATAAGCAATAATGAATAAGTTATACCAACTGCCCCAAGTTGTTTGTCTTCATCCTGTTCTTAAGGTTCTGCATATATTTGTGTGTTAGTTTATTTACCATTCTTAGAAATGAAGCCAAATAAAATAAATAGAAGCTTTTTGGCTCCTTTCCTGAGTGACCAATGAAAACAATACTTGTGAAACATCCTGGGTATGTACATATGTAGGCATGTTACAGCTATTCCCTAAGGTCCATCAATTCCTGTGCGCTGCTGCAATCCCTGGAGGCACTGTGTCTTCATTGCCCATCTGTAACGAAGGTAACAGCAACAGAGTGTATCAAATGACTACCCTACGTTTACTGCCCTCATCACCAACACCTTCTAGTCAAGCATTTATTCATTCCACAACTATTTTTAAGCCTCTCCCATGTGTCAGACACAGGCTAGATACAGAGCATAACAGTGAGACAGGGGTCCTGTCCTGCACATTTATAGATGTCTCAGTTCTGTCAACATTTACCCAAGGTCCCCAGGATACAATTAGCTTTCAGCACAGTTATAAAGGAAAAGCTCAAGTAGCAAAGCAGGACCACATTTGACAAAGACAACAAGTCATACATAATACCTGATATAGTCTCTAAGCCTTGCAGTCAGTAGAGCTGGAAGTCAGGGATAAAGCATACGTACAGATTAAGAAAACTTATGATATGAGAATTGAAGAATTATGGGCAGTTTCTTTTGCTTTGTTTTCTACCCTAGCTTTAATATGGTTATTTTTTCCTTAATAATCACAATTATAACATATGTTGAAAGACAGAAAATGTTTATGATATGATCTTGACTAAAATATGTACGTTTGGGGACTTCCCTGCTGGCACAGTGGTTAAGACTCCATGATCCCAATGCAGGGGACCCGGGTTCGACCCCTGGACAGGGAACTAGACCCCACATGCATGCTGCAACTAAGAGCTTGCATGCCACAACTAAGGTGCCAGCAAGCTGCAACTAAGAAGCCCACAAACCGCAACTCAGGAACTCACGTGCTGCAACTAAGGAGCTGGTGAGCCATAACTAAGGAGCTGGTGAGCCACAACTAAGGAGCCCACGAGCCACAGCTAAGACCTGGTGCAACCAAATAAATAAATAAATATTAAATAAATAAATAAAATAAAACATGTATGTTTGGTACTATTTTCGTTTGTAAAAATACAGAAATGAATGAAAAGTATTTTAAATAATGTAAAGCTTATGAAACAAGGATAATTTAATTCACTAGAATCTTGTTGGAAGTCATCTATTAAACTATATATTACCATTGGGGGGAAAAAAAACCCTTACAATATGTACAACCCTTACATTTTGGGGGTATGCAAAAAAATCTCCCAGAGATACTCCAAATAATAATAACAAATTTGAAAACAATGTAACTAACCATTAGCTTTTCATTAAACTACAAATAAATTATAATGATGTTATGCATTAAAAAAATAATAACCTTATATCCATAGCATCATTATAACACATAATAAATCATGGCTACTTGACACGTTACACAGCAGCAACCTCACAGAAATTCAACTTAATGACTGAGCCTCATATCATTCTATATTTATTAAGTAGGATATGTGCACAGAGACTTTCACAGAGAAACTAAAATTCTGCCCTAAGAAAACTACACCATGAAGCTACATCTCCACAGAAAGCCCTGGGAAGAGAAAGATCACAAAAGTACGACTTAAATCCACTTGAGGCACTCTGACTCACACACTTTGATTGCCAGAGCGTATGTGTTCATTACATGAGGAAATTTTCTTCCTGGTTTGATATGACTGGGTTTGAAATCTCAAGTGATTTCAAGCTCAGACATAAGGAATAAGGCTTTGGGTATATTTTATAACAAAAGTACCTAAACTACTATTCACAGGATACTTACAGAATTCAAGCTAAAACCAAAATGGTACAAGAAGGGTTTGAACACATTTATAAATAGTTGAACCAAATGGATTTGTTAAGCAAAGTTATTAATATCTGGGTGGGTCATGACTACTGCTCTACAACCGGGCACACAAAGATGAGGACTGCCAATCAAATTTCCTCTCAAAAATTAAATGAAAAACAAAACAAAACTGGGCAATTAGCTAGGGCTGAGGATGAAAAGAAGCTGAAGATCATACTGTACGGTGAGAGCCCAGTTGGTCAGTAAAACATGACGGGAATTCTTGAGGAAGTGAACACCATGAGGACGAGAAGAAATGGATCAGCGAAGTAAAGAGATGCACAGAACACTGACAACACCAAATGCTGGCAAGGATGTGGAGCAACAGAACTCTCGTTCCTTGCTGGTAGGGATGCAAAATGGTACAGCCACTTTGGAAGACAGCTCGGAGGCTTCTTATAAAACTAAACGTACTCTTACAGTAAGATCCAACAATTGCGCTCCTTGGTATCTACCCAAAGGAGCTGAAAACTTACGTTTTCAACAAAAACGTGGCACAAGGTTGTTTACGGCAGTTTTATTTACAAGTGCCAAAACTTGGAAGAAACCAAGATGTCCTTCAGTAGGTGAAAAGATAAACTGTGGTACACTCAAAGGAGTATTACTGAGTGCTGAAAAGAAATGAGCTATGAAGCCATGAAAAGACATGGAGGAACCTTAAATGCACAATACTAAGTGAAAGGAGTCAATCTGCAACGACTACAAAACTGTATGGTTCCAACCATAAGACATTCTGGAAAAAATAAAACCATGGAGACAGTACAAAGATCAATGGTTGCTAGGGGTGGGGCAGGGAGGCAGAGCACAGAGGATTTTCAGGGCAGTGAGAACACTCTGCATGATATTATAATGATGGATATATGTCATACATTTGTCCAAGCCCGTAGAATGCATGACACCATGAATAGACCCTAAGGTAAACTATGGAATTTGAATGACTAACGTGCCAATGTAGATTCATCAACTGTAAAAAAGGTACCACTCTAGTGGGGATGCTGGTAATGGGGAGGCTGTGCACGTGTGGGGACAGGGGGTATACGGGACATCTCTGTATCTTTCTCTCAAAATTGTGAATCTAAAACTGCTCTTAAGAAAGTAAAGTCTTAAAAAAATATGCAGAGAGATGCAAAGTCCCTGTGAGAGAGACCAAGAAGGCCCAGAGAAAATAGAGAAAGTTGCCAGTGCACAGAGCTGCCTCAATTCTCAAGCGCCTTTGATTTCATTTCATGTACACCCTTCAGGGAGACTTTCATTTAGTTATTGCTTTTCTTTAGTGAGTTTCTGCTCCCTTCAACCAAGAGCAATGTGGGACAGGAATGGGTTCCAGAATCAGCAACATGTCTTCTCCTTGGAGAAGACATGTGATTAACTATGAAATCTTCATAAACTGGAGGGCAATGAGGATGTTCCCATCCTACAACGCTGCTTATTGAACCCTCCAGTGGTAATTTAAAGATTCTTGGCTACTCTTCTCATTGAGAGGTAGAGTCGAATTTCTCTCCTCTTGAATCCGGGCTGGGCTAAGTGGCTTGTTTGACGAGTAGAATGCAGAAGAAGTGCTATTGAAAGCTAGGTCATAAGAAGTTTTGCAGTTTCTGCCCAGGACTCTTAGGATGCCTGCTTCTGGGAAGCTTTCTCTTAGAATCAAGCTGCCGAGGTTTGAAAAGTTCAAGGTACATAATAGAGGAACGTAGTAGGTGCTCTGCAACACAGCCCCAGCTGCTCCCAGGCAACAGTGAGCATCACCGCCAGCTCAAGTGTGAGCCATCCTGGACATCTATTCCAGTGGAGCCTTCAGATGATGCCAGCCCCAGCTGCTGTCTGCCTATCACCACATGGAGATCACAAAGGAGAACTGCCCAGGTGAACCCAGTCGGCCCACAGAACCAGGAGAGATAATAATAAAATGCTGTTTGAAGCCACTAAGTTGTTCGATGACTTGTTATACAACAATAGATAACTAGAACACCTCTCCTCCTCAGTGATAGAGAAACGCTGAAATCATATTCCCATTAGGGAGAAGAGGAGGAGCGGGGACAGTAAGGCAGGTAGGGAGCTTGTGTATTGGCAGTGGGGAGGGTTACAATTTTAAATTTAGTCAGTATTCGTCATGAGTTTAAATGGTAGGATTGAAGAAATGACTTTAGCGAAGAAATTCCAAGTTACATAAACCTTGGTTAAATAAATATGCCATTCCAACTATATTTATATAAAATCATATAAATCCACACATCTATAAGACATACTCACTGTATGCCAGCCACATTACAGCATTTGAAAATGATATTCCCATTTACTATTCTTTTCTTCCAAGCAAGGCACTAGTAAGAAAAAAATGCAAAGGCATCAGTATGGGAATCATTGGGTCTATGTTCCTGTAGCATTGGGTCAGAATGAAACATCCAAAAGCAAACATTCATCTTGCTTAGGGATACACTCAGATGTCACAAAAAGTATAAAAAAACAGGCATGAGAATAAAAAAAAAACACCAATTTCAGGATAGTTTTATCTCTTGGGAGATGAAGGAGGAAAAAGCTATTGGGACAGGTAAACACAAGAGGGCATCTGGCTGCATTTGTCAAGTTTGACATCTTAAGCTAAGTGGCAGGCACATGGGTGTCTGTGTCTTTTTGTTTTTCAAAAATCATAAAAATTAACTGCAACTGAACGTAATGCAAAAGAAAAAAAAATGAGTTATAAAAACGTTCCTTAAGGGTTTCCCTGGTGGCGCAGTGGTTCAGAGTCCGCCTGCCGATGCAGGGGACATGGGTTCGTGCCCTGGTCCGGGAAGATCCCACATGCCGCGGAGCGGCTGGGCCCATGAGCCATGGCCGCTGAGTCTGTGCATCCAGAGCCTGTGCTCCGCAATGGGAGAGGCCACAACAGTGAGAGGCCTGCGTACTGCAAAAAAAAAAAAAAAAAAATGTTCCTTAAAAATGGTATCTGATACATGGCTGTACAAACAAGCAAAAAATACCATGTATATGAGAATCACCACAATAATGGGAACATAAGCCACAATATTAGGGTCACACTTACTTGCAAGGGAGAGCAATTAAGATTGCTCTTCATGCCATGTTTTTCCATGGTGACATTCTCACCAATCCCTTTCAGAACCAGTGATGTGAGCATGTAAATTATTTTCCCCACTTAAAATGAATATAAGCTCCCATAAGCATTAGATATATTTACACATATACCCACACCCAAATGCACATGTATGTATCTCGATGGAAAAATTACCAATGGCATTTTTCACAGAACTAGAACAAAAAATCTTAAAATTTGTATGGCGACACAAAGGACCCCAAACAGCCACAGCAATCTTGAGAAAGAAAAACGGAGCTGGAGGAATCAGGCTCCCAGACTTCAGATTAAACTACAAAGCTACAGTCATCAAAACAGTATGGTACTGGCACAAAAAAAGAAATATAGATCAATGGAACAGGATTGAAAACTCAGAAATAAACCCAAGCACCTATGACCAATTAATCTATGACAAAGGTGGCAAGACTATACAATGGAAAAAAAAAGATAGTCTCTTCAATAAATGTCTGGGAAAACTGGACAGCTACACGTAAAAACATGAAATTAGAATATTCTTTAACGCCATACACGAAAATAAACTCAATATGGATTTAAGACCTAAATTTAAGACCAGACACGATAAAACTCTTAGAGGAAAACGCAGGCAGAACACTCTTTGACATAAATTGCAGCAATATCTTTTTTGATACGTCTCCTAGAGTAATGGAAATAAAAACAAAAATAAACAAATGGGACCTAATGAAACTCAAAAGCTTTTGCACAGCGAAGGAAACCATAAACAAAATGAAAAGACAATCCACAGAATGGGAGAAAATATTTGCAAACAATGCAACTGACAAGGGATTAATCTCCAAAATTTACAAACAGCTCATGCGGCTCAATATCAAAAAAACAAACAACTCAATCAAAAAATGGGCAGAAGATCTAAACAGACATTTCTCCAGAGAAGACATACAGATGGCCAAGAGGCACATAAAAAGATGCTCAATACTGCTAATTAGTAGAGAAATGCAAATCAAAACTATAATGAAATATCACCTCACACTAGTCAGAATGGCCATCACAGAACCTACAGATAATAAATGCCAGAGAGAGTGTGGAGAAGAGGGAACCTTCCTACACTGTTGGTGGGAATGTAAATTGGTACAGCCACTATGGAGAACAGTATGGAGGTTCCTTAAAAAACTAAAAACAGAGCTACCATATGATCTAGCAATCCCACTCCTGGGCATATATCTGGAGAAAAACATGGTTCGAAAGGATACATGCACCACAATGTTCACTGCAGTGCTGTTTACAATAGCCAAGACATGGAAGCAACCTAAATGTCCATCAACAGATGAATGGATAAAGAAGATGTGGTACATATATACAATGGAATATTACTCAGTCATTAAAAAGAATGAAATAATGCCATTTGCAGCAACATGGATGGACCTAGAGATAATCACACTAAGTGAAGTAAGTCAGAGAAAGACAAATATCATAGGATATCACTTATGTGTGGAATCTAAAAAAAAAAAAAAAGATACAAATGAACTTACTCACAAAACAAACAGACTCACAGACTTAGAGAAGGAACTTACGGTTACCAGAGGGGAGGAACAGATTGGGAATTGGGGATTGACATGTACACACTACTATATTTAAAATAGGTAACCAACAAGGACCTACTGTATAGCACAGGGAACTGTGCGTGATATTCTATAATAACCTAAATGGGAAAAGAATCTGAAAAAGAACAGACACATGTATATGTATAACTGAATCACTTTGCTGTATACCCGAAACTAACACAACATTGTTGATCAACTATACTCCAATATAAAATTAAAATAAAAAAGAAAGAAAAATACAGTGGATCCATTATCAAAGGACTATTGTTCAGGAAGCATGTTCACTTGTGTTTCCAAAAATTATTACGGAATACTATTAATTTTTATTGGTATACAAGTAATTTTTACTAAATACAAGCTTTATAAGACAGAGGTTTATCCTTTTTTGACATATTTTTCCACCCACTGAATATCATTTCTTTTCTTTTCATTTCAATGTAGATTTTCATGCCAAATAAATTAATCATATTTATATCTTCCCTGAAACCAGTCGTGGCACCATTTGTATTTCCTTATTGGACAACCTTAAGATCAAAGGATCAAAAACTAAAGATCCCAGTGCCCCCAGGAGTTCAACCCTCTATTCCACTAGAGGCATAGAAGACTTACTTTGTAGAATTTAAGGACTGTAACCTACAGACCACATGGTATTACATATGTTATTTTTTCTTAAAGTAGCAGCAACACTGCAATCACAACAACGTACTCAGAGGTAACATGTCAGGTTTAAAGTCACCGGGAACCTAACTGGAGATGGGTAGTGGTGACAGGCCCTCTGTCCTCTACCCCATTTACTGGGAGCCTCCACCGTTGCTGACAGTGACCACCCTAAGTCACATCTCCCTCCAGGGCTGAGCTCTTGTGCAGGGACACCTGAGGCTCCAGGTCTTTGTCAAAGACCTAAACTCCTACAACTTGTCAAAACTGTTGTCAAACAAGTTGTCAAAACTCCTAAAACTCCTAGTCTAATTCAGAAAGTAGAAAACCAACTTATGTAGAAAACACAAACCACAAGACACCTTTCAGAATGAGAGTTTATAAACCCCAGTCTTGGCACCTAGTGTAGCCTTGAGCCGTGCTGAATATAGCACCACTGTTAAGTGTCAATCTACAAAAATGCTCAGAAAACTGGTCAAATTTTTAATAGTGCTCTAAACTAGTGCAAAAAGTAAGTTTCATGCTAGATTCATCCTTTTACATACACCAATGAAACAAGAGTATTTAACAAGAGTTTTTTAAGCTCTTCAGTCACAGATTTCATTATATCAAAAATTAATGAATGAGATCAATTTTATTCTTTTTCCTCCAACATTTTCCTTCAAATTTACTATCATTCTTGTTGTTTTTCTAAAGAAAAAAAATAATAAAACAGGCCTTAGTTTAGCTAGGAGACGATTAAGGTTAGCAGACAAGGACCTCCTTGCATCTTTTCCCTGTTTTTGTAGAAAACAGATTATAAAATAAACAAAAAAGCCATCTTCAAAGAAATCAGCAGTTGAGGTTATAAGTGCAAAAGTTAGCCATATTCCTAATTCTCGGTGATAATAAAGTAAGGTGAGCTCCCCGGGGACTTAAAAGGCAATGCCTGGCAATGCTTGGGTGAACTAAGGGGAACTGCCCATGCAACACTACCTTTTAAACCCTCTGTAGTCCTAACTGGACAGTGAGGCAGAGGTGCTCACAAGGACTCTCTAAGGAGGTGTGTGACTGGCTCTGAACGACAGGGACAACAACTCTGCCAGAGCCTGCAGAGAAAGATGCTGCTACTGCTTTAAAAACACATGCTGCAATGGCACCAGCCATCCCACTACTCAGAGATCTAAAGGACCTGGATTGTTTGCCACCAACAGAATTGCTTACCTGAAAAATAAACTCTTACTTCTCAAAGCAATGACTCAGGGGGAGGGAGGAGTAGGGGGCAGTCAAAAACAGGAGACTTGAAACACTGAGGACCACTGACTCCCCACCTTTGAGATGAAGGATGGCAAACCTCATTTCACAGATATTTTAAGTAGCTGTAAAGCCCCAGTGGCTCCAATTTTAAGCCTGTGTTTAGATCAGGTTTGAAAAGGGCTGCACCACTTTGCAATAACGAGGCACCGCGTCTGATGCCAATCAGTGCTTTGTGTTTGGAATGGGCGACCACATACGAGAAAACAAGACCACCTACAGCAGACGATACGTGCCATGACCAATCTCCTTGGCACCCAGGGCTGTGTGCAGGCAAAATGCTTTCATTAAAAAGAAAATAACCCTCAAGATTATTGCCAAAATCTTGAGTAGTATCATATAGTTAGTTTTCCATTTTAAATTCTTACAGAGATATGTAATCATGTCTTTTCAGAAAGTTTAAAACCTGACTTCTAAAAAAAAAAACAAACCCACCTGACCTACTGAAATGCCCTACTCTCTCGGGACCCTTGTAATAGCTTCAAGGATGGACTTAGGTATAGCCCATGGTTATGCCTATTGAAAATCAGAAAATCTAGTTATTCAACTGGAAACTACAGTTGTTTTAAAGGACGAGTACTTACCGGCAAGCGCCATTTCTGCAACTCCTAATATTCTTCTGGATTATTATTGTGTGCCCTTTTTATTTAGGACATTAAAGGCTCCCTTTTTCCACCCTGAATGCTCCTAAAGTTACAGGACAAGGGGATCTTACCTGGCTGTCTCTGACAGGTCAGTGATCAAACAGAAAGTCAGGCTGTAGCCAAATTCCGTCCATCTCTTAAGAATTACCAGGAGCTAGGACTCTGTAGCTCCTGCTACGTTCAGGGAACCCCATTCAATGTTAGGACAATAAGCCCTCTCCAGACAAAGGTTTAATATTCTCGGGTGTTTTCCCAACTTCTAAACTCAAGGACTTTTCAAGAAAAGATCATTTTATGAACACCATTTCCTGCACAGAACAAGTGAATTTAAAAAAAAAAAAGTGACCTCATCTTTTGTACAAGAAACACAGGTGTAGATGGAAAATATACCAATTTTTATTGCCCTAGTGATCAAAGACCATTTATTTAACCAACCTTATCTTTAAATAGCACCAGTCTTTGTATAAGAGTTTAACTTACATAAGGTATTTACATTCACGTGAACAAACCTGTACATGAAATAAAACAAGACATGATGTTTTGCTGAGCTCAAGAACAAGATGCAGGTTGTTCATCCATATAAAGAAATACTCGTTCTAAGCATTTCTGACAATGCGGAGCGCACTCAGCCAGTCACCTCCCACATCCTTCTCCTGGAAGCACTGGGGAACTTGAAGAGTTGCTGGCATTTGTGAAGTAAAGCAAAGCAGAGAGCTATGGTTGCTGACTTCAAACTACAAATTTCAGTGCCTGACCCAGCAGAGGGTGCCATGAGGAAAGAATGTATGAAAAATAAACTCTAAAATAGGTTAGCAAAGATCTGTTCAAAGGTCAAACACTTCTGCCACAAATGGCTTCTCCTGCAGAACCAACTGCTAGCAATGGCCAATTTAACAGGCATGACTTAACAGGCAGTAAGACCAGAGACGTTTACCCTTCCACCTCAGGAGTGGTCCGCCTGTCTAGGAGAAGCCGAGGTGCCCTAGTAGACTCTGCCCTTGAACGGAACCTGTGGTGAACAGAAGCCTTAGTCCACACTTGTGTAGCACGGTTGTGATATGTATGTGAAACAAGTCTTTTCAATGTAGATATCCGCAAAAGGTACTTACACAGCCTCCAGCAAGAATTTCTGCTGCGAGTGGGACTGAGCCATCTTTGCGCGTAAATTTATCCCTCACAAAATCATTCACCTGGAAGAAAAATATTTACAGAAGCTGATGAAAAATATAGAGAAAGCCATTAAACACATATAAATATATAACTGTAAATAAATGTTACTTTTCTCTGTCACTGTACTGGAGTAATCATAAACTGAATAAATGAAGTATCTTAAGAGTTTGCTCTTAATAGCATATACATAGTTACTGAAAGGTAAAATATACAAATACGTATTCCTGATGTTTCACGGAGAAAACAATTAAGAGAGGTGGCTTACAAGCTTAATTCAAATATGTCCTGCCATTACAATAGCATAAAAAGAGAGACATATTAACAACAGAGACAAAATTAAAACATACATTTTATAACTTAAAAACTGTTTTATAGGATTTGATTAAAAAATCACTTTCAAGTTTTCCAACAAGATTTAATCTAAAACAGCATCATCGAGACAAATTTGGCTCAGCGGATCTTTTAGCTTAGTAGAAATTCAGTATTTAAAAAATTTCTCAAGGATTCTGAGAGAACATCAAGAGCATTCATTAATTAATTAAGTATAACATTCTCAAAAGGGTATGTACTACAAGCAATTTTAAGGATCAATCAAAAGCTTAGCTGTCCCAAGGTCACATAATAAGATGGTAAAAGAAGAATTTCAGGACCAATGCTACACAGCCCAATCCAAAAGTGAAGTTTAACTTTCTGGGACTTTATGACCTTGGTGATGAAAATGCAATTATTTATCCATTGCACAAATACATACTGAATACTTACCACCTGTCAGACAGGAGTCAGGCACTGGAGAACCAATATGATGGAGGATCAACTTAAACTAGAACTCAGACCCCTAAACATGTCACTTCAGCAAATGTGTACAGAATACACCCCGAACACGAATTCTGTAAATAGCATGTGTACTTGAACAAT
Source organism: Globicephala melas (assembly GCF_963455315.2). Lineage (NCBI taxonomy): Eukaryota > Metazoa > Chordata > Mammalia > Artiodactyla > Delphinidae > Globicephala > Globicephala melas. The sequence continues at coordinate 58,914,419 of NC_083322.1, forward strand.
ATGTTTTGGAGTCAGAAAAAATCTGGTTTTGAATTCTAGTCTTCCTACTAACGACCTGTGCAAACACACGTAAATACTTAATCCCCGTGGGCCTCACTTTCCTGACTTGTAAACTGTGGGTCACACCTTGCTTGAGATTAAAACAGTAACAGATAATACATGGAAAGCACCTAATATGGTAGGTATTGAAAGAAATTTAGCTGCTGTTGCTGCCACTACTATAGTGATGATGACAATGATGATGGTGGTGGCAACCACCCAAAACCTTGTTCAAGTATATTATCACATTTTCAGATGTTCACTGTTAAATGGGGAATAATAAAAAGCTATGTGTGGTGAGCACCTCCATGTTCAAATCAGTTAGCGCCTCTGAGGAAACACAGACCTGCTGTTTCACATAATAATCTCTGCTAGATTCCTGAGTGTGTGCAAACTCCCTTCATCGGAAGCATCAAATCAAAGACTTACTGTAAGTTTTATGGCCTTCTCTGGGGCGACTCCCAATAACTGTGGCAAGAGACCTGAGAAACAACAAAAAGTAGAAGCATGTTAAGTAAATTAACATTAACTAAACACGTCAACAGCTCTAAAGAGGGGGATCACAATGTAAAAACTGGGGCAATCTTTGCTGCCACTTTCTGCTCTTACCTTGAACGAGAACACTTGAAATGGAATGTTTAGGTACTAATGTCTAAGAGCTACATCAGGCCTGAGTAAATTCCCCCTCACGTTCTGGATCGTTTGCACATTGGGTAAATCAACAGTATTAGTGATACAGGAAATCTCATTATTCCACAGATTTGCTTTTTTCCCTCCCGCCTCTTAAATCAGTGGACTTTAGTGAAAATACTCTTTTTCTCTAACGCCTTTCTCAGCTCCTCCCCCCCCCAACACACTGCCCACGGTTCAGCCATTCATACATTTAGCAACTATGACTCTGTGACAAGCTCAAGACAAACGAGGCTCCCTCTGACTGGTCTCAGATGGAAGGAAGGGAGAGGCCTTGCTGAAAAATTTGGGGAAACATGCATTGCATTTCGGGAAGGGGAACAGACGGGGCAAAGACAGCAGAGTGGGAACAAGCCTGGTGTGCTCAAAAATGAGGGAGAGTGTCAGTACATCACCTCGCAGGAGGCAGGCACAGGGAGAGGCATAGGTGGGGCCCGATGCCACGCTGCAGACCCGGACCCCGAAGCCCGATATATTCCAAGTTAGGTAAGAAGGGTTTCCATTAGGAGGAGAGTGATGTGCTACCTCATATTTTCAAAAGACCACTCTGTGGCGCAGAAAACAGGGTATAGTGATGGGTGTGTGTGTGATTGTGTGTGTGTGTGTGTGTGTGTGTGTGTGTAACTGGCTCTGACTGCTAGACCTCAGTTTTTAGCACTAACACCTGGTACAGATGAAGACGGCCGAGCTCAGTTTTGGACACGATAGGTGGAGTGGAAATTAAGAATCAGGGCACAGGAGGAGGTGTGGTCTTTGACAGGAAAGGGCCACTTCTAGGAAAGGCAGTTATGACAGTAGTGGACCTACATATTTGAACTAAAAAAAAAAGTTACCTTTTTCATCTGTTCTAAGAAAATCAAATCAAAGACAGATGCCTTTCCTTGGAAACACTCAGTAAGCTAACCCCAAGGATCAGAATCTACTGTTGCCATGTCATGCTGCTGTCCTTGGGAGGGTCTTCATGGTGTTATACGTCACAAGTAAGTACACTTTCCTAATTCACTATATTAAAAGGTCCACCCTCAGCCTCTTTGGAGAGACCAGCTCTGCCCACATCATCTTCTTTTTTTTTTTTTTTTTTGCGGTACGCGGGCCTCTCACTGCTGTGACCTCTCCCGTTGCGGAGCACAGGCTCCGGACGCGCAGGCTCAGCGGCCATGGTTCACGGGCCCAGCCGCTCCGTGGCATGTGGGATCTTCCCGGACGGGGGCAGGAACCCCCGGGGGCATCGGCGGACTCTCAACCACTGCACCACCAGGGAAGCCCCACATCATCTTCTTAAAGAAACAGCCTACAGCCAAAAGTCACTAGCTCGAGGGATGTGTGCATCCAGCTTGCAGATGTGTTTTGCTGAGTAGCACAGGTTTTAAACATAATTTGAGATTATATAGATAGATAGATGGCTGAATGGATGACTAGACTGATCAACTGATTGATTAATGGATGTGACAGCTCTGGGCCTCCTTCTGACATCACATCAATCTACCTCCAGTTGGGTGAGGCTCTGCCCTTTAGACAGGACCCAAGCATCAATTCAGCAAGGTCCCCGCCACGCCCTAATGCCAGCATGGCAATAAGGACAAGTGCCAATTATCGTTCATCATTTCTTGCTCTGTTGATATCCTCACAATAGAGAAATATCTCTCTGGGCTTATGGCTTTACAAAAAGGGAGAAACTAAATAGACCAAGACAGCTTCATGTTTTAGGCAGAATTGGAGAAAGCTCATTTCATCGTAAAACTAAATGATAAGGATGCTGATTCTAATCGAAATTTCCTCTAAAAACAGCCAACGTATCGTTTATTATGTGTCAGGCACCATTTTAAGCACTTTACTAACTCATTTAATCCTTAAAACCACCCTGTAGAGTGGAAATTGAGGCATATAGAGATTAAGTAATTTGTTCTCAGTTACCCAAATGATAAATAGTGAGACTGGGATTCAAATTTAAGCCATCTTCCTCAAGAGTCTATGCCTTTAGACAACACCCAACTCTGTCCTCTGCCTGACAGGCAAATGTGTATTTGCCTTTCACAACCAGCCTCATTTGTTCACTGATATAACTAAGCTGCCTGGATCCTATAAACAGTTGGGTTTGCAACGTCTTCTCTAGGCAGCCATATTTTGAGCCTATTTCATCCCCAAGGGCAAGACACCTAAAAGATGTACAGCCAGTGAGTTCAGCAACCTGGGCCCTGTGACCTGGCACCAAGAGTAGAGCTGCCCAGTCAGGACCCTTCTCCCAGGAGCCTGACAAGGTGATGAGTCAGTCAGCACAAAGGAGCAAACTGAGACGGTGCCAGATGGAGTGGGGAAAGTGGCCAGCTGAAGACATGTGTGATAATGCCACAAGGAAGTAGCAACTATGACACGAAAAGGAAGAAGACTGGCAGGAGAAAATGTGTAGCAAATAGAATGGAGACACCAGAGAGAGAGAAAACACACAGCCCATGAAAGGTGCACAGGTGGGAGGGACGGCCTTGACCATCTTCCGGTCCCACGGAGGCCAGATTCCAGTGAAACTCCTGCCCTGGGATCCCTATGAGATCTCGGATTTCCTTCTCTCTCATGTGAACTCTTACCAAAAGTTCCCCTATGCCTCTGCTAGCGTGAGTATGGGCTATACTCTTTTTTTTTTTAAATTTTTTTTTATTGTGGTACGCAGGCCTCTCCCGTTGCGGAGCACAGGCTCCGGATGCGCAGGCTCAGCGGCCATGGCTCACAGGCCTAGCCGCTCCGTGGCATGTGGGATCTTCCCGGACCGGGGCACAAACTCGTGTCCCCTGCATCGGCAGGCGGACTCTCAACCACTGCGCCACCAGGGAAGCCCGGGGGCTATACTCTTTTTAATCTAAATGAACCGAAACAGCACAGAAAATGTGAATATGGAACCATCTGGGCAAAGCAAACGTTCTTATTCAAAGTAAGAATTCTCTCCTCCTAAACTATGCTCACTTATTAATCCTTTACTTATACCATGAGATAACATCTATGAGGAGAAAGGCTTTATTATTACTTTATGAAAGTACAATATTAATTTCTACCAGTAAAATTCAGGGATAAGCTGGTTAAACTACATCTTAACATTTACAATTTCCATTCTACTCTCTGCATTCAGGTCAAGTACCAAAATGTTTAGTTAAATATTTACTTGCTAGATGTATTACTCTCATCATTAAATTGTAGACCAAGCCATGGATGGGTTGATAGCACTGTGATTTAAATGATGATCTCCTGTCTCTTTAACTACCCTGTGATGGTGTTTTTAAATGACTAATAAAAAACAGCCCACAGAGCCAAGTGACTACAGCGTTAGATGCAACCACTTCAGCCAGCCTTTTAAGCTATCGAGTTTTGTATTTCTCACTATAAATTTAGTAATGCACTGTGAACAGCAGAGAGCAAAACAAAACAATAGAGAAAACCCTGCTTTTAAGACTATATATAGGGCAGCAAATATTTATTTGTTCAGCAAACATTTACCAAATGCTTTCTGTGCCTGGTACTGGAAGAAACTGGGATGAACATAGTAAGGTCTGTGGCATCCCCTGGAGCCAGTGTCAGTTCAGAAGAAAAGGGAGCCCTAGGTGTCTCTGTGTGCCAGAAAGGAGACACACCACCTAGAAACAGAGTGCTGAGTATCACAGCCCCGGGGCACCAAAGTACTATGGGAACACAGTGGAGAGAACCAGTTATTCTGCCTGCAGGAGGGAGAAAAGCATCAAAGAAGAGGAGATACTTGATTCTTTAAGGATAAGCAGAGGTTCACTGGAGAAGAGAGACATGAGTAGAACAGAGGGCAAGGTGATCCAGGCAGAGGGGACAGAGCGTGAAAAGGCACCAACATTTCTCAAGACCGTGGCACAGTCAGGGTGAGGGCGAGGTCACTGGAGGCTGTGGTGAGATCACTGACATTGTAATAAACAATGGTAGCGGCGATAAGGACAACAGCCAGTACATGCCAGGCACCTCTCTATGCGCTTTATGAATCAACACATGTAATCTACACCACAAGTAGTCAATAACAATAACTCAGCACATGTTATTTTTATCCCATCAACAGATGAGGAACTGAGGCAGACTTCTCCGAGCCCGTCCAAGGTTGCTCAGCTGTTAGGTGGGGCAGTGGGGTTCAACCCTAGGTGGTCTGGCTCTAAGGGGGCGCTCCTGGCCGGTATACTGCACTGCTTCTCCCCAGGCCACACTAAGGGGGTTGGAAAAAATTCTGTAGACACATGGGCTGGCTTTTAAAGAGTCAAGTTCAAAAAGTAAAAAGTTCTGGAGGCAGGTGAAGGACAGACGGTAAGGGCAGAGACCCAAGGCACGAAGAGTAATTAGGAGGTTAACGTAATTTAATCTAAGGCCCTGAGTTCCACTGTATTAAGTGAGTAACTTCAACCCAGTAAGAACAAAACCAAAGTACAAATCCATTCCTAAGACCTGGGCCAGATGCTGGCACTCAGTGAGGTACTGGCTAAGTACCATTCTTGTGGTGACAACCCTGGCAAACTAGGGAGCAAAGGGTAGCTGTGGATGACAATCTGACAGCCAGGACAGATGTGGGCCTTGACACCATTAGTTGTGGGCAAGTGCCCGTTGGGAGGGGAGGGGCCCTGACCTGCAGGACAAGGAAAGTCAGAGAGGTGGGAATTTCAATAAACCTCCCGGTTCCTTGACCTCAGAGGGAGGAAGGGTAGTGTGACCCGGTAATGCCTTAAAACAGCCAGTCTGGTGAAGACACTTCAACGCCATCACACTGGAGTTTAAAGCACATGTATGTTTGACGTCTGGGTAACTCAGCAGAAAGATTAGGCTTCTAATACAAGATGTTTCTGTTGGATTCTGGAAATTCATTTTAACCATTAGAAACAGAGAATGGATGTGTGTGTTGTTTCTAACTTGTCAAAACAGCAGTCTGTTTTCCAACTGCCTCAAATGAAATTTATTAGTGTGGTTAGTTTTCTAATCGTCTCATTTTAGTTCAGCTCCATCAGCACATATGGCAATGCTTCCTTGGCAAACTTCACCAGAAGGCTGCTAATGCGAGAAAAGATTTACAGGGTACAATATTAATACAGTATTTTGTCTTGAGATTTCATGGGGTTGAGATATAAATCACACTATCCCCTCTGATTCCCAACCTTCATGCAACCCAATGAGAAAGCACTGAGCTGGAGGTGTGGGAACTAAGCCCATACCACGAACCTCCACTGTAGGCTTCACACAGAACCCCCAAAAGGAAGTTCCCGAGAGCAGTGTGCTGATCAGAGGGCTACTACATTTTTAGAAATATAATTCTAGAATCTCAGAGTTAGAAGGGACTACGAAAGAGACTCATTAATAATGCTGGCCTAATTAAAGCTATTTGTTTCCAGTGGCTCGGCAGCAAAATGAATGGCTTGGAGCATGGGCCACGGAGGTAGACAGACCTGGGCGGGAATCCTAGGTCTGCACCTCTTTTGTGCTGAGTGATCTTGGGGACATTATTCTTTGAACTCGAAGTTCCTCATTAGTAAACCAAGGATGCCAATTACGACTCATCGGTTTATTATGATAATGATATCAGTAAATGTATACAAGGAGCCAGACACTGTTCACAACCTATATTATGTATTCAAAACAGGTGATGAAAGTTTCTTTCTACCTATTTGTTCAAGGCATACTTTTGATTATCCTCTTGCTTACAAGAGGCAATTCATCCTGAATAACGCTCACAGCCCGGAATTAGGTGACTATGGCAGTATAGGAACTAGGGAAGTAGGTTAGGAGTACAATGCTGTTTGCCATGGCATTATGCCCATCCTTAGAAGAGCTGTCGCCAAGCAGCGAGGGCACACGCGGTCTGACAGTGTCTAGCAGCACCGCTTACTTTAGGCAAAGATAAGGAAGCAGTACAGACATAACACCACACCTTCAACTATGTTTTCAAGCTAAAATAAAATGTTTCAGTTAAGAACTAAAACAGTTCTCAACCTCTGATGATAAGCAACTTTTTACCATGTAATTTCTCCCGAGGAGTAGAAGAGCCGGGCGATTTAAGAGCATGGAGTCTGGAGCCAGGCTGCTGGGTTTGAATTTTGACTGTTATTTAGTAGCTGGGTAATTGTGGTTAAGTTACCCAACCTCTCTGTACCTTAGTTTCCACATCTGTAAAATAGGGATAAACACAGTACCATGTGCATGGGGTAGTTTCGAAGATGAAACAAGTTAATATACACAAAACCCTCAGAAGAGTGCCAAGCACATAATAAGTACTACAGAGGTGTCTTTTTGTTCTTCACCTTCATCAGCATCACTATCCTCCCCTTCTTCCATGGAAACTGGGCTCTAGAGAGACTAAGCAGCTTCTCCCAAGTCCCTCACCATTTGGTGACCGTGCTGTGGCACTGAGTTGAATTCGGGTCCGTGATGCCTCCCAAAGCAGGGCTCTTCGGCCCTGGAATGCTCAGCTTTTTCCTGTGCACTCTAGTGGATTTATGGCGCCAAAAAAGGCATTTCTTTCCAGCCCAGAATGTTCTGAAACTTTTCTCTGGGTGCCGGCTCACGCTGGGCTAGCAGGCTGCAGGGCTGGGCCCTTTCACACAGTAAGAGGAGGGCGGCTATGTGGTGGGCACGCACATCTGCCTCCACGTCTCTCTCTCCAGAGAATATGAGGCTCTCACAGGAGAAGGCACTGACCTGCAGAGCTGAGCTGCAGACTATAACCTGGTGGACAAGTGGGAGTCAGGGCTCAACTGGGGAACGAGGCTCAGAGAAAGCAGCGGGTCAGAAGCCGGGCTGAGGGTCCACAAACAACTGTAACCGCCATGCGGCAGCTGTCCCAACAGACCACACTGGACAAGACACGGAGGGGCACAGATGATGTCGGGCCACAGCAAGGGAGAAACCCATCATTCAAGCAGCATTTCTGTCTCAGGTCAGACAGAAAACAAGTTCAAGAGTGGCCAGCCCAGCCCTGAGAAAGGTAGCTTAAAGCACGTAAGACAGTATCCAAGGCATCCAGGGCAGAGACAGGCAGTAGAGCTTGGTAGGGGATATTAATGCATAAAATACTCCTACTGCTGTAGCTGAAACCACATCTAGCACTTTTCTATGTTATCTAGTTTCAACCCAGAGGCAACCCCTCCGATGTTAAATTCTTAGCCTCCTGACCTCACCGTGGAGGCCCCTACACTTGTCCCCATCTTCCCAGAGAGCCCTCCTTGCTTTCAACATCAGATTAACCTTCATTCTGGAGCTATCAGCACTCTGTGTGCCCTGCCTCACAGCTTTTCTTCCTGCTCCTATTTCCATGGCCTTCTCTCTTCACTTGTTCAAGCTTTCTTCTCCCCCCACCCCCCTCCCCGCCCCGCCCCTCCCCTGTGTCTGTCTGCTTTTGACTCACACAGCCCCCAAGCACGAGGCACGCCCCTCCTCTCCCAACTACACTATCCCCTTTCATGGCCCTCGTTACTATCCAGTTTTCCACCAGCTCTCAGGATATCACTCCAAGCTGAGCGTACAGTGGAGCTGGGGGCATAGCAGATATTAAGATTTAAATGCTTGTTTATCTGGGTTAAATATTTTTGCTCAAAATGTCAAGAACCATCTATTATTTTAGCTATGGCTCAGGAGATGCCTCTGGGAGACTGATTGTTAAAGCATGACGGAATGATACTGTTATGGTCTAGAAAAACCTTGGTTCCTGTGACTCCTCTATTTGGAGGATTTCTAGAAGTGAAGGTCATTGGGAAGAAGAATCATACCCTCTCCTCCTTCAGGTTTTCACTCTGGTATATGGCAACTTTCAGGGTCTTGGTTATCTTCTCTTCTATCTAAATTTCCTTGCTGCTGAGATTTAATCTATTTCCCTTGTCTCAGTCTCAGCATTGGCAGTAGCTGGTAAGAAACGATCATTCTTGAGGTCTAGAACTAATTCGTTCACTAATTAATCTTCTCTTCTCCAGGTTACGTCTAGTTCCATCTTTCCCAATTTTCTAAGCTCATCATTGTTCTCATTCGGCCCTCTCAAGCCTCTGACGATACTCCCACCCACTTTAGTTCCAACTCTGTGTCACCTCAGTCTCCCCTTTTAATGCTTTGTGCTCACGGGAGATTTCTGGAGATTTGATTACCCAGCTCAGGAACTGTCCAAGTCTTTTGCTCATTTTCACTTGATTTTCTATAACCAAATATCTGCTTTTTGATCTACTCACAGCTTAACACCCTAAATGAAAATGTGCAGAAATGGCCAAGAAAATACGACTCAAACCAAACCATTCTGCACTCATTAGAAGCTTTGGTGGACACGAATGGACACCATGACTCAGTGAAGTGTACAGATTCACTGTGGTTTGTGCCAAGATGCATGGCTTCTTAAGTTATGCAAAATAGACTTGTACAACCTCCAATTGCTTTATTTTGGTGATAGAATTTTTAAACTTATTTTTATCTACAAGAATTAAGCAAGAAGGAATCTCACTGTGGATCCACATAATTTGGATACTGCCTTCTACAGAACCATTAACCACCCAAGAGACATAGCTTAAACTAGCTATCTGACAAAACTTCCTGAGATATCACCACAATATCCTCTAGATGTCACCTTGAGAACATTCCAGGATGGAAGACGACTGCTTTTGCATCACGCAGACAACCCGAAATAGACACATTTAAAACTCTGCAAGCCTGGTCAATGGGCTGATTAAAAAAAAAAAAATTTTTTTTTCTTTCTTTTTTTGCCAACTGCCTCAACAACTAAGTAGTACTCCAAATTAAGTTTAATTCACAAAGTGATCTAATTTCCCTTTCTGGCAGATTTTCTTTTTTTCCCATGAACAGAAATAAAAACTAAAACCTTCCTTTAGGAAGTATTTCTCCTGAATCCATCTTTCTCCCCGTGGTCCTCCCTCCCCATAACATTTTCCAATTTCTAAGGGTACTCATCTCATTACCTGAAGCATCTGAGAGAGGAGAGTGTAGCAAAAATTTAGAGGCAGAAATTAGTTATTCCTGGAACGTTAAGAGCATTTAATTATGGATGATTACCCAATCAATTGTTTCTCTTTGATATGCCAAGTCTACAGCTAGCCAATAACTGACTCGTTTGGTCATGTAGTTCATTCAAACCAAATGAGCTGTCAGGTAATTCATTAAGGATTTTAAACACCTGAGTGCATTAAATCAATCTGGAGACTGGGGAGGAAATAGAGGAAGACTTTTACAAGTGACTTCAGGGAGATTTGGATTTTCTTGGGTGTTATTTCCTGTGATACAGATAGACTTAGCCTAAAGGGTCTGAATTTCAAAAATTACAGAAAAACCTAGGAAAATCAATAATTTTCTTATAAAGAAAGTAGTCTGCATTATAGAGAAGGGTTGCAGAGTCAGTCTCAGGATTTCTAAGGGGATCACGTCTAACAACCAAACTTACCCCCCAAAGATAAGAGGTTCTGAGAGACAAAGAAGCAGGGAGCTGCACAGAAACATGGAGAGAAGACCTCACCAACTCACAACACTAAAATACCTAGGACTCAGCATCAACTGAAGACAGTGCTAAAAATCCCCATAGCTGTTATCAGTCACCTTTTGATGACGGGGCCGTGATTCAAATGTGGTCCCTGCTTATGATGGGATAACTTCCAGGACCGCGCACAGATGCTGGCAACTGCCAGAGAAAGGACAGAGGAAAACAACTCGCGCCGAATGAGTTCTTCAAAAAGAGCCTTCGCTCTCAGAGCTCCACAGGGAACTATTTCTAAATACAAAACCGCTTCCTTTAGAGTTCCGTATTCTTGTTGTAAGAAAGAAAAAAAAGAGAGGGAGAGCGATGCTACATTAACCTTGTAATAAGGATGCATGCTGCAAGCACCTTCTTTCAGGGCCAACTGCCAACTTTTCCTCCAAATATACATAAAGATAGCTTTACAATAGGGGAGAAAACTTACTTATGCAACATTCCCAAATTATACTCTTCGGGAAACATTAGCAATTATATATGTCTTGATGCAGAAAAATTACATGTTAAGCAAAATTCCATATTTTGAAACATGTTTATAAATTAGAGATGTACTCTGTCACCTTCTCAAGTATTGCTAGGTGGAGTGTGAACAGCAGCAATTCTAAATTCTCAGAATTAAAATTTAACTGTTTTCCCCTGGAATATTAAAATTTTAAACAAAATTACATTTAATAAGAAATTTATCGTCAAAGAATCACATGCTGGGTGTTTTATATCTTGACCTTCTACACGAAGGTTAGGATACTGATTCTCAGAAATAGTTGGGGTCTTTTTTGTTTCTATTATAATTTTTGGCTGGTAATGATAGTTTCCCGTTTTTATCAGATCCCTCTCTTGTCCAATGATAAGCATTTACAAATATACAGTTACACACAATTACTAATCAATGACTATGTGCAAGGCACTAAAGGGAATTAGTCCCCAACCAATCAAGAATAGGAATAATTCATTTATGAAGCAAGACCGTATATCATTTTTTCAAAAGCCTAAACTGCCAATCTCTGTGCTCTCAAGATCCAAATTACGAAACAGAAACTAAACAAAGCTTTATAGCACATCTTTTGCTCTAAAATTGTCTACTAGAAGAGATAAGAAGTCAGGGAGAAATGAACACAGGTGACTCCTAGCACTAATCATCTTATATTCACACTCTACTTATCATCCTCTGACAAGAGAACGCCTTAGGGATCAGGCACCCAAAACAGGTTAGATAAATGGCTCTTTCTAAACCAGGAAAAGGATGAGGGGCTGCCTCTTTGGTGTTCAAAGGGAGCCTCCACGTCTGCCTGACAGGCCGGCTTACTCCCCATCCCTGAGGAGTTAAAACCAGTTCTGCCAGTCTCACTGATATAACTGAAACAGCATGAGGTTTACCGGACGGCCCACAGTAGCTCACTACTCAGGTACGCTTTAAGCTGTTTTGTCCATGGGGTCAAAAGGATAGGTTGAGGAAGGAATTCAAGATGCGACCAAGAATCAAAACCCACCAGGTGTGGTCAAAGAGGAAAGAGAAGGGACTCAAAATTCAAACAAATCAGGTCAAAACAAGCATGTTAAAGGCATTCAGCAGGACAAACATTATGTCTCACAATTCTAAAGGCACCCTTGACATTTAATCCAACACCAAGGGAAGCCCATAAAAGTAGTGTGTGAAGCAATGCCAAGGCTGAGACGTTTGTCTGCTTTGAGGCTCAAAGCTCTGCCCACAGAAAACAACCCACATGAACAGGTAGCAGTAGCCTTTGCCTGAATCACTGCAAAGCAGGAACTGTGACATTAACCTTGTACTACTCGGGGAGACATTTCGGGAGACATTTCACTTGCGAGGTTTGTTGTCACCAGGAGGGAAAAGTATTTCAAATGAAAGGCAGTGACCCTGTAAGGGTCATCATCAATCACCTGGGGTCAAAGACCTTCCCAATTGTGAGAAGATGCAGGGGGTGAGGGAAAGAGGGCAGAGGAAAGATCAAAAGGCCTTTGATGGAGGTTATCTCCCTACACAAAAGAACCTGCAAAATGGAACTTCTCTGGGGTTTGAAACCTCCTCATTGCTAAGGTGAGAGATTTCAAGAGGGGTCTTTGTTGTTGTTTTATTTTTAACTTGGGTGCTTAAGAGGAAGACTAGAATCAGCAGATGGCAGAAGAGGCCTAGAGGCATGGGCTCACACGGCTGCTTACACGGCTTCAAGGTCTGTCTCTGCAGAGTACTAAATACTATCTCCTGGTAGGGGAAGGGAGGGAAGACCCCGTCAGCTTTGCAGTCGCCATATGGCAAAGTGGCTTAGTTGGAACTGCCTCACGATACTGGATTTTAGCTGATGCAAATACAGTTACTTCTCTTCTCTCTGTAGAAGGCAATCACAGAGGGAGTGGCTGGGAAGTTAAGTCATGTCCTTTAGGCCAGTGCCGGTGGGCAAGCAGTCAGGGTCTGTGGGATCCTTTCCATTTGTGACGACATACTTCTTGCTACTGTTCTTGTTGATTAATGAGCCTTAGGTGATTACAGAAGCAGCTGGATAGAGAAGGACTGCCTGGCTAGAGTGGTATGTGAATTAACTTCATTGGGTTCAGAGTCAGAGGAAGGGAAAGGGGCAACCTTAACTCAGAAAGAGACAGTCAAGGAACGAGCGCTGCACTGAACCCCTGGGTACTGGCCTGATAGACATTTTTGTGGAATATTCGAGGAGAATCATTAGTCCCAAGTAGGCTCTGTCCTGTCCCCCAGCTGCCTTTCCCTGTTAGGTGGTGAGTAGAGTTAGTTCAAGAACACAAACAATACAAGCCTTTTAAAAACTCACTAGAGATGGTTATGAAAATAATTACTTTTAAGAAATAAAACATATGGCAGAGCAATATAAATGGCTTTCAGATTATGGGCTGTTTTGATTAGCCATGCCCTAGATGCCTCCAGCCTACGCCCATTAGCATGGATAATTGAGAATCTGCTGTATTTCCATTTTAACACAGTCTCTCTAATACATTTCAGGCATTCAGATGGAAAAACCAAACCTCTGACTACTATTTCCCCTTTCATGAATTTAGCACATGGCACTAACCTCTATACAGTCCAAAGAAGCCTTCATAGCGTAGCACTTTCTTAAAACAGTCCAAGCTGTTTTTATACATAAGTTCTCCCACAAAAGAGCCAGTGGATCGCTGGTTCTGCATTCGAGTTTTTACCAGATCGATAGGGTACACAGCAGTGGCTCCAACAGCTAAAATCAAGGAATAACAATATTTCAGAAGAAATTAAGGTCAGAGGAAAGGGGGAGTTGGTTAACATCAAAGAGAAGATGTGGATGGAAGAAAAAAACAAATTTTGTATATACAAGTTTTAAAACTCTCTACACCCTTAATAAATAACTGGATTTTCATTCAAGTCTCTCCCGATAAAAGGATATCACAGACAGTTCAAATTTTAAAATGCACATCACTACAGCCTAACCTCATTATTAACCCGTCTCTAGAAAGCCTGTCTGCAGATAAATAAGAGAAAAAAGTCACTTCTAAGTCCCTGATCAGATGTAGGTATGAGGAAAAAGTTCCCTTTGCTATTATCCTATCACACAGATACAGACTGGTAACTAGCTCAGGGAAAGACCAGAGGAGGCTTTGTCCTTCCGTATTTCAAGGTGGAAAATCAGAGGAAAAAGAGGAATAACAAAAATGAAAAATTTGCACTCATCCATGACTCACCTCCAGCAACAGAACCCAGACCAAACCTGTAGGCCGACTCTGCAACTTGTAGGAGAATTGGTCGAGATGAATCGACTGAGGCCTTCTTCTTTGCACGCACAGGAATTGCAGAGGGAGAAAACAGGAGACAGAAAGGAAGACAGAACAAAAATGAGCACATACTATTTTTTAAAAGTTACAACTGGGTTCTAAACTCATGATACAACTAAAATGTCAAAGAGGAAGGTATGATTAGATTTTGTAAGTTCTTATTAATAAAAAGTAATTATTGCTATTAATTTTTAAAATCAAGTTTGAATATAATAAAAGCTGTTATGTGCCCCCAAAATGTTACGAATATGAACCCATTTTCAAATGTTCAATTCTCATTAGTGATCAAAGAGATACAAATTTAAAAACATTAATGAGATATCATTCTTCATCAATCAAATTGTCAAATTGGTAGGTTTGGGGTTTTTTTGTTTGTTTGTTTAATGGCAATATCCAACCTGGTAAGAGATGATAAAAAAACAGAGCTTCTCAAATCTGCCATTTAATCGAGCATAAACTGAAGGGAAACTTGGCAATACGCACCCAAACCCTTAAAATGTACCTGAACTTTGACCCTGCAATTCTACTTATAAAAAGTTAGGCTAGAAAATAATCATATATATAAACAAGGATCAAGCTACAAGAATATTAAAAAGCAGTACTGTTTTAAGAGCAAAAACTCTGAGAATACCTAAATGTCCAATAATGGAGGACTGGTTAAAAATAATGCTATAGCTTTAAAACAAAATTGTATGTCATTAAAAAGCAATATTGTAAAAGATACTTGATGCTCAGAAAAAGTGTTCATAAGGTATAATAAAGCAAAAACAGGCTAAAAAGAATATGGTGAGTAGACAGGTATTCATGGTATGATTTTCTTTACCTTTTAAAATGTTTGAAATGTTTCATGATAATCTTTTAAAACCAATGTTAAAGACTGTGTGTGAATATGCTATTTTTTAAAAAGTTATTTTGGTGTGTATATGCATATAATAATAACACTAACATTTTGGCTATCTCATCACCCAGAGGTATCCAAATGTTTACAGTGGCTACATCTAGGTGGTTGTACTACAGGTGATTTGATACTTTCTCCCCTTTTTTGTCCATCTTTTCTAAATTCATACTTCAGGCCAGTCAGTTGTTGTATTATGATTGTTCTTTTGACCTATTATTCTTACAGTGTTTTTGATGCCAGAACATTTCAGAGTATTTCCATTCTCTGTCTACATAAATAAAATAGCAATTTTATGTCACACAGAGCTGTCACATGAGGGTGGCATGTAGCTGGTGCTTAATAAATACCTGTTGAATGAATAAATACATTCAGTAACACTTGTTTTTTCAAAAGCCACGATAATTAAGATCAGTGAACAATGAAAATAATGACCAATCCCAGCTATCAACCCACTGAGTTTTAGTTGCTGTCAATGTAGCACAATTCTAATACAATGAGATAATTTGGAATCTCCTTCAAAGTTATTTAACTGAAAACAGCTTTACATAGAAATATGCATCTTTAAGAAAGTAAAACATCTCTTCTGCAGATTCCACGGGGTGCATCCAATGCTATCTCCGTATAGATGGATGATTTCCATCTATATCTGTTAACCATAGTAACTTCATTTTGACAGAAGCATCCGTTGGAAAGGCACTGTTTTATTTACACGGATATAAATATGCAGTACTTAGAAAGGTGCTGGCATCAAAACAGTGAGTGAAAATACTTTGAAAATAATAGGTTGGTGGGGAGAGGAACCTACCACTATCTCTAACTCATCCAAAGACAAAATAAATGAAATCCCAGACTTTCATTTAACTTTTCTAAAGCTAGAAATGTGGTGTGCTCACAAAACGACACAAGACAGACTCCTCCTCCTGCACTCTGTGGAGGATAAATGTTGGCACCTAGCCTACCAGGTAGATGACCTCCATTGCTTGAGAGTGTCGATGTTGTCAGGCCCACTGGGGTTCACATAGTAAAGAATATTCCAGGCAAGCCCCCAGTGAATTGCTCTAAACCTCTAAGCAGCAGCCAATCATTTCCTCCTATAAATCTCATCAATCTCGTCTAACCCTTTCATGGCCAGGATCCACAAGCACCCATCATCTGAAACTCTCAAAAGCTGCAGAGTGCGTAGAGGAAAACTTGTGGGATACCACTGCCAGCTGGAGAACAGGAGGAATCTTTAAAAAAAAAAAAAAAAAAAATTCTCTCCTTTTTCTTAATCCCCAAATTTCTACAGGAGATAGTAGCACAGAGACGAAGAGATCATCATCTGGTAAGCAGTGTTTAAAAATCAAAGCGGGGGAGAGCGGAGCTGCTTCCACCTCTGCACGTGATTATACAGTTCTCTCTCCTGCACTCAGGGAAATCGGCTTCCTCTTTTAACGGCAGCCAGCTGGTTTTCCAGAGGTGCCTAGTTACGGTTTACTGAGTGCACACCCACCGTTCTGAGTTACACGCTGCACACAAAACCTGCCGCTGCCATCGGGTGGGAAAGAGCTGAAAGGAGGGCGTCCTGGCCCGAGGCCTGCCCGTCCTAAAAATGCAGCCCGCATCAACCCATTGTGGTCAAACTGGCGTCTCTGTACAGACCCGGAGCTCCCAGCCAAAAACTGTTAAGTCTCACAGGATTCGGAGATGGCTTTGCCTTAAAGGAGGTATTTTTCTAAAACGATGCTCGTCTGTGAGTGGATTTATTTTACAAACACCATGTAAGCACAACACATGCTCTGGAGGCTTTTATTCTATAACCCTGACCTATAGAAAGCCGAGTAAGAGTTAAATGTAAGAGGTCCCAGGTCTTCGGTTTCTGACTTCCACAAATTCAAGAGGTTGGTTTCTGTTAACCATAAAATAAAATTTAGCATTCCTCAAATTGTTTCCACATAACTTATGAGTCCTTTCACAAAGAAAATAGGTCTAAAAGCCTTCAAACTATGACTCCAGACTAAACAAAATTATCTCATTTTGATATTCAGAAAACCGGCAGGCATGGCAGTTGCGCGATGCCCTGATGAAGTACTTCTCTGTGGGGCAGAGCCCAGCTTTCATTTCACAACACGACGCTGGGACGGTGACACCAAAACGGGACTCCAGTCCCACCTCTCCCAGCACAAGATTGAGGGAAGAAGATCTTCTGCCTCTTTTGGAAGGGTTAGGCTTCTAAGGCGGTTAAGAAATCACCCCATCTTTCACAGGAAAAGCAAATGCCAATTATCTGTTTCTCAGAATATCTCTAAGTAATTTCTCTTTCCAGTCTTTTGAAATGGTCTGGATTTTTAGTGCAAAACAAAGAAATGGTAGGTCAGAGACCAGTGTCCAAAAGGCAACTGCACGTGAAAAGGGGTTGGGTGACCCTATCAAAGAAACACCAGGAAGAAAGTGTGCTCCCTTTTACCCACCTGCCTCTGGGCCTCGGCCAAGTTGAAGGGCAGAGTTCCCTCTTCTAGAGGAGCGATCCGTTCAATGTCGGCTAACGTCATACGTCTAGAGGGAAAAGCGAGCACAAGCAACAACAAAATACAAATTTATTAAAATTTACATTATGGAATTTTAAAACGTTTCTTTTCTTGTTTCCCATATTTCAGAGTCATCTTTAATATGGCTTCTTTTTCTCCAGGTTTGCTGCGGTCCTCCTACCCCACCTCCTAACCTCCCTTTATTAAGCTAATTAAAAAAAAAAAAAAAAAAAGAGCAACTTACCCCCGTGGCTCATATAAATCTGCTAACTGAAACAAGATGTCAACTTCCATGGGTGTAACCTGACCAAATTTCTGAGCTGCCAGAACAAACTCCTCTGCATGGAAAAAGAGTTAAAAGGGAAAGATTCAAGAAGGAATAGCCGCTAAATGCAGCGTTAACTCAAGGCACAGGAATGAGCGAACATCACCAAACTTTATTATTAACAGTCGTAGAATTCAAGTCAATCCAAATAGGGTAAGAATTTTTGCAGTTCTTTCCTTTATCTGGAAAAAGTGTACAGAATAGTTTCTCTAATATTGACTCTAAAAGCTTGGTGTCATCCAAAGGCTTTGAATAAATGACACAGGAAGCCATTCAAATTGCGGGTCAGGGAAAACCAGGAAGGAGATATGAAACTCAATATGCATAGGTCCCAGGACGTAATATTAATGAAGCTGTGGAATTCCGAAGGGAATTCTCTGTTTAAAAAAAAAAAATCTCATTAAAATGCTGATATCTTGATCAGAGATAGTCAATCAACACACACTGTCAGCAGTGTAAGTTTATGGAATTCCTTGTGTACTTTTGAAGGTCACTTTAGAGGATGCCAATTTAGCTCAGGTTTTAGTAAGATTTGAAAACATTTAAGAAACTTTACATGGTTCCCTCATTCAAAGACCGTCTTGGGTTTATTTAAAATGTGCTGAAGATTGTTTTGTCTGATCTAAGGGTGGAGAACACACATGTACCATATGGTTAATATGTGTCAGTGGGACAGAAAAATTTATAACATAAACTCCTAGTTGTCTTCTTTACCCTAATAATAACTCACCAAGATAGTTGCAGGCAAGAATTCAGATTCTCACTTACCCTTAGTCACCTCTACATCTTTCCTGTTGCCAGCCAGAGTGCTGTAGATCTTTCTAATGAGTTCCATGTTGTTAAGGAGTGAATTAAATCCATTAAAATAGGAGAAACTAACTTGATGGGACGTGGTACCTCCAGCAGCCTCAAGTAAGTTGAAAATAAGAGGGGGGAGAAGAAAAATAAACAAAGCATTTATAGAATGAAGAAGATTCAGAAGTATGTACATCAAATGCTAGTTTTGGAAGTAATCAAGAAAGCATGTATAGAAAGAAATGTTTATAAGCATTTTTCTTTCACATTAAAAAAAAGCTATAAACGATTTTTAGAAGTAACTGCAACTAATCATGACCAGAACTTGTACTCTCCACAAAGTCCTAGAAAACTAAATACATGTGTAGGATTATAACAACAGAACCAGTAGTAATTTACAGAGTTCAAATTTCAATTGGAAATGTTTTATAAGTTTGTTTATTTCATCTAATGAGCAATCCTTAAAAGCTTAGACATGCAAAACTCTATTATACACATGCACACATGTGTATACTTATACATGCAAAACTCTATTATACCAACACAAACATACTAAGAAAAGTGGTCAATCTAACATTAATATCATGATTTGTCATGTTACTTATAAGTAGTAATAAATCAGCATTAAGTACAGACTTTATATTGGTAGGATTTCTAGCAAACAAGCATATTATGGTAAAATTATGAGATGTCATACGCTTTGATGAGGGTTAAGACTGGTCAGAATTCTGATAATCAGAATTTGTAAGAAACCATAATTCTTCACGGGGACAAGGAAAACAGCATGTCCATTATGAATGGAACTTCAGTTTGAGGTTTCAAATATCTTGCCTTCCCTAACAAGGCAAAATATTTTTATTAGGAAAGCACTTCTTTATAAGGTAACAACCACATAAATCTTCACTTACTACTTGTTTGAAATAGCTGATGTGAGAGCTGGGATAGCGAAGGGGGGGCCAAGAAAAGGAGCGAGATTAACACAGTGCCGGAGTGGAAAAGGCCTTGTCAGATCACCGCATCTCCAAAGAGAGAGACCAGAAAGAAAAAGAGGAAAAATGAAAAGCTCCCCTTATGGTAAGCACTGGGGCAAACTCAGGTGATGGTGAAAACACTCAAAAAGCCCTCTCCCTGGGATTAACAAAGGAAGAGTTACCATTGCATAAGGGTCCCAAATCTGGGGGATCATCACAATTGCCTAGGAAGCCTCAGAAATTAGATTCTAGGACCTTACCACCTGTGGATGGTGAATGGGTAGGCTTGGAAGAGACCTCAGAATCCGCACTTTTTTTTTTTTTTTTTCCTTGCGTTACGCGGGCCTCTCACTGTTGTGGCCTCTCCTGTTGGGGAGCACAGGCTCCGGACGCACAGGCTCAGCGGCCATGGCTCACGGGCCCAGCCGCTCCGCGGCATGTGGGATCTTCCCAGACCGGGGCACGAACCCGTGTCCCCTGCATTGGCAGGTGGACTCTCAACCACTGCACCACCAGGGAAGCCCAGAATCCGCACTTTTAATAACTATCCCTGATGATTCTTAAGCTCCGTGACCAAGGCTTGGGAACTACCACCACAGAATGTTCCAGGACACCCTCAGGGTCCATGAAGGAGCAGAGTGGCTGGACATCCACTAGGAGGGAAGCTCCACGACACAGGACAGCAAGGCTCCGCCCACTGCATGTGCCAGTGTCGCCTCCACACACATGCTGAATGAATGAGTGAATCCAAGGGTTAGAGTTCCTGTTCTGCTGACACCTCAAACATATCTATGCGCACTACCTGCTTACAAAAACCACTTTGCCTTGGAGAACAGGTAAAAGCAAAGATCAGCATTTGACATACCTCAAAATATAAAGCAAATTAATATGCGATTATATGTCTGTTTTTCCTTTTTAAAAAAGCCAGTTAATACATTTCTTTAAGATAGTCCATATCATCCAGGTAACAAGTTAACCTACCCACTAAAACTGGCAAAGCACTCTCTGTAAGTTTGGTAATGGATGCAATATCACTAAGAAAATAAAAAAATGTTAGTGTTTAAACATAATCTGTAAGACCTGCTCTTACAATCCCTTATTTACTGAGCTTACACCAGGTAGAATAAGCTATTTCATTATGGCAAGTTACAACCTAGGAGGAGGGATAAATTGGGAGATTGGAATTGACATATACACGCTACTATATATAAAATAGATAATAAGGACCTACTGTATAACACAGGGAACTCTACTCAGTACTTTGTAATGACCTATGTGGGAAAAGAATCTAAAAAAGAGTGGATATATGTGTAACTGATTCACTTTGCTACACACCTGAAACAAACACAACATTGTAAATTAACTATACTCCAATAGAAATTAAAAAACAACTTACAGCTACAAGACATTCTTCTACAAAAGGTGTCAAGACATGAGGGCGGATGGTGACCATGATGTCTCGGAAGTCAATGGCTGTGACCTTTCCAGTCCTGGCATTGTCCCTTTGAACAAAGGCTTGCTTCGCATGCTCCAATTGTATTTCCTGCAAACAAAGAAGGTGAAGTACTTCATTTATGTTTCCCATTTACTACCAATGACTGCTCAATTTCAAATCGGAGTGAAGAAATATATACATTATATCTTGATTTACTAAGCCCCACACTTGTTCAATAGCACTCCCAAGTTATCTCCTTCCAAAGAGAGAACTTTGTTCAGACTGGTGAACATGTCTTGAGAAAGTACATTCCTTCAATTTCTTACCCAAAGAAACCAAATCACTTCCATGTTCTGCTCTAGTCCAAAGACACAAGGAAAATAAAACCTAGAATGAAGCTTGGCAGGCTCAAAGGTCTGGACAAACCTTGCTTAGGGGACGCAGATGATCAAAGGAAAAACACCTACAGGGACATTAACCTCTCTCCAAAGAACAGAGAAAAATGTTTAACGGTAACTTGGTTCACACACATGTGATGTAACAGCAGATTGAAAAGGGTGGCTCTGCTCAGGAATATGCCATTCCTCGACACTGTTGGTATTTGGGGTAGGTTAAGCCTTTGTTATGGAGGCTGTCCTATGCATCCCTACCCTCTTTCCACTGGATGCTGGTAGCCCCTTTTCCGCAAGGCCATGGCAATCAAAAATGTCTCCAGAGAGGACCATATGTCCCGATTGAGGACCAATACTCTAGAATTAGGGACTGGATGGTACATGCATCAGAGGTGGCAAAACTGTGGCAGTGCCATTGGATATGTGTTTTAATTCATATGATCTAAGGACAGGAAGCCCAACCTTAGATTTCTATTGCTATTCTCAGGGGATAAGTGTATCAAAAAATAAAACACGGTCTCCCGTCAAAACCCATCATGTGCTATGTAGGAGAAGCATCCCTTCTGCAGAGAGTATTATATTCTCTTCCTCAAGACACTCTGTCCATTTCCCAAATGGGCCCTTAGAGTGAGATCTAATGTCTATGAAATTAAAAGGCATCCCGGATGTGGCTTTCAGGGACTTTAAATTATTTAAATTTAAAAGTTTTATTAGATGATACTGAGGAATTAACTTTTTTTTTTTAACTTTGGTGAGATAATGACTTACAGTTTTATGAAAACTAACTGTCCTCATGAAGTAGTGCAAACTAAAGTGTGGGAGAAATGACATGAATCTGAAAATGCCTTGAAGTACCCTATCTCCCTTCTCTTCCCACAGAGAGGTGGGGAGATAAAGGAAGACTATATTGATAATAATTGAAGCTGTATAGTGGGAACACAGTGGGTCATCATATCTTTATCCTTACTTTTATGGGGTTTGAAAGCGTCTACAATAAAACATTTTTAAAGACAAAACAATAATAAGAATCAGAGTTCTTATCCTATTCAAAAGCCTCTTCTCGGTTATAGCATCTGCCAGTGTTGATCCGGCCTGGAACTCTCGTCTGGGACCCTCATCTTTCTAGTATTTCTTCCACTCGCTCCTTAAATAGGAGGCACGTGTCAGCCCTCTGTCCTCAGGTCTTCTCACTCAACTCTCCTAGGCAAAGACCTCCCCCGCTAGGTCTTCTTATGAGATTTCTTATAAGGCTTGACTCCCAGATCCAAGCCTCTCACTCCTATCTGCTGCGCCAGAATTTCTAACTGCTTAGTGAATATACTCATGGGGGTATCTTGTAAAGGCCATAAAATTACACGTCGCTAAATCCGCTACTATATGTCTCCCACCCAGCCCTCAAACCTGGTCCTTCTCCCATGTTCAAAGCTTAATTATTAGCATGTTGTTTTCCCGGTCACTTACCCTAGAAACCTGTCATTTTCAATTTTTCCAGCTTCCTTTCCCCCAGAGTAAACCAGTTACTACATTAAGCCACTTGGACCTTTGAAAGTTCAGTCAAATGCATCTTTTCCTTTTTATTCCTGACCACTGGTTCAAGGCCTCCTCAGACCACGGCTGAATGGCCACCATGGGCCCAACTGTCAGTCTGGCACTCCTCTCTGACCTCTGCATCCACCTTGCACACATCAACAGCTGCCTTTCAGCATCTCAAATCTGACTTCAGTCACCCTCAGCTGAAACCTTTCATCGTAAAGATCTATCTCCAAAGCAAGGCTCTCCAGACCCTACAAGGAGTTACTCTCAGCCTGGTCTAGGGCACCCCATGCCCAGCATGGACAAACTTCCACACATCCGGGCCTTTGTCCACACTCTCCCCTCCACCTGGCGGAGATTATAGCCTTCTGCTCTAGCTCCTGAAATCCTACCACTTGGTGGCTCAAATGCCACCACTTAGGTAAATATAACCAGGCCTCCTAACTGAAAATAACTGATCTGATCATGCGGCCTCCTGCTTGAACCGCAATTATAAGGCTTGTCTTACTCCATCCTATATTATAATCAGTTATTTACATTCCTGTCTTTCCCCCCGCCTTGCCAGGAAAAAGAGACTGTGTCCTGCTCATCCTACTTACGGTGTGGGCAGAATGCTTTAGATATAGCAGGTACTCAATAAACCATGGACATAATCTTCAGTGACAGGTACTGTATAAAACCAACTGAGTGAACAAATTACAATGTATTGAACAAAAAGGGGTCCTCTGTACAAGTGTCTCCAATTTAAAAGGAAGGATGAAACCAACTGTTAAACACCCTGTAGTGAAAAATGACCACAGTATGTATTCAATTGAAAGTAAACGAACACAGTCTTTGAATCGCTAGACCCACTGCTAAAGCTATCGCAAGCCAAGATTACTCTCAACAATACCAGAAAGTGCGTTCAGTTATTTACCACTTCCCCTAGTTTATAACTGAAATAGTCTCGGGGCTCCTCAGAACATTATATCAAAAGCAGTATCAGTTTCCCTGGTCACTCCAACTCCTCAGAGAGCAGGAAGCCGGAACACTAAGACCAATCCATCCAGAATGTCTAACTGGGAAACAGACACCCAAGTGGGGATGATGCTCCCACTGCAGGACAGGGGGTGAGTCTGTAATGGGGACAAGTGGCATCACTACGCACTTCTGTGCACGATTAAACATCTAGTAGCAGGAATCTCGCAATCACGGTACAAAAGCACTTCTAACCCTAACAAAGGACAACTTGAGAACACATTTCCAACAGTTCTTAAAGATTGGGGACACTAAATTCCATGAAAAACAAGGTGGATCCAGGTAGTTCTCTAATAGTCGAGTATAGTAAAAACGTTTAGCTATGTGTCTCCCCAAACTTAAAAGTAGCTTACTGAAGATGGGGTTGCCTTCTGAAGAACATCTGTTTATGTCATGACTATTTCTTCTTCTGGGTGAGGAAATGAAAACTATTACCTCAAATGATAAAACAGCCACGATAACAGCATTTTGTAAGCATACATTACCTGCCAGTGTTCTAAAGTGCTTTGTCGTGATAAACTGATTTAATGCTCACAGCAACCCTATGAGGCAGGAACTATTATTAACCCCACTGTAGCAGTTGAGGAAACGAACGTCTCACTGACAGGAAGCAGCAAAGCTGGAATTCAAAGCCAGGCAGTCCCGCTGCACTGACCTTGCTCCTAATACCCCACTACACTGCATGGGAAGCCTGGATAATGCTGCTGTCGGGAATTTGATTACAAAATATTATTTGACACTTAGGAGTCTTCATAGCTATAAGAAGATAAACATTCAATTTGCTTTTAAAGTATTCCAGTGCTCTAGATTTTTCTGTAGCTTATTTTCACGAGAAAACAATAAAATTCCCCAAACTTTTTCATTAAGGCAAAAGTCTCTGATGCGCTCTCAAACACCAGGATTGTCCTCCTAACAATAGCAGAGATCATGGAGGAAAGAAACCAAATCTAAAGGGCCTTCTCCCAGCCTTGCTCACGACCTCAAGAGATTGAGGAGGAGAAAGACCAATAAGGAGGTCTGGGGGGGAGCTAACATACAGGTACTCTATAAATACTTAATTCAAGAATGAGTGACCTTTGAAACAAAGAGCCAGGCTCACTACTCACTGTAGACTGACTTAACATCAAAGCTCTCCATTGGCACCTCTACAGCTGTTTAAGGAAAACCTTAACCCTATTCAAGGCTACCAAGACAGTGAAGCATCCTAGATCTGAGTCCAGAGGGGTAAAGCTGGGACGGCGAGCTTTTGGTATGCATGATGTCTAGAGCATGGGTAGTTACCGTTCATTTCCAAAACGAAAGGGACCAGAATGGAGAAACTCGTCCTTCGTGCGGGGGAGAGAACAATGGGAGACGGAGACGCAATAGTTACGTTCAAATGTTTAAAGGTTGAAAGGACTATCAGGTAAAAAAGAAGTTAGACTGGTTCTCTGTATTTCTTAAAGAAAAAAAAAAATCAATGGAGAGAAGATAGAGGGATCAGGTTTCAGCACAAAACACAGAAGTATTTAACCTGACTATTCAGCAATGAAATGGGCTACCTTGCAAAGTAGGGGGTTCCCAGTCACTGGAAATACCTGTTCAACTACTGGCTGAGAAACATACGTCAAGGAATTTTATTTTTTTATTTTTTCATATTCTATTTTATTTCATTTTATACAAGGGGTTGTGGAAGCAATCTGTTATAATGACAAATCTGAAGTTTGGGACAGGAATGGGCAGAGTTCAAGTATCAGTCATGGCGCTCCTAGCTGGGAGGGCTTAGGGAAGTGTGTTTATATCTCAGAGCCTCAGCAACACCTGACTGCACCGAGTGGTAAAAACTAGACGTCACGTGCGACCGGCACTTAATAAAAAGTAGCTTTGATTTTGGTCAAGGTGAATGGTTTAAAAACCTCTAAAGTCAGTTCCAATATAAGTTCTTGGAGTCTTTAAAAAAATCACCTAGTAGGTAAGGAACAGTTCTGCTAAGTCATTCTGAACCAACAACAGCAACAGAGACGAAGACCAGTTAGGGTGGAGGATAACAGTAACAGCTGAGTGCCTGAACACTTCTACAGGCCAGGGGCTCTGCCGGGAACTTCAAAGACAGGACTTCATTCAAGCCTCACAACAATCCTGTGAAGTGATAACACCTTCATCTCCCAGAGGCACCCGAAGCTTAGGGAGGTTAAGTAACTAGTCCAACGTGACACAGCTAGCAGGTGGGAGAGGCTGAGATCTCTACCAAAGTATTGTCGGATTCCAACCACTAACGTATGCTGCCATGGGTAAAACCATAAGCAAGGGGATCATAAGTGATCTGGACAGATAACTGGAAAAGAGATTTTAAGAAAAGTTTGGGTGGTGATTTATATATAAAAATGGAACAAGAGTTTCTTAAAGAATTCTCACCTTGGATGATGGGAGAGATAGGAGAATCTGCCACAAAAGAAAATACTTAAGGGGAAAGAGATGAGGTAGTTGACCGCTGGGAGAAACTTGGAGTGAGATAAGCTTTGCCTCCAGCTACAAACAAAAGAAAGCCAGAGGTACAGGTCGAAATGTAAATCTGAGAAATGCAGACAACAGGATTTTAGGGGGAAAAAAAAAACCCAAAGGCTAACATTTACTGTTGTTAAGCACAGGCTATGCTCCAGGGACAGCTGCATTTTCCTGCTTCATCTTTCAATAACCTTATAAGGTGGGATTACCCACCACCTCCATTTTGTAGATGGAAAAATTAGGTAAAGAGCAGCTGAGGGTCGCATGACGCTAAGGATGAAACTGGATATGCAGCCGGGCGGTCTGGCTCCAGAGCCATACCCTTATCCTACGTGGACTGCCCGTTCCTTTTAGGGGAAGGCCTACCAAAAACCAAAAGGAAAAAAAAAAAAAAGTTGTAAAAATGGATGAGATCATCCTACAACGCATAGGAAGAGCAGGCAGATGACAAAAATGGAAGCAATACCTAAATGAGTACAGACAATAAAATCGATGGCCTGAGACCCTG
This sequence comes from Globicephala melas, assembly GCF_963455315.2. Taxonomy (NCBI): domain Eukaryota; kingdom Metazoa; phylum Chordata; class Mammalia; order Artiodactyla; family Delphinidae; genus Globicephala; species Globicephala melas. The sequence goes on from NC_083322.1 coordinate 58,941,298, forward strand.
TGGAAAACCCAGAGAGCTGGAATGAAGGCACGGCTCTCCCGAGAGAGCTCTTATCAGTAACAGGCCACAGGGCGCTTCCTAAACGCTGTTGATGGAGCCAGGAAGGACTGTAAAGAGAAAGGGCTCTCCTTCACCTAAGGCCAGGAGGTCACAAAGCAAGGAGCTGGACGGCCACCTCTAAGGCTCCAACACGTGAAAGGAGGCCCAGTTTCTCTTTACATTTGCCAGTGAGCTGTTTTCTGTTCCCTCTATTCCGGTACGTGATGATTAATGGACTAGGCTTCTACTGTAGCAGTTTCCAACTACTTTAACACACCCATTCAGAATGCTGCAGGAGGGGAAAAAAAAAAAATCAAACTCTTCAGAGTTGCTAGCTGTACAGAAATACACATATATAGAGGTTACACCACTTTTGGTTTAACATTCATGCTTCTAAGAGTTCCAGGCCTGTCATTTCCTTAATAATCTCCAATTTTCAAGTGGGTATATTCTGAATGCAAAAATTCTCTCCACCTTTATTCAGACGCGCAAGTTCGTGCTTCAGCCTGAAAACAATTTATCAGGAACCAAAAAAAAAAAAAAAAAGACCAACAGACCCTCAAAACAAGCAGCAGATCCAGATGATTTATATTAGACTTATATTATAAAGCCAAGAACACCAAAAAACACCCCTGACTACTTTGCATTTTTGTGTTTTGTATAGTTTTGAAATTAAAAAATATATATCTAAAACTTTAATCACGGGTTATCAACAAAGATATAATTCAAAAGAATTCCTTTTTAGGGGTGGTGGTAGAAGAATTCTGGGGAAAATGCAGGTAATTATTTATGAAAATGAGGAATAAAAATGTATAAAGAAGGTTTGCTTATAAAATATGGTATTATATTTGGCCCTATTTCAAATAAATTCTATATTACATCAAGTATCAGAACCTCTACCATTTAATATATAAGTATCATTTTCATAATCCTATGCTAATTTAGAGGAAAAAATTCTAGTTAAAATAAAGATCCACATATTTTTAAACTGAGTGAAAAATGGAACTTGGCAATGCAATAGGTAGAGAGATAAGTAGTTCCCATTCTCAACATTTTTCTGTGCTCCCCACATTCAGCCTATGCAGTCAGACTTCCAGAGTTCAGCGTGAAATTTCATCTCCAATTCACTGGGTGGGGTCTCTAATTAAAAGGGTCTTTAGTAGCAGTGCCGCATGTGACACTGCACACACAGCAACACCTTGACAACAACCAGTACAGAGCTTTTCCATCTCAATTTCCTTGCTCTTCTGATTCAACGTTAAACTTCACAGTGGGTAACAGCTATATGGTGTGTTCATTTTCACCAGGATGTTACTGTAAAAGCCTGCACAACAGGCTACTCAACAAAACAGCTAGCTGATGAACACCACGGACACAAAAGCACAATGAATTCTGATTTCCTTTGCCCAGAGAGCAGAAAGTGCAGTGCGAATGAAATGAATCCTGTGTCTAATTCTCCAAGTGACCAGGCTATTCCCCCATCTCTGGTCACTCGGCGCCAAACTAGCAGTGGTTTCCATTTGGACACAAAACACAATCTCATCTCTTGGAGAAGCTGAGGGCAAAACAACATTAGCTGCCTTTACTTGTTATTTCACTTTGGAACATCAAGTGGTACTGTATTTATGAAGCAGTACCAAAGCTGTATCACAGACCCCATCTGGTCCAACTTAAAATCAACATAAAAATCACACCCACGTTAAGAATGCAAATATAATCATGGTCTCTGGCTACTAAAGATCCAGGGTCTAGATATTTTAACTAATACAGATGGCAAGTTGGGGTACCCGGGGTGGGGGGGCGCACAAATGGCTTGGGTTACTCAATCCTAAGTAAGGACTTTGTTAGTGGTCCACTGACCTGTTTAAACAATTGTGGCTTCAGCAAGTTCTACCACAAAGGATTGTTTTTTGTTAACACCTGAAATGCTCTTTCAATTCCAAAGCTTGAGAATTTGATGTTGCCATGGATGAAGGTTATGTTTTCTTTTGTTTGGTGGTGATGTTGGGCTGGCAGGGGGAACAATTCCTTTTTTAACAACACAGCCTTTTGTGCTGAAAGTTTTGCCTTAAACCAGGATACCCTGACATACATAGTCGCAACCCTGTGACTCAGAACAGCTCACTACTAGGAGCAGCAAATCTCTGGCCTTCAGAGGGACACGCTGGTGGTGGGACACCACCAGCACCTGGGGCTGCTGACTTACAGAACTCTGCTCTCTAGGGCGCAGAACCTGAAAACCAAAATGTCCATTTCACACAGAAGACTTGGGTTGGTCTGTATGCCATTGTTGACCCATAAGCCAAAATACTGGTTGGTTTGATTTAACGAAAAGAACCAAAACTGTTCAGTTGCCTTATTTGCATGCATACGCTTTGGCATCCAACAGGGCTAGCTTGGGGCTCATGTGATCTGATGACAAGGGTCCTAACAAACATGAATGACTGGTCGGGACACCAGACACAGCTCTGAGTCCCAGGTTCTACTCCTAGCTCTACCAACTACGATTCACCTCTCTGGGTCTCATCATCCATCTCCTGACAAAAGGAGGACCTGAATAAAGTTATGGTAAAACACTCACACCCTTGTGATGAGGACTTTCTGTTGGATCAGACAACTTCATTCTTAAACTCTGTTTTTTTTTTTTTTTGCTTTACGCGGGCCTCTCACTGTTGTGGCCTGTCCCGTTGCGGAGCACAGGCTCCGGACGCACAGGCTCAGCGGCCATGGCTCACGGGCCCAGCTGCTCCGCGGCACGTGGGATCTTCCCGGACCGGGGCACGAACCCGTGTCCCCTGCATCGGCAGGTGGACTCTCAACCACTGCGCCACCAGGGAAGCCCCTTAAACTCTATTTGATGAGAAGATATTAGAGAGGATTTTTAGCCCCACTCCCTCCCAAGCCAGCTATCTCATTTCTTGGCTAACTAATGGAATCCCGCCTTCAAAATCTGGCCTTGTCACCAATTTAGAGCGTGGCTGATTTGTGCGTGACTCTTCTTCCTACAGTAAGAGGAGGAAGGGCTCTGAAAACAGAAGAAACTTCCTGGCTCCATGAAATGATCAGTGGTGATTACATGCAAAGCACTCCTCACAGGCCTTCACCAACATGTCCTCCATCCCATCCCCCTGTGCTCCCAGTCTTGGTAAATCACCACCATCCTCCCACTTGCCCAAGCCTAAAATCCAGGAGTGAACCATGAGTTCTGCATATCCTTTACTGTCCCCATCCTAACAGACCACCAAGCCTGGTCAGGCCCATGTCTTGAACTTTTCTTGAACCCATTTTCTTTAGCTCATCACCATCACCATCCAACCCAAGCCATAGTTATTCTCTCTTGGATTGGAGAATGGCCAGATGGTCTCCCTCTCCCAGTCAGATCCCTCTCCATTTGACTGTCCACACAACAGCCAGAGCAGTCCTTCTGAAACACCAATCTCATCATGTTTGCCTCTCCTAGCTCCCCATCAGCCTTAGGATGAGACCTGAACACCAGATTCTGTGCTTTTAAACAGTCAGGGTTTTGTCATCTAGACCAATGTTTCTCAACATGTGGCCCTCGGACCATTTGGAACATCACAGTTCAGGACGCCTGTTTGAAAGGCTATTTCTTAGGCCCTATCCAGACCTACTGAATCAGACCCTTGGTGGGGACAGAGGCCCAGGGCACCGCCTTTTAAAATCACTTCAGAAACATTTTACACAAAATTTGAAAACACTGCTACAGATTTAGGAAAATTAAAACCAACTTCTATTCCACCTGTCTCATCTCGAACAAAAAACTCCTCCAAGCTTCTACATGCTCATCTTTCATACAGAAACAATAGCAACTGCTTAACACCTAAGGCAATTGTAAAGACCAACACAAGCCAAAGCACTCTCTAAGGCTGGAAAATGCTACAGGAGAGGTAGTTAACAGCAACAGTTTTCTGGTTAACAAGCATATCGCATTGGGAAGTAATCTGAGACTTTTCTATCCTGAGACCAGAGCCGTTAGAAACTCCTATGTGTAGATGATTTTTAAACTGTAATAATTATATGTGAAATATATACCCATGATTATAAATCATTATCAAGAAGTAACCGGAGGGGAATTCCCTGGCGGTCCAGTGGCTAGGACTCCACGCTTGGATCCCCGGTTGGGGAACTAAGATCCTGCAAGCCGTGCGGTGTGGCCAAAAAAATAGTAATAATAAAATAAAACTGGAAACAACCGTAACACGTACCCCTACTATGGCTTTTCTTTTTTTTTTTTTTTTTTTGCGGTACGCGGGTCTCTCACTGTTGTGGCCTCTCCCATTGCGGAGCACAGGCTCCGGACGCACAGGCTCAGCGGCCATGGCTCACGGGCCTAGCCGCTCTGCGGCATGTGGGATCTTCCCGGACCGGGGCACGAACCCGTGTCCCCTGCATCGGCAGGCGGACTCTCAACCACTGCGCCACCAGGGAAGCCCCCTACTATGGCTTTTTTATAATCATTATCTGGCAATTAATGGCCGGGATCAGGTATGCTAAATGTCCAGCAATGCATGACTGTACATCCCCATTCAGAAACATGGCCCTTTCCAGGAAGAGAAACTAACTTCATAGCCATGGCCCTGGAGACAACATAGTGGAGTACAGTGGTAATGGCATCATATTTTTTAATCCCTCACATGTCTGTGATCTTATGGAAGAAGTTAAGCTCTAGAACAGCGGGTCTGTACTCTTTTGGGGTACTCCTTTGGGACCCCATTGAAAACCATGAGCATTTCCCCGTAAAATTACCTGTAAATGCAAAATTTTACCCTAGAGTCTGTTTATTCTTTTGTATATAACAGAACTAACTATAATTACCTCTCAGGGTATTGGGGGATGCTAGCATCAGAAACAGGATATTTAAAACCACTTTGTAAATTATAAAGGTTGTTGCTATTATGACTTCTTTTTTTGAGAGTGACTCTCAGTACTGCTCTACAGAATAATTTGGCATAAAAACTTAAGAGGCTTTTCTTTCACTCTGTGCTCACAACTGCCTATGACTCCCATCCAATAAGAAAAAGCTAATGGATTTGAACAGACACATCTCCAGAGAAAACGTACAAGTGGCAACAAGCACATGAAAAGATGCTCAACATCATCAGTCATTAGGGAAATGCAAATCGAAATCACAGATGAGATACTGCTAAGAGACTCTAAAGTAAAAGGCCTCAGACTCTTCATCCGTAAAACGGGTCTGTTAAAAAGACCTTATAGTAGTATCTGGCCCTTTAATTTTGTACTTTGGACGGCTGCTCTAACCACACTTTGAATGTTGGTTTTGGGTTTACACCTGCCATAAGGGTTTATGCTACAAACCCTTAAGGATTTTTGTTATAGAAGAGCATCGTCATAGGGTATACATTTTATATCTGTTTGTAGTTGTGCTTTTTGAGCTGTCAGGCGAATAAACATAGGAACACGCGCCCAGACTTGTACATTATAAGTATTTCAAAAGTTGTTACCTCTGCACCTCTGAGCCTTTTGCACAAGGCCTCTTGACAAATCCTATATCCTCAGCAAACATTAGATGAATTGGGTGGCTTGCCTCATGCGAGTAACAATCACAAAAACACTTCAAAACAGGGTAGAGAGTTCTATGTTATTAATATCATTTATGAACAGGAGTTCCAGCAGGTACAGAATAGGAAAATTTCTCAGAACTGTTTTCTAAATATACTGTTTTCAGTATATTAAAATCCATTTTTCAACTAGTAACCATAAAATTAGAGCTTTGCCCTAAGAGCTGAGAGTACAGATATGTTGGAAAGGCTTATAGACTATTTTAATATACACACACATACACTGCAACGTATAAAACTATATTCACATTCACACGTACACACCATCACTCATGCAGTTAAGTGGAGATGATAGAACCCGGCACAAAAAAGATAGCAGCAGTGGATGCAACAGTATTAAGGATGGGGTAACAGGACTGTGGCTCCACTCCCTTCTGAAATCCTTCCCTACCAAGACTCTAGAAGGGAGGCTTTGCATCCCTGCTACTTCCTTCAACAATATCATTTAGATACAAACAAGACAAATTTAGCTCCAAGTATATCAAACTGATTCACCACTTTATGAATTTTATAACCAAAGCACAGAAAACAACATTCCAGCTCAGCATCCAATAGATGTCCATGACCGGCACCACACCTCAGACAGTACCCAGACGAACATGTGAAGCCCTCACAGCCACGTGGTGGCTTATAACAAACTCACACCAGCTTCCGTATAGTAAAATGTTTTTTAGGACTTCCATGGTGGCGCAGTAGTTAAGAATCCACCTGCCAATGCAGGGGACACGGGTTCAATCCCTGGTCCGGGAAGATCCCACATGCCGCAGAGCAACTAAGCCCGTGCGCCACAACTGTTGAAGCCTGCGCTCTAGAGCCCACAAGTCACAACTACTGAGCCCGCATGCTGCAACTACTGAAGCCTGCGTGCCTAGAGCCCGTGCTCCGCAGCAAGAGAAGCCACCGCAATGAGGAGCCCACGCGCTGCGACGAAAAGTAGCCCCCCCCTCACTGCAACTAGACAAAATCCTGTGCGCAGCCACAAAGACCCAACACAGCCAAATAAATAATTAATTTAAAATAAAATAAAATATTTTTTAAATGAAAGGGAAAAAAACTGACCTTGCAGAGAACTGCACTGCTCACCAGGCACAAACACGTGCACATACTTAAGCACAGGTTGACACACAAGAGTGTGAGGCTGATACCTTCTAGGCCCTTCAGTGGGATTGACCGGTGTTTTCGACAACAGGCTCCTTGAGGTCACAAGCACTGTGAAGTTGACCCTACGGCTGGCTGCTCCTCTTCCTCCTCAGGCGACAGGCAAGTGGCATGCATGGTGGCAGTTCTTTCACGACCTTGGCGCCAGCCAGGGAGCTGGTGCCTGTGTTTCTGAGCCCTGCTCCACAGCAGAAAGGCGGGCACATGCTTGATAAAGCAAGAGCCCCAAACATAGGAGATTACGTTTACTTACATTCTTAAGAAGGTCCCTGCATCCAGAAAAGAGCCCCAAAGAACAAAGTATTTGAAGTTGAGGTCTGAGGCTCTACCTTCATTCAGAAAAGACTTCAAAGAAAGCAAAGGAAGCATTTGATTGGGGGCAGTGGGACAGTGACCCAATGGTAGACACAAAACTGGCATTTCATCGGCATTCATAGCAAGTCTATCATGATACATCCATTAATTCCTTTAACTCTGGGCCTGGAGTGGGACACAAAAGCAAAGCCCTAATTACCTACCAAGACCGTTTTAATCTAGTAAAAGTTTAGCACTTGCGTTCTGGCTACAAAGTCAAAATTGTCCCATGCCGGACACTGAGGGATGAGCGTATTCACCAGTACAGAACGGAGTCCAATACAAGTGAATGCCCCACAAGCTGCAGCTGGGAACCTAATCAGTAATCCCTGAGTCATCTCATCTTTGCCTCTGGCTTGTCCATATCTTGAGGAAGGCCTAGAAGCAGCTGAGTGGATTACAGCTGACTCAATTCGGCATAATTGATATTTGCTTAAAGGGAAACCTGATCATCCTTACCACTGCTAACATCCCATTAAGACTAAAAGTTAATTAGGCTGTGTTCCATAAAGTCAATTGGAGGCATCTGTCTCAATAGCATTATTGTAATTATTCCTCATCAAAATGAATACCACCTCCTACTGCAGCGCGATGTCTTGTATACACAAGAGCACAAACCTAACAACTCACATTCCATTCTCCACCTGAGTTATTTAATCAGGTTTATGTTTATATAGAACTGCAAATGGGAATCCACAGACATGAACACATTTTAAAATAAATACAAAGGCATGTTTAAGACATCTTGTTTTTTAAGTTTTCAAAGACTGGGAAAATAAAAGCAAACTACAAAGCGTGACAAATTTTAGATATCATAACGATACCAGTGAAAGTCAAAAAGAGAAGCACCTAGTAAAGTCAACCTATTACATACACTGTGCCTAAGAATGGAGACCACAAAATGCTGAGTGAACGAGCACTGGGCACGGTGCACGTGTGTCCCTGTACCCCCCACCTCCGCCCCACAGCTGTGCTTCCAACCACTCCTCAGAAGACTCTGGCAAGGTCACAGGCGCAGGAAGGATGCAGGGCCACCAAGATATCCACTGCTGATGTTACTAATAACAAAGAAGAGGAGGTGTTTAGGGTAGGCAGATGGGGAGGGCGGGGCCAAAATAGGCAAAGGAGATGAAGAGCTATAAACCTACAGTAATAAAATAAAGAAGCCACGAGGATGTCATACACAACATTAGGAATATGGTCAATATTGTAATAACTCTGTATGGGGAAAGATGGTTACCAGACTTATCATGGTGAACATGTCAGAATGTATGCAAAATTTGAAGGAAGATGCCTTGCAGAGTGAGTCGGGTGGCAACTGTCAGATTGTGGGAATTTCTTTTCCTATGGGGTACGTGATTTTGTCAAAAGTAAGTATTTCTCCCAAAATTGGGAGCAGGCAAACTACTAATCAGTTTAGCTTTGTGTTGTATGCTAGTTAAAAGAAGAAAATATGTAATATAATGTAAAAAAAAAAAAAAAGCTTTTATGATGGATTTTGTAAATAGATTTGTTACAGGGTAACCTGTTCTCTAGCTGTGATCTTACCACTTCAAATGGGTGTAATTTGAATAAATTTTGTATGGTAAAGGATCAATAAAATGATTTTTTTTAAAGAGGAAAAAAAAAAGAATGTATGCAAATGTCAAACCACTACATAGTACACCTAAAACTAACATAATATTGTATATCAACTACATTTCAATTTTTAAAAAAAAGAAGAAAAAGATGGTTTCCTTGGCAAATTTTTCCTCAAGACCCATGACTTAAACACAGCAAACTAATTCCCTTAAACAGGCCTTTTAAATATTATATTTAATAAAATAAAATTGTTAGAGAAGCAAAACAAATGCATAAAAATCTGAAAGAAAGAGTGGTTTATCACATAGACCTATACAATATCTAGATATTGATCTCTAGTGACTAAACAATATCCGAATCAACAGTCTTAAAATTATGCTTCAGGAGGAAAACTAAACTGTGATCATATTTTGTTACTAGCCTTCTGTTAGTATCATCAGTGGCCTAGTGGAATTATCACGAAGCAGGGAGGGAAAAGAGAGAGTCAGGAGGGACTGGGCCAGGGGCGTCCCAGAGACGTAGGTAACTCCCACAGAGCTGAACCCCGGATACGGACAGCTAGTGCTCTGAACAGTGATTCTCTAACTTGGCAACACAATAGAAGTGCCTGAAAAGCTTTAAATACCCCAAGGCCCAAGCAGTCCCTCCCTGCCCTCCATCTCTCTCTCTCTCTCTCTCTCTCTCTCTCACACACACACACACACACACACACACAAAATCTAATCTCTAGAGATGGGGGACCCAAACAACAAGTTTTTAAAGCTCCCCAGGTGATTCCAATATGCAGTCAAGGTCTAGATCCAGTGTCTTGTCTATAAAAAGGCCTCAGGTGAAATGATGCTATGGTTAGATGCTGATGATGACACCTGTCCATTTCCCAAAGGAAAACAAAATATTGGTAAGTAGTGGCGGAACCAGCCATAAGCCGAGAGTTCAGGTTCTGATTGTGTCCCTCCTGATTTATGTGACCTTTCAGCACATCACTTGACTTCCTGGGTCCTCAATGTGTATTCCATTTAAGCAGGAAGGGGTTCTGCAGAGTCTGTAAGAGTCTATCTAATCCTATAGTTTCTACATACTAATAAAGAAATACTTCCAAATAGGATGGTTTGGCCAGGGCTAGCAAATGTGCATCACGATCCTAGTTCTACCTATTCACTCTTTTAAGCTTTTTATAAGGGCTAGACCCACCAGTAAAAACTGAGTGAATTCCGCATATGTCAGGTGTCTTTTTCTTTCTTTTCCAAAGTGTAGTTGCACAAATTCTGAATCCCAGTTAAATGGAATACGTTGATGAATTGTGGTCTGTCCAAAAACTTGCTTAACGTCCTCTGAAAAGAGAAAGGAAAGGTTGATTAAAACAAAGCAAATCGGGTTCTTCCTTATAAAACCTGTTATTAAATGGATATTGCTACTTTTCTTTGTATAAAAAGTAACTCAACTTTAAAAACACAGATTATAAAATCATGGCAGAAATAGAACTGGGAGTCTCATGAAGTCAAAGTTAATAATGCCATCCAATAAAAGGAAAAAATCAAGAAGTTACACACACACACACACACACAAAAAGCCCTAAAAGGCAGTCGCAAACCAAAGTAATAAGCTAAATCTCATATCATCATCTGTTTTGTTTCAACAAATATTATTTTCTAGGCACAGGGGATATAATTCAATCTTTAGTGGCAGGAAACACACATATACATACAGACACACATAGAACACTACACAAGTCTTAAATATAGTCCTCCTCAACAAGCTGTTAAAATGTTTTTGAGGATTTAGAAATCAGTTAGATATAAATCTTGAAGCATATATTCAACAGCACTAAGACTCTATTTAAGCTGTAAAAAGTTCCACTGCTCATCAGGCCACACTTAAAGGTAACAGGAAGAACAGCCAACAGCCCCATCCTTTAACTTTATCCTGTACACTCTGGCTTGACAGACGTTCTCAAATGGTCCAAATAATCCCCTTTTAAGATGGGCTACCAAATGTACTATAGTATCGATTCTTCCCCTCTTTTTAGCCTCTACCACAAAACTGTAAGAGGACTGACAGAGAACAGAAAACAACAATATGAAAAACCTTACTTTTCTAAAGCTTCACGTTCTTATTTACTAGTCTCTCCGCCTCCCAACATGAGTGTATGCTTGGAGGGTAAAGGGACACAAATTATATTAATGAATTTGTCCTGGCCTTCACATCTTTAAATATATCTACCAACCCTGCTCGCTTTTATGAGCAAACTGTGCCTGCTACCTTGTTTTTTTCCCTTTGCAACTATTTAAAAAAAGAGGTAAATTCTTTAATTCTCTAAAGGGTGCCAAAAACCTTGGCACGTGTTTCCACTGTTTCCCCCCAATTTCCTACTTCCATCCACCTTACACTCACAAGTTTTTATTCCATGCTTTTAAAGTTTCCAGAAATTTTAAAAGTCTTGCCATGAAGAAACAGTAGTGCTGCCATCAGTATAAGATTGGGTGTGTATCTGCACGAAGAACGCAGTAAAAAATCAGCATTATGCCAGGCATAAATTTTATAAAAGATGGTAGAAAACCTCAGGCTGGCCCTGATAAGGATAATAAAATAAGAAGTTTTTAAGCATAACCCTCAATTTCTTTGAATTTATTCTGTCTTCTCCACTTTTAGGAAAAAAGAGAAAAAAAAGAGAGAAAGGACATAAGAAAAATGAAGTGAATCAAGAATTGAGGATCTGAGTGGGGAGTGATGAATGAAATGAACTAAGTAGGAGGAGACTCTGCAAGTTTCTTTTTGGCTCTAAAACCTCTGAGAAGGAATTACCGAACTGAAAGTCAAATTACTTGGGTTTAAATTCTACTACTAATAGTAGCTAAAATTTCTTAGGCACTTACCATGTGCTAGGTATTATTCTAGTGGCTATATGTGATAGAATAGATATTAACCTAGATAATCTATAGCTCCTTTCCCATTCTAAATTTCTAGGCCTCTGTATGAAGCAGGCCCAGGATAGATTCAAGGAAGGCCCACAATCTTCTAATCAAGACCAATAAATGATCTAATGAGAAACGATGTTCAAATGACAAAGATGTGACCAAAAGAAAAAAAAAACACACAATTTTTTACTCTATAAAAAATGTTTCTATACTATAATAAAATTTTAGAAAAATATACAAACAAAAATGACTTGGTGGCCATTTTTCTGCCAAGCTGGTGAAATAAAGATTCCTCTCTGGGCTTCCCTGGTGGCGCAGTGGTTGAGAGTCCGCCTGCCAATGCAGGGTACACGGGTTCATACCCCGGTCTGGGAAGATCCCACATGCTGCGGAGCGGCTAGCCCCGTGAGCCATGGCCGCTGAGCCTGCGCGTCCAGAGCCTGTGCTCCGCAACGGGAGAGGCCACAACAGTGAGAGGCCCGCGTACAGCAAAAAAAAAAAAAAAAAAAAGATTCCTCTCTGCCCAGCATTCTGGTAAAATAACCTTTCAATGCAATAATCATGGGATAGCTGTCAAAAACGAGGTCCTTCATTTTCTTGACCTCTCCTTCAATATCCTATAGAAAGTAACAGAAGGTGTTAACCCAATATTGGAGACATGGGTGGATGGAAGGTTAAGTAAAAGTCATAAAGAAATGATGACTCTGGAGAACAAAAAGTCCAACACTGGAAATCTTGATGAAGTTAGTGATAGAGCTGGAAAGACAGAAGTTCATGATGAAGGTTTGGTATGTTGTAATAGAAGACTTCAGAGGTGACAGGACATGAGATCTACGTGCTGTGTTGCGTTTGTATGTTGAAGCCATGGCCCCTAGGACTTTAAATATGACTATATTTTGGAGACAAGTTCTTCAAAGAGATAAGTTAAAATGAGGTCGTTGCGGGGGGGGGGGATGGCCTAATGTCATATGACTGCCATGCTTATAAGAAAAGTAGATTAGGATACGGACAGGCACAGAGGAAGACCATGTGAAGACACAAGGAGAAGACTGTCATTTACAAGCCAAGGAGAGAGGCCTCAAAAGACACCAATCCTGCCAACACCTTGATCTTGGACTTCTCGCTTCCAGAACTGTAAGAAAATTCATTTCTGTCGTTTAAGCCACCCACTCTGTGGCACTTTGTTATGGCAACCCCAGCAAACTATTACAATGAGCAACAGGAACTCCCACAGCAGTGACGAGGAAGTTACCCAAAAAGACCTCCGTATCTCCTGCTACCACCGTAAGCAAGATGAGAGACATTTACAAAAGCAGGCATGTTATAAAAAGGGTGTGTCAGCTGGATATTTAAATCAATTAAATGTAGTAAAAATGTGTTTTAGGCTAAATATATGCAAATTACATGTATTAATACAAAGAAAAGTAACAGAAGGTATTAACCCAATATTGGCATATAAAGCTAAGGCATTTATTATCCATTTTAATATTTATATGGTATAAAACTATAAATATATATAATAAATTTAGGTTACTCAAAACTTAGTAAATGAATTTAAAATGTGACTGACTCTAACCAACAATCTTATTTTTCCTATAATTAACTATCATTCACTGCTTACCAGAGCTCTGACTTTAATTCAAAACTGTGAACTTTGAACCTTAAGTCTAGAGCTTTCTCCACTATTCCATGAGAGCTTGTCTCTCTTATGCAAATGCCTGCCTGAAGTATTGAAATTTAGTCCCCCTGAAGTATAGAGCTATATGTGATCTCTAAAACACGTTTCAACTCTACAAACTGTCAATCCTACAGACCTGAACTACTGATGTGTTTTTAAAAAGATATCTCTATATAGTATTGTATAGGTATGCAGATAGGTCTGCGTGAGTATACACATTAATTATACATCTTTTCTTTCTACATAGATTATTAGCACCTTCAGAACAAAGGCCATGTTTTTCACATCTGCTTCTCCCCTTGTGCCTGCACAATGGTGGGCATAGAGCAACTATTCACTAAGTTGTGGCTCAACTTAAATGAGGAAGAAAAGGTTTACAATAGTGCAACAGGTTAAGGACAGTGGTATTAACCCTTTGAGGCACTACAGTTTCCACCCTACTGAAAAGCCATTTCAACAATCATTTCCTAAGATTTTAGTGAAGTGCAAAGAATTGTCAGTCTTCCTTATTAATGTCTCCAGCCCCAGGCCTAGGCTGATTCAAGTGAACTAAAGAACCTGCATTTTAATTAGCCTCCTGGGTTTTTCTAATTCAAGGGTCCAGAACCTCATTTTGAAAAACGTTGTTCTAAAGATTTATAGAAGGGTTTTTAAACTCCCCACTGAAACGGACAAAAAAATATGAAAGGAAGGAGGTAGGAAAGATTCTCCAGAAGACCTAATGTCATGCAGTAAGTGTACACACAGGCCACTTGTAGACCCAAGGGGACATGCAAGTTGTACAATCCAGTGACTGACATTCACTTCATGGCCTATGTGACCAGTGCTCCCTGGAGTTGGACAGTTTACAAACTACACAACCCTGAGAATGAGGTCCATTTTCAGTTCTCAGCCGTTCTAACACACTGGCCACTGTACGAATGTCAGCCCTTAGTTAGCCAGCACAGCTGGGAGCACTGTATTAGGTCCTGCGGGAAGTAGGAGGGCAGGAGAAGACACGGTGCTGAATCCAAGTCTAATCCACAAGAACTAACTAAACAACACATCCAAACAGTATACTGGATTAAGTGCTAAACAGCAACAGTTCCTCTTGGCAAGGAAACACAAGTTTAAGGAAGGATGCATTTACAACAGTGGGAGAAAAAAAAGCTTTCTGGAGAAGGTAAAACTTGATCTGGGTCCTAAAGGCTGTGGAGGATTTATTCAGATGAACCTGTGAGGGAGTTTTTCAGTAAAGAGCAACAGCATGAAGAAGGGGTCATTTCTTTTGAAGTGAATTAAGGGTCCAATCAGAACATATTGGACCAAAGCCACTGAGACAGGACAGATCCTGGTCTAGGCACTTACAGATGCTGGCATCACCTGCCAGCAGCAAATATTATTTTCAAACCCTAAGGACTTGATGCTACATTTGTGGTGAAGAAAAGGTTGCTATGGGAAGAACAGTTGGTCATGGAATTCTGCAGAAAAATAAGACCTGGAGTTTTTTACCACTTGATACAATCTCTACAAAATTTATTTTTCACTCTCCTAACTTACCTAACAGAGGCTTGAATACTCAAATATCATAAGATTACCAAGTCATTCTAACTGGACAAACCAAATGATATGAGCATTATTATTACTGATAAAGAGGAAAACTACCAATATTTCTACAGTCATTTTCAAGGCTAATCAACTCTTTTAAGAAATTAAAATATTAAATTTTGTCACTCTGGAAATCTCACATTTTTTCTCTGAAAATATTTTATAGATTCTTAAGTCTGAATACTTCATCCCGCTACAAGAAGTCATTCGGGGGCACTGATTTTCTGAAATGCTTGGCCTCAACATTTTCCTGTACATTCATGAAAACGAACATCTCTAAGCCCAATAGTCACAATGGGTTCTGGAACTTCCCCCCTCACTTTGGAAGACACTGTAATATCATCTCAGGTTAACAGTCTCTTCTCCTTTTAGGAGGTTCAAATAGCTTTCTCACTTAACATTTGATTGTTTTAAGATTTCTCCATGCCTTGGTGAGACAATGAGAGGTAAGAGTACTCCTTCCATCATATAGTTGGAAAATCAGAAACTAAAAACCAAAGTGATTTTCAAAACTGCTCTGTACTCTCACTTTCATGGAAAATTCCATGAGCTTTACCATAAAAGACTCTAGGAGTCCATCTTAGGGTCATCCTATCACTAAATCTTTACCATTCCCTGAGCTTTTCAAACCTAACTTCCTAACTTGCAGTCCTGGAGAGGAAAGAGAAAAATGTTTTATGCTTTTTGGTCCCTTGGTTCTGTGAAATAAACAAATTAATAAACAAATAAATACGACTATAATTCATAACGCACCTGCTGATGGCTTTCAAATAAGCATCACTTGGCAGATTACTAACTTAAAAAAATTAGAAGGTCTCTCCTAGTCTAAAGCACAAGGTCTTAAAATCTTACCCCCAGGTTGAGGTCATGTAGGCAAAGAAGCAAAACTGAATTAGCAATGAAATATAAATGAAGCACTAGATATATATTTTGGATATTTAAAATCATAGTTTTCTTAGCTCAGCCACTCCTCTTGAAAGTAAAAACAAATTAGAGTGCTTATCTCGAAGTATAATCATTGTTATTTCAATATGTGCCAAACAAACTATGTTTGGAAGGTCTATAGTTCCCATAATATCACCAAATAATGGTGATAGTATTTAAAGCAAGACTTCACCAAATAAGCTCAAAGAGCCTTTGGGTTTATTTTTGGGGACTTTGCTTTCTCCACAAATGTTTCTAGCCTGAAAGTCTGCTGCACTTTTTTTTTAAGATTATAAAAAGATAATTACGAAGTGGTAATCGTTTCTTACCTAAATATAACCTCAAAAAGTCAACTGATTTCCCCCAATAAGTTTCCCAGGCTACACAGTATGGTTGCAGTGGAAACAGTTGTGATTTTTAAAAGCTGGGTCATAGATGACATGATCTTGCGTATTCAAGGTCCTAAGGAATCCACGTAAAAACCATTAGAACTACTAAGTCCAGCACTGTTGAAGGATACAAGATCAATATACAAAAATCAACTGTATCTCTACACACTGGAAGTAAGCAACCCAAAAATGAAATTAAGAAAGCAATTCAAGTTACAATAGCCTCAAAAAGAATAAAATACTTAGGAAAAAATTTAACAAAAGACATGTAAAACGTGTACTCTAAAAACTACAAAACACTGTTGAAAGAAATTAAAGAAGATCTAAATAAATGCAAAGACACTCCATGTTCATAGATGGTAGGTCTTAATACTGTTAAGATGGTAATACTCCCCAAAGTGATACACAGATTCAGTGTAATCCCTATCAAAATTCCAGCTGGTGTCTGCAGAAATTGACAAGCAGACGTTAAAATTCATATGGAAATTCTAGAGACCCAGAATAACCAAACCAATCTTGAGAAAGAAGAAAAAAGTTGTATTTCAAATTTACCTCAAAGCTACAGTAATCAAGACTGTGTGGTACTGGCATAAAGATAGACATATAAGACAAATAGAATAGAACTGAGAGTCAAGAAATAAACCCTTATATTTATGGTCAGTTAATTTTCAACAAGGGTGACAATTCAATAGGGAAAGATTAGTCTTTTCAACAAATGGTGCTGGGACAACCATGCAAAAGAAGTAAGGTGGGACCCAACCTCACATCATATACAAAAACTAACTTAAAAATGGAGCAAAGACCTAAATATAAGAGCTAAAACCGTGAAGCTTTTAAAGGAAAACGTAGGCATAAATCTTTACGGCTCTGGATTGGAAAATAGTTTCTTAGATATAGTATCAAAAACACAAGCAGGGGCTTCCCTGGTGGCGCAGTGGTTGAGAGTCCGCCTGTCGATGCAGGGCACACGGGTTCGTGCCCCGGTCCGGGAAGATTCCACGTGCCGCGGAGCGGCTGGGCCCGTGAGCCATGGCCGCTGAGCCTGCGCGTCAGGAGCCTGTGCTCCACAACAGGAGAGGCCACAACAGTGAGAGGCCCGCATACTGCAAAAACAAAAAAAAACAAAAACAAAAAAACACAAGCAACCAAGGACAATAATATATAAATTGGACATCTTCAAAATTGAAAACTTTTGTACTCCAAAGGATACCATCGACAAAGTTAAAAGACAGACTACAGAATGGGAGAAAAGTTTTGCGAATCACATATCTGATAAAGAACTCTAGAATATATAAAGAACTCTTGCAACTCAAAAAGACAATTCATCTAATTTTTAAAATGGGCAAAGGATTTGAACAGACATTTTTCCAAAGACAAAATGGCCAATAAGCACATGACAAGATGCTCCAATCATTAGCCTTTAAGGAAATGCAAATCAAACAAGATATCACAATGAGATACCACTTTACCCCCACAAGTAGCAAGTGTTGGTGAGGATGTGAAGAAATCTGAAACCCTCATACACTGCTTGTGGGAATGTAAAAATGAGGCAGTCACTTTGGAAGAGTTTGGTAGTTCTTCAAAAAGTTAAACATAGTTACCATGTGACCCAGCAATTCCACTCCTAGGTATATATCCAAGAGAAATGAAGACATATGTTCACATAAAAACTTGTACACAAATGTTCATAGCAGCATTATTCACAATAGCCAAAAAGTGGAAACAACCGGAATATCCATTAACTGAAGGATGGATAAACAATAAGTGGTATACCTATAACAATGTGACATCCTGAATAAAAGGAATACAGTACTATTACATGCTACAACATGGATGAGCCTTGAAAACATTATACTAAGAAGCTAGTCATGAAAGACCACATGTTGTATGATTCCATGTATATGAAAGGCAAATCCAGAGAGACAGAAAGTAGATTAGTGGTTGCTTAGGACTGGAGGGGCTAGGGGAAAATGGGATTGGGGAGTGAGGATTGCTAAGGTACGGGGTTTCTTGCTGGGGTGATGAAAATATTCTAAAACTGATGATGGTTACACAAATATGTGAACAGACAAAAAAACATTGCATCATACACTTTAAATGGGTGCATTATATCTAAATAAAGCTGTGTTTTTAAAAATAAGCTGGAACCCTCAAATCTGCTTCCTACTAATGAGTGATATTAGGCAAATTACTTACCCTGACTCCATTCTCTCAATGTGTAAAACGGGAGTAAAATAACTCGAGGTTTTGTAGCCAAGTGTGCCCAGTACGTTGTTCTAAACATAGCAGGTGACCATTAAAATGGTAAAATTCCAAAATCTAAAGTCTTAATTATAATGAAGATTGTTATCTGGGCACCAAATATTTACAAAAGATACAAAAAAAAAAAAAGAATCAGGCACAGTGTGATTGGAAATATCACAGTTTACACATATCTCAAAAAGCAATAATTTTCCTCAAATACTTAAAATCATCCTCTTTTAGCTCATATATTAAAATTCTGAATGAAAAGTGATAAAAAAAACTAAGTAATTTTCCATTATGTTTCTGAAAGTATGAAATTAAGAAAGATTAAGAACCACCACTCTTTACTTTGAAGATCTTTCAGATACTAGAAATATTTAATTGGCAAATTACTTGCACATGCCATTAAGTGGTTAGACTGAATTTGTTTTTACAAATTCTATGGCCTCTTATTCCTTAACCTCTACCACACTATAATCTGAAATCATCGAGGTCTTCACTTATGCAAATTTTTACTTTCTATGTTTTTGTTTCCATACAGAATAACTAAGTTAATGCACTTTAATTTCCAAAAGATTCACTCTTTGAAGCTGCAAATCAAGGAAAACAAGTTTCCCATTAAAATAAAAAAGGTTCATCAAGCTACATTATTTCAAACACTGAACCACAATCTCTCTCTCATGGATCCTAAAAATTTCATTAATACAATAAACACAAAAAGGATGTTTCAGTTAAACCCGAAAGTAATCCATCCCTCTCAGAGGCAAAGGGAGAGTTGCTGAACAGTGCCCTTTATTCCTCAGCAGCTTCACTGGGGTGCTTTTTCTAATGTGTGCTAAATCCTCAAAGAAAGTTGTGGTTTCGTTCGAAGGGAAATAATATTTCACCCTGCTGATATGGTTAACAACAGCTTATACGGCCATCGTCTTTTAAGCAGGGAGCACAAGACAAATTGTTGAATGCGGAAGTTAAATAGCATAATGGAGTAAGTGGATACAGACCTATCTCTACTGCCACATGGGCCAATATCAAGGTTTGCCATTTCAAACCCTTTTGACAAGTGCCTTTTTCTATTAATCACAGTTAAGGGTCTGAAGAGGAAAGAAGTATTCTGGCTACAATTCAGACTTGCTCAAGGAAGTTCTAGGGGGAAAATGGGTGCCATTAAAACAGAGTAAGTACAGAATAAGTACTTCACACACTCAGCTCTTCTCATTAAATTGAGATCTCTATAAGCCCCTGTAAACTTTGTATTATTATTACTATCATTCTGAACATGCGGGTACAGTGGTGATAAGTATCTTTCAAAAAAATGAGCACACAGGCAGACACAGCGCTTGCGTACACACACACAGTCGAGCTGAGCTGAATATTATTTCCAAGTCATATATGGTGTTGGTACATGTAGAAATTAGGGCTAACTTAAACCTCTTCCAGTTCTGTACGTAGAGAGGGATGGGACTACCCTGATATGAGGTCACGTGGCATTCTAGAACAGAATATCACCCATCTAGTAGTGCTGGAAGACAAAGTTGTGGTTCCTACGATACCAGTCACCGTCCCCTCTCTGTGCCTCTTTCCACATCCATGAAATAAAGGCATAAATGACACCAGCCGTTGTTCAGCTGCAGTGTGAAACGCGTTCCCTTGGAGAGCTTGTTCAAAACACATTCCCAAGCCCCACGCCCAAATACTCTGATTCAGCAGATTTGCGATGGAGCCAGGGAGCCTGCAGTTGTCATGAACACCCCCCCCACGTTATTACAACGAGAACTCGTGCTCTGCCTTATTGATAAGAATCCTTCCTATTCTAAAGCCTAATGGATCTATAAATCCTCAAGATTAATTCACTATGTAAGTTATCATAGTGAATGCTGGTTAACAATGAAAAATGTTACAGGCTGGCAGCTACTTAGCGTTCGATATTAATCTTCTATCACATGCACTATCTAAATCAAACAGCAAGAGAGGCCAACTGAGATGTTTTCAATCTATCTGCCAGAAAAAAGTTATTTTCAATTGGACAGAATTAATCATTAGCAGTCTTTCATAAAATCAAAAGTAGGTCAGGGCTTCCCTGGTGGCGCAGTGGTTGAGAGTCCGCCTGCCGATGCAGGGGACGTGGGTTCGTGCCCCGGTCCGGGAAGATCCCACATGCCGCGGAGCGGCTGGGCCCGTGAGCCATGGCCGCTGAGCCTGCGCGTCCGGAGCCTGTGCTCCGCAACGGGAGAGGCCACAGCAGTGAGAGGCCCGCGTACCGCAAAAAACCAAACCAAAACAAACAAACAAAAAAAGTAGGTCAGTTAAAATGGTGTTTGGAGGTATACAGCAGACTGCGGTCACTGTGCAGACGTGTAAGCTTGCTTTAATCGTCGGTTGTGTTAATTATTGTTAACTTTCCTTACCACTAGAGAGGAACACACCAAAAGACTCCAACTCTTTGAAAATTTTAAAGCAGTACAAAGAATCCTAATTCATTCCCTAAATGCAAGTATAATATCTCTATTGTTTAAAACATCAATTTCCTAAGCTAGTTTCCTTAGACGGATGTTATCAAAAATAATTTTCTTGCAAAAGCATTAACATACATTTAACCCTACTTAAATGCTCAAGAGCAAATGTACTACAAATGTACACCCACAGTGATCCCTTATTAGTATAAAACTGTTTTATTTCAATTAAAATGTCTAACTATCCACCCCCAACATATACCTAAACTGTAATTTTCTCTGAGAACTTCCAATACATTCTTGATTTTGTTTCCTTTATCAACCTATCAGAGCAAAAACAGCCTTGCAACTGTTGGAAGAAATCAGCCATTAGCAGCAAGATTACAGCAAATTTTCCAATTTAGAAAAACTATATTTTTATCTCCTCTTATACTGAAAGAATAATGGTATAATTTTACTATTTTTAAGTGAGCAGTACTGTTTAAAATAGTCAAATTTTCCCAGTGCTCCAAGATTTAGGATTTACCGTTAGCTTTCTGTTCTCCACACCTTCTTTCCTATTCACAAGTTCTCTTCTCCCTTCATCTTACACACACACACACACACACACACACACACACACACACACACACACACACACACACACACACACACACACACACACCCCACCCCCCCAGGGGCAGACGTCCCCTGATTCGACCTCTCCATACCAACAGTCTTCTGAAGAATGTTTAACCGCATGGTTATTGTGATTTTCTCTCCAATTGACATTCCTCCACCTTCTCAACAGGCTTTTCCCCCACCCCACTCCCTATTTTTAAAATGGGGTGATGAAGTAGCAAAAAGTACAATATTTTAGCCATTTGAGCATAGATGATTCTCAAATTATCCCACCAACTGGAAGTGCTCTCTGATACCACTATCTTTCAAAATTGAAGCCATTATGGTCAATCGTGCAAATCCGTATTTAGCTTTTCGTAAGTAGTAGATTTTTGACCCAATGAACTGGAACAGCTTCTGCACAGTCTCTAGGATCTCATACAAGACACTCGGTCCCTGGGCACACCGCAGTCCTCATCCATGCTGAGGTTATTTCCTCTCAAAACTCACACTGCTCTTACTCAATATTCTCATTCTCTATTGGAATGTATCTTAAGAAAATATATGTGGGTCCCCCCAAAATATGAAATAAAATCTATTATCGGGCAATAACGTCCTCTCACCAAAATAACCTGTTGTTTTTGTGAAACATCAAAATCAGAATGAATATTAACAAAGAACTTTGCTCAAATAATTGGTCCTTCTGACTCTCAGAACCATTTTCCCCTCAGTTCCCCTCAGTTATCGTTTTGAATATTTCATTTTCCAAGTGTCCTTACAAAGGTATTAATAAATGACCTTCTTCGTAGTGAGCTTTCAAAAATTATGGCTAAAGTTTTGTCCTCTTCTACTCCACTACCTGCATTCCTCTAGTTTTTTACATTTATTATTAAATTTGAGTGTCTACCTTCAAAACTTATCTGCGTACTTTTAGCTCTCATCATTTTCTGCAACTTGAATCAGAATGACTGAAGCGGGTTGTTTCCACATAGTTCCTTGTGCCATCTAGCCTGTCCGTTTTCCCAGAGCATTCCAATTCACTTTCATCACAGCAGGTGTTCCTGCACAAAATCCAACTGTGAACCCAGGAAGGGCCCCTCCAAACACCAACATACACGTCAAAGAATTAACTAGAGAAGGACATTAGAAATCGCTTCATTAGTTCTGTGGATTCTGTTTACGTCTCACATACAAAAGAAAGGTAGGTTCTGTTCAAATAGTTTGACAAAGTTAATTTACATTTTCTGCAGGAC
Organism: Globicephala melas; assembly: GCF_963455315.2. Classification (NCBI taxonomy): domain Eukaryota; kingdom Metazoa; phylum Chordata; class Mammalia; order Artiodactyla; family Delphinidae; genus Globicephala; species Globicephala melas. The sequence continues at coordinate 58,964,070 of NC_083322.1, forward strand.
TTCTCAGAGCCTTTGTAGACTAAAACTTTGGGGCCTTATGACTGTCTAATAGGAGAATCCTCTCTCACACAACGTTAACAGGAGACACCACTTTAAAGCACCCAAACTCACAATATCACTCAATAGTTAAGATTAAAGGACAAGAGGCCACAGCAGCTTATAATACAGAATCAATACTGTGCTCGTTTCTTTTGGATTCCAGGCCAACTGACAGAGCTGAAGGAGCAAGGCAGCCAACTCTCCCAGTGTAGCTCAGGGCAAAGACTATTTTACAATTGAAGTTCTTAAACAGCAATGCTAGAAAAGTATTAAATAAGATATATGTCTACTCATTCAGCTGTCCCTCTTCAAAAAGCAGTTCCTACCCTTTGGCAGGACTCCTTTCAGACTTGCAAAAGGCAAATGCTCATTTAGACAAAACACAACTAACAACTGTGGCCATTCATGGACTTCCTAACACTTATCTAGAACCAGAGAGTTGAAAATCCCTGTTGCTAAAGGTCAATGAAAAATTGCAGGCGGACACACACACACACACACCCCCCACCACCACCACAATAATGACACTGGGGGCTTATGTTCACATACTAAGAATGGAAGCTTTACAACTGCATATAAAACATTTCATGAAATTTTGTTCAAGAGTAATGAAAAAGATAAGTCAAAAGAAAAGAAAAACATGTGACGGCATTAAGCAAATAAAAATTTTATATTTCAACTTGAGGAAGTATTCTGGTATACAACATACTCTGAATTTTCAGAAGGTCAATTGTGACTTACACTAGACAAAGGTAAGATTCAGGTCCTCCACTACTATTGAGTTAGGCTATTACTGGCGCCTACTGCAGACACAACTACTGAAGAAATATTCATAAATAGGAATAGTTAATGTTAAATTAGCATCATGAAAAAAACAATCACTGGTGGGTGCACTAAATATATCAGATTAACAGCTTCACTAAATACACACACACACACACACACACACACACACACACTTTCTTAAACTTCCTAACAATAATGCTTTGCTTTCCCAGCATCAACAAATAAGAAACTTGGGAAAATGGAAGTGTTGGAAAACCACCCTGTACCAACTTGCTCAGAGGGCAGGTAAGTCCTTTCAAACCCTGACTTTCAGTTCTTCCACTCACAAAATGGGAGTGATCACCCATTTGCCTGTTTCACAGCGGTATGGGAAGCTTACACAAGGATCACAGACACGTCTGCCTCTGGCTTTGCCCCACTCCAACCAATGCAACAAAACCCACCTTTTCCAAGCATCATTCGGATCCCGTCCCTGTCCTCTCAACAACCCTGCAGGACTCCCAATTGCCTCTCCTATCAAATTAAAACTCCTGCTTAGAGGGCTGTGGTGGGTGCACCATCACATGGGGCCCTGGCTCCCAGCACCCACATTTCAATCAAGGGTCTCCTCTACTATCCTCAATCTGCACAAAGGCCAACTCTCCTTCCCCTCCCACCACTCTGTAATTCCCCCTCCACTCAAAATTCTGCTCACATCAAAAGATAAAGCCTCCTGGGTAAAGCTCACAACAAGTGCATTTCAATAAATTCCTTGGACGTCTCTGCAACCAAGGCAAATTTCTACATGTACCGAGAACTCTAATCCAGGTACATTCTTCCTTATAATTACTTTCCAGTACGGTCATATAAACAAAATCTTAATTCATTCGTGTATTGTTCTTTACTTCTTCATGAAAAATTATTAAATCCCTCTAATGTCTGATAAAAAGACTGAAACCACAAAGGATGAATCAGTACCTATCTAGATTACAAAGGCAGGCCGTCCTCACAGAGCACAGCCATCACCAGAGGGAGGCAGTGTGGAACAGTGAGTAACGCTTGGCCGTCCTCTGGCTGCTACCTTGGCTCCACCACAGGCAACTCCAGGACCACAGACAAGTTACTTAACCTCCCCAAGGCCATTTCTTCATAAGAAAAATGAGAATTATAATAGTACAGACCTCCTAGGTTCTGAGGGTTAAATAATCAATTACATATAAAGCACTTAGCTCAGGGTGAGTTCAGTAATAAGTGATCAATAAACTTCAAGATTAAAATGACAGCTATATCCCTTCTCTCAAGAGATCATGTAAAACCACATGTCACTGGAACAGAACAAACTCAGTAGCTACTACTGGGTCCCTCTTCTTTCCTTTGATCTCCTTTTTACTACAGTCCATCAGGAGCCAAGTCATATAGGATTCACCCTCTGGAATGGCCCTGGTGGGGTCCAGTCCAGGCCTGTATTACCCCTGCCTAGACTGTCGAAGCACCTCTCAAGTGACCATCACCTCCAGACCCTCTAGCTCCATCTCCTCCTGCAATACACAGCCTGTATCACGTCACCTTGGTGCACAGACTCTTCCAGGTCTGCTTGGATAGCTTCTCTCCCTCCTCTCTACCTAGCCTGTTTTACCTTGTAGATAGAGAATATATAGTATGATGTCATGTTCTACTTGTTTACTGTCTCTCTCCCTAAAACATCTCATCAGGACTTTTTAGTCTTGTCACTGCTGTATCTCCAGTCCTACAACATAGTAAGCATTCAATAGACACCCCTATCTTTCCTTATTCTTCTAACTCACTCATCCAGTTAAATGGCTTCAAACACTATCTGTTTTCTGATAACTACCAAATTTCTATCTCCCAAATTCCACACTCAGATATCTAAGTGCCTATTTGACATCTTCACTTAAATATCTAAAGGCATCAAACTAACACATCCAAAAGTGAGCTCCTCTTCTTTCCCCCACCATCCCCAAGCCTTCAGTCCTCCAAGTTATCAGTTGATAACTCCACCCTTCCAGTTGATCTGTCCAAAGAGTTTAGAATCTTTCTTGCCTCTTCTCTTTCACAGGCCACGTCCAACCTATCAGAGAACCCTACTGATTCTCTCTTCAATATATTCCTAACCTCACTCCCACCCAAGCCACCATGATGCCTCATTTGAATTATTGCAATAGCTTCCTAACTGTTCTCTCTCTTCCTGCTCTTGCCCTTCTATAGTTTATCCTCAACCAACAGCCAGAATGATGCTGTTAAAATATAAACCAGATCATGACAATCTCCTGCTAAAAAAAAAACAAAAACAAAAAACCCTGCAATGGTTTCCCAGTTCACTTACCATCAAAGTCAAGTCCTAACCTTGGCCTACAGGGCCTTCCTTGATCAGATCCATTACTTCTCTGAGTTCCTCTCCTACCAGGACCCCCTGCCTCACTCAATTCTCATGAGTCCTCCTTGCTGTTCCTCAAATGTGCCAAGAACACTCCAGTCTTCCAACCTGGGCAAAGGCCATTCCTTTCACCTGAGACAGTCTCTTCCCCTCCTTCTTCCTTATTCTATATGATCAATTGCCTTAGACTTCTTTCAAATTTGTGTTCAAAAGTCACTTTCTCAATGAAGCTAACCAAACCATATTAGGCACAAAGAAGAGAACCTTCTTTGTTTCATAGCTCATTGCAAATATCCAAATATCACCACAACCTACCCATTCTACTAAGTGGCTTAATCCCTAGTCTTATCATCAACTTGTGTATGCTCCTGTTAATACTCTGGAGGAAGGGTCAGCAAACTATGTTCCACTGGCCACCAGCTGTCTTTGCAAATTAAGTTTTACTGGAACATAGCCACATGCACCATAGGAACAGCAGAGTTGAGTAGTTGTGACAGAGATCCTATGGCCCACAAAGCCCAAAATATTTACTATTTGGCGCTTTACAGAAGAACTTTGCTGTCCCTGATCTAGAGCCCGTGCTCCACAACAAGAGAAGCCAACTCAACTACAAGCCCGCGCACCTCAATGAAGAGTAGCCCCCGCTTGCCGCAACTAGAGAAAGCCCGCACGCAGCAACGAAGACCTAACACAGCCAAAAATAAAAAAATATTTTTTTTTAAGAAAGCACTACCAATAAAAGAAAATGCTGGTAATTTGTACTACATTAAAATTAAGAACTTACGTTCCTCAGGACTCCATGAAGTGGAGTAAAAGTGCAAGTCACAGAGTAAAAACATCTGGAAATATACAACCCACAAAGCCCTTGTATCTAGAAAATAGACACATAGTAAAAAAAAGGATACTCAAGTGGTCAATAAACAGTTTTTTAAAAGTTGTACAACCCATAAGTAATGAGAAAAATGCAAATTAAAGTCACAGTGTGAGATATCACTAAAATGAAAGTAACTGATAACAGCAAGTGTTTGCAAAGAAGTAGAATAACTAGAACTCTCATACACTGATGGTATGAATGTAAACTGGTACAACCACTTCGGAAAACTGTTTGGTAAGATCTACTGAAAGCTAAATATATACATTTTCTAAGACCCAGCAATTCTTTTTTTTCTTCATTTATTTTATTTATTTTTGGCTGTGTTGGGTCTTTGTTGCTGCACGTGGGCTTTCTCTAGTTGCTGCGAGTGGGGGCTACTCTTCGTTGCGGTGCACGGGCTTCTCATTGCAGTGGCTTCTCTTGTTGCGGAGCACGGGCTCTAGGCATCTGGGCTTCAGTAGTTGCAGCACACTGGCTCAGCAGCTGTGGCTCGCGGGCTCTAGAGCGCAGTGTCAGTAGTTGTGGCACACGGGCTTAGTTGCTCCGCAGAATGTGGGATGTTCCCGGCCCAGGGTTCGAACCCATGTCCCCTGCATTGGCAGATGGATCCTTAACCACTGCACCACCAGGGAAGCTCTCTACGACCCAGCCATTCTACTCCTAGAAATGCCTACACATATGCACACCCCAAAATACATAAAAGAATGTTCAAAGCATATTTGTAGCAATCAAAACTGGAAATGTGCAAGTGTCTATCAACTGTAGAATGAGTAAACATATTAGGGTAAAGTTATACAATGGAATACTATACAGCAAAGAAAAAGAACAAAATAAAAATACACATAGCAAAAACATGGATGAATCTCACAAATAAAATTTGAGCAAAAGTGAGAATGAAAGAATAAATCCTGTATCACTCCATTTTTATTAAGTTTAAAAGCAAACAAAATCAATTGATGGTGATAAATATCCCTTGCTACCATTGGAACAGTAACTGGGAAGAGACCTACTGAGTGTTGGTACCATTCTCTTTCTGATCTGGATGGTGGTGAAACAAGTATGTACACTGTGCAAAGTCATCAAAATGTACACTTAGGATTCGTGCATCCTTCTGCATGTATGCTCTACTTCAATAAAGCACACTTGAAAAAATTAAGAGTAAAAAATCCGTCATATAAAATAGGCTAAAAATGCAAATGAAAAGATTTAGAACAAAATACTTTTCTCTCCAATCACACAGAATTGCAAATTGTTAAGCAGAATTTTCTACTTATACTGATATCATGTTATACACCTGTTGGCATCATAAAATGCACTTACAAACACCAGGTATCAAAATAAGAAAACATGGTGAGAACAAGAATAGTGGAGATATGTTTTCCCTCAAAGGAAACAGGAGAACATAATGAACTAGATATCAAAGGAACAAAATTGGCCTCATCAAGATCTTTTCATTGTAGCAAACACAGGGAGTGATCGGGACATGAAAATATGGTAAACATAAACAAGGCCTCAGAGAACAGGGGCAAGGCTTCACTGAAATGCGACACTGAAACGCTCCATCTGATTTTTGTTTAGTGTGTATCAGAATCAGCATTAGTGGGAGCACTGACACTGCCGGCTTGTTGACAAATACCGGTGCTTACTGGGCTTAGTCCTAGAAGCCCTGCTTCAGATGAGCTCTTATGTGGAAACCTAGTATGTATACAGATAAAGAGTGTAACTGCTCTCCTCTGGATGAAATACAAAGCCAGGAGACATGGGGGATCTGAGGCCACTTGCCAGCCTTCCCTGGCATGGGAAGGCCCCAGATGACCCACTGTTTAGTGCAAGCACAGTGCTCACCCCGTGACCACAGCTGACCATGCCAACCTGGGAGGTTAAAAAAGGAGCCCTTCCTCTCTCGCCACTCCATGCCTACTCCTCCCAAAGAGGCACACTCAGGAGGGCAACCTTCTGATATACAAAAGGGTCACTCTTGAGTGAAGGATTTACAGGGAGCTGAGGAAGTAATCAGAGCAAAGAGTGCCACTGTGTGTCTCTCAAACAGCTTCATATGGACAGAGAGCCAGGGCACAGATCTGGATTCCCTTATAATACTGTGGGCTATGAGATCAGGATTGACTAGGAAAGTCCACTTTTCTGCCCAACTCCATTTTTTAAAAAATTTCTTCAACCCCATTACAAGTTTCCTGAAAAACGTACTTATTTGTTAGCTTCTTCTAAAGGTACCTGCTGACAAAACACTCCTAAGGCTGCCACACCTCCCATATGATTGTGTTTACTTGGCAAAAGCCTGTTGTACACAGCACTCACCTCCACTGAATGACTCTACCCGACCTCATGAAAAATGTTAAGTCAGCTATCATTTTGCAATTTGATGGTCATTTGAGTATCTTCTTTGTACTATGAATAGCTCTTTCAGTTTAATCCTAAATGGGGATTAACAGCTCAGAAAAGCCCAGGCTACATTTTATTACACCCACAGGGTGAGGACGCCACTGGCTCCTCATAAACAGATACAGGACATACCCTGTTTGTGTTTTGTGAGACAGGCAGATTCTGGAATAAATTACCTGCAGAAGGCAGGGTATCGAGAGATGGGCTATGCACTCTTCCACCACAGTCACATGCAGCTGAGGACAGAAGCAGAATCGTAGCCCCCTGGAAGCCCCGATGTCTTACGCACTCTCGTATGTCTTCAGAGATGGGACAGTGTTCAACACAGCACAGATAGTAAGCAAAATTCCCAGCTACCTGACCAGTGGTTAAACTGCAAGTTAAAATAAAGGGCTTCTCAAAGAACAAAAAAAAGAAGAAAAAAGGAAATCCTCCTTTGTTCTCTCACATTATTTCTTTCAGTAATATTATTTTTATAAAGGCCTTTGTTTTCCACATGGCCCGTTTATGTGCAATAGTCCTGGAAGGTAGGTTATTACCCTGATTTTGTAGATAAGGAAAATAAGGCTCAGAAATCGGAAATGACTTGTCCATCAACCAACAGCTAGAGAGAAGCAGAAACAGTTGTCATGCCACGTTCTTTCCACAATTCACAGATGACTCCCATCTCCCACATTCTGCTGCTTTACCTGTTCTTTTCTCCTAACCACACTAACACACACACAGCCCTCCCAGCACTGGCAAAGCCTCTTGCTTCTTTCCTCCGCCAGGCCAGTGGTGTGCTGGTGGTAACATCAGCCCCGCCACTTCATGCCCACGACGGAAGACTGATCGGAGTCGGGAAAACGCCGGAAATCCGTTCCTCAGCCCCCCATCTCCAGTCCAGCTCTCTTCCAGCCCTCCCTCCAGATTTGCTGCAGAAAGGAGGAAGACGAGAGAGCGAGCACACCTGTGCTGAGCTCACGCAAACTTACAGGTTCCCCTTGCTGTTCACCCCGAGCAAACGTCATCATAACGTTCTCATCAAACTGACTTCCACTGGGTAAATCAACACCACTGTGAGCTAGCTGCTCATTTATTATTTGGAGATTTTAGTGGGAACATTTTTATTGGTATTCCACTGAAAAGTTGTGGCTAGAGGAACTGGGTGATGGGAGAGGCAAAAACTAAAATTATTCTAGGGATTTTAAAATATCAAATAATCCTCGTGAAGTATTAACGGAAAGCATCTGAGCTTCTAGAATACATGAAAGAAAACCAGGTAAATATATGTGTTTTTGCCTCTGCCCTGGCTGATCTAGCCTTAAATAACTGTCATGTCAAATGAACATTGAGGAATGGGTGGGGGAGGGGAAGGCTGCCTTACCTATACTTTATGTAGTTATTATCTTCATTTCTGATAAGGAAAATAAAGACCTGAAAGGATAATTAACTTGACTTAGAGACAAAAGTGGCAGAGCTGGGAGGAGCTAAGTCTCTCCAATTCCAGAACCATCCAGAACAGGTGGTGCTCTATTACACCATCTGTATTTCCCCTATCTGTACATTCCTCACGACGTACAAGTGAGACAAGACCAAGAAGTCTGAATAAATTAGAGACAAGGAACAAAGACATTTAAAATGGGTGCATTACCCATTTCCCCTGAAATGCACAATCTGTGTGCCCCAAAAGGGCTCCAAAATTCTCCACAGCAATGCTTTCTACACCAGGTTCACACACACAGATAACACACGCTGGACACGGCACAGTCCGAGGGAAATGTGGTGTCTTCTGCCCAATGTATCTTCAGTAACCAGTTTATTTTTAAACAAGAACGTACCACAGCCCCACCACGTCCTGGTTTTCCCTTTCTCCTAATGCTTAAGAGACTTCAGGGTGTTCTGCAGTTTGGCGGCTGAGCCCCATGAAGATGGTGCTGCGTCCCCCAATAAAGGCGGGGGCAGCGCAGCAGACACTGCCAGCCCAGCCAGAGGGAAACGTGTTATTGAGAAGAACAGGGTTCTCCACGTACCGTTCCAAATTACCATCTCGCGCGCTGCCTCTGGACTCCAGCTACTCCATGAGGACAAGGTAAGGACGCAAGGTACTGGAAACATGAATCCCTTCTGTTCTTAGGCACTTTATTAACGTCTTCATTCTAATCGTGGAAAGCACTACTGACTGTGAAGGGAATGAAGTGGACGGTCAAATCCTGTCTGTCTCTCACCTTCTACGACCCTGTGACTCAGTCGTGCTCCATCCTCCCTCACCTTACAACGAAAGCAGAGCATCAAAACTACTAAGCCAGAAACTTAATTTTTCACGAAGGGAGACTTTTTTCCCCAAGAACTGGAGCCTCAAAACACCGAGATATCTTTGTTAAAACGGATAGGCTAACTTCTTAAAACCATTTCCATACACTTCATTCTTGGGAAAAAAACCCAAACCGCTCACACAGGTCTGCACTTCCTTAGGTGTGCACACACTCACGCCCCTTACCAAAAGTGACTTCTCCTTTGCCAGCTTTGTCAAACAGCTGGAAGGCCACCACGAACAAAGCATCTGGGGCACACAGGACAGATTCAAACGCCACAAATTCTTGAAAGGATATTAATCTGCAACACAAAACAAGCACAAAGCATAAAGTCAGTAGCTTGTGGAAGATAAAAGCATACACAAATATACACTAAGGGAAAAAAATAAAACGTCACTGTCAAAAAATAAAATTCAAACCTAAAAGCATATATAAACACTTAGCATTTCCTTTTACATAGAGTGGACTGAAATAACACACAGAATCTAAAAGACACGACAGATCTGAGGATATGGTGACACATTAATTCTAAAAATAAAGCTTAGACACTTTAGATTAATATACGGCTGTTAACAACAAAACAGACCAGCTCAGTCATTCATTAATACCTTCCTACACCATGTAAAAATGGTTCACAAAGATTCATTCATTACTGATATCCACTGACCACATGAGGATTGAACTAAAGGATGATATTGGGGCGGGGGATAGAATACAGATAAACTGGCCACGAAATATGACCCCAAGGCACTTTTAGTCTGGTAAGACAGATAACACTAGTCTAGAATATTATACAGGAAAGACAAATCATAAGACAGGAACCAAGATGATGATAACAGAATTTTGGTAGGAAACCAAAGAAAGCTTTGTGGCAGAGATGGAATGTGAGTTGGGTCTCGAAAAATTAGTGAAATACAGGTATGCAGTAATGGGCATAGAAAGGGGGTCACCTTAGGCAGGGGCAATGCCTGCAGAAAGGCAGGTGCAAGAAAGCTAGGGAGTGTGCAAGGAAAATGTGAGGAACTAATTTTATCTGGACAGAAAAGTACATAAGAGAGCACTGTGAAATGAGATCAGACGTTCAGAGATACAAGTTTCTGAGCAAGGTCATGGTATGATTACATCTATCCATTAGGAGGTGCAGAACAGACCACAGATGCTTTGACTTCCAAGGAGTAAATAAATCCACAAAGGCTGTCTTAGAACTAAGTTCTTTGCCACTATTTTGTATTTTAAATGTACAAATATTTCAATGATACACTGGGATAGTCCAAGTCTCGAGGATATAGAAGGAGAAAGAAAACAGAAGTGCTTTCCCATGTTTCACAGAACACTTAATTACTTCTAAAATCTTATAGAGAGAACACATTTTTATAGAAAGTAAGTGCTACAACGTTAACTTAGCTATTTCCCAGAATGTCACCTGATTATAATAATGCCACAAAGAAAGGAAAACTCTGGTGTGTTCATTACATGGTCTCTATGTCATTCACCATCCAAAAACACATGCTTCCGAACGCAGGGGAACATTCAGGAACGGCACGTATTACAGAAGAACACTTGCCCAGAACATTTTCTCCTCGGCTACAGAGTCTGTCTCACTGAGAATCTTGTGTGTGTGAGCAGGACCAGGGGCAGGTGGGGATGGCAAGGGAAACACATATGAGTGGAAGGTTCCCGGCTGGCCTCAAGGAGCTGACAGCCTGCTGGGGGAAGGAGAGGTAGTCGTGTGCATGTAACCCTGCCAGAACACGAGCTGAGTATCAAAAGAAATAGATAAAGTATCAAGGGGCACAGAGGAGAAGTGATTTATTCTTCCTTAAGGAATAAATAAATAATAAATTAAGGAATAAATCTAAGGAAATTAAGGAATGCTCCACGAATCTGTGGCATTTAAAGAACAAATTTTAAAGCTGAAAAGATCTCAGAGAGCAACTCCTTCCACCTCCTCATTTTACTTTTGAGAAAACTATTAGAAGTTATGGCTCATGCACGGTGAAACAACTGGCTTCTGGCATTTTGGCCTGAAAACCAAGTGTCCTGGTTCCCATTTGACCGAGACAATTCCAATCGGTATGGGAGGATGGAGAGAAGAGAGAAGGGTAGGGGGAGGACGATCCACACTGAGGAAAGAACTAAGTACAGAGGGGTGTGCTGTATTTAGAGAAGGACAAAGGTGTTACTGACCCTGCATCTAATGGTCCTGCCGAGTAGAAGAGTGGTTGAGCTATCATGCCAGCCACCTGTAAAGGCCTTTAAAGGCCAGTTATAGAATCCTGACCTTTTTTTTTTTTTTGCAGGCAGTGAGAAGTCACTGGAGGTTTTTAGGGTTAATAAATACCAGGTTCATATCTTTATTTTAGAAAAGGAACTGCTGTGGAAGATAAATTTAACACAGGAAAGACGAGACGTGGGGAGACAGCCTGACAGCTAGAGACAGCAGGGGTCTAAACCAGAGCCGGAACACTAGGATTGCAGAAAGGGGAAAAGTGGAGAAATACAACTGAGGCAGGAATGACAAAACTTGGTAGCAACTGGAGGTCAGAGGCTGACAGCCAGGAAAGAGTTACTCCAAGACTTCTAACTTAGATAATTGAGTGGGATGATGACACCACCACCAAAGATAAAGAATAAAAAAGGAAAAAGAAGGGAATTGTGAGAGAGTAAGACCAATTCTAACCATGTTAAATTGGAGATACCCATGGAACAGTGAAGTATGGTATCCAGCAGGAAGCCAAAAGGACTAGTGTGGACCTCAGGAGAAAAGTGAATATGGGGTTGAACTATGTCTCCCCCAAATCCACGTTGAAGTCCTAACCTCAGAATGCAATCGTTGCAAATGTAATTGGTTAAGATGAGATCCTACTGGAGTAGGGTGGGCACCCAATCCAAAATGACTAGAGTCCTTACGAAAAGGGGAAATCTGGACCCAGACGTGCACACGGGGAGAGTGCCCCATGAACATGAAGGCAGAGATCAGGGTGATGCTTCTACAAACCCAGGAATGCCGAAGACTGCCAGCAAACCACCCGAATGAAGCTAGGGAAGAAGCATGGAACAGGCCCTCAGAAGGAAGCAACCTTGCTAGCACCTTGATCTCAGCCTCTGGAACTGTGAGACAATAAAATTCTTTGTTTTTTCTTTAAGCCACCTAGTTTGTGGTGCTTTGATATGACAGCCCTAGCAAACTAATATTAATACATAGGCCAAGATTGGAAACACAGAACTAGGAGTTTTTAAACAAAGGCTACTTAATGCTGTGAATGAAACTGCCCGGAACCATTTCACTTAAGGATGCATGCTCGCCCAGCTCCAGACCACTGAAGCAGCAGCACAGAGGAGAAATGTGTTTCTGATTGGCTGCTTTCTTCTCGCCACCACTCCTCACACCCCAGGACCCTCAGAGCAGCACCAACAACCATACAGCCACACACTCACCAGCTGAACTTGCTGCCAGTGTATCAATCGATAAATTATCTCTGCACAGACGGTGGGTGAGTTAAGACGAATCACACAGCGTGTTATGTAGAACCAGGACATTTCTTAAATGTAATGATCTGAATAAAGGAAGGCTTAAATACCAGAAAAAGAGAATCTCATCTCTCTCAAAATGGTATGAGAAACCTGAAGGCCATCTATATCGGTGAACAAATCCTCCTCTGGCAATGTCATTGTGGTTTCATAACTGTAACTGGCCAATGAATGCTCTGGTATTTTAGGCATGTTACAGATACCAAAAAGGTATGTAATTTGGTAATCCTGTTAGACACAAGCATTATACATCTATGTAGGAGGTATACAGATGAACTATGAAATCATAATGTTTTACTGTTCATCAAGATCATTTTGGATTTTCAAGGTAATCTGACTAGAAGGCTATCAGAATAATTATATAGTACTATATTCATTTACAGCGTGATATCTAAAAACATTTACATAGGTATACATATTTTTTGTGTAAACAGTATTCCACTCTTGCTTTGCAGATTTAATGGGTATTAGCGTACGTTACAACAAAGGATACCAGCTTAATCAAGTTCAGACCTGGCTGGTGAGCTCACTTAGTTCCTTTTCCGCCCTCAACTTCCCAAACTTCTTTGACAATGTTAGATGCCCTCTAAAATAAATCACACAACTCTGAGGAGCTCTGCATCTAGCGTCTAAGAGGAACAGTCACGATATGACACTAATGCTCACCTGCAGCAACTAATAGTGTGATACGGGTCAGCTGACATGGAAGCAAGCACAGAAGTCACATTTTCACAGGCCTACACCACTCAAGATTAGGGGACATACTGACACAGAAACAGAAATATAGATCAATGGAACAGGATAGAAAGCCCAGAGATAAACCCATGCACATATGGTCACTTTATTTTTGATAAAGGAGGCAAGAATATACAATGGAGAAAAGACAGCCTCTTCAATAAGTGGTGCTGGGAAAACTGGACAGCTACATGTAAAAGAATGAAATTAGAACACTCTCTAACACCATACACAAAAATAAACTCAAAATGTATTAAAGACCTAGGGCTTCCCTGGTGGCGCAGTGGTTGAGAGTCTGCCTGCCAATGCAGGGGACGTGGGTTCGTGCCCCGGTCCGGGAAGATCCCACATGCCGCAGAGCGGCTGGGCCCGTGAGCCATGGCCTGCTGAGCCTGCGCGTCCGGCGCCTGTGCTCCGCAACGGGAGAGGCCACAACAGTGAGAGGCCCACGTACCGCAAAAAAAAAAAAAAAATGTATTAAAGCCCTAAATGTAAGGCCAGACACTATAAAACTCTTAGAGGAAAACATAGGCAGAACATTCTATGACATAAATCACAGCAAGATCCTTTTTGACCCACCTCCTAGAGAAATGGAAATAAAAACAAAAATAAACAAATGGGACCTAATGAAACTTAAAAGCCTTTGCACAGCAAAGGAAACCATAAACAAGACAAAAAGACAACCTTCAGAGTGGGAGAAAATATTTGCAAACGGAGCATCTGACAAAGGATTAAACTCCAAAATTTACAAGCAGCTCATGCAGCTCAACATCAAAAAAACAAACAACCCAATCCCAAAATGGGCAGAAGACCTAAACAGACATTTCTCCAAAGAAGATATACAGATTGCCAACAAACACATGAAAGGATGCTCAACATCACTAATCATTAGAGAAATGCAAAGAAAAACTACAATGAGGTATCCTCTCACACCAGTCAGAATGGCCATCGTCTAAAAATCTACAAACAATAAATGCTGGAGAGGGTGTAGAGAAAAGGGAAGCCTCTTGCACTGTTGGTGGGAATGTAAATTGATACAGCCACTATGGAGAACAGTATGGAGGTTCCTTAAAACACTAAAAATAGAACTACCATACAACCCAGCAATCCCAATACTGGGCATATACCCTGAGAAAACCATAATTCAAAAACAGCACCACAATGTTCACTGCAGCTCTATTTACAAGAGCCAGGACACGGAAGCAACCTAAGTGTCCATCAACAGATGAATGGATAAAGAAGATGTGGCACATATATACAATGGAATATTACTCAGCCATAAAAAGAAACAAAACTGAGTTATTTGTAGTGAGGTGGATGGACCTAAAGTCTGTCATACAGAGTGAGGTAAGTCAAAAACAGAAAAACAAATACTGTATGCTAACGCATATATACGGAATCTAAAAAAAAAAAAGAAATGGTTCTGAAGAACGTAGGGGCAGGACAGGAATAAAGACGCAGACGTAGAGAATGGACTTGAGGACACGGAGAGGGGGAACGGTAGGCTGGGACTAAGTGAGAGAGTGGCATGGACATACATACACTACCAAATGTAAAACAGATAGCTAGTGGGAAGCAGCCACATAGCACATGGAGATCAGCTCGGTGCTTTGTGACCACCTAGAGGGGTGGGATAGGGAGGGTGGGAGGGAGATGCAGGAGGGAGGAGATATGGGGATATATGTATATGTATAGCTGACTCACTTTGTTATAAAGCAGAAAGTAACACACCATTGTAAAGCAATTATACTCCAATAAAGATGTTAAAAAAAAAAAGTACATCTATGAGAAAGTACACAAACCAGTGGAAAAAAAAAAAGATTAGGGGAGAGTAGGTTTCCAGCTACTCTATTTCATGGTTCTGACATGAGCAGAGATTTTTTTAAGCAAGTCATTTTTGTTCTCCAAACCACCAGAGCTATTGTTCTTCTGAAAGCCATTTATAACAGCAGCTATGTTACAAGTCCTTTAAAGTCTCGGTAAAACAGCTACAGCACTACATACTGCAGTCACATACTGAGCCAAGGAGGAAAGGATTAAAAGTGGAGTGCCTCTGGACATTATGCTTAGGATGATGTAAGATTACATGTCTACTATAGACAGAGGAAGATACTAGGATACATACCAAAATGATGTCAGTGCTTTTTACATTAGCATAACTGTAGGCTTCCTTCCCCGCCCCTTCTCAACTTTGCAAGGGAAAGCTCTCAGCCTGGAAAGACTTATAACAGAGAATATAGATGGAAAATTATGATATTATAGAAAAAATGGTAGGTAATATAAGAGAAGTGGAGATAAATTACTCCACGAATTCAGAGGAGGGAAAGATTATTGTTATATTGAGAAAAAGGAGGAGATGGAGAAAGTCTGTGAAATTAGGAACACATGACATCAGAGGGAAGATGTGACCATGTGGTCATGTAACATCAGTCTTGTAAAAGAGGGGAGATGATCAAGTAGAGATGCCAGGTGGGGAAAGGAAAGGCCATTGACTCCAATTCAGCGCCTGCTCTATGTGCTGAGCAGAGGCCAGTGCTGGGAACACATAGATGAAAAGTGCAATTTCTGCCCCAAACAACTGGAGGTCTGGGGGAGTAGCCGGTGAGCCAGGAACCAAGGAAGGAAGGCTGGAGATGAAGAGCCACAAGAAGTGCAAGTGTGCTGGAGGGAGGGCAAGCACAAAGGAAGGTATGGAGTTCATAATGGCAGATAAAATCTAGAACTTTTAGTGACATGATGAATTTGGGCTTCAGACCCTTCAATCTGACAGAGGAGAGTTAAATGAACTGGAGGGAGAAGAGCCTGGAGTTGGGGAGACTGTTGGTTGAATCCAGGGAAGAATCATGAAGATCTGAAGGAGAAAGAAAGGCTCCTTACGACAAGGGGATAGAAGTTTATGGCACTACACTCTCCGGAGGACAATCCAACAATACAGCAAGAGTCTTGATAACGCCCACACTCCTTGACACCACAATCGCACTTCCAGGAATTTACCCTAAAACATCATCAGTGAATGTGTGCAAACTTTTCTCTACAGGAATGTTCAAGCAGCATTGTTGATAACAGTGAAAAAAGTGAAAACAACCTCAATATGCAACAATTCATGACTGATTAAATAAAGGACCATTCAGACACTGAGAACTGTCCAATCACTACAAACTGCAATAAACAAATTCATGTTATTAAGTACAAAATCGGTTACACAAATGTATGTAGAAAACAAGCCCATTTTGTGAAAAATAGACAAAAATGGTATCTCATACACACACACAAAGAGTTTGAAGGATGAACACCAAAGAGTTAGTCATGGGTGTATCTCCAGGTAGTTAAAATATTAGAAATTTAAGGTTTTTTCTTTTTGCTTGTCCACATTTTCTAATCTTTTCAATAACACACATATTGAATTATTTGTGTAGTAAGAAAGAGAATAAGAATTTCTATGAAACAAAACAGCAAGCACCTTAAATTTGGGTAGTGGCAGAAGGACTGAACAAAATGGGTGGGGGTAGGGAGAGCTGAAAAAAGAAGCAAACAGTTGAAAGACTCCCACTCACTCTGGCCATCCAAGGTGGATAAGCTCCAGTTCTCTTCCTCCCTGCTGTTGCTTACTCTCGCTCAGCAATGGCTTGTACCCTGTGTGGTCCCTCTCATCTCCCGCCTGGCTCCTATCTCCAGGCCAACTCCCGTGGCTATGAAAGTTTAAGCAACTGCACGTAAGGAGCTGATCTGTTTAGACTTTAGGAAGTTTGGTAATAGACAGTGCTGCGTCTCAAAATCCAATTACCACTTTTACTTAAGGTTCCTAACCATAAGAGTGCTTCACAAAAATAACTTCTCCTTATAACCTTCTTCCCTGTGTTACAACAGAAGCCAAACAGCTGTCCAGGAATAATGGCAGAGATGAAAGTAAAATCTAACTCCAAAAACTGGGCTCCAACCACCAGACCACCCAGGTTCAAGTATCTGTGAATGTCAAGCGAAAAAAACAACAAAAAAAACAAAAACAGAACTGGGCTCTCCTGTGATGGCCAGTTTATCAAAACAGTTTTGGCCTCCATGACTTTAACATCTTTAATAGCTTTGGGGGGTTTCCAGTTCTTTTATCTCCCTCCCAAATGCCCTGGAAATATACATTGTTCAGGGCCCCAAACATATACGTACCCCGCACTTAGCATACGCCAGGCAATGCCCTAGGCGCTAAGGGTACTATGAAAATGAATAAGATTGACAGAATCCATGTCCTCGAGGAGTTCCATTCCAGTGGAGAAGGCAGACAATGAGCTCAAACATACCTACATAAAGATGAGATGGTTCTAGATCAGATAACTGCTGTGTAGAGGACAAAATTGAGAAATACATTAAGATAGTGCTTCTTAGCCCCAGCGAGCCTATTTAATGGGTATGAGGAGGGATCAGAGCAATCATCCGTTTTTTTTGTTGTTGTTGTTGTTTTTTAACTTCCCACCCAGCCAAACTTGAGAATGATGGAGATAGGTGGTGAGGAAATGCCTCCTGGGGGGTGGTATTAAGATCTGAATGATGTAAAGGAGGAGGCACAGGAAGATATGGAGCAAGGGTATTCTGGTGGAAGAAACCTCAGTGTGAGGTCTGGACCTACGACCAGCCAACCCTGCCAAGTTCCATGGCACAGGGAGACACCTGAGTGGCTGGAGAGTAGAGGGGTGGGGGGCAGGGAGAGAGATGGGGATGAAGGAGGGTGCAGGGCATACAGGCTGTGTGGATTCCATTCCAAGCACACATGGGAAACAGCCATGTTGGAGGGTTTTATGCAGGGGGGTGATGTGAGCTCCTGGAAAGAACACTCAGGAAACCCTGGAGCATGAGTCCAGTTGGAAGTGGCTGCAGTGGGTGGGACCGGGGTCATAGCAGGAGAGAGAAAAACAGAAGTGATCAAATCCAGGATACGCTCTCTAGACAGAGCTGGGGGGCTTGTCCTAGAAGTCAAAGCACACAGCTTTTAAAGCCCAGGAGCACATCAGGCCCTTGGGATGCCTGGTGGCCTGCAGCCGCCAGAGAAGCAGAGACTCTGAGGTCCCGAAGTTACTGAGGTTACAAAAACCGCTACTTAGGCAGATGATGAAAGAGGTCATAAATAAAGATTTTATTTAATATTCCAGTTGATGGTCAGTGAGCAAACAAACTAAGCCTCAACGGCCCTAATTATGTAAATTTAACGCAACTGTTCTTAACACATTCTAGAAAGAGACAATGAGTTATTACCTCATTTTATATTCTAAAAACCATCAGTAATAAGGTAGAAAGAGGCTCGAGTTGTAGTTTTCCCTTGCCTAACGGGCAGCATGATCTTGCTGGGCAAGTTGGAACAGACCCCCTTTCCTGATCTCTTACAGGTGCTCTCTCCAGTGCTTTTCACGCTACAATCCCATTTTCTTCCGTCTTCAGTCAGAGGGAGGATCCGTGTCCAGCCTGGCTCTGGCACCGGCCTGGCGTTCCCAGGAGTGCATCTGTCCTGAGGCCAGCTGGGTTCCTCAGCCCTACCATGCATTCAGGTTCAAATCTCACTGCAGCGTTCGCCAAGGGGCTATTTAAATTCAATGGCTCCAATGAAATCTGACAGCTTGAATGTTGTTCAAACAAGCAGGCTACTGCCTGGCTTTAAAAACCTATTAAAGATTTTATTAGCAATTTTACTGTATTGTTATCATGAATTTAGCTTATAAATACCACCTCTGCATATATCACTGCTCCCATATTGCCAAAAGAAGATAAATATAAAGGCTCTTGTAATTACGAGCTTAACTCGGTGAGTGATATTCCCATGCTTCCAGATCTACCTGTCTGGCCACTGCTTTGCAGTTCATTTCAAACAGTATTTGAGCTGCCCAAGGCGGACTGTGCCAACTGCTGGCATTTATACAGGGTGTTCTTCTACCTCTAATACTTTCTTCCTTATCAGCGGGATCAAACATGTCGAGCAAGTATGATCCATCCCCGTTCTACTTCACTTTTGCTAATAGTTCTCTCAGTTACACACTGAAAAGTGTTTTTCACCTACACATGCTCTAAACCCCATTGCTTCTTTCCTTCCCTGTTAAATAATACCGCCCAAGAACTTCAGGAGAATCTGTCCCTGTGTCCAGCCACCTCCCCCAACCTCCCATCTTTTAACTTTGAGTTATAGAAAAGCTTTAATCATGAACAATCCCCACAAGAGTGAGGCTGCATCAAGGAAAAGAACCACCACAGGCTTTTTAAAACTAGAAACAAATCAGATTCTCTATCTCCATAAGACTCTATACTGTTATTTCTTAAATATATCATTATTGTAAAAAAGTACCTAAAAAAAGCTATCTTATATTACATTGTTCCTATTCTGAATAATTATCAATATTGAGTTCAGTAATATGTACCACAGATACTCTTTATTACATCATGGGGTAAACAGCATTTTGAGATCTATCCAAAGACTTGGGTTTTTGTTAATAGAAAAGTGTACTCTGTCGGTAGGAATGTAAATTGGTGCAGCCACTGTGGAAAACAGTACGGAGGTTTCTCAAAAAATTAAAAATAGGGCTTCCCTGGTGGCGCAGTGGTTGAGAGTCCGCCTGCCGATGCAGGGGACACGGGTTCGTGCCCCGGTCCGGGAAGATCCCACATGCCGCAGAGCGGCTGGGCCCGTGAGCCATAGGCGCTGAGCCTGCGCGTCCGGAGCCTGTGCTCCGCAACGGGAGAGGCCACAGCAGTGATAGGCCCGTGTACCGCAAAAAAAAAAAAAAAAAAAAAAAAAATAGAACTACCATGTGACCCAGCAATTCCACTCCTGGGTATATATCTGAAGAAAAAGAAAACACTAATTCGAAAAGTTACATGCACCCCAATGTTCATAGCAGCATTATTTACAATTGCCAAGATATGGAAGCAACCTAAGTGTCCATCAACAGATGAATGGATAAAGAAGAGGTGAGATATACACACACACACACTCACACAAATATACATACACAGTGAAATACTACTCAGCCATAAAAAAGAATGAATTTTTGCCATTTGCAGCAACATGGATGGACTTGGAGGGTATTATGTTAAGTGAAATAAATCAGACAAATAAAGACAAATACTGTATGATACCACTTATATGTGGAATATAAAAAATACAACAAACTAGTGAATATAACAAAAAAGAAGGAGACTCAACAGATATAGAGAACAAACCAGTGGTTACCACTGGGGACAAGGAAGGGGTGAAAGGCAATATAGGGGTAGGGGATTAAGAGGTACAAATTATCATGTAAAAATTAAGCTACACAGATATACTATACAACACAAGGAATATAGCCAATATTTTATAATAACTATAAAAATAAAATGCATACAAAGTTACTAAAAACACTATGAGCAACTCATTTTAAATTGGGGATTGCCTTTAATGGGGGAAAAAGTTGAAAAGGAGAAAGACCAGTGGTGAAAAAAGGGAGAAGTAGTTATAAACCATACTGGAAAATCCACTTGGGTAAGCAAAGTAGATTTTTTTTTTTAATCTAGGTTTCCTAGATCTTCCCTTATTCTTTCAAGGCTGGATGAGAAGGCTTTCAACATTATTAAAATGGCAAATACCAAAAAATAAAAATAAAAATAAATTTTTAAAGAAGGGACTTCCCTGGTAGTCCCGTGGTTAAGACTCCATGCTTCCAGTGCCGGGGGCATGGGATCCCTGGTCGGGGAACTAACATCCCACATGCTGTGCAGAGCAGCCAAAAACAAATAAATAAATAAAAATGAAAATAAATAAAATGGCAAATGAAGAAGGATAACGGGATGATAAACTGCAGATAAGCCCGATAAATCAGTAACTGGAAAGCCAGCAGGCAAGTAAACTTGTTAACTAGCATTTTTTAAGGACCACCGTACACTGGCCTATCACTGCATAAAGTAGCAGGTTAGCTGTTAGATTGCCACTGGAAACCAGTTACATACTTTAAATGCTTCCCGTCGAGTACATGCTGCCAAACCCTTTGCATATCTGACTTCAGTCTCCAGTTTGATTAGTTTAGAGCCGAAAAACACAAAAGCGCCCTGCACTCCAGAGACTATGTGAGTACCTACGGCACAGTAGACAGCTCAAGGAACAACCTTCGCAGGCCCGTACTATCTATGGGTGTTCTTTGCCCAAATGGCATTTTAAAACACCAAAAATTGATTGAGTTAAATCATTTTGTAATCGGAACACAATGCCTTTCTCAATGCGTTTTTCTGAAACTCTGAAGCAAGGTGACGATAATTAAAATGATATTCGGAAACAAGTAAGAAGCATCTAAATAAGCACAGACACACAAAAAGTGACAAGAGCAAATGTGCTACTGTCTCGCATCTGCCAATGCAGTAACTGTCCAGCTAGGCACTCTGACTAAAAAGCAGTAAACTAAATTTTTTAAAAATACATGAAATCAAGTTTTACTGATTGCCCTTTGAAAAAACTTTATCAGTTACTCAAATATTTTAACATTTTCTTTCACTTATAAAACTTACATTATGGATACACGCAAAAACCTTTTTTGATGTGATCAGAACATAAGCCCTTAGCAAGCAAAAATTCAATGACTGAAATAGCCTTTATCATATTTTTTTAAATAAAATTATTTATGGTGTGGCCAAAAGAAATAGAAGTACATAGGCTTAAGCCAGAATATCACACGCACACAAAAAAAGCCAACATTAATATCTGCTGTGCCAGCTGAATTCAAATTAACCCAATTTTACATGTTAATTAAACCAGCTATTTTCTTCTTATTGTATTTTTGCTTCTTAAATAGTAGAGTCTACAAGTGGTTCCCAACAGATTTGTTCCAATAACAATGACGTATTCATTTACTTCTATTATGACCATACAATACAGTAACTGAGCAGTAATTTTTCACAGTCAATTACATGTGTGGTTCTTTATGCTTAAAAATGCTGAAATAATGTATACTACAGAGCCATATGCCTGAATCTCTAGTCTGTCTGAGGCAGTTGCCTGGGTAACACATTTTCTCTTTGGTTTAGCATAACCCTTCGTTGAATATCATTAGGTGTCATTAAATAGCAAACATGAACATGAACTTCAATACACTACTTAGAGTCATTTTACACATGTAAACAAGTGCTCCATCATTTATAAGAAGCTTAAAATAGATTATGATTTTCTGTATTTAAGACCATGAAAAAGAAATCTTAAAAGTGCCTACGTGTTGATTCCAAATTGAATTTGCAGAAATTTCTCTTATATTAACAAGAGAACTCAGACCAAGTTTCAGGGGCAACACTTCTCATCTATATAGTCATAATATTTCAGTGCAAGCAAAGAAGGCTTAGGTTTTTAAATTTTACTTTAAATTTACTCAAAGTTGTAAAATAACTGCATCAATTCCATCTCAGACCATCAAATACTTTTACTCTCATTTCTAACAAGGAGAGAGAAAGCACTCAAGTTCGGTAACAAAATTAATTTAAAGAATAAGATCCTTAAAATCAAGGCACATAGTAAGAAAGAAAAAGTATGGGATAAATCATGCACTATCTAAAATATTTTAAATTTAAAAATTTAATGATGTGTTCTATAGTTTAGAAGTGGTAATATGCAGTTTATACAGCATGTTCTAGAGCAATGCCTGCATGAAGAATGGCAGCTGTCCCCAATAATCTCCATCAGCCCTCCATCCAATGCCACCCCAAATACGCATCCTTGTCTAAGAAAAACAATGTACTTGGCCCCACAAACATAGTCTCAATGCTTCGAGTCTCCTCCTCCCCACCCACATTCCCAAGCAGATTATCGCTCCTAAACCGTGGAATTACGATTTTCTGAGACACATCATAACTCCATGTAAGCCTAATCTCTCAGCCTGTAAACAATAACAACTTGTCCTCTCTCACCTGCATCACAAAGGGCCCATAAATCTGCAATGTTAATTTTAAAGGACACATGCAAAAAGAAAACGAATCATCAAATGGCACGGCCATCTCTAACGTGCTTTCTCACCTTTCCCAGAAAAGGAGAAAGGCAGGCTCCAAATCGCTGGAAGTGGGGCTGGGGGTACTGATCAAGTAAGGTTCAGGAGGCAGCCCCAAAGCTGTCCTCAGTCAACCTAAGAGTAAAGAGACAGCTCGGCCAAGAACAAATAAGTTCTTAGTTGTGAGGCTTGAGGTACCAGAAATAACTATGATGATGAACTGGGATCTTTTTTCTCCTTCCCACATCTGTTTCCTAATTCAAAATGAGGAAGAAATGGCCACACAAAATGGAATGACTTAGCCTCAGGTGCCATGCTTACACCTCCCACTGCTCCACAAATACTCACGTAACTGAATAAAACCTCAAACACCATGTTCAGTCCAGGGGCTGAGGTGTGGTTGGCAAGGAAAAAGTTATTTGATATTAAATGTATACCCCATTTTGGTTTCAACATTCTGCTCTGAAATGAGGTAAATCATGAGAAACAAACTGATAGCACAGGTAAATCTTTAAGCAAAACATGTTCAAGATATACTGGGATCAGTACAGATTCAGTCGCATCTCTGATGCCTCTATAACGATTCATGTTCTAAATGATTATCTAAGACACTCTAGGATTTCAAATGAAACTTAAAAATTAAAACTAAATTGTATAAACTGTCATTGCTGAGAAAAGTAGTCTAAAAACTTAAGAAACATTACTAATGAGAATTGAAACAAAAAGCATTTTCTGCTTACAATATTCTGATTAAGTAGTATTTCTGGATTTTACCCAATACGTACAATAAACAGAATGCTATTTCCACCCCTATCCTCGATACAGATTAATTTAAATTTTACTACATGAACATAATTCACTTAAGAATTGGCACAAGATCTGGTAAAGAAAAATGTAAGTTTTTCATATTTAATTATGTTTTGCTATACAAATAATCACTAACAAAACACAATAAATACACCTATTAACACAGGCCACCCATGAACGTAGATTCTCACTAAAATAACCAAAAGCATTTATTATAGCTATGTAAGCCTGCTCTACTTAGGTTTATAGTTTATTTTACTCTCTGGAAGAACCTACATAAATTCCAAAAAAAAGGCAAGAAAAATTTTCTGTCCAATATGTTGCCCCATCCTATTCTATACTATCTCTGCATTCATTAACAAGTCCTATTTATAAAGGTCTCATAATAATAGCAAGTTTTTTTAAGCAGGCAATTACAACACAGAATAGGAATTGTAAAAAAAATAATAATAATCAAAATTAGAAACTGTTGGGAGTACTTTTATATTTTTGCAAAAGCAAATTCAGCTACAAGACTTTTGAGACTCTTTTGCTTTTTCTAGGTACAATTACTGCTAATTGTGGAAAAGCAACATCAGTATTTTAATGCTTTTTCCTTAATTGGTAACTTTTATTTCCTGATTTAAATTAAAAAACAAAACAAAACTCTAGAAGAAAGCATTAATCAGGAAATCATAAAGCCACAAAAAGAGGTTTTCCATGTTCAGCGAATCCCAGGTACTTTCAAGGGAGGTTTTCCCTTGATGGAAATGCAACCCCCTTAGTGAATTTGTAAAAATTGTATTCTAAGTTAATAACTGGAAGAATGGTGTGAACTAAAATCTATTAAAAGAGGAGAGATGTGGCTGCATTTATTCGACTCTGCTGAAGAAAGCTGTGACTCACTAGACCATAAGCAGGGAAGAGAGAGGCAGAGACAAACGGTCCCCAGCTAGCCAACTCTTTGGCCTTCATAGGGTGCTGAAGGGGAGGGGCAGGAGTCTCAAAAGGATGAAGAACCTAATCATACGGGTGTTTTTCTAAATACAAAGAACCGCTCACAGTAATTTTACAAAAACAAGAATGACCCCAGACTACTGTGGTACCAGCCTATTTGGAGAGGATAAACGTGAAAACAGGATAAGAAAAAAGATTAGCTAAAAGTTTCAGCACCTGTTACAGAGAGAGATGGCATAAAATGTCATAGAGTTCCTAGGAAAAAATGAAAACCAGGGGTTTTAATATGTTGAATTTCAATATGGAACCAGAAGACAGCCTGAGAGTTCCATCCCCTTATCAGCTTGATAATCATACCTCCCACACTCATAGCACTTTGTGTGTCCAATCCATTCAAATTCATTCACTAAATACAGAGTGCTCCTGTGTGCCAGCCGCACCGTCTAGGATCTGCAGGTTCAGCAGTGAGCCAAGCAGACAAAAATCCCTGCCTTCCTGGAGCTTCAGCCAAGTGTGTGTGAGAAGGCAGAGGGGGAGACAGTAAACCAATTAATAAAATCCTTATGTGACAAGATAACCACTATGAGATACACTGCCCTATAAGGAGAAAGGTATGTTGGGGGTACAATTTAAAACACCACGTTCAGGTAAAGCCTTCCTAAGAAGGTGTCATCAGCACGAAGACCTACTTCTTGGGGGAAGAGGAAGTGCGCAGGCATTGCGGTGAGACTGAGCATGGTGTGTTCACGGTGCAGCAAGAAGGCCACTGGGGCTGGAACAGACTAAGTGGGGAGAGGAATTGGAGGAGATGAAGTAGAAGGGTAAGGGAAGGAGAGAGTGGGCACAGTAAGGCCTTGCTGGCCACAGTAAGGACCGTGGCTTTTACTTGGAGTGACATGGGGAGCCATAAAAGAGTGTGAGCCAGAGAGTAACACGACCCAACTTAGGTCTTAATAGGATCACTCTGGCTGCTGTGCTGAACAGGCTGCAGGGAAGCAAGAATAGACGCAGGGAGACTTGTTAAGAGGCCATTACAATAATCTCAGCAAGGGATGGTCATGCCTCTCAGCAAAGGTGGTAAGAAGTGGTCACCTTCCGGATACAGAGTAACATCCCTCCATAATGCTACAAATGGAATCAAAAGAACTAAATCATGTAAAATGAAGAGTCACTTTATTGGGAGTTCAATTATTCACCAGGAATGAATCCACAGAACTAGCCACCTGGGGGCCATGTGCCAATCACCAGCTGTGCTGAGCCTGAATTTGCACCATTACAGGGTGAATTAGTGACACTTTTAATATTTTCCCTTTTTTCTTTTTGCTCATTTAATATAGTTTTCTTTTTGAAAATGTACATTTAGATGAACTTGCAGAGAAAATTCAAATGAAGCAGGGACTTCCCTGGTGGTCCAGTGGTAAAGAATCCACCTTCCAATGCAGGGGACGTGGGTTCGATCCCTGGACGGGGAACTAAGATCCCACATGCCGCGAGCCACAACTAACTGAGCCCGCGTGCCTCAACTAGAGAGCCTGCACGCTGCAACTACTGAGCCCGAGCACTCTGAACCCTGCGCGTGACAACTAGAGAGGAACCTGTACGCCACAACGAAGAGCCAACGCCACAATGAAAAGATCCCGAGTGCCGCAACTAAGACCCGATGCAGCCAAAAAATCAAGGAAAATAAATAAATAAAACAAATATTTAAAAATAAATAAAAATAAAATGAAGCAGAACTACAGTGGTATGTACATTTGCTATCCTGCTTCCCCTTTTAATCATCTTTACCAGCAGCTGGTTCATTGCCAACTTTTCTGGTGTAGGTTGAACATGGGGTCTATGTTAGAAATCAATCTGATGAGTCTTCTACTAAGCATCTCTTGGTGAACTCCTGGATGGGAACTGGTTACCACAAAGGCCAAGGAATGATTAGAAGCTTGAAATTTTCAGGGCATCCCCTATTCTCTAGAAAGGGCAAAAGGTAGTATAGCCATTTTCACAATGTTGATTCCTCCTATCCAAGAACATGGTATATCTCTCCATCTGTTTGTGTTGTCTTTGATTTCTTTCATCAGCATCTTATAGTTTTCTGAGTACAGGTCTTTTGCCTCTTTAGGTAGGTTTATTCCTAGTTATTTTATTCTTTTTGTTGCAATGGTAAATGGGATTGTTTCCTTAATCTCTCTTTGTGATCTTTGTTGTTAGTCTACAGCTACGTGTGAAAGAATGAAATTAGAGCACTCCCTACCACCACACACAAAAGTAAACTCAAAATGCATTAAAGACCTAAATGTAAGGCCGGACACTATAAAGCTCTTAGAGGAAAACATAGGCAGAGCACTCTTTGAGATAAATTGCAGCAAGGTCTTTTTTGACCCACCTCCTAGAGTAATGAAAATAAAAACAAAAATAAACGGGACCTAATGAAACTTAAAAGCAGGGCTTCCCTGGTGGCTCAGTGGTTAAGAATCTGCCTACTAATGCAGAGGACACAGGTTTGAGCCCTGGTCTGGGAAGATCCCACATGCCGCAAAGCAACTAAGCCCATGCACCACAACTACTAAGCCTGCATGCTACAACTACTGAAGCCCACGTGCCTAGAGCCCGTGCGCTGCAACAAGAAGCCACCACAGTGAGAAGGCTGCGCACCAGAATGAAGAGAGTAGCCCCCGTTCACCGCAACTAGAGAAAGCCCACGTGCAGCAACGAAGACCCAATGCAGCCAAAAATAAATTGAATAAATAAATTTATTTTAAAAAAAGAAACTTAAAAGCTTTTGCATAGCAAAGGAAACCATAAACAAGAAGAAAAGACAACCCTGAGAATGGGAGAAAATATTGCAAACAAAGCAACTGACAAGGGATTAATCTTCCGAAATATACAAACAGCTCATGCAGCTCAATAACAAAAAAAAAAAAACCCAATCAGAAAATGGGTGGAAGACCTAAATAGACAGGTCTTCAAAGAAGACATACAGATGGCCAACAAACACATGAAATGATGCTTAACATTACTAAGTACTAGAGAAATGCAAATCAAAACTACAATGAGGTATTATCTCACACCAGTCAGAATGGCCAGCATCAAAAAATCAACAAACAATAAATGCTGG
Organism: Globicephala melas; assembly: GCF_963455315.2. Classification (NCBI taxonomy): domain Eukaryota; kingdom Metazoa; phylum Chordata; class Mammalia; order Artiodactyla; family Delphinidae; genus Globicephala; species Globicephala melas. Next base: position 58,991,929 of record NC_083322.1, read on the forward strand.
AGAGGGTGTGGAGAAAAGAGAACCCTCTTGCACTGTTGGCGGGAATGTAAATTGATACAGCCACTGTGGAGAACAGTATGGCAGTTCCTTAAAAAACTAAAAATAGAACTACCATATGACCCAACAATCCCACTCCTGGGCATATACCCAGAGAAAACCATAATTTGAAAAGATACATGCACCCCAATGTTGATTGCAGCACTATTTACAATAGCCAGGACATGGAAGCAACCTAAATGTCCATCAACAGAGGAATGGATAAAGAAGATGTAGTAAATATTACTCGTCCATAAAAAGGAACAAAACTGGGTCATTTGTATAGACATGGATGGACCTAGAGACTGTCATACAGAGTGAGGTCAGAAAGAGAAAAACAAATGTTGTATATTAACGCACATATGTGGAATCTAGAAATATGGTATAGATGAACTTATCTGCAAAGCAGAAATAGACACACAGACGTAGAGGATAAACGTATGGATACCAAGGGGGGAATGGGGGGGTGGGATGGATTGGGAGATTGGGATTGAGATACATACACTACTATGTATAAAATAGATAACTAATGAGAACAGACTGTATAGCACAGGGAACTCTACTCAATGCTTTGTGGTGACCTGTATGTGAAGGAAATCCAAGCAAAAGGGGATATATGTATACATGTGGCTGATTCACTTTGCTGTAGAGCAGAAACTAACGCAACACTGTAAAGCAACTATACTCCAATTTTTAAAAGGGGGGGTTGGGATTAGAAATGGAGTTTAACTGATCGTGAGGCCTCCATAAAAATTTCAAAAGTACAGAGTTCAGGCAGCTTCTAGATTGGTGAGCACATGACAGGGCTGGGAGGGTGGTGTGCCTGAAGAGGGCACGGAAGTTTTCAGATTCAGAATGAACTACACTACTGACTTTCCTGGGTCTCCAGCTTGTACATGGTGGACAGTGAGAGGTCTCAGCCTCCATGATTGCATGAGCCAATTCCTCCTAATAAATCTCTCCCTCTCTCCCCACCCCCAACTCCCCTCCCTTTCCTCCTCATCCCTTTATACAGTTGACCCTTCAACAACATGGGTTGAGAGGAGCCTAAACCAAGACGGTGGAGTAGAAGGATGTGCTCTCACTTCCTCTTCCGAGAACACTAGAATCACAACTAACTGCTGAACAATAATCGACAGGAAGACACTGGAACTCACCAAAAAAGATACCCCACAACCAAAGACAAAGGAAAAGCCAAAGTGAGACGATAGGAGGGGTGCAATCATAACAAAATCAAATCCCATAACTGCTGGGTGGGTGACTCACAAACTGGAGAACACTTATACCACAGAAGTCCACCCACTGGAGTGAAGGTTCTCAGCCCCACGTCAGGCTTCTGAACCTGGGGGTCCGGCAACAGGAGGAGGAATTCCTAGAGAATCAGACTTTGAAGCCTAGCGGGATTCGACTGCAGGACTCTGACAGGACTGGGGGAAACAGAGACGCCACTCTTGGAGGGCACACACAAAGTAGTGTGCGAATCAGGACCCAGGGGAAAGAGCAGTGACCCCAGGAGAGACTGAACCAGACCTACCTGCTAGTGTTGGAGGGTGACCTGCAGAAGAGATGGGTGGCTGTGGCTCACCCTGAGGACAAGGACACTGGCAGCAGAAGTTCTGGGAAGTACTCCTTGACATGAGCCCTCCCAGAGTCCACCATTAGCCCCACCAAAGACCCTGCAGGCTCTAGTGTCTGGTTGCCCCAGGCCAAACAACCAGCAGGGAGGGAACCCAGCCCCACCCATCAGCAGTCAAGTGGATTAAAGTTTTACTGAGCTCTGCCCACCAGAGCAACAGCCAGCTCTACCCAACACCAGTCCCTCTCATCAGGAAACTTGCACAAGCCTCTTAGATAGCTTCATCCACCAGAGGGCAGACAGCAGCAGCAAGAGGAACTACAATTCTGCAGCCTGTGGAACAAAAACCACACTCACAGAGAGATAGACAAGATGAACAGGCAGAAGGCTATGTACCAGATGAAGGAACAAGATAAAACCTCAGAAAAACAAGTAAATGAAGTGGAGATAGGCAACCTCCCAAGAAAGAATTCAGAATAATGATAGTGAAGACGATCCAGGACCTTGGAAAAAGAATGGAGGCAAAGATCAAGAAGATGCAAGAAATGTTTAACAAAGACCTAGAAGAATTCAAGAACAAACAAACAGAAATGAATAACACAATAACTGAAATGAAAAATACACTAGAAGGAATCAATAGTAGAATAACTGAGGCAGAGGAATGGATAAGTGACCTGGAAGACAGAATGGTGAACAGAATAAAGAACAGAATAAAGAAAAAAGAATGAAAAGAAATGAAGACAACCTAAGAGACCTCTGGGACAACATTAAATGCAACAACATTCATATTATAGGGGTCCTAGAAGGAGAAGAGAGAGAAAGGACCCAAGAAAATATTTGAAGAGGTTATAGTCGAAAACTTCCCTAACATGGGAAAGGAAATAGCCACCCAAGTCCAAGAAGCGCAGAGAGTCCCATACAGGATAAACCCAAGGAGAAACAGGCTGAGACACGTAATAATCAAATTGGCAAAAATTAAAGACAAAGAAAAATTATTGAAAACAAGGGAAAAACAACAAATAACATACAAGGGAATTCCCATAAGGTTAAACAGCTCATTTCTCAGCAGAAACTCTACAGGCCAGAAGGGAGTGGCATTATATACTTAAAGTGATGAAAGGGAAGAACCTACAACCAAGATTACTCTACCCATTAAGGATCTCATTCAGATTCGATGGAGAAATCAAAAGCTTTACAGACAAGCAAAAGCTAAGAGAATTCAGCACCACCAAACCAGCTCTCCAGCAGATGCTAAAGGAACTTCTCTACGTGGGAAACACAAGAGAAGAAAAGGACCTAGAAAAACAAACCCCAAACAATTAAGGAAATGGTAACAGAAACACACATATCGATAATTACCTTAAACATGAATGGATTAAATGCTCCAACCAAAAGACACAGGCTTGCTGAATGGGTACTTGTTTTTCAAGACCCATATATATGCTGTCTACAAGAGGCCCACACTTCAGACCTAGGGACACATACAGACTGAAAGTGAGGGGATGGAAAGAGATATTCCATGCAAATGGAAATCAAAAGAAAGCTGGAGTAGCAATACTTATATCAGATAAAACAGACTGTAAAATAAAGAATGTTACAAGAGACAAGAAAGGACACTACATAATGATGACGGGATCAATCCAAGAAGATATAACAATTATAAATATACATGCACCCAACATAGGAGCACCTCAATACATAAGGCAACGGCTAACAGCTATAAAAGAGGAAATCGACAGTAACACAATAATAGTGGGGGACTCTAATACCTCACATACACTAATGGACAGGTCATCCAAAATGAAAATATAAGGAAACAGACGCTTTAAATGACACAATAGACCAGATAGATTTAATCGATATTTATAGGACATTCCATCCAAAAACAGCAGATAACACTGTCTTCTCAAGTGCGCAGGGAACACTCTCCAGCATAGATCACATCTTGGGTCACAAATCAAGCCTCAGTAAATTTAAGAAACTTGAAATCATATCAAGCATCTTTTCTGGCCAAAACGCTATGAGATTAGAAATGTATTACAGGGGAAAAAAACATAAAAAACAAACACATGGAGGCTAGACACTACGTTACTAAATAACCAAGAGATCACTGAAGAAATCAAAGAGGAAATCAAAAAATACCTAGAGAAAAATGACAATGGAAACACGACAATCCAAAACCTATGGGAAGCAGCAAATGCACTTCTAAGAGGGAAGTTGACAGCTATACAAGGCTACCTCAAGAAACAAGAAAAATCTCAAATAAACAATCTAACATTACACCTAAAGGAACTACAGAAAGAAGAACAAACAAAACCCAAAGTTAGCATAAGGAAAGAAAGCATAAAGATCAGAGGAGAAATAAATTAAATAGAAACAAAGAAAACAATAGCAAAGGTCAATAAAACTAAAAGCTGGTTCTTTGAGAAGATGAACAAAATTGACAAACCATTACCCAGACTCATCAAGAAAAAGAGGAAGAGGACTCAAATCAATAAAATGAAAAATGAAAAAGGAGAACTTACAACAGACACAGCAGAAATACAAAGCATCCTAAGAGACTACTACAAACAACTCTATGCCAATAAAATGGACAACCTGGAAGAAATGGACAAATTCTTAGAAAGGTATAACCTTCGAAGACTGAACCAGGAAGAAACAGAAAATATGAACAGACCAACCACATGTAATGAAATTGAAACTGTGATTAAAAATCTTCCAACAAACAAAAGTCCAGGACCAGATGGCTTCACAGGTGAATTCTATGAAACATTTAGAGAATAGCTAACACTCATCCTTCTCAAACTCTTCCAAAAAATTGTGGAGGAAGGAACACTCCCAAACTCATTCTATGAGGCCACCATCACCCTGATACCAAAACCAGACAAAGATACTACAAAAAAATTAAATTACAGAATATAACTGATGAATATAGATGCAAAAATCCTAAACAAAACACAAACAGAATCCAATAACAACATTAAAAGGATCATACTCCATGATCAAGTGGGATTTATCTCAGGGATGCAAGGATTCTTCAATATATGCAAATCAATCAATGTGATACACCATATTAACAAATTGAAGGAAAAAAACCATATGATCATCTCAACAGATGCAGAAAAAGCTTCTGACAAAATTCAACACCCATTTATGATAAAAACTCTCCAGAAAGTGGGCAGAGAGGGAACCTACCTCAACATAATAAAGGCCATATATGACAAAGCAAACATCATTCTCAATGGTGAAAAACTGAAAGCATTTCCTTTAAGATCAGGAACAAGACAAGCATGTCCACTCTCACCACTAATATTCAACACAGTTTTGGAAGTTCTAGCCATGGCAGTCGGAGAAGAAAAAGAAATAAAAGGAATACAAATTGGAAAAGAAGAAGTAAAACTGTCACTGTTTGCAGATGACATGACACTATACACAGATAATCCTAAAGATGCCACCAGAAAACTACTAGAGCTAATCAATGAATTTGGTAAAGTTGCAGGATACAAAATTAATGCACAGAAATCTCTTGCAATACTACTGATGAAAAATCTGAAAGAGAAATTAAGGAAACACTCACATTTTCCACTGCAACAAAGAGAATAAAATACCTAGGAATAAACCTACCTAGGGAGACAAAGTACCTGTATGCAGAAAACTATAAGACACTGATGAAAGAAATTAAAGATGATACCAACAGATGGAGAGATATACCATGTTCTTGGATTTGAAGAATCAATATTGTGAAAATGACTATACTACCCAAAGCAATGTACAGATTCAATGCAATCCTTAACACATTACCAATGGCATTTTTTACAGAACTAGAACAAAAAATCTTAAAATTTGTATGGAGACACAAAAGACCCTGAATAGTCAATGCAGTCTTGAGGGAAAAAAGCTGAGCTGGAAGAATCAGACTCCCTGACTTCAGACTATACTACAAAACTACAGTAATCAAGACAATATGTTACTGGCACAAAAACAGAAATATAGCTCAATGGAACAAGATAGAAAGCTCTGAGATAAACCCACGCACCTATGGTCAACTACTCTATGATAAAGGAGGCAAGGATATGCAATGGAGAAAAGATAGCCTCTTGAATAAGTGGTGCTGGGAAAACTGGACAGCTACATGTAAAAGAATGAAATTAGGACACTCCCTAACACCACACACAAAAATGAACTCAAAATGGATTTGAGACCTAGATATAACACCGGACACTGTAAAACTCTTAGAGGAAAACATAGGAAGGACACTCTTTGACATAAATCACAGCAAGATCTTTTTTGATCCACCTCCTAGAGTAATGGAAATAAAAACAAAAATAAACAAATGGGACCTAATGAAACTTCAAAGCTTTTGCACAGCAAAGGAAACCATAAACAAGATGAAAAGACAACCCTCAGAATGGGAGAAAATATTTGCAAACGAATCAATGGACAAAGGATTAATCTCCAAAATGCATAAACAGCTCATGCAGCTCAGTATTAAAAAAACAAACAACCCAATCCAAAAATGGGCAGAAGACCTAAATAGACATTTCTCCAAAGAATACATACAGGTGGCCAAGAAGCACATGAAAAGCTGCTCAACATCACTAATTATTAGAGAAATGCAAATCAATAATACAGTGAGGTATCACCTCACATCAGTTAGAATGGGCATCATCAGAAAATCTACAAACAACAAATGCTGGATAGGGTGTGGAGAAAAGGGAACCCTCTTGCACTGTTGGTGGGAATGTAAATTGATACAGCCATTATGGAGAACAGTATGGAGGTTCCTTAAAAAACTAAAAATAGAATTACCATATGATCCAGCAATCCCACTATTGGGCATATACCCAGAGAAAACCATAATTCAAAAAGACACATGTACCCCAATGTTCATTGTAGCACTATTTACAATAGCCAGGTCATGGAAGCAACCTAAATGCCCATCGACAGACGAATGGATAAAGAAGATGTGGTAAATATATAAATGGAATATTACTCAGCCATAAAAAGGAACGAAATTGGATCATTTGTTGAGACGTGGATGGATCTAGAGACTGTCATACAGAGTGAAGTAAGTCAGAAAGAGAAAAACAAATATCGTATATTAACGCATATATGTGGAACCTAAAAAAATGGTACAGATGAACCAGTTTGCAGGGCAGAAATTGAGACACAGATGTAGAGAACAAACGTATGGATACCAAGGCGGGAAAGCGGCGGGTGTGTGTGTGTGTGTGTGTGTGTGTGTGTGTGTGTGTGTGTGTGTGTGTGTGTGTGTGTGTGTGTGTGTGTGTGTGTGTGTGTGTGTGTAATGAATTGGGCGATTGGTATTGACATGTATACACTGATGTGTATGAAATTGATGACTAATAAGAACCTGCTGTATAAAAAAATAAATAAAATTAAATTAAAAAAAAGAAACAATGTAAAACTCAATTTAAAATTTGAGTGGAATAGCAGAAAAAATTGGCTTTTTAAAAAAATTTCTTTTCTTTTCAACCCAATAAACTTCTGCAAACCTGCTAGTATCAGGATTCAAAAATCCAATTTTTTACAAAAGAAAAATCAGTTAATTTTTTGAATAACACAGTGAAATGGTGGGGGTCTTGATAGTGAAAAATTTCTCTATATATTTCACAGATCCAAGAATTTTAGATAATCTAGATAAATTGAGATGTCCATTCACTGAACTAATAATTTCAGTCAATACATTACAATTTTCTACTGTTTTCTACTCTTATAGTCTATGTAACTGTTCATATTTTAGAAATGGTATAAGGTAACTGGGAAAAGTTCTCTTTCCATTTATTAAAGTTTTTCAAATTGTTTTTTTCTCTGGAATCTTTGGTGTATATAAGACAGTTGCTAAATGTGACAATCTGTTACTGCCTGAAAGTAACGACTTTGGAGAGACTTTTATTTGGAAAAAAAAAACCAAAACAAAACATGGGTTGAACTGCTAGGATCCACTTATACATAGTTCCCCCACCCCAAAAGTAAATACTACAGTACTACATGATCCAAGATTGGTTGAATCCAAGGGTGCAGAACTGCAGATATGGGAGAAACGCAGGAACAGAGGGCCAACCATAAGTTATACTCAAATTTTCGACTGTTAGGAGGGTCAGTGCCCATAACCCCTGTGTTGTTCAAAGGTCAACTGCAGATATGCTTTATTAATTCTGTTTCTTTGGAGAACCCTAACTAAAACACACACACATGCACATATGCTATATACACTGTAGCATATACAGTAGTAAAGAACTCAAATACTACAGTATATACACACTATAGCGAGAGTTTACATGGCTGGTTTGGGGTATGAATGGGGAGAGAAATATGAACATGAATATGCATGCATACCAATTTATTTATATTTGGGGGAGAAACACCCTGTGGAAGAAAAATACAAAAACTAAAGGAAAAAAGCGTAAGCTATAAGGGGGAGGGTGGAGACAGGGGGAAGAAGACAGGCATCTCCAGCCAGACTTCTCTGAGTATACCTTGCCTCTATTATATAGTTGTGACTTAGGAAACATTTGTTTTATATATGCAACAATTAAATTAGATCTAAAAGAAAAAAAAGCAGTCCCTAAAAATTGAAAACAAACTGAAATGAATGAACCTAACCATATACATCAAGTTGGTGGCAAAACCGCACAGAGAAATGAATTATTTCAAATAACCTTAGAACACAGTATTTTCATTGTATATACTTAGTGGGATGCAGTCTAAGCACAAATAAAGTTGAAAAGAAATCTTAAGCTTCCTTCAGTATCTAACTGTCAGCATCAATACTGGTGTTTTTATTTTGAATATATCCTACATATTGCAAATATGTAATTCTGTGATGTTGCTGGTAATCAGGATTTTCAGTGAAAGAATAGAGATAAATTTTAAAAAATCAGAGACTAAACATATTTTGACTTTAATTTTGTCCATTTAACTTTGAAATACCAGTATAAACTGAAGATTTTTTCCTCCTTCTATCCACTAAAGCCTCAAAGCAGGTCTCTATATATAGCTGCCCATGAAAAAGAATACAGCTCCATGGATGTGTGGCTGAGTCCAGGTCTGGAGCAGGAAATACATAGAATAACATCCTGCTTTGCCACAAAGCAAGGAAATACTCCAATATTGATGGAGCCTATCAAAAAGGACAAAGGAGAAAATATAAAAAGGTTCCCACTGGCCAAAGATGAGATACATACAGTTGATTGAAACATGCCAAATACAACCCAACACAGGAGCACCGCAATATATATGGCAAATGTTAACAGACATAAAACGAGAATTCAACAGTAACACAATAATAGTGGGGGACTGTAACATCCCAGTTACATCAATGGACAGATCATCCAGACAAAAAAATCTATTAGGAAACACAGGCCTTAAATGACACATTGGACCAGATGCACTTAACTGATATTTACAGAGCATTTCATTCAAAAGCAGCAGAATACACAGTCTCGTCAAGTGTACATGGAACATTCTCTAGGATGAATCACATGCTGGGCCACAAAGCAAGCCTCAGTAAATTTTAGAAAACTGAAATCATATCAAGCATCTTCTCTGAACACAATGCTATGAAGCTAGAAACAGGATAAAAAAAAACTGTAAAGAAACACAAACACATGGAGGCTAAACAGTATGCTACTAAACAACCAATGGATCACTGAAGAAATGAAAGAGGAAGTCAGAACGTACCTAGAGGCAACTGAAAATGAAAAGACAACAAACTGAAACCTATGGGATGTAGCAAAAGCAGGTCTAAGAGGAAAATTTATAGTGATGTAAGCTTACCTCAGGAAATAAGAAAAATCTCAAATAAACAAACTAACCTTAACGTCTAAAGCAACTAGAGAAAGAAGAACAAACAGAACAAACTTAGTTTCTTTCTTAGGAAAGAAATCATAAATATCAGAGCAAAAATAAACGAAATAGGGACTAAAAAACAACAGCAAAGATCAATGAAACTAAAAGCTGGTTCTTTGAAAAGATAAACAAAATTGATAAACCTTTAGTCAGGCTCATCAAGAAAAAAACTATTTTCTTTTTATTCATGTGGGCCCATGTGGGAGAGGGCCCACATGAATAAAATCAGAAATGAAAAAGAAGTTACAACTGAAACCACAGAAATACAAAGGATCATAAGAGACTACTGCAAGCAACTATACACCAATAAAATGGACAACCTGGAAGAAATGGACAAATTCTTAGAAAGGTATAATCTCCCACGACTGAATCCAGGAAGAAATGGAAAATATGAACAGACCAATTACCAGTACTGAAACTGTATCAGTAATTCTATAACTCCCAAAAAGCAAAAAGTCCAGGACCAAATGGCTTCACAGGTGATTTCTACCAAAAATTTAGAGAAGAGTTAACACCTATCCTTCTGAAACTGTTCCAAAAAACTGCAGAGAAAGAAACACTTCCAAACTCACTCTATGAGGCCACCATCACCCTGATACCAAAACCAGACAAACATATCACACACAAAAAGCAGATTATAGGCTAATATCACTGATGAACACAGACACAAAAATCCTCAACAAAATCCTAGCAAACCAACTCCAACAATACACTAAAAGGATCATACACCTTGATCAAGTGGGATTTATCCCAGGATGCAAGGATTTTTCAATATCTACAAGTCAATGTGATACACCACATTAACAAATTGAAGAATAAAAACCATATGATCATCTCAATAGATGGAGAAAAAAGCTTTTGATAAAATTCAACATCCGTTTATGATAAAAACATCTTCATAAAGTGGACACAGAGGAAACATACTTCAACATAATAAAGGCCATATGTGACAAACATCAGCTAACATCACTCTCAACTGTGAAAAGCTGAAAGCATTTCCTCTAAGATCAGGAACAAGACAAGGATGTCCACACTTGCCACTATTATTCAACATAGTTTTGGAAGTCCTAGCCACAGCAATCAGAGAAGAAAAAGAAATAAAACAAATCCAAATTGGAAAAGAAGGAGTAAAACTGTCACTGTTTGCAGATGACATGATACTATACATAGACAATCCTAAAGATGCCACCAGAAAACTACTAGAGCTCATCAATGAATTTGGTAAAGTTGCAGGATACAAAATTAATACACAGAAATCTGTTGCATTTCTATACACTAACAATGAAAGATCAGAAAGAGAAATTAAAGAAACAAGCCCACTTATCATCGCATCAAAAAGAATACAATACCTAAGAATAGACCTACCTAAGGAGGCAAAAGAACTATACTCTGAAAACTGTAAGAGACTGATGAAAGCAATTGAGGACAACACAAACAGATGAAAAGATACATCGTGTTCTTGGATTGGAATAATCAGTATTGTTAAGATGACCACACTACCCCAGGCAATCTACAGATTCAATGCAATCCCTACCAAGTTACCAATAGCATTTTTCACAGAACTAGAAAAAAAATTTTAAACTTGTATGGAAACAAAAGACCCTGAATAGCCAAAACAATCTTGAGAAAGAAGAATGGAGCTGGAGCAGTCAGGCTCCCTGACTTCAGACTATACTACAAAGCTACAGTGATCAATACAGTATGGTACTGTCACAAAAACAGACATATAGATCAACAGAACAGGATAGAAAGCCCAGATATAAACCCACACACTTATGATCAATTACTTTACAATGAAGAAGGCAACAATATACAGTGGAGAACAGACTCTTCAACACTTCTCTTCAACAAGTGCTGCTGGGAAAACTGGGGAGCTACATGTAAAAAAATGAAATTAGAACATTCTCTAACACCATATACAAAAATAAGCTCAAAATGGATTAAAGACCTAAATGTAAAACTGTATACTTCATATATACTTTTATATATATATATAAACTTTTATATATATATACTTTTTAAAAATTTTTTATTATTTTCTTTTTTGTGGTACGCGGGCCTCTCACTGTTGTGGCCTCTCCGGTTGTGGAGCACAGGCTCCGGACGCGCAGGCTCAGCGGCCATGGCTCACGGGCCTAGCTGCTCCGAGGCATGTGGGATCTTCCCGGACCGGGGCACGAACCCGTGTCCCCTGCATCGGCAGGTGGACTCTCAACCACTGCGCCACCAGGGAGGCCCCTATATACTTTTATATACTATAAAACTCTTAGAGCAGGGGTCCCCAACAGTTGAGCCGCACAGCAGGAGGTGAACAGCAGGTGAGCGAGTGAATCTTCATCTGCAGCTCCCCATCGCTCACATTCCCGTCTGAACCATACCCTCAGCCCCCACCCCCCCATCTGTGGAAAAACTGTCTACCACGAAAGCAGTCCCTGGTGCCAAAAAGGTTGGGGACCACTGTCCTAGAGGAAAACATAGGCAGAACACTCTTTGACATAAATCATAGCAGTATCTTTTTGGACCCATCTCCTAGAGTAATGGGAAAAAAACCCAAAAATAAACAAATGGGACCTAGTTAAACTTAAAAGCTTTTGCACAGCAAAGGAAGCCATAAACAAAATGTAAAGACAACCTACAGTCTGGGATAAAATATTTCCAAATAATGCTACTGACAAGGGTTTAATTGCCAAAATATACAAACATCTCATACAGTTTAATATCAAAACAACAACAAAAAAAGCCCAATTAAAAAATAGGCAGAAGACATAAGTAGACATTTCTCCAAAGAAAACAGATGGCCAACAGGCACATGAAAAAATGCTCAATATCACTAATTATTAGAAAAATGCAAATCAAAACTACAGTGAGGTACCATCTCACACCAGTCAGAATGGCCATCACTAAAAAGTCTACAAATAATAAATGCTGGGGAGGGTGTGGAGAAAAAGGAACCCTTCTACACTGTTTGTGAGAATGTAAATTAGTGCAGCCACTATGGAGAATAGTATGCAGGTTCCTTAAAAAACTAAAAACAGAGTTACCGTATGATCCAGCAATCCCACTCCTGGGCATGTATCTGGAGAAAACTCTAATTCAAAAAGATACATGCACCTCAGCGTTCACTATTGTAAACAGTAGCACTATTTACAATAGCCAAGATGTGGAGGCAACCTAAATGTCCACCAACACGTGAATGGATAAAGAAGATGTGGTGTACAAATACAATGGAATATTACTCAGCCATTAAAAAGAATAAAATAATGCCATTTGCAGCAACATGAATTGCCCCAGAGATTATCATATTAAGTGAAGTAAGTCAGAGAAAGACAAATACCATATGAAATCACTTATTTGTGGAATGTAAAAAAATGATACAAATGAACTTATTTACAACATAGAAATAGACTCTCAGACATAGAAAACAAACTTATGGTTACCAAAGGGGATAGTGGGGGGGGGGCGGGAGGGCGGGGAAAGAGATAAATTAGGAGTTTGTGATTAACATATATACACTACTAAACATGAAATAATTAAACAGTAAGTTCCAACAGTACAGCACAGGGAACTATACTCAATATCTTGTAATAACCTATAATGGAAAAGAATCTAAATATATATATATATATGCACATACATATGTATGTATAACTGAATCGCTTTGCTGTACACTTCAAACACAACATAATAAATTAACTATACCTCAATTTTTAAAATATACCAAATGCATAAAAGCCCTTTGAGTTCATAATACTTAATATAAAAAAAGGCCCCCATTCCCACAAAAAAAATAACACACAACTCTTTGAACCTTCAGAAGCTATTACAACATCAACTCCTGATGCTGAAAATTGGCTCAGATGAAGGAACTAATTTGGTTGACTCCCATTTCTAACCCAGACCTCTCCCCTAAAATTAATCCAGATCCCAACATCTATCAGTCTCTGTCTCCAATTACATGTTTAATAGACACCTGAATATTATCACATCCTAAAGAATGCTTTTGCTTCTTTAGTTTTGCTTCCAAACCTGTTCCTCCCTCAGAATCCCCTCAGTCACTTAGATTGTTCCTTCCTATATCTCATATCCAATCTATCAAGAAAATCCCAAATCTAATCACTTTTATCATCTCCACAACTAGCTCTCTAGTCCTACTATCTTTTTTCTTTCTTCCACTCTTGCCCACTTCATTTTATTCTTTGCAAATCAGCTAGGGAGATCCTTTCAAACTGCTATTCTGATCACGTCAGTCCAGTGCTCAAAACTCTCTTTTGACTTCTCCCTCACTTGAAATAAAATACTACAGTACCTTTATAATCTGGCTCGTGGAGACCTTTCTGACTTCTTCCACTTTCCTGCTCATTACCAGCCTCTAATCAAACTGGTTTCCTTGCTTATCTCAAAGATAACAAGCACACTTGGGCTTCCCTGGTGGCACAGTGGTTGAGAGTCCGCCTGCCGATGCAGGGGACGTGGGTTCGTGCCCCGGTCCGGGAAGATCCCACATGCCGCGGAGCGGCTGGGCCCGTGAGCCATGGCCGCTGAGCCTGCGCATCCGGAGCCTGTGCTCCGCAACGGGAGAGGCCACAACAGTGAGAGGCCCGTGTACCACAAAAACAAAAACAAAAACAAAGAGGTCTTCCCGACCACCCTATCGACTGTAGTACCCCAGAGCGCATGGCCACTCACCATCTCCTTCCCTTGCACAAATAGATACAGACACCTGCCTCTCTATCACATATGTCTATTGGTTTACACTATTTGCTATATAAGAGTGCAATGTTTATCTGTTTTGTTTAGAACAGTGCCTGGCACATAGTTGGTGTCAATAAATATTTGTTAAATGAATTAATAAATCTGAAATTGACATATTTTTAAAGTATCCAGGTTCTCTCAGGTATAGAACACAAGGCCACGCTATCATATATCCTTTATTACAGAGACTCTATAATAAATAATATAAACAAATAATATAATAAAGTTTCTCTAGAATTTCTATGAAAGTTAAACAGTTATCTTCTTTCACCTCTTATTTTTCCAGACTGAAGATCCCCAAATCTCTACATCAGATTGCTATGGAAGCTTTACCCTCCAAAACCTTCATTAAAGTCTGAGAATCTCACTCTGTTTATTAGGAAGTGACTCATTGACAATTATGCCACAATCAAAGGGAAAGTTAACAGGCACTATCTCCTCACATTTCACTTCAGGAATTCCTCACAGCTTAAGGCAAGACTTTTAATTTAAGCAACAGCCACATCCTGTGTCAATGACACTGACATTTGTAGAGAAATATGTTTGCAAGTAGCCAGGAAACAGAGCTTACATTTGATTTCCTTTCCTTTAAAATCTTAGATTTGAATTTTAAACACCTATGGTACAGGTAAAGCAAAACCAGACAACCAAACAAGGCAAGGGGGAGGGAAGGAACAGTATTTGCTCTTCAAACATTTTCTGAGCATCCTGACATGCTGGGAAGAAGGGTTGGTATTTTCAGTTGGCCTAATAAAGGTGAGCCTTCTGAGAATACGGTGTGCACTGGTACTTTCAAGGTTCAGTCTGTGAGAAATAAAAGGGGAAGAGTATACCAAAAAGTATTCCTGGCCTAAAAAATAAAAATGTGAGGAATGTGAGGACAGTTTTCCCTAAGTTTGTGGGTGTGGATGACAGCTGGGATAGCTCTCATGAAGGTTTTAGGTCCACCTTAAGTTGGTCAAATAATCAGTCTTAGGGACTAAGAATTTTGCAAAGGGCATCACAACTTCTAAGCAAAGACATATGCAAAGTTCTCATTCAAAGCTCCATTTTTTTTTTTTTTTGCAGTACGCAGGCCTCTCACTGCTGTGGCCTTTCCCTTTGCAGAGCACAGGCTCCGGACGCGCAGGCTCAGCGGCCATGGCTCACGGGCCCAGCGGCTCCGCGGCATGTGGGATCTTCCCAGACCGGGGCACGAACCCGTGTCCCCTGCATCGGCAGGCGGACTCAACCACTGCGCCACCAGGGAAGCCCCAAAGCTCCATTTTTAATATTCTTCTCTAAACACACAAAGTTCCAGAGCAGACTGGGCACAAACCAAAGAGAACTGGGTCCAAATTCTAGTTCCAGCACTACATATATGACTTCAAGAAAATTATTTAAACTTTATGATTCTGCACCTCTCTCTGTAAGGTTAGGGTTGGCAGAGGTAAAAGTACCTATTTTAAGGACCTGTTATGAGGATTAAATAAGAGAAAGGGTGGAAACTGTTAGCACCAGATCTGGAACCCTATATGCGCTCGGTAACTCTTTGCTTCTTTCATCCTTTAATCTAACCATCTAGGATAAAAACATCAGCAGAGCTCTAATCCCACAGAATATTTTTGCTTTAAAAATTCTTCAAGTAATAAGACTGCCCCTCCCCAAGCTTCCTTGCCTCTCTACAAAGATCCCTATCTCCCAGCAGGCACAATCTGGAGTTCATCAAGACTAATCTCATTGTGCCCTTTATCCTGTACATGTCGACAGCAGCCCGCCAGCAGCCCCAGATTCCCCGCTTACCCTTTAACACCCACACCTAATCCCCACAGGGGCTCTGCACTTTCCGTATTCTGTCACCCACCATCTCCCAGAAACCCCTGCCCACTGTGCCCTCTCGAATTCACAGCACATGGTGAGCAAAATCTCATCCTCAATCCCATCTCTGAAGGGAACTCCTTTCAGAGGAGTCCTCTAAATATCCCTTCACCTGTTTGCTGTAACCAACACCTGGCTCTTCCATGCTTCTGAAGCAGCAAGGGGCTTTCCTCTGCAGTCCTGGGTTGCATCAAGCTTATAAGCAGGGGAGGTGTACTCCTTTCTTCCCATTGCCTCTCCCAGACCATCCCCCAATCCTTCCTTCCTAACCCCCAGTTTAAATACTCCCACCATATAGCTAGCACTCAGCACCCCAACTTGTTTCTATCACCTAATAACTCCAGATTCATACCTCCTCCCTAACATGTTTTAACTCCTGATTCATTGACATGCTCTCCAACCCTACTCCTACCTTAATTCTCAATATTTTCAATAATTTGAAACACCCAGGCCTCCCAATTACTTGAACTTGCCTCTTCCAATGATCTTTTCTCCATCCATTCTTGGTCACTCAGTCTGACGGTGAGACTCTAGACTTCTGCCATCACCAGTAACTGCAATACCTCCTTATTCTCAATTTCTTGCATCTCACTTTTTGGCCACTCCCTTCTAGCCTTCCTGCTCACTCCCTTCTAGCCTTCCTGCTCACTCCCTTCTATACCCCAACTTCAACAATCTTCAATCTCACTGAAATCAACAATTCACTGAGCCTACCACCTTCTCACTGCCTGCTATTCCGACGTCCTTTCTTTGCCCCTTATCCAGATTAAATCTATAGTCAATCATTGTAATTGCTCCCCTGCATGCCCTTACCTACTCTGGGTTAATCAACGGCCAAGCCCCCAACCTCGGTCATAGCCAACACTTCCTGCTCCATGCCAGCAGGTAAGCAGCTGGCCTCGGTAGCTAGAAAACAAACAGCCACACTAACTGGTCTCACTTTGAATTTCACGACCACAAGCCCTCAGGTGGGACCTCAAGTGGGTCCAACCCAGCAGCCACGCTGTGTTCCTTTATCCATTCACTTCTAAATGAATATGTAGTATATTCTCCTCTCTCCTCAAACTGACAACACCTCACCTGCATCCTCCGTCTCATCTATCTCCCAGAGAAAAACCAAGGAGATCAGAAGAAAACTTCCCCCAAATCCCACCACCACATCTATACAACACCTCTGCCTCATATAGTACCTTATCTTCCATTTTTCTAGCTCAGTATTTTTCAAACTTTCAAGTCTCAGGACCCCTTTACGTGCTTATGAATTATTGAGGATCCCAAGGGGCTTTTATTTATGTGGGTTGTACCTATCATATTTACTGTGTGAGAAATTAAAACTGATAAATTCTTAAAATATTAATTCATTAAAAAGTGAATAAGCCTATTATATGGCAATATAAATAACATATTTATATGAAAAATAACTATTTTCTAAAACAAAAAAACGTAGTGAGAGAAAAGCAGTATCATGTCTTTGCAAATCTCTTAAATATCGGACTTCATGGAAGACAGCTGCATTCAATCTGCTGTAATATGTTTTTCTGGTTGAAGGATATGAAGGATTTCAGCCTCATACAGATTCACAGTTAGAAAAGGAAGGAGCATTTTAATAGCCTTTTTAGATACTTGTGGATATTCTATGATACTACACCAAATCCCAACAAGGGATAGTTTCTTAAAGATTAGCTGCAATGTGGAATCTGAAACTGTACCAATGAACTTTTCCCACCTTGTTCCATTAAAATCCATGGGTCTATCTTGCACTTTGAATAGACCTTTGACTCATACGTGATTCTCTAACACCATGTACTGGTCAACTGGAAAAGATGTTTCCCTAAGTTATGCAGATCTTCCAAACGCTGGCACATTGCATTATACTATATTGAAAAACCACATTATTACTATCACCACTAATTATATCAGAAAAGGCTTTAAGTATCAGAAGGCTGTCCCGTGAAAATTTTAATTCTCTCAAAAGGTGTGTTCCATTTAAAAAATGACTAACTCAGCGAGCACCTGAGTTGCTTTTCCTCTGACAACCATCACAGGACAGTAACCAGCAGTCTTTATGGATGCTTCCCATTTAGTCACTCAGAATTTGTAAGTGACACGTATTCAAGCGTGAGATTTAATAAAAAATCAGTCATTTTTACTTCTTCAAGGACACTCTGAAACAGAACTGGCATCATCGTTTCTACCATGATTGTGAACACATGTGAGTGAAGCATACGATGACCACTCATGCTGCTGGGCTTGGGGTCGCTGCTGAATCGGTGCTAACCAGCAGTTCTATAAACCGTGGCTTTTAAGACCATCAGTTCAAATACAACAGGACAAAAAAAGGCAGATGATGTCTTAGTATTTTTATGTAAACAGTTTGGAACCCACGGACTCCTTAGAAAAGTCTCTGAGACCCCCGGGGGTCTACTAACCACACTCTGAGAGCAGCTGTTCTAGATGAACTTTCCATGTTACCACAAGAGGCCACCTCCCTCTCAGAATGTATCAGAATTTCCTCCTTTTCTCTCCTACACTGTCAATTCTCCACTCTCTGTAGTCATTCCCATCAGCATGCATTACACTGCCCTCTACCCATTTTAAAAAGACCCTCCCTTTCACCTCCCTTCCACCTCCAGCTATGGCCCATTTCTCACCTTCCCTTGAAAGCAAAAGTCTCCAAATGAGGGCCTGGCTTGGTAAGTAGAAGGGGGAAGAGAAGGAGGGCTATCCCTACATATGAATGAGGAGTGAAATCAGCACCTACTCACTAATCAATGCTTTCTGGAATTAAGAAGAAAAATAAACCCAGGCACCTGACACTCCTAAAGGTTTTCTAATATACCAGCGACATAATACAAACCTTTTTAAGAATTCTTTTTAATTTACTCTGCACAGACAGCGTCTAGCCACCACATTGCATGCCCCCCCCCATGATTTCAGACATCAAATATTAACACAAAGTGAGTAATGCAAAAAGAAAGGGGGTTAATCAGACACTTTGAGAGAAAGAAAAAAATGACACTGATTCAACGAGAGCTGCTAATGAGGCTTTTTGTTTTGGGAGATTAATTTGGGAGTCTGATGACTAAGAAGAAAATTTAAGCTTCTCAGGTGACTGCTGTTGATTAGTACCAATTTTTTTTTTAATTAAAGAAATGCCTTTGCTTAATTCTACAGTTTATGAATTTCAGGTGTTTATCTGAACTCTGTGTCCACCCCAGTAGTGTAGAAAACTTTCCTCATTAGCAAACTGAAAGACCTCCTCTTATTGATTCTGGATTGTAGTTGACAGATGATGAGCATTTCAGACTGTGAACTGCTGATGTTTAAATACATTATCCTAATACTCTTTAAGCATTGCCAATTGTAAACCTCATTAACTCCCAGCATGCAGCCAAGGCCTGGATTTCATCGCGACAGCCTCGCAAAGTGAAAACAGGTATATAAAAATGCTTTTATCATCAACAACATTATTATATCCTCCTTCACCTTGTGAAGTATTTAAAGGAGCTTTCTTTTCTCCTTCTCAGAAGGATAAATAGCGAACATAGGAAAGGCAGAGAACACACTTTATATAGCCACACATTTTAAAACCTGAGATTTTTTTTTTTATCTTTTCTTCTTTGACACCCTTATTCCTCATGCCTCAAAATGGGAATTGTCCCAGGATTGATTCTCTGTACTCTGAAAAGACTTATTTGTGGATGACGATTACATTATCATTTTGATTCAATGAGAAATAGGGGCTGACAAGGTGTTAAGTTGAATGCGTCAGCTTGTCACTAAGAAATCAGGATTTCACTTTTGTGTATGATTGAAATTTTTCATAATTAAAATGTCCGAGAAAAAGAACAAAGAAATCAGGATTTCTGAAATTCCCTTTCTCAAAAGAAGAACCAACTTTTGTTTTTGCGTGGAGTGCGAAGAGATTCCACACTTGAGATGGAAAATAGCAATCCTAGCAAACAAATTAGATACCAGAGCTGCCCAGTGCCCACCCCACACAGACAGGGGTCGGACCTGTAACAGGCAGAGAGCATCTTGAGCCCAAGAGGCCAGGCAGCCAACACCTCCGGCTTATTCAGGCCATGCTTAGTCTTTCCACGTGAGACCAGGTACTAGTCAAATTGCTTTTGAGCCCCAGCCTCTCTAATGAGACTTCAGTTAATGAACAACAACTAGAAACAAACATGTTGGTGAAGCTCAAAGGGACACACACACACAATTTATTTTTCCCTTGCTCTTAGCAGATAGCTATGTGAACGATGTATTAAAATTGCAGTTAAAAAAGCTTCATTCCCATTTTAAACAAAAACGTAATGACAACCAAACGTAAAAGATATCTCAAAAATTATACCGACAAATCCAACATCTCCCTCCTTCGAGGCTCAGAAAACCCTCCTCACCCAGAGGTCCACCTACAAAAGGCTTCCAGGCCTGGGCACCCTCCAGGAACTTCACAAACTGATTAAACTCACCATTAAATCTATTAAAACAGTGGAATGCAGGGAAATCTAAACACAACAGGCTATTAGAAGGGAGAGTAAGGACTGGTGAAATCAAAGAATATTAACAGCGAGGACCACGTTTAACAGAGGCAGATCGTGCCAATCCCCAGACTCATACGATCCTTCGATGGCTCTCCATTGCTCTTACGACAAAGACCCCCAATCCTTAATATGAAGTACAAGTTCCCACACAGTCTGGCCACGGCCTACCACCAACCCCCGCCCCCCATGCCCTGCACCTTCCATGCTCCAGGCCTGCCAGCCCCTGCATTTCAGAATGTGACTTTGCAGCCACTGTTCCCTCTGTCTACAATGTTGTCCTCTGTCGCCCACCTCTTGTCACCTTCCCAACTCCCATGGCTCAAGTGTCACTCAGTGGAAGTCTTTCCTGACCTCCCAGTTGGCATGAAGCCCCCTTTGCTATCTCTCACACCATGTCTCTCCTACACAGCACCCATCACAACATCAGTTCACATTTATTTGTGCTTCTCTGATTAACACCTGTCTGCCGCACTAAATTAGAAGCACCAAGCAGGCAAGCACTTTTTCCCACTCGACATGGTATCCTGCACATACAGAACAGTGCCAGGCACAGAGATGAGGTTCTCAAACAGCTGCTGAATGACTGAGTGGACAGGCCTCCACAAGATTCTCCCAGCGTGGAAGGCTGACCAAGCCACAACCTCATGAGTCATTAAATTAGCGTCAAGAGGGCTGCAGAAAAACAAGGTCCCTTTGCCAACAAGTCCATAAGTTCATGCAGTGCACAGGTGTTTTACCTCCACGCTAAAGATCAGCCCAACACTAAACAGAGCTGAAGCCTTCCAGAAAGGGCCATCCCTCAAGGAGACAGTCTACAGCAGGGGTCTCTGCCTGGAAAATGCCTGGTTCTAGCCAAAAGCTACTACTGAAAAAAAATGCTCCCTTTCGGTATTAGGCTGGTTGGTCTCTGTCCCCCCAAAATTCTTCACAACTACAGGCCTTCTCATTACCCAAAGAAAATACCTATGTGAGGGTACTCATTCCCTAGGGCTGCTACAGTCACTGACCACAAAGTGGGTGGCTCAGCACAGCAGGAATTCGTCCTATCACAGTTCTGGGGACCAGACATCTAAAACCAAGGTGTCAGCAGAGCCATGCTCCATCCAAAGGGAGATTCTTTAGGGAAGAAGCATTCCTTGCCTCTTCCAGCTTCTGGTGGCCCCAGGTGTTCCCTGGCTCGTGACCCCATCACTCTAATCTCTGCCTCTGTGGTCACAATGCCTCCTGCCCCTGCCAGTGTTGTGTCCTAATCTCTTCATCTCAAGATCCTCAATTTAACCACATCTGCAAAGACACTCTTTCCACAAGGTCGCATTTCCAAATTCCAGGGATTATATCTTGGTATCTTCAGGTGGCCATAATTGAGCCTCCCACAATGAGCAACCTAGAATTTGAACTAAAGCTTCCATTTCCCAACACTCCTGGGCTTTCATAACGTAAGGGGGGCAAAAACTTCTCAGTACATTTACCTAAGTTTAGTCAACAAATTGATGCAAAACAGAGGCCAGATATTGGACTAGACACTGGAGATAGTAAAATATGCAGGACCTGGACCTTGGACTCAAGAAACCACAGCTGGGGGACCAGTACTTAACTAAAAATGAGTATTTCAAATCACCATGACATCTGGGCCAGCACAGCTGTCATTATTTTTAAATCCTAAAGTTGTCAATTTACAAATAGCTTTTTAAATTTTAATAAAGTTATACACTAAAATCCCTCTGGCTAGTCAAGCTAGGAGATCACACCCGAAAAGAGCCTGACCAGGCTAATGGCACGTCCTCCAGCACTTCCTCATTGTTCATTCAGCGTGTGCCGTTGTGCTTTTGTGGGCCACTGCGTGGCTTCTGTCATGTAATTTTTTCAAGGAACAGTAGTTGATTTGGGAGGATGATGTGTGACTTGTGGAAAGGTAAAGGAAGGGGAAATGAGGGCATTCACCATTTTACACTGAGAAAAGATGTATGATTATATCTATTTTTGAAGTAAATACTGTGGAGCTGCGTGTCAGGGTTAGGGAAAATAGCACAGGAACATCTGCATGGGTCTTAAACAGTGGTCCTATGCTACTAGCTCGGTCAGCTTAAATACCGGAGACAAGTTCTTCAATTGCTCAGTCCTTCTGGCAAGAATTATCACAATACATATGGTGAGCTATAAAATATTTCTACCCTTAGACCCAGGAATCCCTCTCTTAGTTCTTTCTAAGGAAGTAATTAAACAGAGGGAAAAATGTCATATACATGAAGATATTCACTCCAATAGCATCTATTATAGAAAAGCAGAAACTGAAATAACTCTATAAGGGCATGATTTCATAAAGTATGGTATATTAATCTGACAGAAAATGATGAAGCTATTTAACACTGTTCATATGAACAGCATATGGAAATACGAAAATTGATACAGTCGAAAAGATTATAAAAGAGAATTACAATTAAAATGAATTCAAATTATGAAAAACATTGATACAGGTTAACAAATTATGGAAGATACTAAAAAATTCAAAATATCTGTGGCAAGCTGAGAAGGTTATGGGTGATGGTTTTCCCTTTTCCCTGAGCTATGCACTGTCAATACTGCACAAAAAAAAAAAAAGAAAGAAAAGTTAGTCATAGGGCAAAGGATTGAGACCATTTAAGATTTTCTCTGTCACAGTAAAATGCTAAGGTTTAAGATAATAAAAAATCATAAAGAAAATGTCAAGTTAAAGAGGATTGTGAGATTATGAGAGAAGAGGCAGCTCAGAACAGTGGGAAGGCCTAGGACTAGAGCCAGACAAGCCTGGGCACCTTTTGGTAGCAAATTGCTTGATCCCTCAGTTCTCATCTGGGGAATCAGGAAAAGAAAGCCAACGTTTCAGATTTGTTATAAACTCTTGAAAAAACATACATGTTATGTTACTTTATATATGTTAAATGCATGTTACATTGTTGATGTCTAATGAATTTAAGCCTCTATTTTTGAAGAGTATATGTAAAAAGAAATAGGAAAAGCATGTGTGTTAATGGGGGTGGGATGGAAAGGAAGCAAAGTACATTACAAGATACTACAATTATACAAAATTAATGCATCTAGGAACCAAAATGTTCACTGAAAGAAAGAGGTACAAAATAGAAGAGAAGGAAAACTCCTGTAAATGTTCAATTTAAATAGAAAATATCATTATGAACTTTTTAAAAGTATATTTCCCAGCTCTTTCCACTGAAAAGTTACCCTGGTAACAATGAGCCAGTGCTTAGCTCCTTGTTTCCAAGCACCAGTCCCAAACGAAAGGAACCAGGACTTCTTTGAGAAAAGAGTAATTTCTCGGTCAGAAGCAGGACAAATCCAAAGCGAGCCTGGAACATCTTATTTACCAAAAGCAAAGAGTACTCAAAGGCTGAGGGTACAAGCCAGCTTAAAGGGACTCCCACTGACCTCACTGGGACAATCTGAACAACTCAGAGAACACAGTAATAGATTATAATGGACTGAATTTAAAATAAAGAATTCCATGAGTTTATACTGATATAAAAAATTAAGAAAGAAAGAAAAGGGAGTGAAGAAAGCTTTTCTTTACTGAAGAATGGCAGACAACAAATAGAGGACAAACAGTTAGAAAAATCACTACTTTTCAAACATCAATGTAATAACTGATTCAGAAAAGGATCACCATGGATGCCAAAACGAGTGGGTCAAAGGCTGCTTGGAAAACAGGATACCCATGGTGTCATCAATGCCGGGATGAGGTACCTCCTGAGGAGATACAAAAGGTAGTAGAATCTTTCCTAACCTGCACCCAAAATCTATCATGAATCCAAGTCATGAGGAAACAATCAGACAAGTCCAGAATGCGGGACCTTCAATGAAATAACTGGACCTGGGTTTTAAGTCAATTTCATGAAAGAACAATAAAAGGCAAGGCTCTGTTCTAGATTAAAAGATATACAACAACTAAATGTAATACAAGAACTTTGATTAGATCCTGGATTTAAAAAACAAAAAGCAATGAGCCATTTGAGGTGGGGAGTGAGGGGAGAGATCTGGTACATTTTTAAATAGACTGGATATTATATATTTCACACCATTGTTAATCCTCCTAAGTATGATAATGGTAAGAAGAATGTTCTTATTCTTAGAAGACAAACACTGAAGTATCTTGATGCCTGCAATTTATAGTTAAATGGTCCAGCCAAAAGAGGAAATGTGTGTGCATGTGTAGAAAGTGTACGTGTAAAAAAAAAAAAAAGAAAGAAAAAAGGCACACAGGTGTTAAAAATGTTAACAGTTGGGCTTCCCTGGTGGCGCAGTGGTTGACAGACCGCCTGCCAATGCAGGGGACACAGGTTCGTGCCACGGAGCGGCTGGGCCCGTGAGCCATGGCCGCTGAGCCTGCGCGTCCGGAGCCTGTGCTCAGCAACAGGAGAGGCCACAACAGTGAGAGGCCCGCATACCGCAAAAAAAAAAAAAAAAAAAAAAATAGTTAACAGTCAATCTAGATGAAAGGTATCTATTGGGCATTCACTGAATTCTTTCAATTTCCTGTAGCTTAAAAATTTTAACTATCAAATAAGAAAAAAATGATCTTAAACATTGAGTCTGATAATTCATATTGCACATGAGCTTGGTCACACTTCTTCTGAATCTTGTAAGCACAGAGTATGTGGAAGCAACCAAACTTTACTCAAAAAAAAAAAAATATATATATATATTTGCTAGAATAAATCTGTGTTCTGTCTAGCTTTAGCCTGAATGGACTACTGTGAAATATACCTCTGCCTCACCCTGCACCTCACCAGAGAGGTCCTGTGAGGGAAGGAAGACCTGCTCATACATGACATTCTCCTATCAAGCAAAGAATCCCACCTTGGGGGGGTAGAAAACAGAAGTAGCCCAAGTAACTGCTACTGGAACAGAGACAATATAATCCAGCAATCTGCCAGCATATTACAAGACGTATAACTGCCAATTTCCTCCGCACTCCCCTCTTTGCAAGACCTTCACTTTAGAGGAGGTTACTTCCATGCATGATGGAACAACAGGTGCATAAGCAAGAAAAGGAAGGTGCTGGTAAAACTGAGGGCATTCGCACTGCAGCGCTGGAGTTTACTTTGTTTGCATCTCAAACCCATGCATGCGGGAAAATCAGACACAGGACCGACAGAGAATGTTCAAAGCTAAAGAACACCACCCCAGAATGGCAGGTGGTTTAATCTATCAAAGCGGGTGCTGGCACGTGGCAAGGCCAGATGGCTGGATCTACTACAGTTTATATACAGAAGGCTACTTTTTATATATTATACTTGGTTATTAGGGGACACTGGCGGTCGAATTACCAATATTTCAAGAGTCCAAAATTTTGCACTTAATGGTAAAAGCCAACTGCATTCTTTTTGTTTTGTTTTGTTTGCGGTACGCGGGGTTCTCACTGTTGTGGCCTCTCCCGTTGTGGAGCACAGGCTCCGGACGCGCAGGCTCAGCGGCCATGGCTCACGGGCCCAGTCGCTCCGCGGCATGTGGGATCTTCCCGGACCGAGGCAAGAACCCGTGTCCCCTGCATCGGCAGGCGGACTCTCAACCACTGCGCCACCAGGGAAGCCCCAACTGCATTCTTATACAACTTAGGAATGACTCATTTTTAAAAATGTAAACAGAAAAGACTGGTAAGGGAAAAAAAATCCAAAGGCATTTTGCAAAGTGTCCTATTTAATTTTAGATGGTCCAGTGTCTCTCTTCCAGCTTGGGCAGAATGCCCTTCTTGGGGATTTGGAATCATTATTCTGTCTGTTAGATTTCGAGCATTTAATCATATGTGACATTTAAAAGTTACTTGAGCAGAGAGAAAGACTGTAGAAAAGTTCACAGAGCTATGTTTTAAATTTACTCACAATTTTTACAGTGGCCTTCAAAAATACCAATATACTACATACACTTGAGTACATCTTCACACCATTCAACTGCAAGAGTTGTGAAACTATAAACAGTTGTTTAACCTATGTCAAGAAATACACATATAGAATCCCCAACTGTGATAAGAACACTGAAGGAAATGTTAAGGGTATTATTTCTAAAATAACGTATTAATTGTAATAGGGAGAGAAAATGCTCTTAAGAGATGGGAAGGTAAACACTGACTTCCTAATCATTAAAGCAACAGAAAGCTGTTTCAAACAAAAAACAATTAAACGAGATAATTAAAAATAAACATACCCATCTTTGGTCTGATCCACCACACCACTTAAAAGTTCCACAGTCTTTGGATTAGGCTGGCTTCCTCCAAAAATATTCAAATATCGAATGACGAAGTCATTGGGAGACATGAAAAATTCACCATTTTTTTCAATGTTTGCATACTGTTTAAAAAGAGAGAGAAAATATATTTTGTTCTCAAAAGTATATAACCAATATGTGAAAAAGCGGAGAATATTCAATGGATAAAATATCAGACATGACAATATACTCTTTACAAGGACAGTTATTTCCCATCGCTCCAAATAAAAAGCAAAACCCCATTAAGTTTGCCGAGTTTTATTTTTATACCAGCGGTTCTCAACTGCAGGCAGCTTAGCCTGACTGTCCAGCTTACATACACCAATGTCCCCAATAGCCAAGCACAACGCACAAGGACGAGCCTTCTCTGTACGTTACCTGACTTTCTGGGGTGGATTTCTCTAGCTCTGAGCTGCCTCTGTTTTCGCGTTTCCTCACAGGGGACATCTGGCAGTGTCTGCTGACAATTCTGATTGTCATAACTTGGGGGGAGGGGCAGAAGCAGAAACTGGCATCTACTTGGTACAGGCCAGGGATGCTGTTAAATACCCACAGTGCACAGGACGACCCTCCACCCCAATAACAGAGTCACCCAGCCAACTGTCGACAGCGCTGAGCTTGAGAAACCCAGGTTTACAGAAATTTAGAAGGACAAATTTTGTCTTGTTCTTTAGCAAGAACATACAGTTGTTTTTTTTAAAAAAAAGTAGAATTCTGAAATCATGAATGAAAACAACCCAATTCTTTTGCCCCCTTTCCTGTTTCAAAGGCAGTAACGTTGAAAAAAAAAAAAGGATAAGCTGGAGAGCAAACTGTTAACAACATGGCTGCTGGGAGATTTTATGGAAGCAGGTAAGAAATGCTGCTGTGGTTAGTGTCCTCTCCATTCTACAGCAGAAATGGTTAACAAGAATAAGGTGGTTGGATTTCCCTGGTGGCCCAGTGGATAAGACTCCACATTTCCACTGCAGGGGGCACAGGTTCAATCCCTGGTCAGGGAAGTTCCATGTGCCGTGCAGTGTGGCCAAAAAAAAAAAAGAGATTAAGGTGGCATGTCATGCTTTTTCACAGCGTCCCCCCAGGTCTTGCCTGCAAGACGTTCCAGTTCACATAAGTGGAACCTGCTCATTTCTGTTCTGTGGAGGACCGGGGGCTGTGGGAAACGCTGAGAAACAACATGGGGGTCACACATATCCCTGTGGAGCAGGGGAGGGCCTCTTGATCCTTGGGATCAAACAGTGATTTGGGGGGTGGAGAGATGAGGACCATGAACTACAAGAAGAGAGCTAGTTGGGTGACAGCAGCCACAGTGATGGGAGAGCACAGTGAACAGAGGTGCAATGATAGCATCTCTGTTCCCTCTGTAACTGCAGTTAATCCCAGTTAAAACTGTTTTAAAAAGTCACTTGTCGGGGCTTCCTTGGTGGTGCAGTGGTTAAGAATCCGCCTGCCAATGCAGGGGACATGGGTTCGATCCCTGGTCCGGGAAGACCCCACATGCCGCGGAGCAACTAAGCCCATGCGCCACAGCTACTGAGCCTGTGCTCTAGAGCCCGAGAGCCACAACTACTGAAGCCCGCGCACGTAGAGCCCATGCTCCACAAGAAGAGAAGCCACCGCAATGAGAAGCTCGCATGCCACAACTAGAGAAAACCCACGCACAGCAACAAAGAACCAATGCAGCCAAAAATAAATAAAAATAAATTAATTTTTAAAAAAGTCACTTGTCATTTCTACATTTCAGTCATTCCAATGTGGGATAAGCTCTTGGTTAGATACTCAGTTATGAGCTTTAGAGTCTGTCGGGCCTGGGCTGCAGAGAGCTCTGCTTCTGCCTCTGCCTCTAACCACCTGGAGGGCCTCAGGTAAGTAACTAAAGCTTTCTGGGCCTCTGGCTCCTCACCCGTAAAATGGGGATAACAACACTACCTGCTCTTAAGGTTGATACTAGAAATAAATGAACAATCATGTAACGCACTTAGCACAATGCCCTACACACAACAGGTATTTTATAAATGATCTAGATTATTGGTTTTTGTTTAACATTTTTTAGCACAGTACAAAAGAAAAGCTCAAAGACAGCCCACTAATCCTACTATTCTTCAGTTAGCAATGAATTTGGCTTTTTGCAAACGTAGAAGGATTATACTTTGATTTTCCTAACTGAGGCAAAATAAGACTGAAATATAAAGGAAATGTCACTTCTAATTACAGCAATCCTATGATTTAGAATTATACCTATGTTTGCTTATAGTAGTGAATAATTTATTTATTTAAAAACAGTTTAATTTATTTTAAAAAGTTTAACTCTTCTCCCATCAGTAGACATTATTAGATTATTGGATTATCTCCAGTTTTGGGTATTTTTTAAAAAGCTAGGGTAACCAGCTTTGTATGTAACATTTGTGCAAATTCCTGACAAATTTCAAAGGCTAGGCTCCCGGAAGAGAAATTGTTGAGTCAAAGGAGAGCATCTTTAAGGGTCTTGATACTTATTAACACACTGCTCTCCAGAAAGACTGTATCAATTACAGTCTCACCAACAGTGTGAGAACATAGCCTTTTCCCCCTTTGTCTATCATACTTGTTGTAAATATTTTTCGAGTTTAATATTTTTATATAATTGAGGCTGTAGATTTTTATCTCCTTTGCAATTTCTTCCATTACTTCTAAGTTCAGAAACTAGTTCTTCCTCATCTCAAGACTAAATATTCACCCACGTTTTCTCTTAGCTTTTCTTGAATAGGTTTATCTTTTACCTTTAAGTTTCAGTACATTATTGGTACTTTGTTTTTCTATGTGGTCTGAAAAAGTATCCTCCACCTTGAGTCTTTTCTACTTACTCTCTTGGTTGTCCTAGGATCATACATCAAATCATTCTCTCTTCCCCCATTTAGGATGTAATGTTTACCACATACTAAATTATCATATGGTCACCAGGGAAAGGCTTGGCAAGCAAGTCCATCTTCAGTACCACTTCTGATCGGTCGTCAATGGCTTCCTAAGGTCAAGATGTACTCTGACCAAACTCCATGGGAGAATGCCAGGATGGGCTGACAGCTCCTGTCATCACTACAGCAGGAAATGTTTCAGGTCTATCCTAGGCATTGACCTGTCTACTCTTGCAAGATTACATGCATCTTAATTGCTATAACTAGAGGGAAAGCTCTGCCAGGACAGGACTTTTCTCCTTTCTCACTGCTATATCCTCAAGTCCCAGACTGTCGCCTGGCAGAGAGTGAAACATGTTCAATAAATATCTGCCGAATGAATGTGAACTTACAAAACAGAAATAGAGTCATGGATGCAGAAAACAAACTTATGATTACCAAGGGGGGAACGGGGGTAGGGATAAATTGGGAGACTGGGATTGACATATACACACTACTATATATAAAACAGATAACTAATAAGGACCTACTGTATAGCACAGGGAACTCTACTCACTACTCTGTAATGACCCACATGGGAAAAGAATCTAAAAGAAGAGTGGATATATGTATATGTATAACTGATTCACTTTGCTGTACACCTGCAACTAACACAACATTGTAAATCAACTATACTCCAATAAAAATTAAAAAAACATTGCATTACTTTTCTCCTGCAAGTCTTCTTGGCCATAATCACGCTTTGATTTTTCCCCAAATGATCTTTAGAATCACTGTCAAGCTACCGACCCCTAAAAAAATTCCACTGAAAATGGAAATTAAAACTACAATGCGATACCACTACTCATACACAAGCTAATTAAAAATAAATAACCAATGTTTGCAAAATGTGAAGCAAATGTAACTGGTGAAGCACTTTAGAAAACTGCTTGGCAATATCTACTATAACTGAACATACACGTAAGCAGAGACCCAGCAATTTCACACCAAAAAACAAAAACCCCATGCTTTAGCATTTTAATGTCCACAGCAATATTATTTTGATAAGTATGTTGTCATTTTGTTACTTGTTTTCTGGTTGTTTTGTATTATAGTTGTTCTCTGTTCTTTTCTTCTTCTTTTAGTCTTGTCCCTTGTTGTTTGATGATTTTCTTTAGGGATATATTTGTGTTCCCTTCTCTCTATAGTTTTTGTGTATCTACTGTAGGTTTTTTGATTTGTGGTTACCATGGAGTTCATATATGTTGACCTATAACTATATCTACTTGTTTTCAACTGATTAAGTCATATAAGTTCAAACACATTCTAAAAGATCTACATTTTCTATTCCTCCCTGCCACATTTTGTTTTGAGGTCATATCTTACATCTTCATGTCTATCTCTTAACTGTTTATTGTAGTTTAGTTAATTTTACAATTTTTGGCTTCTAGCCTTTATACTGGCTTATTTAAGTGGCTGATCTACAGCCTTTACTATATACTTGCCTTTACCAGTGGGATTTTTCCCTTCCTGTAATTTCTTATTGGAGCTTTTTCTTTTTCATTTAAAGGCGACCCTTTAATGCTTCTTGTAAGGTCAATTTAGTATTGATGAACTCTTTTAGTTTTTGATTGTCTGAGCAGCTCTTTATTTCTCCTTCAATTTTGAATGATAATCTTGCTGGGTAGAGTACCCCAGGTTGTAAGTTCTTCCCTTTCGGCACTTTAAATATATCATGCCACTCCCTTCTGGCCTGCAAAGTTTCTGCAGAAAAATCAGCTGACAGCCTTATGGCAGTTCCCTTGAATGTGACTTTGTTTTTCTCTTGCTGCGTTTAAAATTCTCTACCTTTACCTTTTGCCATTTTAAGTGTATGTCTTGGTGTGGGTCTCTTTGGGTTCATCTTGTTTGGAACCCTCTGTGCTTCCTGTACCTGGATATCTGGGAAGTTTTCAGCCATAATTTCATCAAAGACCCTCTCTACTCCTTTCTCTTTTCTCCTTCTGGGACCCCTAAAATGCAAATGTTAGTACACCTGATGTTGTCCCAGAAGTTCCTAAAACTATCCTCACTTTTTACAATGTTTTACTTTTTGCTGTTCTTATTGGGCAATTTCCATTACTCTATCTTCCAGATCACTTATATGTTCTATATCACCTCGTCTCTTGTTAATTCCCTCCAGTGTATTTTTTTTTCATTTCAGTTATTATATTCTCCAGTGCTGGCTGGTTCTTTTTTTATATGTTCTAGTTCTTTATTAAAATTCTCACTGTGTTCATCTATTCTTTTCCCCCGTTAAGAGTCTTAGTACTAATGCTTTGAACTCTTTATCAAGTAAATTACTTATCTCTGTTTCATTAGTGTTTTTTTCCAGGCTTTTTCCCTTGTTCTTTCATTTGAAACGTTTTCCTCTGTCTTCTCATTTTGTTTAACTTTCTCTGTCTCTATGAAATTAGGTGAAACAATTACCTCTCCTGGCCTTGAAGGCGTGTCCTTGGAGCATCCACATGCAGTCTGCACGTGCCCAGTGGCTTTGGTGGGACAGAAAGATCTGATGTGAGCACGGGCTGCGTCTTCTCCAGGGTGTACTGGCAGCTACCGCCTTGGTAGGAGGTGGAGCTGGAGTTGGAGGGGCTAGAGCCAGAGCCATGTGCAAGCCAGGGCTTCTCCGCTCAGTGGTCATCACAGCTCTATTGGGGGTGGGAGCTGGGTTTCTCTTGGGTATGACAGCAGTCTCTGCCTTGGTTTGGGACATGGCCAGGGCCTGAGGGCTTCAGGGGTGCATTTCTGTGCGGGTTTCACTCTTTCCCCCATGTGTGTACCTTGGGTAGAGGCTGGATTGGGGCCAGAGGGGTTGGATCGGGGCCACAGCACTAAGCTGGTCCCACCCCACAGCAGCATTATTTTGAATAGTGAAGAAATGGAAAATAACTCAAATGTCAACAGTAGAATATTTAAATGAACTGTGGTATATTCACACAATGGAATAAATTAATACCAACTACACACGACAACATGCATGAATCTTACAAATAAAGCAGGAGTGAAAGAAACTAGACACAAGAATACATATTGTGTTATTCTATTTATATAAAGTTGAAAACCAGGCAAACTAATACATGGTGTCAGACAACTAGTTACTCTTGGAAGGAGCGGGTATTAACTAGGAAGGGCGTCAGAGGGCTTCTGAGGTGCCGGGCACCTGGGTGTACTCACTTTGTGAACATGCATGGAGCTGGACATTCATGATTTGTGCACTTCACTTAACCCTCAAGAAACAGTTGACATTTAAAAATCTCAGATATTTTACCTGCCTCATTTTTTTAGAGGTGATAAATCATCCCTTAAATGTAAGAACATGTTAATTTGGACACAAAGAACACAGTTTTCTGCAGTTTTAAAAATCAGCTCATCACCAAGGCTGGGGTGGTCTGCCTGTGATTAAAGTAAACATGTCAAAGGTTTTCCTTAGATTGATGGAAAGAGGGTCCCTGTCAGGGGAGTGGACTATACCTTACAGCTACCACATCTTTGAAATGTTATTTAATCCTTCTTTGGTAATAGATTTTACAAATGACCTGAAGCTTCTCTCCCTTACAATTTTTGGAAGTTTTAATATGATTAAACATATATACTTACAAAATGGGAAGGCTTTTAGGATTCCTTGCACAACCTAGTATAATACTAATTGTGACGGTTAATTTTATGGGTCAACTTGACTGGCCAACAGGTGCCCAGATTAATCACTGTTTCTGGGTGTGTCTGTGAAGGTGTTTCTGGATGAGAGTGACATTTCAATCTGTGGCCTCAGTAAAGTGGATTTTCCTCCCCAATATGGATGAGCTTCATCCAATCCATTGGGGACCGAATAGAATAAAAGGTGGAGGAAAGAAAAATTCACACCTTTTATCCTTCCCCATTGCTTGAGCTGGGACCTGTCTTCTCTGGCCCTCAGACTGGGATTTACATCATCAGCTCCCCTGGTTCTCAGGCCTTCAGACTGGGACTGAATTACAACACAGGTTTTCCTGGGTCTCCAGCCCGCAGACAGTATATCATGGGACTTCTCAGCCTCTAAAATGGATGGTGTGAGCCAATTCCTCACAATAAATCTCATTAGATAGATAAATAGCTAGAGCTAGAGCTAGAGATATCTCCTACTGGTTGTTTCTCTGGAGAACCCTGACTAATAAGCCAACTGTCAACATAAAGACGCACCACCACACCCAATGAATACAGTAGCAAAGGAAAGGAATGTGTCACTACACTGTATGCTCAGAGGCCAGGGGGCCTAACTGGCCTGCTCACCACTGGTTAAACAAAATAGTCTATCAACTGTGAACACACCAGAACTATAATCATCCAGCCACCCATGTTTGCCACAAATCATTCACATCTGAGGGCTGAAGGGCAAATTCTCCTTGACTGTTTTCTAGCCACAGAGAAATGCTGTGCACACCTGATCACTACGTCTGACCATTCTTCACCCTGATTCCCTGTTATAGGGGTGGAATAAAGTATAATTAAGAATTTGCATATGGATCAAGTATTTTATGTTATTAAGGAATTACTATTAATTTCATTAAGTGCACAGTGATATATATTATGGCCATGAGGGAAACTGTTCTTATTATTTGGAGCTGTATGCCAAAGTATTTTGGCTGAATCATGGTGACAGCTAACTTACACTGAAATATATCATTAAATACATATATGAAACTATATGACAGATATTAATTTAAATTAAGCGGTGGTTATGTGGGTGTTTACTGT
This sequence comes from Globicephala melas, assembly GCF_963455315.2. Classification (NCBI taxonomy): domain Eukaryota; kingdom Metazoa; phylum Chordata; class Mammalia; order Artiodactyla; family Delphinidae; genus Globicephala; species Globicephala melas. The sequence continues at coordinate 59,026,464 of NC_083322.1, forward strand.
ACTACTCTATTTTCTGTATATTTGTAAATTATAACAAAAAATTTTAAATACAATTATCACAAAGTTAATACAGAAAAATATGTTACTGTTGATAAAAATTTAAAAGAAGATACAATTTTTCAACTAACAAGTTGGCAGAAAGGTTTTTTACTGCTGCTGCTGTATTTTTTTAAATAATCTGAGTTGACGTCATAATGTGGAGAAATGAAAACTTCCATACTCCCAAAAACGTGTACTGATACAATCTTCTTGAAAGGCAGTCTGCCAAGAACCAAAAGCCTTAAAGTGTTGTAAAGTGTTGTAAACCCACTCTTTAATCCAACGATGCCACTTCTATGAATTTATCCTAAGAAAATGCTAGCTATATGCAAAAATGTAGTTTCAAGGGTATTCATTACAGTGCTGTTAATGACAGCAGAGAAGACAACTAAACATCCAATAATAGGGAGTGGCTAGATAAATTATGGTAAAACAGCCATATACAGTAATATGATAGCAATAAAAATAATGCAGAAATGCTTTCAATTATAGGAAAAGGTATTCATAACATCTTAGGTGAGGGAAAAAATGGATACAAAATGGTATTTCCTGTTAAGGAAAATAATTATATTCATATACAGAGACAAAGAAACAGGGAGAGGGAAATGGATACATGTATATATAAACATATAGACATAAATATATATGGATCACAAGTTACATTTCTTTATACACATCTGCCTTTTAAATTTTCAAAACATAGGAACTGTTTTGTCATAAGAAAAAAGTTTTTCAAAGAAGGAATTATTTTTCCAATTTTGCCTACAAACATTTTTTAAAGTATATATTATGCTTTTGTTGACAAAGAATAAACGATCGGTCATTTTCAACCAAATCGTCCTTCAAAATGTCTTTAACTTGCCCGTTCTCCATTCTCCCTGCTACCAAAACCCTCATCAAGTTATTAGGGTCTCACACCACAATTACATCCGTCGCTGCCTAACCCATGGTCTTGCTGCACCAATCAAATCTCAGACCCACACTCCATGTCGCTGGATAACTCAGAAAACCTTCAATGGCTTCCTATTGTTTAGCAGAAATAGCAAACTCCCAATTCTCTTTCTAATTTTGTCACCCACACACTGTAATACTTGGCAGACTCCTTGGCACAGAGTTGAATTTAAATAAACATTTGAAGAATGAGCAGGAATCCTTCAATCTGGAGGCTGTTTGCTCCCAAACCCACCTCCAGGCCTTCCCTTCAATGTGGTCCTGTTTCCCAGAAGCCTCGGCTGCCCTCCTCAGTGCCTGCCCAGCTCCCACGCGACCCTGGGGCTCCACAAATTCCCTCTCCAAGGAGCCTTCTCTGACCTCTCCCCACCACAGGGACTGCTCCCTCCTCCCATTTCCTGTGGCATTTGCTTTAACCACAAAAGTGACCCTTGACTGTGCTGACTTAAGATTTTTTTTTACCTTCTGCATGCCTGTAAATCTGGTCTCCTTTTTCTGCACATCCCACTCACTGCGAATTTCCATGGGGTTTTATTTAAACTGTAAGCACTCAAATACACACCTGTTTAACATGAAGCAGCACAGAAAGTGTTAGGCAGAGGAAAACCCCACGTCAACGTTTAGGTTAGAAACAAAACTGACTACACCTAGACCTCAACTTCTACATCCAGACAAAACATTACCAGCCACATATCACTAGAAAAGCCTGCATAAAAAAATTCAAACACCTTAGGCTGGGGATGCTTTATGCCAAGTTCCACCCTGCCTACCATTCTAGTACCATTGCCTAAGCCCCTATGCTGCAGGCCACTGCCACACCTGGAGCTCTTAGAGCTCTTTGCTTTGGTCATGCTATTGCCTTTGCCTGGAACGGTCTTCCTTTGCTCCACAACCCTCCTCCACCTTCTCCATCTGATAAATACCAGCTCAAATATCACCACCTCCCGCAACTTTTAATGACCCTCTCTAGGAAGATGTAATTAGCCCCACATCATCTCCCTGCTAATTAATGCTACATAATGCAGATCAACCATATTATTTTTTTACACTTAAACACACACACAGTGAGATAGTTAAGGGCAGGAGCCATGATTTATGCATCTTTATATCCCCAACACCTGACACTGTACTTAACATACAGTAAGCAGCTTCAAAAAACGAAGTGGAATTGATTTTAACTCTTTTCAAAAAACTAAAATAAGCCAGAATTGGGCCCATTTTAGCCCACCAGGACCCCTCTTTCCTTATCTGTTTTGGTTCTGCTAGCTCTCTCTGCTCTTCACAGCTGCCACTCCCCTGTTACCAGCACATCTGGTCCAAAGGGTACAGTGAAGCTTCTCTCCACCTCCCCTAAGCTACAGAAGAATCATCTAACTAGTTTAGCAGAGAGAAAGTTGGGATATTTATAAATAAGGAAAGTCAGGAAAGAGTCATAGAAAGTCAGCAAAGCAGTCAGGTTTACAGCATGCTCACTGCTGATCCACGCTTAACTGAAAAGCCCAGCCCCAGCAGAGACACGCCTGGTCCAGCCTCCAGGCGCCTCTCTCCCTATTCTTCCCCCATAACAGCGTCTGCGGCAGAGGGTAAACAAGAGCTCCTCAGCGTGCGGAGCCAAGGTGGATTTGTGTTGGTACCACACTACCCAAGCCTGATGAGATCATCCGAACCTCTGCCAGATCCACAATCCCTTCCAGAAACTGCTGACCACTGTTTTCTTCGGGGACAGTTGCCCCACATCATCCTCTCGGACTCTAAGTCATATGGAACTCTCACTCAAAAGCCACGTAGTCCCAGCCACGCCAAGAGAAGGCAGCACTCCCCTATCTGGCCCCAAAGGTTCCAGCCCAGCCTTCCGGCCCGCTGACGCAGAAGCCCCACAGGTGGCTCTCCAGAACTCTGCAGGGACTGCTACCCTGCTTGGGTCTACCTGACCAATCTCATTTGTCTGCAGTAAAGACTTGCCTGCTACTGAGATGTGGCAGCTGGAAAAAAGATACGTTGTTCCAAAGCAGAATCTTAACCCAGCCTCACCAGCCACCACGTGCCATCAAAGGGTGGGCACGGCTTTTACATGGAGCCTTTGCACTGGATCACATCAAAAGACCAGTAAGTACCCAAGATGCACCATCTCCTGACACACTCTAAGTTGTTCCCATTTCCCGCCAGAAGGATGCCCACAGCTATTGCTGGTTTAGAAGATGGGAAGTACACAGATCCTGAGTTCAAGGAATGATGATGACTTTGCCAGCTAGAGTTAACCAGTTGTATGCATCTCTCTAGGCTCCTTAGCAACCCACTCACGTGCTCTTCTGCAAGTGGTCTTCCAGAATTACCTCATGAGAGTAGACCTTAAATATATACCTTTAAAATGTCTATGGTTCACTCATACACACCTCAGCCCAATCGTGGGGGGCCCAACGTGCACAGCAACAAACACTAGTCTAGGTGAGAAGGAAATGTGTTTGTTTTCTGGACTTTCGTTATCCAGAATTCTTTTCCACCTTAGAATCTCTACACTGTATTGACCTTTCTGGGCAAAAAACAAATTTATAAAGAATTCTGCTTTCTTATATATAATACAATCCACCTTATACATTTTTTTCTCATATTTTGCTCATATTTTTAACCATTTTCTCTTGGAGTCCGTCTCTTTTTTTGAATTATTTAATTTCAAGCATTTACTGAATCGATATCTGATGCACATCACGTGCATATCTAACGCATATCACTTTCAAATAAGTTTTTTCATTGAATCTTTACAAATTTTTATGACATTATGAAAATGTTCATATATCAATATACACAAAGTAGATTGAATAGTATAATAAACCCAATATTCCATTTCCCAATTGCAAAAATTACCATCATACTGCCCACTTATTTCTCCTACCTCACCAAAACTGGGTTATTTAAAAGCAAATCTCAGATATCATAATCTCATCTGTAAATACTTCAGTGTACATCTCTAAATGAAAAAGACTCTATAGTTCCCATATTCGGAATACCATTACCTGGCCTAAAAAATCAATTAATAACAATTCTTTAATATCAAATAATCCTATCAGTATTCAAATTCCTTGATTCCTCAATTTTTTAATAGTGACACAGTTTGATGAGGAAAGTGATGCTCACAGAATTAATAACTTCCTAAGCCATATATCTGACACACAGCAGTACAATAAGTTTCTCACTTGAAGGCTTGATCCTCTTTATATATAGCACAGCTACCTTTTCACCATGTTTAGAAAAGGTCCACGTATATATTTTTTAAAATTTTCTTTACAAAAGTGGCCTTTTCTTTCTTTTTTTAGTACTTCATTGCCAGTTAAATAACCTTAAAAGTGGTCCAGTGTTTGGGACCTGAGGTAGGCTTTTATTAGAGTATTAATCACTCAGTGCCTAATATCACAAAGTAGGTGCAAGCGTAAGAAACTAAGGAAGTAAACTTGTGTGCTGTCTGTTGTGATGTAGTATCTACTATTACTCATACTGGGGCCTCCTCAAGGGCACCACAGTTGAAGTAAAATGATATGATGAAGATGATGATGATAAGAGCAACAACAATGCTCTAAGGAGAGACAAGGCTGGTCCCCTTTGGATGAAAGAAGGATTACTAAGATGTTTACGAAGAGCTTTAAACTTCTTAGGAGGAAAAATATTAGTATCATCAAACTGCACAAGTCAACCCTGGAAAGGTAAATGGGTTGTGAGACTAAATCCCTCCCCACTCCGGAACAGCCCCCCCCCCCCCCCCCCCCCCCCCGGGCAACTCTGTTTCAATACCTAATACCGTGTGAGACAAAAGAAAGTAAAACATAAACAATGCAGCCATCACAAACAGTCGCCTACAAGTACCTGATACATTTTTAAAAATAGATATAACTGTAAAGGATCTCTTTTACACGTCTTAAGATACTTTGCGGGATTTTTTTTTAAATATAACAATGAAATTAAGAGCTGCTCAAAAATAATCTTCAAAGTTACAGAACACAAATCAAACAAAAAACAAAACAGATTCCTTTATACTGACCTTCAAAAATATTGTTCTAAGTTCGGCTGGATCTGCTCTCTTGGTTAAAGCCACCTATAAATAAACATAAAAATGTTTGTATTATTAGAACAAAGCTGAGAAATCAAGCTAGCAGACGGAAAGAAAATAAACTCCAGGTTAGAAATCAGTGGATTTCATTTTTACACTTAAAGCACTAAATTTCCCCATAGCATAAACTACTCTCTGGATTTTAAATTAAGACTCCTTACGTGGCTTCTAGAATGATAACATTCCGTGCAAGAAACCAGTAAAGCTCCTAATATGTAGTGTTTAATATATACCATTGTTTTTCCAAAGTGAGTAAGAAAAAAAGAAAAGTTGAAACAGATTTGTAACCACCTGGCATTTTAAACTACACTCCAGAGTGACCCACACCTTTCATAGGCCAATATTAAAGTACAACTTGTTCGTTAACTATGTAAGAGAACATAGTTCTTAGAGAAGTTAGTGAGCAAGGCAAACAATATTAACATAAGGGAATTACTTCCCACAGTTCCACAATGGACAGGTGTGAATGCCCAGCTATCTGGTCATGCCAAGCAGTCTCCTCCTCTCCCCTACTTTTAAGAAACCAGAAGTCTCCAATTATACAGCACTGAGAAATATAACCACTGTTTTGTAATAACTTTAAACGGAGTATAATCTGTAAAAAATGTTGAATAGCAACGCTGTACACCTGAAACTAATAATGTAAATCAACTATACTTCAACGAAAAAAAAAAGCCTAAGTCTCCATATGTATGACTATTATTTACCACATTCTAGAATACAAGGGGCTATGGTTAGCTTTCAGAGCAAAGTCTGACAGATTAGCTCAGAATAGGTGTTGTGCTTAATTCTCCAGCCCATAAAGTCCAAAAACATCATTGGGGAAAAAGAAGACAAACTTGAATATGGCTGCCCCAGGCCAACACAAAAGAGTCCTTATGTGGAACCAAACAGTAGGCTTATTCAGCGTCCCATCACCCCATCCTGCTGGCAAAAACCGTCAGGAGACTGAGTTCTCACCAAGCACAGCGTCACCCCACGATACAGCCAAGGAGGGGTTCCTGGAACCACCCCAATACTGGAGCCATGTCGCTATCCATGGGGAGATTTATGCAAATTGTTCTAAATCCTTTCTGTGTGTTTGAAAAGGCTCTTCTGAGACCTTTGGACAATGGGTTCTCTGTCTCGAAATATGTAACTGCCTGAGCTTCTTGGCCTGCCACTGTCAGGAATAATTTTATTAACTAATCACTGGAATAGGAGAGGTAGTTTTCCTGAAACCAGTTAGTTGGTCACCTTGTTTCCCAAAGCAAGACTGATAACTCTTAACTTCAGCTGAGTACTTGTAACCACCAATGCTATTTTTATCCAGAAGAATTTGTAATCTCTTTAAAATCCTCAATTAGTGAGTGTTCTTTGCTGTTCAATTAACGAGAAGAAAAGAGACTGCTAACCAACCTATGATTGATGATAGTGCTAAGAGTCTCAGAAGATCCCCTCCCTTTGGGTCTATATTCTGAGAAAGGTGGCGTAGGACAAACACTATTGGAGAAGATGAGCCAGCATGAAATGCCTCTATCCTCTCCTTTAAGAGCAAAGAAATTCCCTTCGAGTTCTACATCTCAAGACCGTAACAGTTTTTTAAAAGGCCTATGGTGACCCTCAGCACTTAATTGGGTTTCCTTTTAAAAAAGCGAAGGTAAGTTTCCACAAAGTGAACTATTCTTGCTCCATCTGAATAACACATCCTTTAAAATCAAATTAGTTCACCATGCCACATACTTCATAAAGCCTTCCCTGGGCAACACAGTTTCAGAGTGAACTTCCCCCGCCCTAAACTCCCACAGCGTTCTTTTACTTACTAATCCCAAAATGCACCACCAGGACTACACCTCTGTGAGAGAAAGAAAGCTTTCACTCTGTAACTCTCCCAGGGTGGAAGGCACAGGACAAAACAATCCATATAGTGGCCCAGCACTTTTAAGTCAGGTCACCTGATGTGTACAGAACACTTCATAGTTACAGTTAAGTTACAGTTACACTTAAGTTACAGTTAGACATGCCAGCGTTCTGAAGGGGTACTGAGATGGAGTCTACCTGGTGGCAAAACCAAGAGCTAGCAAGTTCTGTGAACTGGAAAAAGGGAGCCAAGAAACGTAGCCTCCCTTTTTAAGCCAACTCAGAACACCTGCTCAGCAAGTGCACGTTCCATCACCTGACAATCCTTAGTTCATTGGGCTTCTCAGAAGATTCATGAAACTCTAGATTTTTTCCAAAAGGCTGATTTTCATTGTTTTATATACATGTATATATTTCTCATATACTAACAGCATGTAAATATTTACAGATACTATTCTTACAATCTGATTGCCTGATTTGCTTTATCATTACTCTTCTGAATTTGAGTTTATAAGAATAGATGCCACCATTAAAATAAAATATTTATATCAAGAGATTTAAATAAAGTAATTTTCAAACATAGGAAGTAAATCACCGAGAAGAAAAAGGATTATTGGCAGATGACTATGAATTACCACCATTTACTACTTAATTCAATAGAGAATTTTATACAGAAGCATATAACATTCACACCAAGTGGAGGTTAAGGGAGAAGGGGGGGAGAACTGGAAAAACTATGCAGTATATGTTTTTCCATAAACTGGGAGAATTTAACCTTTGTTTAAAGACAGTATAGAAATTTCAGGTCAATTCCCCAAATCTATGTTCCACGGGGCAGAATCTGAAGAACACTGAATATGTAAAATTTTTGATAAGAGAAACATTATAAATAACAGCAATAGCATTTGCAAAACACATATACTAGCTAGGTACATCCCAAATACAAAAATAAAAACAGCCAAAAATAACATAACTTCAATGACTGGTTTAAAAGGGGGGCAGTGGGAAGTATGGCAAGGAAAACCAGAGAGATAAAGTGTGAATTCTGTGCTCTGCAAGTGAACCTTGACTGATACAATCAGTAACTCTAAAAGAAATTCCCCCAAAACACAGTTACCATTAACTGGAGAAGAAAAAAAGAAAGAGAGGTCTCATCACATTTAAGAAAAATAATTCTTCATTGACTTCACTGAGTCACTCATTCCTCATCCTACAGTTTCCCTACATTCTAATAAATGAAAAGCAGATCCGAGCTTCAAGAAGGCAGAAGAGTAAGACGTGGAGATCACGTTCCTCCCCACAAATACATCAGAAATACATCTACGTGTTTAACAACTCCTACAAAACACCTACTGAACGCTGGCAGGAGACCTCAGACCTCCCAAAAGGCAAGAAACTCCCCCATGTACCTGGGTAGGGCAAAAGAAAAAAGAATAAACAGAGACGAAAGAATAGGGACGGGACCAGCACCAGTGGGAGGAAGCCGTGAAGGAGGAAAGGTTTCTACACACTAGGAAGCCCCTTCGCGGGCGGAGACTGCGGGTGGCGGAGGGGTGGGAGAAGCTTCAGAGTCACGGAGGAGAGCACAGCAACAGGGGTGCGGAGGACAAAGCGGAGAGATGCCCGCACAGAGGATTGGCGCCGACCAGCACTCACCAGTCCGAGAGGCTTGTCTGCTCACCCGCCGGGGCGGGCGGGGCTGGAACCTGAGGCTCGGGCTTCGGTCGGAGCGCAAGGAGAGGACTAGCAGCGTGAACACAACCGTGCACCACGGCTAGCCGGGAGGGAGTCCCGGAAAATGTCTGGAGCTGCCGAAGAGGCAAGAGACTTTTTCTTGCCTCTTTCTGTTTTGCAGTGCGCGGGGAGGGGGGGATTAAGAGCGCTGATTAAAGGAGCTCCAGAGACTGGCGTGAGCCGCGCCTAAGAGCGCGGACCTCAGAGCCGGGCATGAGACGCTAAGGCTGCTGCTGCCGCCACCAAAGAGCCTGTGTGCGAGCACAGGTCACTCTCCACACCTCCCTTCCGGGGAGCCTCTCCAGCCCGCCACTGCCAGGGTCCCGGGATCCAGGGACAACTTCCCCGGCAGAACGCACGGCGCGCCTCAGGCTGGTGCAACATCATGGCGGCCTCTGCCGACGCAGACCCGCCCCGCACTCCGTGCCCCTCCCTCAGAGGCTCGCCGCGCACTACGGGCCCCTCCCCCGCAGGCTCGCCACGCACTCCGTACACCTCCCTCCCCCCCCCCACCCCCCCCCCCCCCCCCCCGGCCTGAGTGAGCCAGAGCCTCCGAATCAGCTGCTCCTTTAACCCTGTCCTGTCTGAGCGAAGAACAGACGCCCTCAGGCGACCTACACGCAGAGGCGGGTCCAAATCCAAAGATGAATCCCGGGAGCTGTGTGAACAAAGAGAAAGGGAAATCTCTCCCAGCAGCCTCAGGTGCAGCGGATTAAATCTCCACAATCAACATGAGGTACCTGCATCTGTGGAATACCTGAATAGGCAACGAATCATCCCAAATTGAGGAGGTGGAGTTTGGGAGAAAGGATATACATATGTTTTTCTCTTTTTCTCTTTTTGTGAGTATGTGAATGCTTCTGCATGTGATTCTGTCTGCATAGCTGTGCTTTTACCATTTGTCCTAGGGTTATGTCTGTCCATTTTTTTGGTTTTTCTTGGATTCTTTAGTATAGTTTTTAGCGTTTGTTATCATTGGTGGATTTGTTTTTTGGTTTGCTTGGTCTCTTCTCTCTTTCATTCTTTCTTTTATTTCATTACTTTAAATTTTTTCTTAATAATTATCTTTTATTTTTTATTTTAATAACTTTATTTTTTCTTTCTTTCCTTTTTTCTCCCTTTTATTCTGAGCCGTGTGGATTACAGGGTCTTGGTGCTCCGGCTGGGCGTCAGGCCTGTGCCTCTGAGGTGGGAGAGCCAAGTTCAGGATATTGGTCCACAAGAGACCTCCCAGCTCCATGTAATATCAAATGGCAAAAGTCTCCCACAGATCTCCATCTCAACCTAAGACCCAGCTCCACTCAACGACCAGCAAGCTACAGTGCTGGACACCGCATGCCAAACAACCAGCAAGACACGAACACAACCCAGCCCATTAGCAGAGAGCCTGCCTAAAATCATAATAAGGTCACAGACACCCCAAAACACACCACCAGACATGGACCTGCCCACCAGAAAGACAAGATCCAGCCTCAGCCACCAGAATACAGGCACTAGGCCCCTCCACCGGGAAGCCTACACAACCCACTGAACCAACCTTAGCCACTGGGGGCAGACACCAAAAACAACGGGAACTACAAACCTGAAGCCTGCTAAAAGGAGACCCCGAAGACAGTAAGTTAAGTAAAATGAGAAGACAGAGAAACACACAGCAGATGAAGGAGCAAGGTAAAAACCCACCAGACCAAACAAATGAAGAGGAAACAGGCAGTGTACCTGAAAAAGAATTCAGAATAATGATAGTAAAGATGATCCAAAATTCTTGGAAATAGAATGGAAAAAATACAAGAAACGTTTAACAAGGAACTAGAAGAACTAAAGAGCAAACAAAAAATGATGAGCAACACAATAAATGAAATTAAAAATTCTCTAGAAGGAATCAATAGCAGAATAACTGAGGCAGAAGAACGGATAAGTGACCTAGAAGATAAAATAGTGGAAATAACTACTGCAGAGCAGATTAAAGGAAAAAGAATGAAAAGAATTGAGGACAGTCTCAGAGACCTCTGGGACAACATTAAATGTACCAACATTCGAATTATAGGGGTCCCAGAAGAAGAAGAGAGAAAGAGAGGGACTGAGAAAATATCTGAAGAGATTATTAGCTGAAAACTTCCCTAATATGGGAAAAGAAATAGTTAATCAAGTCCAGGAAGTGCAGAGAGTCCCATACAGGATAAATCCAAGGAGAAACACGCCAGGACACATTTAATCAAACTATGCAAAATTAAATGCAAAGAAAAAATATTAAAAGCAGTAAGGGAAAAACAAATAACATACAAGGGAACCCCCATAAGGTTAACAGCTGATCCTTCAGCAGAAACTCTGCAAGCCACAAAGGAGTGGGAGGACATATTTAAAGTGATGAAAGGGAAAAACCTACAACCAAGATTACTCTACCCAGCAAGGATCTCATTTAGATTCGATGGTGAAATTAAAACCTTTACAAACAAGCAAAAGCTAAGAGAACACAGCACCACAAAACCAGCTTTACAACAAATGCTAAAGGAACTTCTCTAGGCAGGAAACACAAGAGAAGGAAAAGACCTACAAAATAAAACCTCAAACAATTAAGAAAATGGTAATAGGAACGTACATATCGATAATTACCTTAAATGTAAATGGATTAAATGCTCCCACCAAAAGACATAGACTGGCTGAATGGTTAAAAAAACAAGACCCATCTATATGCTGTCTACAAGAGACCCACTTCAGACCTAGGGACACATACAGACTGAAAGTGAGGGGATGGAAAAAGATATTCCATGCAAATGGAAATCAAAAGAAAGCTGGAGTAGCAATTCTTATATCAGACAAAATAGACTTTAAAATAAAGATTATTACAAGAGACAAAGAGGGACACTACAAAATGATCAAGGGATCAATCCAAGAAGAAGATATAACAATTGTAAATATTTATGCACCCAACATAGAAGCACCTCAAAACATATGGCAAATGCTAACAGCCATAAAAGGGGAAATCGACAGTAACACAATCGTAGTAGGGGATTTTTTAAAAATCAATTATTTATTTATTTTTGGCTGTGTTGGGTCTTCGTTTCTGTGTGAGGGGTTTCTCTAGTTGCAGCGAGCGGGGGCCACTCTTCATCGCGGTGCGTGGGGCTCTCACTGTCGCAGCATCTCTTGTTGCAGAGCACAGGCTCCAGACGCGCAGGCTCATTAGTTGTGGCTCATGGGCCTAGTTGCTCCGTTGCATGTGGGATCTTCCCAGACCGGGGCTCGAACCCATGTCTCTTGCATTGGCAGGCAGATTCTCAACCCACAGTAGGGGATTTTAACACCCCACTTTTACCAATGGACAGATCATCCAAAATGAAAATAAATAAGGAAACACAAGCTCTAAATGATACATTAAACAAGATGGAGTTAATTGATATTTATAGGACATTCCATCCAAAACAACAGAATACACTTTCTTCTCAAGTGCTCATGGAACATTCTCCAGGATAGATCATATCTTGGGTCACAAATCAAGCCTTGGTAAATTTAAGAAAATTGAAATCGTATCAAGTATCTTTTGTGACCACAAGGCTATGAGACTAGATATCAATTACAGGAATAAATCTGTAAAAAATACAAACACATGGAGGCTAAACAATACACTACTTAATAACCAAGAGATCACTGAATAAATCAAAGAGGAAATAAAAAAATACCTAGAAACAAATGACAATGAAAACATGACGGCCCAAAACCTATGGGATGTGGCAAAAGCAGTTCTAAGAGGGAAGTTTATAGCAATACAATCCTACCTCAAGAAACAAGAAACATCTCAAATAAAAAACCTAACCTTACACTTAAAGCAATTAGAGAAAGAAGAACAAAAGAACCCCAAAGTTACCAGAAGGAAAGAAATCATAAAGATCAGATCAGAAATAAATGAAAAAAGAAATGAAGGAAACAATAGCAAAGATCAATAAAACTAAAAGCTGGTTCTTTGAGAAGATAAACAAAATTGATAAACCATTAGGCAGGCTCATTATGAAAAAAAGGGAGAAGACTCAAATCAATAGAATTAGAAATGAAAAAGAACAACTAACACTGCAGAAATACGAAGGATCATGAGAGCTTACTACAAGCAACTATGTGCCAATAAAATGGACAACCTGGAAGAAATGCACAAATTTTTAGAAAAGCACAACCTTCCAAGACTGAACCAGGAAGAAACAGAAAATATAAACATACCAAACGCAAGCACTGAAATTGAAACTGTGATTAAAAATCTTCCAACAAACAAAAGCCCGGGACCAGAAGGCTTCACAGATGAATTCTAGCAAACATTTAGAGAAGAGCTAACACCTATCCTTCTCAAACTCTTCCAAAATATAGAAGAGGGAGGAACACTCCCAAACTCATTCTATGAGGCCATCATCACCCTGATATCAAAACCAGACAAAGATGTCACAAAGAAACAAAACTACAGGCCAATATCACTGATGAACATAGATGCAAAAATCCTCAACAGAATACTAGCAAACAGAATCCAACAGCACATTAAAAGGATCATACACCATGATCAAGTGGGTTTTATCCCAGGAATGCAAGGATTCTTCGATATACGCAAATCAATCAATGTGATACACCATATTAACAAATTGAAGAATAAAAACAATATGATCATCTCAATAGATGCAGAAAAAGCTTTCAACAAAATTCAAAACCCATTTATGATAAAAATCCTCCAGAAAGTAGGCATAGAGAGAACTTACCTCAACATAATAAAGGCCATATATGACAAACCCACAGCCAACATAGTCCTCAGTGGTGAAAAACTGAAACCATTTCCACTAAGATCAGGAGCAAGACAAGGTTGCCCACTCTCACCACTATTATTCAACATTGTTCTGGAAGTTTTAGCCACAGCAATCAGAGAAAAAAAAGAAATAAAAGGAATCCAAATCAGAAAAGAAGAAGTAAAGCTGTCACTGTTTGCAGATGACATGATACTATACATAGAGAATCCTAAAGATACTACCAGAAAACTACTAGAGCTAATCAATGAATTTGGTAAAGTAGCAGGATACAAAATTAATGCACAGAAATCTCTTGCTTTCCTATACACTAATGATGAAAAATCTAAAAGTGAAATTAAGGAAATACTCCCATTTACCACTGCAACAAAAAGAATAAAATACCTTGGAATAAATAAGACACTGATGAAAGAAATGAAAGATGATACAAACAGATGGAGAGATAGACCATGTTCTTGGATTGGAAGAATCAACATTGTGAAAATGACTATACTACCCAAAGTAATATACAGATTCAATGCAATCCCTATCAAACTACCAATGGCATTTTTCACAGAACTAGAACAAAAAATTTCACAATTTGTATGGAAACGCAAAAGACCCCGAATAGCCAAAGCAATCTTGAGAAAGAAAAATGGAGCTGGACGAGTCAGGCTCCCTGACTTCAGACTATACTACAAAGCTACAATAATCAAGACAGTATGGTACTGGCATAAAAACAGAAATATAGATCAATGGAACAGGATAGAAAGCCCAGAGATAAACCCACGCACCTTATCTTTGATAAAGGAAACAAGAATATACAACGGAGAAAATACAGCCTCTTCAATCAGTGGTGCTGGGAAAACTGGACAGCTACATGTAAAAGAATGAAATTAGAACACTTCCTAACAGCATACACAAAAATAAACTCAAAATGGATTAAAGACCTAAATGAAAGGTCAGACACTATAAAACTCTTAGAGGAAAACATAGGCAGAACACTCTATGACATAAATCACAGCAAGATCCTTTTTGACCCACCTCCTAGAGAAATAGAAATAAAAACAAAGTGAACAAATGGGACCTAATGAAACTCAAAAGCTTTTGCACAGCAAAGGAAACCATAAGCAAGACAAAAAGACAACCCTCAGAATGGTAGAAAATATTTGCAAACGAAGCAACTGACAAAGGATTAATCTCCAAAATGTAAAAGCAGCTCATGCAGCTCAATATCAAAAAAACAAACAACCCAATCCAAAAATGGGCCGAAGACCTAAACAGACATTTCTCCAAAGAAGATATACAGACTGCCAATAAACACATGAAAGAATGCTCAGCATCATTAATCATCAGAGAAATGCAAATCAAAAGTACAATGAGATATCATCTCACACACGTCAGAATGGCCATCATCAAAAAATCTACAAACAATAAATGCTGGAGAGGGTGTAGAGAAAAGGGAACCCTCTTGCACTGTTGGTGGGAATGTAAATTGATACAGCCACTGTGGAGAACAGTATGGAGGATCCTTGAAAACCTAAAAATAGAACTACCAGATGACCCAGCAATTCCACTACTGGGCATATACCCTGAGTAAACCATAATTCAAAAAGAGTCATGCACCACAATGTTCATTGCAGCTATATTTACCATAGCCAAGACGTGGAAGCAACCTAAGTGTCCATCAACAGATCAATGGGTAAAGAAGATGTGGCACATATATACAATGGAATATTACTCAGCCATAAAAAGAAACAAAATTGACTTATTTGTAGTCAGATGGATGGACCTAGAGTCTGTCGTACAGAGTGAAGTAAGTCAGAAAGAGAAAAACAAATACAGTATGCTAACACATATATACTGAATCTAAAAAAAATAGAAATGGTCATGAAGAACCTAAGGGCAGGATGGGAATAAAGATGCAGACATAGTAGAGAATGGACTTGAGGACCCGGGGAGGGGGAAGGGTAAGCTGGGACAAAGTGAGAGAGTTGCATGTACATATATACACTACCTAATGTAAAACCGATAGCTAGTGGGAAGCAGCCACATAGCACAGGGAGATCAGCTCGGTGCTTTGTGACCACCTAGAGGGGTGGGATAGGGAGGGTGGGAGGGAAGGAGACACAAGAGGGAAGAGATATGGGGATATATGTATAGCTGATTCACTTTATTATAAAGCAGAAAGTAATACACCATTGTAAAGCAATTATACTCCAATAAAGATGTTAAAAAATAAATAAATAAATGAAGAGCAGTCATTATAAAAAAGTTACTGAAATATAAATTAATATACAGACAAAATGCCATGTTAAGCATTCTTCAAAGCACAACCTTACTGTGTAATCAACTCTCAAATGTTCATATCACTCAACAGTTTACTTATAAAGCACCAGACACCACAAATGTTAACCTGCTGAGTAATTATGCAAGTGGGTAATTTCAGGGATGCTGGAGATATTTATCAGAACGATTCAGTAGCTTGTAAAATGTAGACAAACATTAAACAGTAATAAAGCCATCACCATTAAAATTCTGTATGAAGAAGAGTACAGCAGTTAAGAAATGAATGGTGGTATTTTAGCTGTGGGTTCTGTTAGGTCAAAATAACTTTAAATGCTCTAATTTTAGATTTTATTATTATTGTTATTAAGCTAAAGCTAACATTCCAGTAAATGTTCCCAAGACTAAAAATTTGACAAGAGGCAGTGTAAGTCTTTTCTGAAATAGACATTTGTCTGTTTATATTTTCAACTCCTTATGGTGAAAAAGATGCTTGCTCACCCTGTCATAAGCAAACATCACCACGTTTAGAGTAAAGATTTGGGTTCCAATGTATTGCTAACTTGGTGATCCTGGACAAGTCAGTTAACATCTCCAAGTTTTAGTTTCCTCATCTATAAAAAGGGCAAAATGATAAAATCTACGTATTTGTTTCATAAAGTTATTTTAAGGATTCATTAGAATGAAGAAAAAGTGCTCTGTGAATCCTAAAATGATACATAAGGTTGGTAGTGATTAATAGCTACTCTTAAAAAATGTAAGCTGTAAACACAGTTATATGATATTTCTAATCCCCAATACGAAAGGAAGACGAGGAGGTAGGTCCAACATGTATCCAACTTAGAAATAAGCAATAAAAGGTAACAGGCTAAGGAGAAAAACAGTATATTAAAATTCTATTGGATGATGACAGTCATGTTGGGAAGCCTGGAGAATCAGCTTAAGGCTAAGGCACCACCAGTGATGCCCAAAACTATCCTAGAATCACCTGGTGAGAAATGTACCTCCAATCCCACAACAAAAGCAGGTTGCCTAGGCTGCCTATCACGTCAGCCGAAATGGAAACTTCACACACAAGCTGCTTCCTTGTGTTGCCGTCTTCCAAATCAAAGTCACACATGAGCATCCAATTGGCAAAGCTAGATCACATGCTTGTGCCCTGGCTGCAGGGAAAGATGGGAACTGAGTTTTGACTCATATGTTCTAGCAGGCAGGCCTTGTAATGTGGGGATTTTCTCCATTATAGGAAAGGTAGTCAAAAGATGATGGGGAGACTTCTGGTTTCCAGTCCAGCATGTAAGGGGCTTAGAAGTTGCCAGACTGTCCTAAAAATAAGTAAAAAGCTTAAAAATTGAAAAATCAACTACTCTCCCCAGATCCATCAGAGGAGTGATGTCAACAAGCAAACAACTGCCCCCCAACATGGAGAAACAGAAAGGGAGAACCAGAGGATCACAATGACCAATTGCTGGAGGCTCAGTGTGGACAAGAAAAGACTTAAAAAACTCTAGGTGGACCTAGACATAGTGGATTCCCCACACTTTTGTGAATGTTACCTCCTGGAACTCAACCTGGTTCTCAGTGAATGTCAGAGAAAAATCACCTGGCATTTCCAGTAGGAGGAAAGGAAAAGGAACCAAGCGGAAATGCATCAGAGCATTCTGTTCTTTATAAGAAGGTCTGTCTCAGAAGAAGTTATTTCAGAGGAGTCTAACCCACTGGAGTAATACCAGAGCCAGCTGACCACAGGGAAGGCAAATACCCAACTCCAGCCACCTCCAGCCATCCTCTCCCACCTGAGGGGAAGAAAAAATTGAGAAACACTTGTGAAGTACACTGTCCAGGGTCACAGGCTCTCTAATGGACTGAGACCTAGTCATAGGACTAGGAACACTTCCTTTCCCTCTACACCCTATGCCCACATTACCAAAGGACTAGTTATAGCAGTTCCTTTCATCCAGTACATCATGTCTGGCTATCAAGAAAAAATTACAAAGCATACCAAAAAGCAAAAATACACAATTTGAAGAGACAGAGCAAGCATCATAACCAGACTCAAATATGTCTGGAATATTGAGATTATCAGACTAGGAATTTAAAACAACTATGATTAATATGCTAAGGGCTCTGATGGATATGGTAGACAACATGCAAGAAGAGATCAGCAATGTAAGCAGAAAAATGGAAATTCTAAGGAAACTAAAAAAGAATGCTAGAGATCAACAATACTGTAACAGTGATGAAGAATGCCTTTGCTGGGCTTATTAGTAGACTGGATACAACTGAGGAGAAAGTCTCTGAGTCTGATGATATTTCAATAGAAATCTCCAAAACTGAAAAGCAAAGAGAAAAAAACTGAAAGCAAACAAATAAACAAAACAACAACAACAAAAATACCCCACAATATCCAAGACCATGGGACAACTACAAAAAGTGTAATATACGTGTAATGGGAATACCAGAAGGAGAAGAAAGAACCAGAAGGAATATCTGAAATAATAATGATTCAGAATTTCCACCCAATCAATGTCAGATACCAAACCACAGATACACAAAGATCAGATACACCAATGAAGATAATCAAATCACTTTAAACATCAATGTCCCAATTAATTAAAAGACAGATTGTTAGAATGCATCAAAAAAATAAGACCCAACTATATGCCATCTACAAAAAACCCATTTTAAATATAAAGACACATAGAGATCAAAATAAATGAACAGAGAAAGATAACACCATGCACATACTAATTAAAGGAGAGCAGAGCAGTTATATTACTTTCAGACAGAGCCCATTTTAAAGCAAGGAAAGTTAACAGGGATAAACAGGGGCATTATATAATGATAAAGGGGTCAATTCTCCAAAAAGACATAATAATCCTCAATCTAACAGAATAGAAAGCCTAGAAATAGACCTTCATAAATACAGTTAACTGATCTTTGACAAAGGATCAAAGATAGTCTCTTCAACAAATGGTATTGTACATTGATATGCAAGAAATGATTCTAGACACAGACCTTACACCGTTAACAAAAATTAACTCAAAATGGATCACAGACCTAAATGTAAAACTCTTAGAAGACAACAAAGGAGAAAACTTAGATGGCCTTGGGGCTTGATGATGATTTTTTGGATATAACACCAAAGGCATGATCCATGATAGGCTGGACTTCAATAAAATGGACATTTCCACTCTGTGAAAGACACTGTCAAGAGATAGTAAAGATAAGCCAACACTTAGATAAAGTATTTGCACAAGAATAGCCAATAAATGGGGCTTCCCTGGTGGCTCAGTGGTTGAGAGTCCTCCTGCCGATGCAGGGAACACGGGGTCGTGTCCCGGTTCGGGAAGATCCCACATGCCGCGGAGCGGCTGGGCCCGTGAGCCATGGCCGCTGAGCCTGCGCGTCTGGAGCCTGTTCTCCGCAACGGGAGAGGCCACAACAGTGAGAGGCCCGCGTACCGCAAAAACAAAAACAAAAACAAAAACAAAGAAAGAATAGCCAATAAATGACTGTTACCCAAGATATACAAAGAACTGTTAAAACTCAACAATAAGAAAACAAACAACTCAATTAAGATTAAAATATGTGCCAAAGACCTTAACAGACACCTCACCAAAGAAGTTATACAGATACCAAATAAGCATATGAAAAGGTGCTCCACATCCTCAGTCATCAGGAAAATACAAATTAAAACAACAATGAAATACCACTACATACTCACTAGAATGGCCAAAACCCAGAACACTGACAATATCAAATGCTGGTGAAGATGTGCAGCAAAAGGAACTTGCACTGTTCGCTGATGAGAATGCAAAATGGCACAGCCACTTTGGAAGACAAATTGGAGGTTTCTTACAAAACTAGACACACTCTTACCATACGATCTAGCATTCATGCTGCTAAGTATTCAGCCAAAGGTGTTGAAAACTACATCCACACGAAACCCTGGATGGATGGATGTTTACAGCAGCTCTATTCCTAACTGTCAAAAGCTGGAAGCAACCAAGATGTCTTTCAGTCAGTGAACAGATGAACTGTGGTTTACCCAGACAATGGAATATCATTAAGCACTAAAAAATGAGCTATCAACCCATGACAAGACACGAAGGAAACTTCAATGCATATTACTAAATGAAAGAAGCCAATCGGAAAAGCCTACATACTGTATGATTCCAACTATATGACATTCTGGAACAGGAAAAACTATGGAGACAGTAAAAAGATCAGTAGTTGCCAGGGTTTGGCAAATAGGGAAGGAAAACAGGCAGAGCACAGACTTTTGGAGCAGTGATAAGACTCTGTATGAAACTATAATGATGGATACATATCATTATAAAATGTGTTCACAGACTGTTCAACATCAAGAGTCAACTTTAATGTAAACCACGGACTTTGAGTGATAATGATATGTCACTGTAGGTTCATCAATTGTAACAAATGTACCATTCTGATGGGGGGATGATGATAATGCGGGAGAGGTTATGCATGTGCGGGGGGCAGCCAGGAGGAGTACAGGAAATCTCTGAACCTCTCTTTACATTTTGCTATGAACCTAAAACCACTCCAAAACAATAATAATAAAGTCTATTTTTAAAAAAGATCATGGGTAGCCAGGACCATCAAGATGAAACTAAGCAGGCAGAGTCACTAGGCACACATCTGTATAATCTCCCTTTCTTTGAATCCTTGAAGTAGGTTGGATTCTTTTCCTTTGTAGTTGAGAAAACTGCAGGTCAAAGAGCTGATGGGCCCCAGGCCCCATGTCTTTCCCCCAGGGCCACAACCTAATACAGTCAAGTTGCGTTAGACCAGGGCTTCTCAACCTTGGCCGTACTGTTTTGGGTCAGATCATTCTTTGTTATAGAGGGCTGTCGGGCACATCGTAGAATGTTTAGCAACATCCCTGGTCTGTAATCACTAGATGCCGGTAGCAACCCCTTCTCCCAGATGTGACAACCAACAGTGTCTCCAGACATTACCAAATCTCCCCTGGGGGCAAAACTACCCTGCCCCCAGGGAGAACCACTGCCTGAGACAGCGCCACTCCACTTGCTCGTTCATGCAACACGATCGCCTATGGGAAGCTTCCGATGTACCAGGCACTGAGGGGACAATGCCAAATAACCAGAGACCCTGCCCCCTGAGGGGGAATGACAGACTTATCAACGAGTGGTTGGTACAAAGTGTGTGATGCTATATGCTATCACAAATCAGAGTGCTAACTCTGCTTAGCTCTTGGAGTCAGGGGTGGCAGAGGTAAGGTCTTGGAGCTGGGTTATTTATTACTGATTACAGCGGTTCACACTGACCAGTTAACTTTTACTGGGCCCTTAACTCTATGCTAGGCATGTGCTAAAGGCTTTATGCCTGATCTCACTTAAACATTACTAAAACTATTCAAGGCGAAAAGTCATTAACATCCCAGTCTCCAGATGAGGAAGTTGTGGCATGTAAGACACTTAGTCTTAAATGAGTAGTAGTAAATCACGGAGCCAAAAATAACCCTAGAGCCCAGGTCATCTTCATACTAATTATACTACCTGGAGGATGTGCCAGGAATTTGGCAATCAAAGATGGGGACTTTAAGCTATCCTTATGAATGGTGCTACTGGACAACATTACAGGTGAAAGCCACTTAAAATAAAGTTTTTCTGATTTGGTATTATCATACATAAATACCCGTGGTTCAGTGGAAGCCAGATTTACCTAATGGAGAGAATATTATTCTCGGTATTATATGCTGAACTCAGTCTCAGTTTTTTTAAAGCATCAAGGTTACAGTGTAATTAGCAACGAGCTGCAATTGTAATTACCACTCCCAATATAATTTGTTACATATTAGCAAGTGTCAAATTACTACTGCTCCTTAAATGAATAAAAACTGATTGTGCTGTTCTGAAGACTGGGGTGTATGTTCCTGATGGGGAACAAAGGAATATAAAAAGTATATGACATATTTATAAAGGGCTGAAAGGTTCTACTTAGGAGATCACAAGTTGCTGGAGCCCAGATAATGCCACAGAAAGGTAAAATGGCTGAGAGAATAGTTAACTTATTAGACGCAGAGAAGAGAGAGCAGCAAATCAAAGGACAACAGAAAGTTGCTTTCACTAAATAATACCTCACCTGTTCAAAATTCTGCTATGCATCAACATCATATAACTGAAGAATAGTCAAGAACCCAGGAGGAAGTTAAAAGAAAATGCACAGGAGCCCTCTGCACAGCTGGGATCCTCGTCCCAAAGACTGGGCACAATTTCACTGGAGCAACCCCTCCTCTTTCCTCTCCCACGATTTTCAACATGACTCTGAGCCAGTGCTCTGGTTCCAAACCACTCTGGAAGCCCACACTTCTGTAAAGCTTACTATGTCCAGGCCTGGCTCTGAGCTTTAGAAACATGAGCATATTGACCCTCCCAATAACCCAGGAAGTAAAAACAACCATGCCTTGTTTACAGACGAGGAAACTGAGGTAGACAGAGGTAGAGTAACTTGCCCAGAGCCATAATTTGAACAGAGTCCATGATTTTAATCATATGGGATCATGACTTTCAGAAGGAAAAAAGAAAGAACAGGAGATTAAGAAAGCAGGGAACCTAGAGATTAAAGAAAATTAGGTCATATCAACCAATTGCATTGCCTGGGCCTTATTTAGATGACAATTCAGAAAACAATTTAAAAAAATTGTAAGACAATAGGGGAAATATGTAAAATGTGTACAGAATAGATATTTGATCATATTGAGGAAGCACTAAATTTTTTTTAGATGTGACAATGATATTTTGGTTGTGCGTTTAAAAAATCTTTTTTAGAGATACACAGTGATATTTACAGATATGATGTTGGGGATCTGCTTTGAAAAACTCAGAGCGATGAGAGGACAAGAGAGGGTGTAGTATAAATTAAACGACATCTGCCATAAACTGATAATTACTGAAACTGGTTAGAGAGGGACATGGGGGCTTCCCTGGTGGCGCAGTGGTTGAGAGTCTGCCTGCCGATGCAGCGGACACGGGTTCGTGCCCCGGTCCGGGAAGATCCGACATGCCGCGGAGCGGCTGGGCCCATGAGCCATGGCCGCTGAGCCTGTGCTCCACAATGGGAGAGGCCACAACAGTGAGAGGCCCACTTCAAAGAAAAAAAAAAAAGAAAAAAAAAAAAAGAAAGGGACGTGGGAGTTTGTTACACTGTTCTAATTTTTTATGGAAAATTTCCATAATGAGAAGTTTAAAAAATGCTACTATTTTTTTAAGGCTTAAGTCAAATGCCAATTCCTCCTGGAAGATTTTCCAGATTCTCTAACCAGGTTTCCCTCATAGAATGCTATTTACACCTACTTTTATGGACTTTGCAAATGGACGTCTGAATTCTGACTCTACTGCTAACCAGCAATATGACTTCCTATTTTCTCACCTGTTACAGAGAGAGAGTGAGTGAGAATCAGGATTGAATGAAAGTAGCATACTCTGGGACAGAATCTAGCAGTGCCTTGCTTGCCAGTTCGTTGTATCCTTTCCATATTCATAGCGGCCCAGCTGACTGAGTCATCAGTGGACAGCTGAGCCCTAAGGGAAGGCTCTCTTGGCTTTCTGAACTAATCAGAGCTCCTCTTAAGAATCTGAGCCAGCAGAGGGTCTGGGCTGAGCTGGCAGTAGGTCATGCTGGCTGATGAAGTGGCACTAGTGAAGGTTCATGACCTCCTGGGATTGAACAACAACAACAAAAATTAAACTGGTTTCCTACCTTTCATCTGACATCAAACATGAGTGGTTTCTTATGTAATACTAAGAGGGAAAGCTGTGTTTAAACATGATAGACAAACCAGAATGCAGAAACCATACAGGAAAAGATTAATTAATGTGTAACATAAAAAGTTCTAAAAATCAAAAGTGCGTATGAACCCATTAAACACCAAACAACTGCAAAAAATAAACATATAAATAATGTGTAACAGGACAAAAGGCCAAGGTTCTTAATTTAAAAGCGCTCTTAGAACAAGTCAATATGAGAAGGCAAATAACCCAATGGAAAGCTGGGCAAAGGTCAAGACCAGGCTCTTCTTAAACTGCTGGTGGACACCAAAATGGGCTAACAAAAACCTCCAAGAAGCACCATAAGGAAACCAGGAGCTGGGCTTTTACTCTGGAACTGAGATGCCCGTCTCAGTTCACAATGGAAAGAAAGTGGAATCTTGAAACGCAGAGTCAACATCAACCTGCAATAAAATACGTTCGTGAAGACACACAAGGATGAAAGTCCTTGCCAGTGGGCCTGGCAGAGTCAGATAAGAGACCGGATATATCACCAGCCTTTCCTGTCAAGCCACCTGGAGGGTGCAGTATGCTACTGGGACAAGCTGGTCTGAATCAGCAGACATACTGTTTGCACCTGCTGGGAATGTCTCGCTATAATGCAGCTGGACCTTCTTAGTCAAAAGGAAGCACGTTTCTCCAGGAGCGTCCTTCTGAAGCAGCTTCTCTGTAGTCATGGAGATTCATCTACCTTGAACAGCCCAATCCCTGCTGAGGTTTACTCCGCAGCTATGATTCTCCACCATGCGCTCTCCTGGGGGCTACCCATGCACAACTCCTCAAGTATTCCAAATTATTAGTTTTTTTAGTTTAGTGAGGGATGGAGGGGCTTGAGAAAATGGTTATTAGAAAAAGAGAAGTTTCCAACAAACCACACGCATGCAGCAGAAATCTGCTCGCTTTCACGTTGCCATGGGTGGCACCCCCAAGTAAACGAACAATTCAACAAATGGTGTCTGAATGTTATGTAACAGGTACTTTGAGGTCTCTGTCATCAGTTTAAAATCTAGTGGAAAACAAAATATAAGAAACAGCAAGGACCATTTTCCTTCAGAACATCAATATCACTATCTCACCCAAGACAATTTAAAAATGATTTAATATCTGTTATGGGCTGAACTGTGTCCCCACAAAATTCATATGTTGAAGCCCTAAACCCCCAGTACCTCAGAATGAATCTGTATTTGGAGATAGGATATTGAAAGTAGTAATTAAGGTAAAATGAGGTCATTAAGGTGGGCCTTCATCCCTTAAGACTGGTGTCCTTATAAGAGGAGGAAATTAGGACACAGACACAGAGGGAAGACCATGTAAAGACACACAGAGACAAAGGCCATCTATGAGCCGAAGAGAGAAGCCTCAGAAGAAACCAACCTTCTCAACACCTTGATCTTGGACTTTTAGCCTCTAGATTTGCGTGAAAATAAATTTCTGTTGTTTAGGCCACTCATTCTGTGGTACTTTGTTATGGCAGCCCTAGCCAACTATTACTGTATAATTTAATATAAACGCCTTATTCAGGTTGCTCCAACAGGGCCACTGTTTTATTTATTTTGGATCCACGTTCAAGCACTGCATTTGGTTGTCATGTCTCTTCGGGAGCCTCCTTTAATCTAGCCTTTTCATTCATAACATTCGCATTTTTAAAGCCAGAGGTCTTACGGAACGTCCTATTTTCTGGATTTGTCTAATTGTTTCCTCATGATTGGATTCAGATTCAACATTTTTGGCAAGAAATCTCTAAAGGTCACGTTGTATACTTCTCATGGCATCACACCTGTGGGTGTGCCATGCTAGCTTTTCCCTCCTTCTGATGATGTTAAATTGGATCACAGATTGAGGCCGAGCCCTCCCTTATGACGGTACTTTTTCCCCTTTGTAGTTAGTAATTTATAGGGAGATACTTTGAGACAGGGAGAATTCCAACAATCTTTTACTGAAGGTTTTAGCATCCACTGAGGACACGTGCCTGAATCAATTACCTGCAGGATGCCAAATAATTTGTCTTCTTTTTCTAATTCTATCATACCTTCTACTTGATTAGTTGATTCTTCAGTAAGTAAGAATTTTACTTCCCCACCTCCATCTCACTTTGACTCTTTTTGGGAAAGAATAATAGTCATGGAATGATTAATTTTTTTAAAAAATTCAGTATGTTACAATCCAGTTTCAACTGATCTGTTTTTATTGTGATAAAACACAAAATTTACCATTTTAACCATTTTTAAGTGTACAATTCAACGGCACTGAGGACATTCACAATGTTGCACAACCATGAGAACTATCCATTTCATCATCCCAAACACAAACTCTGTGCCCACTAATGAATATCCAATTGATTTTAATAGCCACTATCTGTTGTAACTGTGATACACACTCATTGTAATATATATGTATATATACATACATACGTGTATACACACAGGCACACGTGTGTTTTTAAAGGATGAACATCACAATGCACCACAAAGAACAATTGTGAATGTGGAAACTTAGCCAACTAAAAGAAACCATTACGCAAAATGCTGGTGCAGCAGGAGGGCAACATCCAAACCCACTCACCAAACATAACAACGTAGGAAACAACCAGGAATTACGTGCCTCCTGATGGGCATATCCAGTACCAAGGATCCAGTAACCTGAGAGAGGCAGCCAGCAACCACCTAGGAAGTATTCTAGCCAAAAACAAAAAATAAAAAAAAATAAAATCTTAAACTTGATCAAGCATCCAGACCTAACTATCAATTGTCAAGAAACACTAGGGACAGACGGACATCAGGGGGGTGCAATCAGCAAATTCCAAATTGTGGGAAACTACAGGAAAGATGACCCAATTCACTCATCAAATAAACTGCAAGGAAACACAAAAAAAGATGGGTAGTCAAACCTATAGATTAACAAGAGTTAAAAGACAATATCGACCAAATGCCATGTGCAGACTGTGTCTGAATCTTGATTAGAACAAACCAACTATAAAAACTAGGACATGGGATTTAACATCCTTACAGATACTTCAAGGAATGAGGGAATAAAACTAAGACCGCTTTCCCTAAAACTGAAGGAAAGAACTAAAAAAAAAAACAAAATCTGCCCACCAATATAGAGGAATGACAAGAAACATTCTTGTCTCTGACTGAGCTCTAAGTTAAACAAACAAACAGGCTCCCTTTTTTCCTGCTACACTGTTGCCATAGCTTTATGGCACAGAATCTGAACAGGGGTTGGACATGTCACATTTACAAACCGCTGTGAAGGATATGAGAAGGGAATGGGCATGAGGTAATACTGGAAAAGTTAGACAACAGTCAAGACCAAGGAGGCATAAACTGACTAATGAGCTTAAATATTATTCTTTAGGCATAATGAAGCCACACTGTGCAGCAAGGTAGATTAAAGAGGGCAATGTAGTACAGTGGTTATGTTCATGGACTCTGCAGCCAGGCTGCGTGTGTTCCAGTCATAGCTCTGCCACTTGAAAGGTGTGTGACCTTGGGCAAGTCATGTAACCTCTCTGTGCCTCAAGAGACTTAACCACTCTGTACAGATGAGTTTCCCCATCTGTATAATGGAGACAATAATAGCACTTACATGCCGTGGGATTGTTGTGAAGATTAAATTACTTCACATACAGAGTGCCTAGAACAGTATCTGGCTTGTGTCAGCTGCTGTTGTCACTGTTATTTGCGTAACCTTTCTGAACCTTAAGTTTCTCTGTCAAATGAGGTTATGACACCTTCCCTGCTGTCTTGTAGATGATTATAAAGATCAGATAATGAAGCTTGGGTCTTCACATTATCTGGTCATTTTAATCTCTGTAGACTGTGAGTTCCTGAAAACAAATCCAATAGCTTACTCGTTTGAGGAAGCCCAGCACTCAGTATAGGAGCTGGCATGCAGTTGGAATCAATAACACACTTGAATGCACTTTTTAAAAACTGTTAAGTGCTGTGCTCATGAACAAAGGACTGCTCTGAACAGGGACACAAGGGCCAATCTTACAGGCTTCCTTTGACAGTTCTGGGCAGAATGGAGAGGAAAGTGCAGAGAAGAGACCAAAGGCAAAACCAGCTTGGAGCTATGGCAATGCTGGACCTAAAATGGAATGAGGACCTGAACATAAATGGAGGAGATGGGACACACCTGCTCCAGGGAATGAGAAGGGTTTGACTGACCCATCTCTTTGCCCATATCCAAGTTCCTGCCAATGGTGTCTCTCCTGGTTGCCCACCCAAGTACTTAGCGAACTAACCAGAAACTTTAACTGGTAGGAAAGTTAAACTGCAGCTAAAAGTAAGGAATGACCAAGAAGATGAATTCAATTCTAGTAAACAGAGTTTGGAATATCTTTGAGACAAGCCAGTTGAGATTTCCAACAAAAAGTCAAAAACGCAAGGCCAGTGCTTAAGAGAGCTGCCCCACGGGGAGTACCATGAAGTATCACCTGTCAGAAGGAAAAGGATCTGAGGCAGAGGCCTGGGGAACACCAACATTTCAGGGGAGAGCAGAAGGACAAAAAGAAGCCGGCCAAGGAGAATAAGTATGAGTTAAGGGACCAAGCAGGAGAGGGCACATCATGAAAGCTGACAGAAGGTGCTCCAGGAAGGAAGGAGTGGGACACGGGGTCCTGTGAGACCAGAGATAAGGAGGACAGGCCAACAGTTTCAGAACAGAGGTTACTGGTGACCCAAAGGAGAGAATGTCAAAAACTAGAATAGGCATAGGTTCATTTTCAGGAATTTTAAGTACAGGTGGGTAGTAAAGAAATGGAGATGAGTACAACCCTTAAATAATAATTCAGAGACGCCATGCAAAATAATACCCTGGCCCCAATGGAATCAAAATTAACCCGAAGAATCCTAAAATTTATACTGGGTTTTATCACTATGTATTTAATTCTGCAAAAAGTTGGACTGACTTACAACCAAATCAAAAAGTACTGTACCCTCAGTTTAGAAAGGCAGCTACATTTAATTACCCAGTAATGAGAGTTCCAGACCAATATTCTTTAAACTTTAATGTGTATACAATCCCCTGGGGATCTATGTAAAATGCAGATTCTGATACAACAGAATATTTGGGATGAGTCTACAGATGCTGCAATTCTAACAAGCTCCCGAGTAAAACCAATGTTCCTGGTCCTTGGACCATAAGCTTCTAATAGCAAGGCTCCAGGAAGGGACCACACCACTCAGAGAATCTGATTACTGAAGCAGCCAGACTGTCTAGCCATTATGGTGACTATTTAGTAGATCATGAGCTTAGGAAAAGCACACCATCTTTTGTTCAGGTAGGTCAAATAATACCTATGTCCCTCGTTTTCAGTTAGGTAGAAACGTCCCACAGTCTCCAACAGACATCACTTGACAGTCCCTATAGCACTTCATAATCCCCAAAGTGCTTTCCCATGTTATACTTCATTTGCTCATCACAGATGTCACAGATAGGCCCTGTTTGCTTCACGGGGATTCTGAGCGCCCAGAGAAGTCAGACTTGTCCACGTTCTCACCATCAGTGGAAGCACTGGACCTGTAATCCAGGTTCTCCTGCCTTCTAGTCCAGAGCTCTTTCACTAAACCAGAGCTACTAATTTAAAATTAAAAAAAAAAAAGTTCTTGAAGCGTTTTCCCACATGAGAAAGGGGTGCTGACTGAGCAGTTGGGTGTCCTCTACATCTCAGACTACAGCTGTGGCTGGGATCAGACAGATACAAATCATGTCTAACTCAGAAAAACTACTGAATATGAGCCCAGGTCTAAAAACCTGTTCAAATCAGGCTTACGACGAGGTTCAGGACATGCTACCCCAAAATGCGGCACCTTGGCATATTCAGTACCTTAAGCTGAAGGAGTTTAAGAAAACAGCAGAAACAGGAAGGTCACTCTGACCATCCCCACACACAGCCCCAACCTTCTTTCCTGAAACAGGTCATAAACTCCCCTACAAAAGGTACCGTCCCTGTTCCAGGAGGAGAGGAGACAATCATCACCAAAGATGGGGAAGTTGGGGCCAAAAACCCTGCACACACAAACCTTGTTAAACCCACCCTTATCTTCCTAGTTACTTCTTCACCATTTACTTCCCTTTTTGTCTTGTCAATTCTTTACAAATTTATTTTTCATTGTCCAAAAGGTTTTAAAGCTTTCTGCTCTGGTCACTTTCATTCTCATGTGAAGGTTCTCATGTACACATAAAAATTCAGCAAAATTTGTATACTTTTCTTTTGTTAATCTGCCTTTGTCGTTTTAATTTTCAGACCCAGCCAGGGACCCTAAGAGAGTTGAGGGAAACTTTTTCCTCCCCTACACTTACTTAGACAATTTTCTTACAAATTTTACTGTCTTATGTCTTATGCAAAAGACATTTTACCATAAAACAGTAATTGTATATTGAAATATCTGACTTTCATATCAAGTCAACAGTTTTCATGGAAAACATGTGGAGACTGTGACTACATGTGGAAATCAAGACAAAGCTACCAGCCTAATAACAGCCATTAAATAGAGTGGTTTATTTACATTGAATTGCTAAGAATTTCAACACTGGTAATTTTGCTATGTTGTCAGCACCTAAAGTCAAAAGAAATCACCAGGCCTATATTCACTCATGCAACTACAAAGCAAATTTCCAAAGGAAATGGTGAGTTCGAGTACACTATCTTTTAAACGTTTCCAACCAACAAACCAGACCACCACTCTACAAATCAGCCACTGGGAATAATTCTGAGCTAAGAGACCAGAGCCACCATTGATGGGGTTGACTTGACCTAACAAGAGGGTCTGGTTAAACAGGCCATGAAAAACAGGGTTTGCTCAGTTGCTATTAAGTACTTTGCCAAGGGAATTACATCACTGTGACAAGGGCACATCCCAAGCAGAAGCAACCACACCAGCAGATTCACACAAAGGGATCCAAGAAAACATGGTGGGAAGGATAAGTGCTATGAAGCAGCCAATGATGGGCAGGGTGAGTAGGAATGGACCACGCTCAGCAGAGCTAATCCTCACAGATAGTGGAGAACACAGGAAGGAATGCCTCCATCTAAGAACTCAACAAAAGCAGAGGCTGGGGCTTCCCTGGTGGCGCAGTGGTTAAGAATCCACCTGCCAATGCAGGAGACACGGGTTCGAGCCCTGGTCCGGGAAGATCCCACATGCTGCAGAGCAACTAAGCCCATGCACCACAACTACTGAGCCTGCGCTCTAGAGCCTGCAAGCCACAACTACTGAAGCCCACGTGCCTAAAGCCCATGCTCCGCAAAAAGAGAAGCCACTGCAATGAGAAGCCCGCGCAGTGCAAAGAAGAATAGCCCCTGCTCGCCGCAACTAGAGAAAGCCTGCATGCAGCGACGAAGACCCAAACGCAGCCAAAAATAAATAAAATTTTTTAAAAATGTGTTTCCATTAAAAAAAAAAGCAGGGCTTCCCTGGTGGCGCAGAGGTTGAGAGTCCGCCTGCGGATGCAGCGGACACGGGATCGTGCCCCGGTCCGGGATGATCCCACATGCCGCAGAGCGGCTGGGCCCGTGAGCCATGGCCGCTGAGCCTGCGCGTCCGGAGCCTGTGCTCCGTCCGCAACGGGAGAGGCCACGACAGTGAGAGTCCCGCGTACCGCAAAAAAAAAAAAAAAAAAGCAGAGGCCAGTCGTAGGACAAAAGGTCAAAGAGGCCGAAGGAGTCAGAGCAACTCCAGCAATTACAGAAGAACTTGATATCCAGGAAGACCTGCTCCCTGATTTTCTTACCCTACAGGGCTTTCAACCCTTCCCATCCCTCTCCCCACCCCCAGTTCTCTATTTGATAAACAACACTTGTAAAGCCCTGTGACCCAACTGGGGAACATTGACAACACATGGGCACCCAACTAGGTTAGCCAGGGAAAAGGCTGCAAGACCAGGGTTACCTTGCTCTTTGCAACACTTCCCCCCTCAAGCACCTACACTGATACAGAAAACCACTGAGACTTACAGAAGACAAAAGGAGCTTTCAATCAATTTGGTGATAAAACCCATATTCTAGGATAACTACAAAACTATATAAACTTGATGCCTAAGCACGAAGGTGAAACGAGGCAGAAGGACTGAAAAGAAATTGTCAAGAAAGAAGAGAACTTGTAGGGACCCCTATGTATCCTTCCTTTGAATTGACACACCAGAGACTTGCATTGATCTCACTGCATTCCTTCCTTATTCCAAGAAGGAACCATCAGAGGATCAGCTGAAGCAAAGAGCAGGAAAACCGCCTAGAGCAGTGGCTGGCAACCTCAGAAGCAGATTTGATTCACTTGGGGAGCTTTCAAAAACCTTGAGGCTCAGGCCACACCTAAGTCCAACTAAATCAGAACCTCTGGGTGAGACCCAGGCATCAGCACTTTTATACCAGTCCAGAGGACTATAATGTGCTGAGAACCCCTGGACTACAATAGTGCAAAAAGCAAACGGGTTTCAAGGGAACTTGGACCAACTACAAACTTTTCTAGGACTCCATTTCTTCACCTGGTAAAAGGGAACAAGATTAATGAAGGGAGGAGTGAGGAACATTGTGTTATGTAAACCCCAAGGCCCATCCAGCACCATCAATTTAGGAAACCCTAAATCCAAACATCAGTGGAAGCACAGAAACTTACCAGCATCATGGCTGCATAAAAACAACTCAAACATTCTTCCCTTCCTGTCCAGTACAAAAAACTAATCTGTTTTATTATACTATTATTATACCATCAAATACCTAGCCGTTTTTACCATATGGGAGAGAACACCTTCAACCTGAAGAATATCCTTAATAAACTCAATCACATTTTATGCTCAGTAACAAACCTCTGAAGAGGGTATTATTATTGATGAGAAGCATGAAAAACATGGAGGTTAAATATATAGCCCAAGTCCTAATTAGTGAACACTGGGTTAAAATTTTTACAAAGGTAAATGACAGTGATGATAGTTGCACAACTCTGTGAATATACAAAAAACCACTGACGTGTACACTTTAAATGGGTGACTTTTATGGCATATGACCTATATCTCAATAAAGTTGTTTTAAGAAAAAGTATATGACAATTTCTGGCCTGTGCAATCTGGTTCAAAAACCACTTAACAATGAAGCATATACTGAGTGCCGAAGCATTCTACAAACTACTGGACTGGAATGACCAGGAAATACACATGCCCATAACTGATAACATGTGAATTCTCACATGCACCTCTGCAAATGGAACTTCTTTTTAAGGCCTGGGCAGGTGAGGCAGAGACTCTGAGCACAGACTGGCCGGGTTCAAATCCAAGCTGTATTGCTTATTCTCCGTATAACCGCGAGGAAATTACTTAACCTCTCCAGACCTCAGTTTTCTCACCTGTAAAATGAGGACAAAAATAGACCACACCTACTTTTGGTATTATGAAAAATAAAGGAGTTATTATTTGTAAAGCACTTGGGAAAGTGCCTCACACACAGTAAGCACTGTGTAAGTGGTTCTCAAAAATAAAAGTCTGGTTTACAGTTACAAGACCTAAATAAATGTCTTAAATAAGAGGCATCTAATTTCCCCTCCCAAGCCATCTCCCCCTTCTCCCATAAACTCTACTCTCCATTATGCTAAACTACCAGGCAGACAATATGGTGGACAGGGTAAGAGCACAGACCCTGGAGCCAGACTGGCTGATTTGAAACCCAGCTTCTTCACTTTTTAATTATCAGATCTTAGGCCACTTACATCACCCCTTGGTGTCTGAGTCTTCATCTATAAACCAGAAATTATAGTATGTAACTCATAGGACTGTTAGGGGCATTAGGCGAGTTAATAATGAAAAGCATTTAGAACTGAATCTCACATCTAGTAAATAGTAAGTGTTAGCTACTCTCCAGTTGATTTTATTACCTGCTATCCCCTAAACGCAGCAGGTGCTCTCACCTCTCTTTCTTTCACTTGCTGTTTCCTGTCACTGGAATGGTCTTCCCTCTTCCTCTGACTATTCCTTTTGAAATACCACTACCTTTCAGATGCTCCCTCCCCTCCCCTGACAGAAACGGGCTCCTTCCCTGATGCTCCCATAAGCCCTTGTTATGGCACTAACCCTACCTGGGGCACTTCCATGAGAGGATTTAGCCTGTGGTATGGTTGTGGTTTTCTTGAAGGTCCAAACGGAGTCCAGTTCATTTTCATATCCTTAGTTTATTCCCGTTTGCAACATTAGAAAGAACACAATACACACAATTCTAAACGATCACGGCAACAACTCAGTCAACAATGGAATAGCAATACTAAGTATATTAGCACTACAGACCAAATTTTCATGATTATGAATGCTTTAGCTTGTCTCCAAATGTTCTTCTTTTAGTTCTAGGTTAATTTCACCCAAATTATTGGAGTCCAGTTTTATACCTGAACATCTCTCACACCTGAACTCCAGTGAGCAATCTCTTTTAACAGTTTCGCCTAGTTTAATTTCGTCATTCTTAATGGATAATAAACTCAACCTGTGACGAAAAGGGAACGTTGACTACAAGAAAAGGATAGCCTCTCTAACACTACTTTTTAAAAATGAATTTTTTATGGAAATATATAAAATAGAATTTAAAAAACTCATTTTCATTTCAATACATGTAGGGCAGTGCTTGGAAGTTTTTTAAAGAAATACTCAAAATAACACTAGTAGTACAGGCAGACCACTTATCATCTACGATCTACCAAGGGAACCCATAAGGATTATTCCTACAAAAGGCGGCAGCAAGAGAATTGAAGTTTTCTAAGTTCATCTCAAAACACCGTTTCAGATCAATGTTACTTCATGAAAAAACAAATACCTTTTGCATTAAGTAGTAACCATCAAGCAGAAATCAAAATAAAAGCAGACCAAAGAACAGATTCTCAGCCTTCCTATTTATACTATTTAAAGGAAGAGGGACATGAAAAATTAGTTACGTTTGAATAAATAAAAGGGAATTCCCTGGAGGTCCAGCGGTTAGGACTCTGCGCTTTCACTGCCGAGGGCCTGGGTTCAATCCCTGATCAGGGAACTAAGATTTCGCAAGCCACACAGTGTGGCCAAAAAAAAAGAATAAATAAAAGACCAGTTTCTGATTCTGGGCACTCCAGGATCTTAGACACTCCACTGAGATGGGATTCTCTTCTAGTCAGGTTCCTCAAGTTTTAAGAGGGGATGTCAATCCTACCCCCAGATTAAGATTGCTAAGCCTATGGCTCTGTGTTCAATATGGAATATCTGTGCTCCAGGAAAAAGCAAAGAGCATGGCCTTGAATTGGGGCTGCCCAGCACTGCCTAATAGAGGACAGAATCACCTCACCCTAATAAGAGTCCAAAGGCAACTAAATAAGGGGTATTCTTGGACTAAGGTGGACCAGCACAGCTCATTTGGGGACCTACATTTACCGCCCTTGAGCTAAAATGAGAAACACTATAAGAAATGGCCTAATGGAATCCACAAACATACATTTGTGGTCATGAGGTAGTTTTGAATGCAGTTTGCTCACTGCATATAAAAAGAGATGGGGGACTTCCCTGGTGGCGCAGTGGTTGAAGAGTCCGCCTGCCGATGCAGGGGACACGGGTTCGTGCCCTGGTCCGGGAAGATCCCACATGCCGCGGAGCGGCTGGTCCGTGAGCCATGGCCACTGAGCCTGCGCGTCCGGAGCCTGCGCTCCACAATGGGAGAGGCCACAACAGTGAGAGGCCCGCGTACCGCAAAAAAAAAAAAAAAAAAAAAAAAAAAAAAGATGGGGAGAAACTGCCCTCAGATAGCAGAAAAAGGAGACCTCTCTCCCAAGTAACTGACCTCACTGATCACTTCCTCTTTGCTTTGGCTGCTAGAAAATTCAGTCACCTCTAGCAAGTACATACATCCTTATTTTCCACTAACCTTAGTCCTGGCTTCATCTTATTTTCCCTTTATCCTGTTTTTCTCATCTACTTTGACTTGATTTTGATATGTCTTGTTGGTTTATAAATATATGTATATATGACATGAGCCATCAGAAATCCTGAAAAGAGGCAAGTTTAAATGAATAAATAAACAAAAACACAAGTTCCCAAAGAATAAAAATGAAATGTTTCATTTTCCCTGACTCTCACTACTTGGCTAAAATTCAACTGCACTTATTGATATGAAGTGACAGTTTAATAAAAATACAACCAAAAAGTTAAACCTCCTTCATGTCATTTATTTTATTTCAAACTAGTTAATCAGTCTTATACTCCATTTACATGCATACTCCTCAATTTAAGTTCCTCACTTTATCTCCAAATTAAGTAAAATTATTTAACTCATCTATAGACATAAAAATGACAGTAAAGTATGGGTATCTACTCCCACCTACTCTCCTGGAAGAAGTCACCTTGAGGGTGACTTGTACTCATTGCATGCAAATTTAATGCAAAGAAAAGGTCAAGGGCTATTGGGTTTGAAAGGGCTAATGTAGGTTCCAAAAATGAATCCCAGTGATCCTCAGGGAATCTAACTAGAACAGTTATATACATACCCATGTGTCTGCACATGCATACCCAGAGCACACTCCTTAGGATGGAACTCAGAGTCATTAAGGAAAAGAGAAAGGCCACTTAGGCCACATAATCTAGGAACACCGAAAAGCCTGCAGATTTCGGGACGCTCGGAGAAACTTAAGTCATAGAACGGCATTTAAATATATCTGTCTGCTTACAATTTCCATTGCAAATGTGATTAGTTTGCTCAAATAAATAGGAATATGATGTGTTGGCCATGTTTTCCTCTTGAGGGTTATCACAGAGTTTTGATTAAGGACAAATGTTTGAAATGTTGGGTATATTTAAGTTCACTGCACTTAAAATGAGCTAAGAAGTTGTATAGGCTTGATTAAAGGGCTGCCTTCATGAACTTAAAATTAAAAGCAATAAATTCCAATGATTCA
The DNA here is from genome assembly GCF_963455315.2 of Globicephala melas. NCBI lineage: Eukaryota > Metazoa > Chordata > Mammalia > Artiodactyla > Delphinidae > Globicephala > Globicephala melas. Next base: position 59,062,876 of record NC_083322.1, read on the forward strand.
AGTGATTGGGACTAAATATGGTATTCTGCCAGAAAAGTTGAAATGGAGTCCAAAGAAGCTGAAATGGTGTCCAGGTTTCAAGAAATGGTAAAAGAGGAAAGGTCAAGCTGTCGGAGTTCCCTTTCCTCTGGGTTAGTTAATGAGTCACCTTACGCAGAATTCCTTTTAAGTAGAACTTCACAGGAGTTACAGGCTCCCAAGACAATCTGTTTTGTCATTTCTAAAAAGAAGCCTCTCAAACGCTTAGAGGCCGGTATGTAAGTGTTGTCAGATGCGGAGAGAAGGACGAGAAGCGGGGGGCCTGGGGGGATCCGGGTGCTTTGGAGTTTTTACGCACACACGCCCAGGCCAACTCTCTCAAGCAGTCTCCAAAACGGAAGTTAAGGTGACTTCCCCACCCGTGAGAGGGCGGAGCCTCTGAAACCGAATGGGATTAGGCTTCTGCGCGGGCTGTGACCCCCGGGAAGCAGCTCGGGTCAACAACTACCAGGGTCAGGAGCGCGAGTGCGCTGGGGTAGCAGTACGGACCTGCAGACCCCGAGCACTCCCACGCCCCGGGACGCGCTCGTGTCCGCTCCTGCTCACCGGCTTTGGCTCGGCACTGACTCCCCGCCCGGGCCAAGTGGGAGGGTCCAGCCAGCAAAGTTCCTGCTGCAAGGTCGGGCCCCGGTCCCCGTTCTCCGCACCGGCTGTCTGGGCTGCCCGGGAGAGGCGGGCACCTCCCTCCTCCCTCTGCTGCAAGGTGGAACAGCTGCCCCGCGCCCCTTTCTTTCTGCTTTCCCGGTTGCACCAGCCCGCCACGTGAACGCCCGGGCCCCTCGCGCCCCCCGGGGCAACCGGCCAAGGGGCCGACGCTTACCTTGGAGGCCGCCATGCTTTGCACCGGGTGCGGGGGGCTGCGGGAGGCTGCGGGACGCTCTCACTGGCTCGCTGGCGCTGCGGGCCCGGGCCGCTCACTTCCAGTCCCGACGGCGGCGGGAGCGGCGATACAGCCTGGCAGCGTGCGCGCCCGGCCTGCCTCCCCACGCCCTCCCGCCGGCGCGGGTCATGCGGGCGCCGCCAGCCCATTGGCTGGGCCCGGCCAGGGCCGCCGGGGCGCGCGTGATCCCGATGGCCTCTGCCCTTTTGCCGGGGCGGGCCCGGGTCTGGGGGCGGTAGACTGGACCCGCGCACGTGACCCCGGCTCCGCTGTCCAGCAGCCGCGACTTCTGTGGTGGGGCCGAGGGCGGGTGGCGGGGTGCAAGACTGTCCCTTGGGATCAGGTGGCCTCACGAGGGAAGCTGTTGGCTTCGGCTGCTTCTAGGGGCTGCTCCAGGGCCCTCGAGACCCACAGGCGGGGCACACAGCCTGGGGAAGTTGAGAACTACACTTGGTGCCATGTGTAGCCAGGTGTTCCCTTTCAAAGGGGCTCCTGTCTGCTATAAGGAATCCCGAAGCATTGACTGGTCTATCGGAAATAGCAAAATAATGTCTCTGGCAAGTCTACTTTTAGGTCAGATCTGGCAAACTCGACTGTATGTAGTGCAGAACATGGAGCTCCTTCATTTCAGCCCTGCATAGTAGGGCTGTAGAAGTCAAAGACACACGCCCCAAAATAGGCCCTACTAAAATAAACGGGTCAAAATTTTAATCGAAAAATCGAATGTATAATCAATCCCCAGAGGTCTTCTTCCTCTTTATAAGAATTTCATTCATTTGTCCCTGCTACCAAAATTTATAATTAAGGCAATGGTGGTCAGTGAAAAGGGCTTTAAATGTTTTGTGGATTATGGATATAACCTATCAACAAAAGTGTTTATTACTAATCATTTTAATTAATTAACACTGACTGAGTGCCTACTATATGCCAGGCACTGTGTTAGGAGTTGGAACCCCAGAATGACTTGAGAGATGGTCCCAGCCCTTAAAGAGCTAGTGGGAAAGCGGGCACACAGTTAATATCCATATAAACTGTTAAGGCAACAACCTTTTCCCAGGGCACTATGGGAATGCTGAGGACTGGGGAAGCCTCTTAGAGTACAGGATGCCTAAGCTGTGGATGTGCATCAGTCCAGTGAAGTGGAGGGGAACGGTTTTCCAGCCAGAGAAAATAAGGAGGGGAAGCAGGAGGTCCAGAAATTGCTGAGGAAACACAGCAAGTTATGAAAGTGATTGGTCATGAAAGGTAACAGGCTGTGGAACTGGTGGAAGTAGAGTCTGAGCAGGCAGGTTGGGACCATGTCTTGGAGGATGTTGGGTGCCATGTGAAGGGTGTGCACCTTAACTGAAGGGCTTTAAGGGAGGTGGCGTGGCCAGGGTTACAGTATAGATGGATCCCTCTGCTTACAGTGTAGAGAATGGGGTAAGACCAAACTATTGGAATATTCAGATAAGACAGGCTGAAGGCCTGAAACCAGAGATGGGATAGGGCTAGAGGAACATATAGGACATAAAATTAGTCAGCGTGGTGCCTGATTATATGTGGGGGTGGGAGAGAGAAAGGAACTCACCCAGTCTTGCACAGTGGCCTCTGGTGTAGATGTTAGAAAGACTCCAGCCATCAGTAATACAGGAGTGTTTTGAAGTGTGTGCCTCTTCTCTGTAAGGAGAGTGTATGTGAAATATACAAATGACGTTGTAAAAGCCAAAGAAAGAAGCATTTCAAAAAGGAGTGATTTGTTAACATACTCTCAAGAAGTCTAACAAAGACCCAAAAGCCTCAAATGTGTTCATAGGCAGCAGAGAAAGACCATGAAAGGAGTGAAAGAATAAAGACAAAAGCAAAAACAGGAGAATTGATAAAGAAAAGGATAGTGCAGGACAAGTCTAAAGCTCACTTACAGGGTAGCCCTGGCTGCTATAAAGGATTTTAAAAGGTGCAGAGAAAATACCACCTCATGTAACCAAGATCACATCGTATACTGCATATCTATTTTTAAGGGTATCACTGAAGCTCTCCTTTTATAATATAAATGAACTTTAAAAAAACTTTCAATGTTGATAAACATATATGACATAAAATCTACTCTCTTAACCAGTTTTAAGTGTACAGTTCAGTAGTGTTAAGCACATGCACATGGTAGTACAGCCAATCTCGAAAACGCTTTTCATCTTGCAAAACTAACACTTTAAGCCTATTAAACAACCACTGTCATTCCTCCCTCCCCCCAGCCCCTGGCAGCCACCATTTTAGTTTCTGTCTCTATAAATGTGACTACTCTGGGTACCTCATAAAAATGGAATCATATAGTATTTGTCTTTTTATGACTGGCTTATTTCATTTAGCATAGTGTCCTCAAGGTTCATCTGTTTTTTAGCATGTGTCAGAATTGCAAGACTCTTAAAGACTGAATAATATTCCCTTAACTTTTATAGAAAAAGAATCAAGAATCTGTAAATGTTTTCTAGAAATCTTGGAAAATTCAGGAAATCATAGCAATGACAAGAAAATCACTCACATTTCTTCCACCAGTTAGCGACTGTTAACATTTTACTGTTGTTTTCTTCAAGTCTTGATGTCTTCATGTGGGTATGTAGAGAGAGTCATATTTGACTTTAAATACAAGGAATCACATTCTGTATGTAAGTTTTTTATGGCTGCTTCAAAAAGTGACCCACATACTTGGTGGCTTACAAAACCAGAAATTTATTCTCTTCCAATTATGGAAGTCAGAATTTCAGAGTGAGTCTTAAGAGGCTAAAACCAAGATGTCAGCAGGGCTGTGCTCCCTCCAGAAGGTTTAGGGGAGTATCTGTTTCTTTGCCTTTTCCAGGGGCTCGTGGCCCCCTCCTCCATCTTCAAGGCCAGCATACATAGCATCTTCGCTCTCTGACTCTGCTTCCCTCACATTGCCTCTTCTGTCTGTGATAGCCCTCTGCCTCCCTCTCATAAGGACACTTATGATGGCATTTGGGGTCCACCCAGATAAGCCAGGAAAATCTCTCCACCTCCATATCCACAACATATTCACATCTGCAAAAACGTTTCTGCCATATTAGGTAACATTCATAGGCTCTAGGGATTAGGATGTGGACATTTGGGGGGAGCCATTAGTCCACCCACCAAACCTACCACACTATGGATGCAAATGTAACCACATATGAATAAAAGTGTATTTCAACCTACATTTGGAGTCAGACTCAGTTAATTAAGCTTTCTTCTTCCTTCTAGAATTCCTCAAAATGTGAAATTTTTGAAAAGTTAAACTGTCAAAAGCCCTGAAATAGGAAGGATGCTCCTTGATTTCCACATGACCTATAAACAATGTGAAATATCATCTGAAAGGATAAAGTATAAGTTGGCTGGGCACCTGCTACTTTGTCTTGTCCTGCCAGGCTTAGGTGCCCTCCTAATAAGTGACTTATGTCATACTTGTCCTTCCTGTCTGTCCCCAGACCACCCTCTTCCCTACCGTTTAAAAGTAGCTGGCACTGAATTTTGACTGAAGAGGCCATGTTATGGGTTGTGTCCCCCCCCAAACACATCCCCATGACCTCAGAATGTGACTTATTTGGAGACTGAAGATGTAATTAGTTAAGATGAGGTCATACTGGAGTAGAATGGGCCCTTAATCCACTATGACTGGTGTCCCTATAAGAAGACACAGAAACACACCAGGAGAAGCCACGCGATAAAGGCAGTGATTAGAGTGACACAGCTGCAAACCAAAGGACACCAAGGGTCAACAGCTACCACCAGAAGCTAAGAAGGATTCTTAACCACTGCGCCACGATGGAAGTCCCAACAAGAGAAGCCACCGCAATGAGAAGCCCACACACCGCAACAAAGAGTAGCCCCCGCTCACCGCAACTAGAGAGAAAGCTCGTGCACAGCAATGAAGACCCAATGCAGCCAAAAAAAAAAAAAAAATTTAATGGGCTTCCCTGGTGGCGCAGTGGTTAAGAATACGCCTGCCAATGCAGGGGACACCAGTTTGAGCCCTGGTCTGGGAAGATCCCACATACCATGGAGCAGCTAAGCCTGGGCGCCACAGCTACTGAGCCTGCGCTCTAGAGCCCGCGAGCCACAACTACTGAAGCCTGCGCGCCTAGAGCCCGTGCTCCGCAAAAAGGAAAGCCACCGCAATGAGAAGCCTGCGCACCACAACAAAGAGTAGCCCCTGCTCCCCACAGCTAGAGAAAGTCCATGCAGAGCAATGAAGACCCAACACAGCCAAAAATAAATAGATTTATTCATTTATTTATTAAAAATAATAAACAGTTGTTAATCAGAGAAGGGAGGGAATGCAGAAACAATGGAGGCGCAGTCAAGAAACAGTTGTAGAGCTTTGGAACACAGTCCTATTTCCTCCTGAAGGAATATACATAACAATATCTTTGAGTTCTCCTGTAGGAACTAAGGCCCCCACCCAGGTGGAAGATGGTAACTTCAGGCTCAGCACAAGATTCCTGGAGCACCTCCCTGTTACCTCACCACCAACCAGTCAGAAGAAAGTCACACACCCTGCAGCCCTCACCCCAGATTTGCCTTTAAAAACTTCTTCCACAAAACCATCAGGGAGTTAGGGGTTTTTGAGCATGAGCCACCCATTCTCCTTGCTTGGCCCTGCAGTAAACCTTTCTCTGCTCCAAACACCAATGTGTTGGTTTGTTTGGCCTCACTGTGCATCAGGCACATGAACTTGTATTCAGGAGCAGCATTAGTCTCCTATTGCTGCTATAATAAGTTACCACAAACTTAGTGTTTGAACAACAAGGTCTTACTGTATAGCACAGAGACCTATATTCAATATTCTATGATAAACCATAATGGAAAGGTATATTTTAAAAGAAGAATATATATATATATATGTATGTATAACTGAAGCACTTTGCTGTACAGGAGTAATTAACACAACATTGTAAATAAACAAAACTCAATTAAAAAAAAACCACAACAACATAAATTTATTATCTTACAGTTCTATATTTCAGAAGGCCAAAAAAGGGTAAGATAAAGGTATCAGCAGGGCTATGTTGCTTTCTGGAGACCATAGGAGAGAATTCATTTCCTTGCTGCTTCAGCTTCTAGAAGCCATCTACGTTTCTTGGCTCATGACCTTCCTTCACCATCTGCAAAACCAGCAACAGCAGGTCCAACTCTTCTCGAAACCGTGCAACTCAGATTGAGACCTGAACCAGGGCCGGGACTAGAATCCAGCCAGAACCCAGATTGGGACTTGAACTACAGTCTTTTAACTGAGATCACACACCTGGTCCCAGGACTTAATGAAGCTCAGTTTCCTTCTTTTTTTAAAAATTTTTATGTATGTATGTATTTATTTATTTATTTTTGGCTGCGTTGGGTCTTCATTGCTGGGTGCAGGCTTTCTCTAGTTGTGGGCAGCAGGGGCTACTGTTCGTTGAGATGCATGGGCTTCTCACTGTGGTGGTTTCTCTTGTCGCGGAGCACGGGCTCTAGGCATGTGGGCTTCAGTAGTCGCAGCATGTGGGCTCAGTAGTTGTGGCATGTGGGCCCTAGAGAACGCGGGCTTCAGTAGTTGCAGTACATGGGCTCAGTAGTTGTGGCACGTGAGCCCTAGAGTGCAGGCTCAGTAGTTGTGGCGCACAGGCTTAGTTGCTCTGCAGCATGTGGGATCTTCCCAGACCAAGGATCGAACCCATGTCCCTTGCATTGGCAGGCAGATTCTTAATCAATGGACCACCAGGGAAGTCCATGAAGCTCAGGTTCTTGATGTCTTGTCATAGAAAGAATTCAGTGAGGGAGAAGTTGATAGGTAAGAAGTGGATTTATTTAGAGAGAAACACACTCCACAGACAGAGTGTGGGCCATCTCAGAAGGCGTACAGGGTACAGCCCAGGGTACAGGGCTGTCAGTTTTTATAGGGGTGGGTAATTTCATAGGCTAATGAATGAGAGGAGTATTCCAGTTATTTGGGGGAAGGGGCAGAGATTTCCAGAAATTGGGCCACCACCCACTTTTTGATCTTTGATGGTCAGCCTCAGAACTGTCATGGCACTGGTAGGTGTGTCATTTAGATGCTAATGTATTACAATGAGTGTATAATAAGGCTCAAGGTCCACTGGAATTCAAATTTTCCACCATTTTGGATCTAGTTAGTTTTAACCAGTTTTAGTCATGTCTTATGGCTATGTCATTCTTTTTTTTTTTTTTTTTTTTTTGGCTGCGTTGGGTCTTCATTGCTATGCACAGGCTTTCTCTAGTTGCAGCCAGCAGGGGCTACTCTTTGTTGCGGCGTGCAGGCTTCTCATTGTGGTGGCTTCTCTTGTTGTGGAGCATGGGCTCTAGGCACATGGGCTTCAGTAGTTGTGACGTGAGGGCTCAGTAGTTGTGGCACATGGGCTTAGTTGCTGTGCGGCATGTGGGATCTTCCCGGACCAGGGATTGAACCCATGTCCCCTGCATTGGCAGGCAGATTCTTAACCATTGCACCACCATGGAAGTCCCTATGTCATTCTTTTAAAAATTGTGCCCTGCCCCCTTCCCTCCTGTTTCATTCTCATATCACATCACTCTGATTTCCTCTTCTGCTTTGCATTTTTACATTTAAGGGCCCTTGTAATTACATCAGGTTTACCCAGATAATCCAGGATAACCTTCCAATGTTAAGGTCAATTAATTAGTTTGTTGAGGCTGCCATAACAAAATACAACAGACTGGGTGGCTTAAACAACAGAAACTTATTTTGTCACAGTTCTGGAGGCTAGAAGTCTGAGATCAAGGTATCAGCAGGGTTCATTTCTTCAGAGCCATTTTTCCTTGGCTGTAGATGGCCATCTTCTGCCTGTGTGTTCATATGGTCTTCCCTGTGTGCATATCTGTGTCCTAATCTTCTCTTCTTATAAGACACCAGTCATATTGGATTAGGGCCCACCCTAATGACCTCACTTAACATTAATTACCAATTTAAATGCCACATTTAGCCTCAGAATGTGGTTATTTCCAAATATAGCCACATTCTGAGGCACTAGAGGTTAGTATTTCAACATATGACTTTTGAGGGGGAGACAATTTAGCCCATAGCAATTAGCAACTTTAATTCCGTCTGCTACCTTAAGTCTCTTTCGCCATGTAATGTAACCTATTCACAGGTTCTGGGGATAGAGACGTGAGCATCTTTGGGGAGCCATGATTCTGCCTAACACACCTTGTACTGATAATGCTCTCACTGGTGTAGCAAATCTAGAGAAATGAGAGTTCTTAGAGTAGAATATTTGGTACCTTTTACCATAGTCCCACACGATCCCAGTAAAGCAAAACTGACTACTCGGGGGGATTTACATCAAAAGTCTTTAAAGAGGATAAGCCCAGTTTCTATGGCGCAGAAGCAGAAAACCTCAGGGTCTTGCACCAAGTCCAAGTCTGTGTTTGTGAATCTGGCTGAGGTTCTCTGGGCCCAGCAATCCACTCAAAGTAGTGGCGAATCAAGCTTAGGCCGCCTTGGCCCCTCAGCGTACTCAGGAGGGACGTATCAGAAGAGGCAGGTGCTTCAGTCCGCCAGTGTCTGACCAGCAGGAAGGAGCAACAGCCAGCAATTCATACAGTGAGTTCTTCGGGCCTGGCCACCTGCAGCATTGCTTCCAGTGCAGCAGTTTCTTTTGCAAGAATTCCTGAAACTACCAAGAGCCCTATAATTTTTGAAGAAATCAGATGCTCAGTAAGACAATCTTACCAAAACTGGTTTAATGAGACCTATGTTTTTATTTAAAAAATAAAGCAACAGCAATAACAGTAAAACTCTATACAGATGTTATTTCTCTTTTGTATTCTTCTTTACCTCAAATCACAATGTAAAAAAGTTGGAGTATGTAGATTCTACCACTGGCTCTTGTTATTATTTCCTTATCAATCTCTCTCTCTATCTGTTTGTCTTACTAGCTTCAGCTAGCATGGTGAGTTAGAAATCAGATAGATGGGGCTTCCCTGGTGGCGCAGTGGGTAAGAATCCGCCTGCCAGTGCAGGGGACACGGGTTTGAGCCCTAGTCTGGGAAGATCCCACATGCCACGGAACAACTAAGCCCGTGCACCACAACTACTGAGCCTGCGCTCTAGAGCCCGTGAGCCACAACTACTGAGCCCACGTGCCACAGCTACTGAAGCCCGTGTGCCTAGAGCCCGTGCTCTGCAACAAGAGAAGCCACCACAATGAGAAGCCCGCGCACTGCAACAGAGTAGCCCCCGCTTGCCACAACTAGAGAAAGCTCGCGTGCAGCAAAGAAGACCCAACGCAGCCAAAAATAAATAAATAAATAAATACATTAAAAAAAAAAAAGATATCAGACAGACTATTTGAGTCCCAGCTCTGCCACTTATGGCTGTGCAACACTTGGTCAGTTATCAACCTCTCTGAGCCTCAGTCTCCTTATCTGTAAAAGAGAAGTAAAAACACCCATTTTGCAACGTTGCTAAGATATTGAATTGAATGTATATAAATCATATGGCACATAGGAATATGTTACAAATAATAATAATAATAGAATGAGAGGGTCAGAGCAGCTGTCTTCTGAGATTCCTTCTAGCTCCGGTATTCTATAATTCTATTGTACGTTACTCCTCCTAAGAGCATTCTATCACACAAATGAAGACTATTTATGCCTAGGCTCACTGTCTCAGAATCTTTTAAAGGTAGGGAAGTATGGGGGGGGGGAAGAGAGGGAGGTAAATCAATTTACAAAGGTTGGAAAATCTACTTTCGAAGCTGGAGACTGAAACTCCAGTGAGGCAGAGAACATGAAAGCACTTGAGTATTTAAGAACAACCTATTAGCGTTAGTTCTCAGTTTCCAGTTTGAAGAGATTGGATCAAATCAGTCATGTCTGAACTTGTTTGTCAGTTGGACACAATCACAAGTCCAGCTTCAGGGCCACTAGCCTTTGTGGTGCTTTATCTTCTTTCCTGCCACTACCGCTTGAATCCATTAGGATCCACTGCTAGAAATAGAGGCCCTCACATTCAGCCCCCAAGGACTCTTGCAGGTGGCAGAGATAATTCTGTGTGTTCATATGGTCTCCCCTGTGTGCATATCTGTGTCCTAATCTTCTCTTCTTATAACTGACACCAGTCATATTGGATTAGGGCCCACCCTAATGACTTCACTTGCAGGTGGCAGAGATAATTCTCTTAAGGTCATAATGCAGCAAAGAAGATCTTTAAACATCAACATTTAAAATTAAAAAGAAACTCACCATATATCAAAAGAGGCAGGAGAATCCAATTCTAACTGAATGTCTAGCTTTTCTGTGTAAGACTCCATGTAACATGGCCCCCCCCTTCCTCTTAGGTCCTCCCACCCCTCACTTCCTGACTGCCATTGGTTCCTCTACAGGCTGTTTTCTTGCCCCAGGGCCTCTGCACTTGCTTTTCCCTCTGTCTGGAGCTCTGCCAGCCCTTCTTGCCGACCCTTTTTCTCATCCCTCAGGTCCTCAGGGACCTGCTCTGACCTCCCTTCTGAAGCAGGAAACTCCTTGTTATTCTCTATCTCTGCATCCTGTCTCTGGCCCTTTTGGCACTTATCACAGTGAGTAATTATTTCTGTTTGTTTGTTTTCTTAACTTTGGTGTGAAAAGATGACTTGGGAAAGGGAAACTAACCTAGATGGGACAGGTAAATGGCCTGTTCTGGGGTAGATCCTGGAATTTCTGCTAGTAAGTGACCTTATTCATTAGCTCTATCAACATTGTGCAAACAAGTGACCTGAGGCCTGATGTAATGGACTGAGGGTCAGGAGATCTGCAGTTCCAATCCAATTCTGCCCCTTAGCAGCCGTGCCACCATGGGCAAATCACTTCTCCTCTCCAGCACTCAGTTGCTTCACCAATGAAATGAGCGCACTTGATTTTGAAGAGGCTCAATCAATTAACATTCTCCTTGTCCTGATTTGCTTAGACAGCCAGCGAGTCAGCCAGCCATCCAAGCTCAGGCATGAGGTAGAAGAAGAGGAATGTTCTTACTCTGGAGAGCGTGGGATGGGTGGTATCGATTAAGAACAGTGATGGCCTCTGTACTTAAGTTCCAAAGTGTCCTTTAATAAGGGAACAGAACTCCACTTGATCCAGTCCCCACCCTGGCAAGATTCAGATAGGTGACTGCCTACTCTGGGTGGCAGAACCACAAAAGGCCCCAATTTCCCTCGGGGTGTGTGTCACAATCTGTGACAGGAAATTTCCTCTAAAGCCCCAGGTTAACTGTAGATAGCTGTCCTAGTGGAGCCGGTCCCAAAAGCTACCACGAGGCATTTACACTTTTGGAAGCCCCAGGCTAAGGGACATGGGACAGAAGTTGTAGAGGGAAAAGGTGTCTCCAGATCTTTGCTGTCCAATACTATAACCACAAGCCACATGGGCTGCAGAGCGCTTGAGACATGGCTGGTGTGAACTGAGATGTGCTGAAAATATAAAATACACGTTGGATTGCAGAGAGTTTAGTATGGAAAAGCAGATATAAAATGTCTCATTAAATCATTTTTAAATTTATGACATGTTGAAATAGTAATAATTTAGACATGTTGGGTTAAATAAAATATATTCTTAAGATTCATTTCATATGTTTCTTTTAATATCTTTAATGTGGCTAATAGAACAATTTTGATTAGTTAGGGGCTCGCATTATATTGCTCTTGAATCATGCTGTTCTAGAGCTAGAGTTACGTGTGTGTGTGTGTGTGTGTGTGTGTGTGTGTGTGGAGAGAGAGAGAGAAGATGGAGGAGTTGATGCAGCAAAGATTGATGGAGGAGATGGGAGTGAGTCACAAAGACATTTTGCCTAGTATATCCCCACTTTGCACTCATTTGCACCATTAGGCAGCCAGCTTAGAAAAATTTGGCAATGCCAGGGCACAGGCTGGAGTTCCCAGGGGTAGGGATTTTCCATATATATGACTTCACATGAGGATAGGGTATGATGAATTGGGTAGGAGGGGCAGGCTGGAGTAGGAGGCCAAGGAAACAGATGGTGTTACTCCCCCTCCCACCCCTAAAAACTGCACTGCCCAGTGCACTTCACACTGTGAGGAGAGTTACAAATGGAAAGGAGAAAGGCTGAAATGAGCCCCATGGTGAATTAAACAAAAATTGAACTTTAGTGTAAGTTATTTATCCCAGAATAAGATTCTGATTTTGATTCTATTGTATAAAGGAAATTTTAAAAAAAATTGAATAGACTATAAGGGATTTTTGACAACATAGAAGACAACAAAGAAAAAAAATCATCCATATTCCCCTAACCCAGTTTTAACTACTTTAATATTTTAAAGTAATTTTCTTCCCATTATTTTCTTTGTATGCATGAGAGTGTGTTATAACGATGTGTTATGTTACTGGGGTAACATAATTTGTGTATCTTACTGTCTCACTTAACAATATGTCATAAAAACTTTATCATGCTATTAAGTATTCTCGAAAAACATAATTATGAATGGCTCCCTAATATTATATCATAAGAATTTACCAGCATCTCAACCACTCTCTTATGGGTGGGTGTTTTAAGTCATTTATCACTTCTATCTAGCATAAGTAGAAAATGATAAATACATTTGTACATCAAATTTTTAAGTTTCTAAGGAAAATTGAGTAAGTTTATAAAAGCCATTATGGAGAATGCAAAGGAAGAAAATGAGAGTTAGTCTTTTTTTTTTTTAAATGGAGGGCGTCAGTGAATCAACTTTGTAAGTTCTTTTCCTACTCTGAACTTTTATGGCTGACTCTTTAGAAAAATATTCCTCTATTTTTTTCATTCTTTGGGTTTGTTTTTTTTGTCAAAGACAATATAGGAAGTAATTCTAATTTTCTATACCGTACATGATTTAGAACATACTTTGACTATTTGGCTTTCCACGTCTCTTTCAGAAATATTTTTCCTTTCTACTGCCTGCAGATCAATTCTTGGTGTCCTAAATTTCATTTTAGAAGGATAGGAACACACAAAGGCAAATTTTTAAGGTACATTAGCACTGAAAATGGGAGGGGGAAGATGGCGGAAGAGTAAGATGCGGAGATCACCTTCCTCCCCACAGATACATCAGAAATACATCTACACGTGGAACAACTCCTATAGAACACCTACTGAACGCTGGCAGAAGACCTCAGACCTCCCAAAAGGCAAGAAACTCCCCACGTACCTGGGTAGGGCAAAAAAAAAAAAAAAAGAATAAACAGAGACAAAAGAATAGGGACGGAACCTGCACCGGTGGGAGGGAGCTGTGAAGGAGGAAAGGTTTCCACACACTAGGAAGCCCCTTCGCAGGCGGAGACTGTGGGTGGCGGAAGAGGGGGGAAGCTTCGGAGCTGCGGAGGAGAGCACAGCAACAGGCGTGCGGAGGGCAAAGTGGCGAGATTCCCGCACAGAGGATTGGCGCTGACCGGCACTCACCAGCCCGAGAGGCTTGTCTGCTCACCCGCCGGGGTGGGCGGGGCTGGGAGCTGAGGCTCGGGCTTTGGTTGGAGCGCAGGAAGAGGACTGGCGGCGTGAACACAGCCTGAAGGGGGCTAGTGCACCACGGCTAGCCGGGAGGGAGTCCAGGGAAAAGTCTGTACCTAACGAAGACACAAGAGACTTTTTCTTCCCTCTTTGTTTCCTGGTGCGTGAGGAGAGGGGATTAAGAGCGCTGCTTAAAGGAGCTCCAGAGACGGGTACGAGCCACAGCTAAAAGCGCGGACCCCAGAGACGGGCATGAGACACTAAGGCGGCTGCTGCCGCCACCAAGGGGCCTGTGTGCGAGCACAGGTCACTATCCACACCTCTCTTCCGGGGAGCCTGTGCAGCCCACCACTGCCAGGGTCCCAGGATCCAGGGACAACTTCCCTGGGAGAACGCACGGCACGCCTCAGGCTGGTACAACGTCAGGCCGGCCTCTGCCGCCTCAGGCCCGCCCCGCACTCCATGCCCCTCCCTTCCCCGCGGCCTGAGTGAGCCAAAGTCCCCGAACCAGCGGCTCCTTTAACCCTGTCTAGTCTGAGCGAACAGACACCCTCCAGGGACCTACACGCAGAGGCGAGGCCAAATCCAAAGTTGAACCCCAGGAGCAGTGAGAACAAAGAAGAGAAAGGGAAATCTCTCCCAGCAGCCTCAGGAGCAGTGGATTAAATCTTCAAAATCAACTTGATGTACCCTGCATCTGTGGAATATCTGAATAGACAACGAATCATTCCAAATTGAGGAGGTGGACTTTAAGAGCAAGCTTTATTATTTTTTCCCCTTTTTCTCTTTTTGTGAGTGTGTATGTGTATGCTTCTGTGTGAGATTTTTGTCTGTATAGCTTTGCTCTCACCATTTGTCCTAGGGTTCTATCCGTCCGTTTTTTTTTTACTTAAAAAAATATTTCTTTCTTAATAACTATTTTTTATTTTAATAACTTTATTTTACCTTACTTTATTTTCTTTTCTTTTATCCTCTTTCTTTCTTTCTACTTTTTTCTCCCTTTTATTCTGAGCCGTGTGAATGAAAGGCTCTTGGTGCTGCAGCCAGGAGTCAGTGCTGTGCCTCTGAGGTGGGAGAGCCAACTTCAGGACACTGGTCCATAAGAGACCTCCCAGCTCCATGTACTATCAAACGGCGAAAATCTCCCAGAGATCTCCATCTCAACACCAACATCCAGCTTCACTCAATGACCAGCAAGCTACAGTGCTGGACACCCTATGCCAAACAACTAGCAAGACAGGAACACAACCCCACCCATTAGCAGAGAGGCTGCCTAAAATCATAATAAGACCACAGACACCCCAAAACACACCACCAGACGTGGACCTGCCCACCAGAAAGACAAGATCCGGCCTCATCCACCAGAACACAGGCACTAGTCCCCTCCACTAGGAAGCCTACACAACCCACTGAACCAACTTTAGCCACTGGGGACAGACACCAAAAACAATGGGAACTATGAACCTGCAGGCTGCAAAAAGGAGACCCCAAACACAGTAAGATAAGCAAAATGAGAAGACAGAAAAACACACAGCAGATGAAGGAGCAAGATAAAAACCCACCAGACCTAACAAATGAAGAGGAAATAGGCAGTCTACCTGAAAAAGAATTCAGAATAATGATAGTAAAGATGATCCAAAATCTTGGAAATAGAATAGAGAAAATGCAAGAAACACTTAACAAAGACCTAGAAGAACTAAAGATGAAATAAGCAACGATGAACAGCACAATAAATGAAATTAAAAATACTCTAGAAGGGATCAACAGCAGAATAACTGAGGCAGAAGAATGGATAAGTGACCTGGAAGATAAAATAGTGGAAATAACTACTTCAGAGCAGAATAAAGAAAAAAGAATGAAAAGAATTGAGGACAGTCTCAGAGACCTCTGGGACAACAATAAACACATGAACATTTGAATTATAGAGGTCCCAGTAGAAGAAGAGCAAAAGAAAGGGACTGAGAAAATATTTGAAGAGATTATAGTTGAAAACTTCCCTAATATGGGAAAGGAAATAGTTAATCAAGTCCAGGAAGCACAGAGAGTCCCATACAGGATAAACCCAAGGAGAAACACGCCAAGACACATATTAATCAAACTGTCAAAAATTAAATACAAAGAAAACATTAAATGCAGCAAGGGAAAAACAACAAATAACACACAAGGGAATCCCCATAAGGTTAACAGCTGATATTTCAGCAGAAACTCTGCAAGCCAGAAGGGACTGGCAGGACATATTTAAAGTGATGAAGGAGAAAAACCTACAACCAAGATTACTCTACCCAGCAAGGATCTCATTCAGATTTGATGGAGAAATTAAAACCTTTACAGACAAGCAAAAGCTGAGAGAGTTCAGCACCACCAAACCAGCTTTACAACAAATGTTAAAGGATCTTCTCTAGGCAAGAAACACAAGAGAAGGAAAAGACCTATAATAACAAACCCAAAACAATTAAGAAAATGGGAATAGGAACATACATATTGAGAATTCCCTTAAATATAAATGGATTAAATGCTCCCACCAAAAGACACAGACTGGCTGAATGGATACAAAAAGAAAACGAATCTATATGCTGTCTGCAAGAGACCCACTTCAAACCTAGGGACACATACAGACTGAAAGTGAGGGGATGGAAAAAGATATTCCATGCAAATGGGAACCAAAAGAAAGCTGGAGTAGCAATTCTCATATCAGCAAAATAGACTTTAAAATAAAGACTATTAGAAGAGACAAAGAAGGACACTACATAATGATCAAGGGATCGATCCAAGAAGAAAATATAACAATTGTAAATATTTATGCACCTAACACAGGAGCACTTCAATACATAAGGCAAATACTAACAACCACAAAAGGGAAAATCGACAGTAACACATTCATAGTAGGGGACTTTAACACTCCACTTTCACCAATGGACAGATCATCCAAAATGTAAATAAATAAGGAAATACAAGCTTTAAATGATACATTAAACAAGATGGACTTAATTGATATTTATAGGACATTCCTTGCAAAAACAACAGAATACACATTTTTCTCAAGTGCTCATGAAACATTCTCCCAGATAGATCATATCTTGGGTCACAAATCAAGCCTTGGTAAATTGAAGAAAATTGAAATTGTATCACGTATGTTTTCCGACCATAACGCTATGAGACTAGATATCAATTACAAGAAAAGATCTGTAAAAAATACAAACACATGGAGGCTAAACAATACACTACTTAAGAACGAAGTGATCACTGAAGAAATCAAAGAGGAAATAAAAAAATACCTAGAAACAAATGACAATGGAGACACGACGACCCAAAACCTATGAGATGCAGCAGAAGCAGTTCTAAGAGGGAAGTTTATAGTAATACAATCCTACCTTAAGAAACAGGAAACATCTCGAATAAACAACCTAACCTTGCAGCTAAAGCAATTAGAGAATGAAGAACAAAAACACTGCAAACTTAGCAGAAAAAAAGAAATCATAAAGATCAGATCAGAAATAAATGAAAAAGAAATGAAGGAAATGATAGCAAAGATCAATAAAACTAAAACCTGGTTCTTTGAGAAGATAAACAAAATTGATAAACCATTAGCCAGACTCATCAAGAAAAAAAGGGAGAAGACTCAAATCAATAGAATTAGAAATGAAAAAGGAGTCATAAAAACTGAAACTGCAGAAATACAAAAGATCATGAGAGATTACTACAACAAACTCTATGCCAATAAAATGGACAACCTGGAAGAAAGGCACAAATTCGTAGAAATGCACAACCTGCCGAGACAGAACCAGGAAGAAATAGAAAATATGAACAGACCAATCACAAACACTGAAATTGAAACTGTGCTTAAAAATCTTCCAACAAACAAAAGCCCAGGACCAGATGGCTTCACAGGCGAATTCTATCAAACATTTAGAGAAGACCTAACCCCTATCCTTCTTAAACTATTCCAAAATATAGCAGAGGGAGGAACACTCCCAAACTCATTCTACGAGGCCACCATCACCCTGATACCAAAACCAGACAAGGATGTCACAAAGAAAGAAAACTACAGGCCAGTATCACTTATGAACACAGATGCAAAAATCCTCAACAAAATAGTAACAAACAGAATCCAACAGCACATTAAAATAATCATACACCATGATCAAGCGGGGTTTATTCCAGGAATGCAAGGATTCTTCAATATAAGCAAATCAATCAACGTGATACACCATATTAACAAATTGAAGGAGAAAAACCATATGGTCATCTCAATAGACGCAGAGAAAGCTTTTGACAAAATTCAACACCCATTTATGATAAAAACCCTGCAGAAAGTAGGCATAGAGTAACTTTTCTCACCATAATAAAGGCCATATATGACAAAGCCACAGCCAACATCGTTCTCAATGGTGAAAAACTGAAAGCATTTCCACTATGATCAGGAACAAGACAAGGTTGCCTACTCTCACCACTCTTATTCAATATAGTTTTAGAAGTTTTAGCCACAGCAAGAACCACAGAGAAGAAAAGGAAATAAAAGGAATCCAAATTGGAAAAGAAGAAGTAAAGCTGTCACTGTTTGCAGATGACATGATACTACACATAGAGAATCCTAAAGATGCTACCAGAAAACTACTAGAGCTAATCAATGAATTTGGGAAAGTAGCAGGATACAAAATTAATGCACAGAAATCTCTGGCATTCCTATACACTAATGATGAAAAATCTGAAAGTGAAATCAAGAAAACACTCCCATTTACCATGGCAACAAAAAGAATAAAATATCTAGGAATAAACCTACCTAAGGAGACAAAAAACCTGTATGTAGAAAATTATAAGACACTGATGAAAGAAATTAAGGATGATACAAATAGATGGAGAGATATACAATGTTCTTGGATTGGAAGAATCAACATTGTGAAAATGACACTACAACCCAAAGCAATCTACAGATTCAATGCAATCCCTATCAAACTACCACAGCATTTTTCACAGAACTAGAACCAAAAATTTCACAATTTGTATGGAAACACACAAGACCCTGAATAGCCAAAGCAATCTTGAGAACGAAAAATGGAGCTGGAGGAATCAGGCTCCCTGACTTTAGACTATACTACAAAGCTACAGTAATCAAGACAGTATGGTACTGGCACAAAAACAGAAATATAAATCAATGGAAAAGGATAGAAAGCCCAGAGATAAACCCACTCACATATGGTCACCTTATCTTTGATAAAGGAGGCAGGAATGTACAGTGGAGGAAGGACAGCCTCTTCAATAAGTGGTGCTGGGAAAACTGGACAGGTACATGCAAAAGTATAAGATTAGATCACTCCCTAACACCATACACAAAAATAAGCTCAAAATGGATTATAGACCTAAATGTAAGGCCAGAAACTATCAAACTCTGAGAGGAAAATATAGGCAGAACACTCTATGACATAAATCACAGCAAGATCCTTTTTGACCCACCTCCTAGAGAAATGGAAATAAAAACAAAAATAAACAAATGGGACCTAATGAAACTTCAAAGCTTTTGCACAGCAAAGGAAACCATAAACAAGACAAAAAGACAACCCTCAGAATGGGAGAAAATATTTTCAAATGAAGCAACTGGCAAAGGATTAATCTCCAAATTTTACAAGCAGCTCATGCAGCTCAATAACAAAAAAACAAACAACCCAATCCAAAAATGGGCAGAAGACCTAAACAGTCATTTCTCCAAATAAGATATACAGACTGCCAACAAACACATGAAAGAATGCACAACGTCATTAATCATTAGAGAAATGCAAATCAAAACTACAATGTGGTATCATGTCACACCTATCAGAATGACCATCATCAAAAAATCTAGAAACAATAAATGCTGGAGAGGGTGTGGAGAAAAGGGAACACTCTTGCACTGCTGGTGGGAATGTGAATTGGTACAGCCACTATGGAGAACAGTATGGAGCTTCCTTAAAAAACTACAAATAGGGCTTCCCTGGTGGCGCAGCAGTCGAGAGTCCGCCTGCTGATGCAGGAGACGCGGGTTCGTGCCCCAGTCCAGGAAGATCCCACATGCCATAGAGCGGCTGGGCCCATGATCCATGGCCACTGAGCCTGCGCATCCGGAGCCTGTGCTCCGCAGCAGGAGAGGTCACGGCAGTGAGAGGCCCGCGTACTGCAAAAAACAAACAAACAAAACCCTACAAATAGAGCTACCATATGACCCAGCAATCCCACTCCTGGGCATATACCCTGAGAAAACCATAATTCAAAAAGAGTCATGTACCAAAATGTTCATTGCAGCTCTATTTACAATAGCCAGGAGATGGAAACAACCTAAGTGTCCATCATCGGATGAATGGATAAAGAAGATGTGGCACATATATACAATGGAATATTACTCAGCCATAAAAAGAAACGAAATTGACTTACTTGTAGTGAGGTGGATGGACCTAGAGTGTTGTCATACAGAGTGAAGTAAGTCAGGAAGAAAAAGAGAAATACTGTATGCTAACACATATATATGGAATTTAAGAAAAAAAAATGTCACGAAGAACCTAGGGGTAAGACAGGAATAAAGACACAGACCTACTAGAGAATAGACTTGAGGATATGGGGAGGGGGAAGGGTAAGCTGTGACAAAGTGAGAGAGTGGCATGGACATATATACACTACCAAATGTAAAATAGATAGCTAGTGGGAAGCAGCTGCATAGCACAGGGAGATCAGCTCGGTGCTTTGTGACCACCTAGAGGGGTGGGATAGGGAGGGTGGGAGGGAGGGAGACGCAAGAGGGAAGAGATATGGGAACATATGTATATGTATATGTATAACTGATTCACTTTGTTATAAAGCAGAAACTAACACAGCATTGTAAAGCAATTATATTCCAATAAAGATGTAAAAAAAAACCTGAAAATGACTCATATTAAATATTAGACATGGTGAAATCTAGTGTTAAGAACTGTAAACGTTCTGAGATTTTAGTCTGCTTGCAAGCTAGTAAGTTTCATGGATGCTGGCAGAAGACGTGAGACTCCTGTGTCAGAGACAAAGAACAGTTTATTACTCACAGTAAAGCAACAGCCAGAATATCAGCTTTGGTTTCCCTATACCCAAACTCCCACAGCGCAATGCAAAGAGGCCACATGATACCTGCACAAGCAGAGGGTTGCATTACAGGAGGAGAACCCTAGTTACGGAAACTGACTCTTTTTATAAGGGACAGTAAGTATGCTGTTCTGTGTCCAGGAGCTTCCAAGGCCCTTTGTTATACAAATGTCCTGATAAGATAATTTGGAGCAAGGCCATCAGAGCCTCTGCTCATAAGATGTGCAAAAATGCAAGAGACCTGTGGAGAATGTTCTTTAAAATGAGCATGAAGATGGTATTAGGAAGTAGTTAGAGTGTATGTGTACATTTAATTCATGGGGCTGTTGTTATTTTCTTCAGGACCAAGCTGAGGTCTCTTTTTGTCTGGCACAATCTACTTTCTTTCCATATTCCTTAGCCACAGAAGTGAATGCCTTTGCAGCTTATGCAGAGATTTCTCAGTAGGGCCATCTGCTTGCATCTGGATACAATAGTTGTGGTGTCCACGTCCCTGAGTGCAGTTAGGGCAAACCATCCCAGCTCTGCCAGCAGGACTTCAAGAGTTTGTGAAACATATTAAGGGGCCCACTCTCTGCCTCCTGCAGAACAGAGCGGGCTAGCACCCCAGAACCCCCTTATGATCCTTACAATTACCTACATCCTGTGGATATGGCTGAAATGATCACCAGAAACAGTCTAAAAGGAGGTCTCACCAAAAAGAAGATCTTGTTCCCTAAGGGAAAACTCTTCATAACATTGGCATGAATAAGTTATGAAAAGCCTTCACAACTGAGAGAGACATAATCATCATTCATGTATAGCAGATTTGTTTATTCTGTAAAGATTCATTTCAGTTGATTAATTATCAGTATCTGGTGGGGGTAACAGGGCTGCTCTGATGAGAGAATTATTGAAGTACATGCTTAGAATATTTATCACTGAGTACATATTGTATAAACTTAGCATATTTATCATTTTCTTTCTGGATGGGCCTATTCCTCCCCCAAATATATCAAACAGTACTGCCATGCTGTACTCTAGAAAGACCCTATTCTTTCTAGAGAAATTTACTGTTTTTACATATAATACCAACTTTTCCTTCTGTTTATTGTACATGATAGTAAGATTATTTGTTGATTCCCAACTATATGTCAAACACTGAGATAGATGCTTTAGAAATGCTTTTTCCTTTAATCTCCAGCACCCTTGTGGCTGATATTATAATTATCTCTTTACCATAACTTAAGAAAGTAAGGTTTAAAGAGACTAGGTCACTTGCCTAATATCATTTGGTTTATGTGTAGCCAGGCTGGGATTCAAACTACTCTCTCTCTGCTTACTGACTTGGGGCTCTCAACTACCATGTCGGGCTGTTCTCCCCCCTGGTTCTTAGGCAAGACCATTCTACTGGGAGTCCAAAGACCTGGGCTGTGATCCCAGGTCCAATAATGTTATCTTTGTGACATTTTTACCCTCTTTAGGTCCCAGATTCCCTACAGTCTTGTCTCATCTCATTTACCTCTGTAGCTTCGACGTCTGATTCTCAAATCTTTACCTCTTTCTTTATCTCTCTTCCTGAGCTTCAGACTCATAATAATTACTTATGTATTTGCCTTCTGGTCATTAATACTTTAATATGTCCAAATTGGACACTACCCCAACCAATTCCTCCCCTCTGATCTCTACCTCAATGAATGGCACCATCAGCCACCTTACTCCCCAAGCCAGAAAAATGGAGGTCATCCGTGACTCCTCTCCTTCCCTCACCCTCTGCACCCGTTCAGCCACTGTAGGTTCAAGTGCTGTAGATTCCTTCATGTAGTTACCTCTGCTCTCTACACCACCACTGTGGTAGTGCGAGCAAGACCACCTCTTCCAGGGAATTTCTACAGAATCTCTTACCTGGCCTCCCTGCCTCCAACTTCACTCTCCTCCACACTGTTCTCCACCCTGTGCCCAAAGGGAAACCTAAAAATCCAAACCTCATCAGGCCACTCCTTTACTCAGAATTTTTTAATAGTTCCCCAATGTCCTCAAATAAATTCCTAGGACCTTAACGCGGCTTACTGGCTCCTGTCTATCACTTCAGCCTCATCTTTTGCCACTTTCCTTACTGCAACCTCTGCTTTAGTCAAGCTGAACTAATTTCAGTTTCTTAAACTCTTCCCCTACTCTCTTGCCTTGGTTCTTACCACGGGGAAGATGTTCTTCACACCATGGGGAAGATGTTCCTCTATTCTTACTACTCTTTCACTTTCTTCTAAAATGATTGCCTTCTAATGCCACATGGAAAGGCGATAGTAGAGTTTCAGAATCTAGTCCCATTTGGGACTACCCTTTGCTTCTTGCTTTCCTCACATGATGGCTTAATTTGCAGTATTGATAACACCTACCCTGCTCAAAGGAACCAAGTCCTTTATGTTCCCTCTCTACTGAGCATCTCAAATATTTGAAAATATAATTGGATCATAACAAACATATAAAGTAGCCCTGAACATTTAAATAAGCAGTTTCCCTACAGGAAAAACTTGATCTCTGATTGATTATGTTAACTGATGACTTATGGTTGGGGCGTAGTAGGCTCAGCAGTTGCCAGCAGGCCTAAGTCGCCAAGGATTCATGATATCAAGTGTTACAATAAGCTTGACACCCATGTACATATCAAATCTGAGGCTACTATTTGCTTATTGCTATTAAACCTAGATATTTATCATGCTCTTAAAACTTGTCAGAGACTCTCAGACATCATGAGTCTTGATGTAGCCACATGGAGCTATATGAAGCCCCACTGTTTATGGATAACTTTCTTTTCCATTTTCTCCCTCTTGTGACTTTTTCCAACCTTTTTTCAGCATCAGAAAAATGTATTCAAAAAATTATAAACAGCAGTTGGTAATCAGTGCATAGCAGCTTTCTGTGTATAATACAATCATTAGGTGTACATTAGACATTTGGCATAATCAGAATACTGTAACAGAACTCTGTCAAAGTACCAATGCCTCCCACACTGAAAATACACAGATCAATTTTGCAACCCTTATGAATGGGGAGCAGTATAACAGCTGCATGATGTTTCTCTAGGACAAAGTTTAACTGATTTTGCTTATCAAATTCTAAAGGAAGACAGTATACATACAAATGTGTTAATACCAATTTCTCTTACATGGTGTTAGTATTCTTTAATCTCCTCCCTACTGAAACTGTATTCTTGATGTTTTTAAGCTAAAGTTAAGCATGATTTAAAATCATGTCCGTAGCTGGCACTAGAGCATTAGTGAAAGAAATTTTATGTTGTTGGGTATTGAGCATGTCCCAATTAAAACTAAAATTTGTTACTTAAATGAAATATCCAGGAAAGACAAATCTATAGAGACAAAAGTACATTAATGGTTACCTAGGGCTAGGGGTGGAAACAGGGAGCTACTAAAAATGGGCAGGAGGTATCTTTTAGGGGTAATGGAAATGTTCTAAAATTGGATTTTAGTAATGGTTGTATGACTCCATAAATTATTAAAAAATCACTGACTTGTATATTTTAAATGAGCTAATTTTATGGTACATAAATTATAGCTCAATAAAGTTTCCTTTTTAAAAAACCAACTATACTATAGTGAACATCCTTATACTCATATCTTTGTGGTCCCATGTAAGTATTTTCATAGAACTAATTCGGAGATGTGTAATTGGTGGACCAAAGGGATACTTATTTAAATTTTTCATAGAAACTATCAAATTGTCTTTTTAAAGAAAATTATCTATCTATCTATCTATTTATTTATGGCTGTGTTGGGTCTTCGTTGCTGTGCGTGGGCTTTCTCTAGTTGTAGCAAGCTGGGGCTACCCTTCGTTGCGGTACCCAGGCTTCTCACTGCGGTGGCTTCTCTTGTTGCAGAGCATGGGGTCTAGGCGCACGGGCTCCGTAGTTGTGGCTTGCAGGCTCTAGAGCGCAGGGTCAGTAGTTGTGGTGCACAGGCTTAGTTGCTCCGTGACACGTGGGATCTTCCCGGACCAGAAGCCATGTCCCCTGCATTGGCAGGCGGATTCCTAACCACTGCACCACCAGGGAAGTGCCCTCATTGACTTATATATTCTATGTTTATGCATATTAATTTTTTCCTATTATATTCTGAAATTCTTTTTCTAGTCCAGTGGTTGACAAACTATAGCCCACATGCCAAATCCAAACCACTCTTTGTTTTGAATTTTTCATGTTTAACTTTTTATTTTGAAATAATGATATGTTCATTATAAATGTGAAATTGCAAAGATAGTACAGAAAGATGTGTACGCTTCACCCAGTTTCCCCCAATGGTTACATTTTACATAATTATAGTCTAATATCAAAGCCAGGAAATTAATATTGGCACAATGTGTGTATGTCTACACCATTTTATCACATGCTTACCTAGATTCATGTAGTTACCACTTCAAGAAAGAGAGAGAACTATTTCATTATCACAGAAATCTCCCTCATGCCACCACTTTGTAGTCAACCATGTCCCTATCTCCAACAACACTTAACCCCTAACCACTAATGTGTCTCTATCTCTATAATTTTGTCATTTTGAGAATGTTATACAAATGGAATCATACAGTCTGTGACCTTTGAGATTGACTGTTTCACTCAGCACAATGCCCTTGAGATCCATCCAAGTTGTTGTGTGTATCAGGAGTTTGTTTTTTTTATTGCTGAGTTATAGTCCACTATAGGGATGTACCCATTATCTGTTTTTAAACGGCTGACAAACTCAAAACAATTTTTACATTTTAAAATGGCTTTTAAAAAATCAAAAGATGAATAATATTTTGTGATGTGAAAATCATATGAAAGGCAAAATACAGTGTTCACAAAAAATAATATATTGGAACACAGCCACACCCATTCGCTTTTGTATTGTCTAATTTATGGCTGGTTTCATGTCACAATGGCAGAGTTGAGTAGTCATGACAGTGACCACTGTCATGATGAGGGTATAAAACCATAGAGAGGGAGGGCCTTGACTTCTCCCAGGCAAGTCTCACCCACCTTGCTGCCCTGGATGCTTGACTTGTTGGACTTCTTCCCATAGATCAGTGGATTTTCCATTTACTTAAAACCTTATTTTCCTTTGCTAAGTGAGAGATCTTGAGCATCTTAAATCTCTACCATAAATGATTTCCAACGCAACGTTATTTCCCTTTACGTAAAGGATACAGAACTTATTGTGGAAAGGCATAATTCTGGCATTTCAGGGCTCTATTCTTGCAGGAATAGCTTAACCAAAAGCCTAAAGCGACTATGGCACAGCACAGCAGAGAGGCAGTATAGTATAGTGAAGTCGTGGATCTTAGGAAGGTTATTTGACCCGTATGAATCTCAGCTTCATAACTGTAAAATGAGAATCATCATAACTACCTATGTTCCACAATATCTTTGCCTTTTCTCTCATGTAAATGAATTTCTGCTTTTTAGCCTGGCCTGAGACTGCCCATAATGAAGTCTATATTACACAGGTAGATTTAGCCATGAGGCTAATCTTTGGCAAACAGGCTGTGAGCAGAACGGATGTATGCGAGGGGTGGGGATGTAGATGGGGTGGACAGTCATTTTGGGCCGTGGATGAAAGTAACACCCTAGAGATGGCTGAGCAACAAGTAGAAAGTGTCTGGGTCCCTGGAACAGAACCATCATACCAGTGCTGGAGCACCTACTTCTGGACTCTGACATTGAAAAAAGAGAAATATCTACTATATTTAACTCCCTGTAATTTTGACCCTCTATTACATGAGTCTGGACCTTTCATCTAAACTGCCCAGCCTCTCACCGTTGTTGTGAGAAAAATTCTTTTTAATTAAAGCAGATACATAGAATGAACTCTATAAATATGACTTTCCTTTCCTTCTGTCTTCATTACTCATTTCTGTATTTGCCACAAAATAATGTACAGAGCTATACACACAAAAAGCTTTCAATACATAGTTATGATGAATTGAATTGAATTTAGTAGCCTGAGATAGGAACAGATTCCAGTCTTCACACACACTTACACACTTGGCAGAATATATACCACGGTTTATATTTCTAAATGAGAGAGGCTGACATTCATTCACCCGCCTCCGTTGGAAGATCCCCACTGTTAAACAGCCTGAATTCTTTTGCAAGCGTTTGAAGTTGGTTTCTATTGCCTTCTGAGAGACCAGGAATTACATACCACCTACTGCGCCTACTGAGGTTCCACGTGGGTCTCAGCAGGCGAGCCAGGAAGGCTGACTGAAGAGTCACTGTGTTCTCCGGGGGCGGCTGTGCCACGGTTAACAGTAGCCCCCGGCCACTGCCCATCATAAATTACGAGAGCTCTTCAAGGGGTCTATCCTTCCAAGCATGAATCCACAGACTATTCTCCTCAAATTTCCCACCTCTCCAAAAGGAAAATGACCCTATTATAGATTTCTGGGTAGCTGCCAATATAAATGGGGGAGATATGCCATATTTACTGAGACCCTTCACTCAATGGGAAGGTTGGATTTTCTGAAAGACTCCAGCATATGAGGAGATTACAGATGATAACTCCCATTGCACAGCTCTGGCTTTAGGACTGGGACTGCTACCTGATTTCTTCATATTTGGGAAACAAATGAAAGGAGATACATCTGCCCCCACACATAATAACAGCGTTTAAACCCTCTAAGAATCAAAGGATTTGATCATTCTTTTTCCCCTCAGTTTTATTAAGAAATAACTGACATACATCACTGTATAAATTTAAGGCATACAACATGATCATTTTGATTTACATATATTGTGCAATGATTACAGTAGGTTTAGTTAACATCCATCATCTCATATAGATACAATAAAAAGAAAAGAAAAAATTTTTCTTCTTGTGATGAGAACTCAAAATCTACTCTCTTAACAACTTTCCTATGTTCATACAGCAGTGTTAATTATATTTATCATGTTGTACATCACATTCCTAGTACTTATTTATATTATAACTGGAAGTTTGTACCTTTTGACCACCTTCCTTCAATTCCCCCTCCCTGACCCTCACCTCTGATAACGACAAATCTGATTTCTTTTTCTCTGAGTTTGGTGTGAGTTTTTCTTGTTTGTTCATTTTTGCTTGTTTGTTTTGTTTTATTTAGATTCCACATGTAGGTAAGATCATACAGTATTTGTCTTTCTCTGTCTGACTTATTCCACTTAGCATAATGCCCTCAAGGTCCATCCATGTTGTCACAAACGGCAGGATTGCCTCTCTCTTTATGGTTGAATAATATTCCATTGTGTGTGTGTGTGTGTGTGTGTGTGTGTGTGTACACACACTACAATTTCTTTATCCATTCATCCATCAATGGACACTTAGGCTGTTTCCACATCTTGGCTATTGTAAATAATGCTGCTATGAATATGGGGATGCAGATATCTTCTCATGTTAGTGTTTTCATTTCCTTTGAATATATTCCCAGAGCTGGAATTGCTGGATCATAGGGTGGATCTATAACTAATTTTTTGAGGAAACTCCATACTGCTTCCCTAGTGCTGTACAAATTACAGTCCCACCACCAGTGCACAATGGTTCCCTTTTCTCCACATCCACACCAGCATTTTTTATCTCATCTTTTTGGTGATGGCCATTCTAACAGGCATGAGGTGATATCTCATTGTGGTTTTAATTTGCATTTCCCTAATGACAAACGATGTTGAGCATCTTTTGATGTATCTGTTGGTCATTTTTATATCTTCTTTGGAGAAATGTCTATTCAAGTCCTTTGCCCATTTTTTAATTGGATTATTTGAATTTTTGCCATTGAGATGTGAATTCTTTATGTATTTTGGATATTGACCCCTTATCAGACACGTGGTTTGCAAATATTTTTTTCCCATTTCATAGGTAGTTTTCTCACTTTGTTGATGGTTTCTTTTGCTGTGCAGAACCTTTTTAGTTTCATGTAGCTCCATCTATTTATTTTTTATTTTGTTGCTTGTGCTTTAGGTGTGATTTCCAAAAAAATCATTACCAAGACCCATGTCAAGGAGATTTTTCCTGTTTTCTTCTAGGAGTTTCATGGTCTCAGGTCTTACATCTATGTCTTTAATCCACTTAAGTTAATTTTTGTGAGTGGCGTAAGATAGGGGTCAAGTTTAATTCTTTTACATGTGAATATCCAATTTTCCCAGCACCATGTTTTGAAGAGACTGTCTTTTCTCCATTCAGTATTTTGGCTTCCTTGTCAAATATTAGTTGACCATATATGCTTGGTTTTATTTCTGGGCTCTTGATTCTGTTCCATAGGTCTATTTGTCTGTTGATCATTCCTAATTATTCCTTTCATTCACTGGTGAGAATTCAGAATATGAGATTGAGTATTTTTGTGTGTTGGGTTAGATGGAAGAGAAATAAAACAAAGCATTTTTATGTGTTAAAGAGAAAATCTTGCATATATGTTTAACTGCACAGTTTAACCTTTGAGAGGTAGAATCAGCTGCCTTTCTAATCAGCTTGGCAGTGAGGTGTTGGAAAGAAAACAGTGAAAGTTATATTGAGAAAGGTCCAGTAGAAAATGAACAATGAGGGATTTTATACTGATATACAGCATAAAAAAAAAGAACATAGGCAAACAAAATTGCCCTAACAAGTATAGCTCATCCATCTTGACCACAAAGAAAGAATCATTGCGTCTTATATTTCTGCCTTCTTATGGTACCCTCCCCAAACCACATTTATGTTTTTAGTTGGAGAGTCTCCTAACTAACCTCCAAAACCCTTTTTCTGGCTGGAGTCCATCTCTTGAAGGAAAATAGGCAAAGGGAAACTCTAACTGACAGAATCTGGTTTGGCAAATCATTTCAGCACTGAGCAGAAATTATGGATTTAGGAGTGGGGAAAGGAGTGGGGAGATGTGGGAAGGAAGGAGAGCTCTTCAAAATAAGATAACTCAGCTCTAGAGGATCCTGATGAGGAAATGTTGAGAAACCATCTAGTTCCGTAAAAATTGCTCTTGAGTATTGAGAAATGAATCAGACTTTTAAGTTATGATTTATTGAGCTATTATTTTATGCCAGGCATTACACTAAAGACTCTTGTATACATTTTCTCATTTATAATAATTATCGCAACAACCTGTGGCATGGATCTCATCATCCCCATTTTACTAACAAGGATATCAGGTTGGAGAAATTAAGTACCCCAGGTCACCCTGGGGAAAGAAGTGACAGGATTCTCAACTAAATGCCTTGAGTCTAAAGCCACTGCTCTTCACCACTATGCCCCATCATGCCTTTCTTCTAAACCACAGACTTCTAAAACATTGCTATTCTATTTGCATTTTAATTGCTCAAACAAATCCTACATCACTATTACCTTGTTACTTCATGTGATTGGATTGATATCTCCTGGGTGTCAGGAGCTGTTCATATCTCTCTTCGTCTGGATGCTTCCCATGTCCCTGGACACAGTAGATTCCTAAGAACACATCAGAATGAATACCATGTTCCTGCTCTCTGGTGTTAGTAAGTAATGTCAAACAATTTTGACAACATCATTAGTAATTCTTTGACTCAGTGGGACAGGCAGTGGGCTCAGTCTGAGGGCTACCCCTCCTCACCTTGTGGTGTTTATATTACTGAGGGAGTGGAGTGGTATGGAAACAACTAACAAACCAATCAACTGAACAACAAAGTTTCAGCTAGAGAGAAGTATGAGAAGGAAATAACGTAAGTGACTTGGTGTATTAGTTTCTTACTGCTGCTATAACAAATTACCACACATTTAGTAATGTAAAACAACACAAAGTTATCATCACTCAGTTCTGGAATTCAGAAGAGCCCAAATTGGATCTTGCTGGGCTAAAATCAAGGTATTGGCAGGACTGTGTTCCTTCTGGAGGCTCCAGCAGAGAATCTGTTTCTTTGCCTTTTCCAGCTTCTAGAGGCCATCTGTGTTACTTGGCTCATAGTTCCTTTTTCTAATATTTTTAAAACCAGCAGCACAGCAGCTTCAAATCTCTTCCCTGACTCTCACTCTCTTACCTCCACTTATAAGGACTTTATGATTATCCTGGATAATCCAGGATAATTGCTCCATCTCCTTAATTTAATCACTTCTGCAAATTCCTTTTTGCCATGTAAGGTAACACATTCGTGGGTTTCAGGGATTTGGATGAGGACATGTTTGGGGAGCCATTATTCTGCCTACCATACTTGGTGAGGAGTTTCATAGCTGAGATGGATAGGACAGATGTCAACTTGGAGGAAAATATTACTCTTTTATTTTGGATTTTAATTAGCTACAAGACTCCTACTAAGACAGATCTTTAAAGATCTTTCATGACTTCTTTTTCCTGGTCTGGTGAGAGACAAACAGAGATGTTTTGGTCAATGACCATAACTGTGGAAAGAATGAAGTATAGGTATGGAATACTTAAGGATGAGAAACAAGGCCAGCAATTCATTGGAAGACTTATTAAATGTTGTCAGTACATATCCTTATAAACTTCTGCCAACTCCCTACATATCCTCATTTTCATGAAAATAAATAAAATGAATTCCCCACAATCTTTAAAGGAATATGTATAATACTCTTTCACCTCTTCTTAGTCTAGCAAAAGTCTAAGTGATGAAACTATTCAGTAGGGGATCCAGAATTGAATTCTGGCAGCTCGGCTCTATAGCCTGCATCTCTAATCACAAAGTTATTTATTTTTATTATTGTTGTTGTTGTTTTGTATTTCATGGACCATTTGGACCATCCCATTTAATTGCATGATTTCAACTAATATGTGTGTCTAAAGATGATGGGTCTGAAGAAGGGGGAGACAGTTACAAAAAGCTTCCAGCAAAAAGTGAGCCCAGACTTATGTCCTGAAGAATGAGGAGGGATGAGGTCAGGGAAGAGGAGATACAGGGCATTTCAGGAAGAGTGTTTAGATGACTCAAAGACCTGTTGGCTTCCATGAATTAGTTCCCCTTCCTGCCACAATTGTGCCTGATCAAATGCTTCATTTACAAACCATAATCATAAACTTTCATTGACAAGCACTTTATTCACCAGAATTCCAAGGTGAGTTGGGACTGGCAGGTTGGCCGGGCCTGGCTGGTCCACTAGAGAGATACAATTGAAGCCTAGAATTTGACTGCACTTCTGAGTGTAGGCACACATCTGCAGTGTCACAGGGTGGGGACACACATTTTTGGAAGTCAGTGAAATGTGAAAGAGGAAGACAATGGAAGGCCTGGCAATGCCCAGTGAAGGTGCTTCCACCACTCTTCAAGCCTTTACTCAAGTTACTCAATTCTAAACCATGAATGTGCCGGGATTCCTCATAAAAGGCAGCAGAGCAACTCTAGGCAGCAACAAGTTGGGTCTTGATGGAGGAGCAGAGAAAAACAGGATCTGAAGGTAGGGAATTAGTACAAATCATGGGGAAGCTTGGATTTTCAGGAGCCAGAAAATTGTGGGTACAGAATAATTTACCTAAACATTTGAAGTCCTAAATAACAGTTGCTTTTTCAATGATTGTTGATAATTCTGCTTCCTGCCACAGTGAGATCTTAGGCAAAAGACAAAGACTGACAAATTCTAGTTTTTCTTATTTTTACATTTGCAGCAGGAGAAATGCTCTGCTTCTCTCTTTCAAAACCAATCCCTTCTTATTGGGTCACAAATTCTAACAGTGATATTTGGCTTTCAAATTTTAATAGTATCATTTATTAACCACATTAAATTAAATATTAAATTAGAAAAGCAATCATCATTTTAAAAATTCAAAGGGGAAAGAAAGTTTTGGAGAGAAAATTACATTTGGACTCTTCAGAGGTAATCACTGTTTAAATTACTTTTGTATATTTTCAGACATTAGCTGAGCATAACTAGCGTGTGTGTGTGTGTGTGTGTGTGTGTGTGTGTGTATCTGTGTGATTTTTTTTAACCAAAGGGGTTCAAGTCAAGGATCTACAATTTCCTGTATCACCTAACAACATTTCCTGTCTGAATGTAATGTAAATTCAGACATTTACACATTCCTCATTATTTTTTATTTTGTTGTTGCTGTGAAATTTGCCACATATATAAAAGAATATATAAAATGTATGTGAAAGATTGTCCCAAAACTAATCTGGGAAAGAAGCTTTTTGCATGAAGTGATTAACAGCATATTCCAGGGATATTTTTAACTTTCTATTCTGAAAACATTTCAAAATTAAAAAGTTGCAAGAATAATACAGAAATACCCCTTACCCAGATTAACAAACTTTTAACATTTTCTCACTTTTGTTTTTCGTTTTCTCTCTCTCCATTCTATATATAATTACTTTTAATGATTGTTACTCTGATGTGCCTTAGTGCTATTTCTTAAATCAAGGATATTCTCATAGACATCCATGCACAATTATCAAATTCAGGGCGTTTAACATTATTAACATATTAAAAATACATATTCAAATATATAGTCCATATTTCATTTTTGTCCCTATTATGTCCTTCAGAACAGCCCCCTTTTCTCCAACAGCAGTCCAGGATCCAGTCCAGGGTCACATATTGTATTTATTTGTCATGTCTGTTTATTCTCCTTTAATCTAGAACAGTTTCTAAGCCTTTCTTTGTTTTCATGAAATGAACATGGAGAACATTAGGCAATTATTTTATGAATATTCCTCAGTTTGGGATTTTTAGTTTTAGAAGCCAAGTTAAAAGTTTAGCAAGGGACACATATTTGGGACCCGAATAATTAGAAGGAGGGAGAAATGGGGAGCTGGATCACCAAGAATGAATTTCATAGAGTCCAAAATATATTATAGGCTCTGTCCATATTCCTTCCCATTACATTGACCTCAACAACTATGCCATTTAATAACAAAGAGGAAGCTAACATTTATTGAATGCCTACTGTTTGTTAGGAACAGTGATAGGAGTTTTATTTCCATTATTCGTCAGAGCAACAGAATGAGATAGCTAGTATTGCTTCTACCTCATAGTCGCAGGAACCTGGGATTGAAATGTTTAGATGACTTTTCCAGATCACACGGCCAATAAGTGGTGAAGCTGGTCCTCAAATCTGGTCCTCAAAGCTGGTCCTTCCATTATACCGTGGCCTCTACACTTGATCTTAGTCAGAAGGTCAAGAAGTGATACCATAGTCTCTAAAATGCTTTTCTTCTGGCATAACTGTTATGGATCCTTAATCCCTGGAACAGACACTACCCATTTTTTTCTGAGAAATAACTGGCCTCAAGCACAATCATTCTCAGCTGCATTTGACTTACCACCAACTGATCATGTCCTCTTTCTTGAAACTTGTTGTTCACTTGGTTTCCCCATTTCCCTGTATGTAGATAGGACCCAGGGCTCTCCTTGGGTCTCTGCTCTTACCTAGTGTCACTTGCTCCTTGTTGCTCCTACCTGGCCTCTTGGATTTACATGTCATCTCTGTGCTCCCAACTCCCCAACTTTTTATCTCTAGCTCATACTACTCCCTTGAACTCCCAACGAGTATATTCAAGTGTCAAATCAACATTTCTACTTTGGTAGAGGATAGGCACCTCAGACTTAGCATAGTGAAAAATGAGCTCTCAATTCTGTCTACCTCAAATCTTCTTTTCCCATAGTGTTCCTTATTTTAGAAAATGACAACTCCAATTTTCTAGTTGCTCAATTGGAAACTTTGAGTCACTGTCGACTCTTTCTCTTAAAACCCTCATTCAATCCATAAGCAAATCCTGTTTGCCCCACCTTCAAAATATATCCAGAGGTTCTCTACTTCTCACTACCTTCATTCTTGCCATCCTGGTTCCAGCCACCAACACCACTTGCAGAGGTCTTGCAGCGGTCCTCAGTCTGTCTCCCCCTGCCTGTTTTTGCTTGCCTTTAATCTATCCTTACCGCAACAGCCAAAGTGATCCAAAAACATAGGTCAGATCACATTCCTTTCCTGCTGATGGCATCTCCTACTCTTCTCCCTGTTGCTCATGGTCTTCCAGACACTCTGGCTACCTTGCTGTTTCTAGAACATGCTAAGCACAGTCCTGCACTGTGCCTTTGTACTTGCTGCTCTCTCGACCTGGATTTCTCTCCCTCCAGAAACCCATTGGCTCACTACCTCATCTCTTTCAGGTCACCTTCTCAGTCACACCTTCCATGAATACCCTTATCCAAAATGCCCTTACCCCAAGCACTCCATTCTCCTTTCCTGCTTAATTTTTCTTCTAATCATTTAGCACCATTTAACATATTCTATGAAACTCATCTTTTTTGGGGGTGTCTGTCTCTCCCTCTAAAATGGAAGGTCCCTGAAGGCAAGAATTTTTATCCGTTTTGTTCAGTGCTACCTTCCCAGTCCCACTACAATGTGCCATATGCTAGGCACATTGTAGTGCTCAATAAATACCTGTTAGAGAAGAATGAATGAATGCCTGAATGAATTCTTTAGCTTACTCACAGATTGATTTTTTTTTTTAAAGGGTATTCATTTGTTGGGAGAGTTTCCAAATATCTGTCCATCCAAGTATCCAGCTTAAGAAAGTTTAAATTTCTCTCCCTTTTTGAATAGGTTGCGAATCATATATAGCTATAGATGAATTATATAATTTCTAATTATAAAAATAACAATTATTGTAGGAAATGTGGAAAATGCAGAAAAAGGAAATGAAATTAACTTGTAATCCAACCACCCAGAGACTGGTAACATTTTGGTAAACTTCTTTCCAGACACATTTAATTTCAGTGATATTTTATTTTCAAGTTTCCTTATCCCCGTGACAAGAAATGGAACAAACAAACCGAGGAACTCAAAGCTGACTGTGGTTTCACGCTTCTAGCAAAACGCCATCCTCACAGTTCATTAAGAGCCACAAGTACTTCCATGGAATTTTTGGGTGCTACTATTTTCCTTTTCCAAGAAAGCATGCTATTATTTGGATATTTAGGTTACCCAAACTTCCACTGAAGGATCTCCCTTCTAAAGTAACCTCAGAATTCCCAGAAAACTAAATGTTTGGAATTTTGGAAATTCAGGTTGATTAATATTACGACCAACTCATTGGACTAAAGGCCAGAAGCCTGGGATTCTAGAACCGGTTCTACAACTTTCTGGCTGTAAGGCTTTGGGTAAGTCACCCAGTCTTAGCTACAGATTTTAAATTAGAAAATGGAGATAATAATATCTGTGTCACCTTTTACTGTAAGAATCAGATACAGTAATGGAGACATATTTTCAAACCTGAAAAGGGCCACAGAAGTTTAAGGGATAATTGTAATTAAAATGTGGTAGAACTTGGGACAAAAACGACATGAGCCAGACATTCCACCACTCCTAACAAGCCCAGGGGAGAAAACTAATCAGTCCTAGCAAGATTTCCCATTCTTGCTCTAATGCTTTTCTAATTAAGCATGTGTGCTTTTCCCACCAGAACATGGACTCCTGAAAGAGAGAAACTTTCCTCCTCATTCATTGGTGTATCCCTGTTATTTATCACAGTGATTCTTAACATAAAAGATTTTTAAAATGTCAATTAAAAAAATAATACACCACAGTAAACTTATTAGCTAGTGTTGTGAGTGCTTTTACATATATTAATACAGACACAGCAAAATATAGTAGAAAGTAACCTAGGTTGAGAGCCAGGAAAACTGTGTCCTAGTTCAGCCTGTTGGTAACCAAATATGAATTGGCCATGTCAGCTTCCTCAGCTGCTGGTGGATCTGCTGGTGGACAGGGAGATACCTAATGTCTCTCTCAGCTCCAAAATTCCATGAACTTTGACCTTTGCAATATAAATGTAGTCTTTGGTGAAACTACTTTTTGAAAAGAAGAATTGAGTAAATCATTAGCTTAATCTATACTTGCCTTGAAAAAACAAGGTCAGTTCTCAGCTCTGTGGGTTAGTGTTTGGAATTTGTTAAATCATTAACAATAGATTGTTTACTGTTTAGAATTTAACAATACTTTTTGATGTTCCCTAATTATCATGCATGCTTTAAAATGAGTTCTGAAATACTTATCTGCCTAATTAACCCTCATTGAAAATTTGTTGAATTTTAAAGAAACATTTGATTTGCAAAAACAATTCATTGACCCAGTAACCTTCAGTATTTCACACACAAAAAAGCACAAAACATTTTTTAAAACAATAAGGTAATGTGAATGAGAGATGAGCCTTGAATGAAATATGGGGAACATTTGGAAAACATCATTTTTTCAAACTGCTCTCTGTTTTCCTCACAAATTCCTGCTGGTGGTATTTATTCTGTTATTTTCAATGGTCATTTATTCTCTTATTTGAAAGTCTATGAAATATCTATAACCCCACAAAGTTAAGGAAATCACTTTGGATTATTTCTCATTACATCATATGATAAACAAGTATTTCTTGAGCCTTAGTCAGAAGACCAGATACTGTGGCTTTAAAACTACACTACACTTTAGATAACAGAACAAATATTTTCAACTAATTTGTTTAAAAATTTAAATAATTTTTAACTAATTATTTTTAAAGCAAATTGAAATCTAGGATCATTAACTTATGAAAACTACTCAGTATCTTTACATCATCTACCTATTGTTACAAATAAATAAATTGAGCAGGAGCAATATTTGACAAGGAGATAACATACATAGTAATTGATTCATGTCTGGACAAGAATAAATATTTTAGCCAAGTAAAACAAAAGAACCAAAATTAGCTGAGTTGTCAAAAAGCATGGGAAACTTGTTAAAGTAATATTTGTTGCCTTTCTTAGGCAATATGCAATTACACTCAGATCACTGCTTACCCTAGGTTAAAATTTTACATATTTTTACCTTTTCTCTGTTTCTACTGAGAACATGTAAGTGGACTTTTTTATAAATAAAAGGCCTAAGAATGTATTTTGTCCTATGCAGTTGGTGCCCTTTTCATTTTGTTGATAGTTTCCTTTGCTGTGCAAAAGTTTTTTAGTTTGATGTAGTCTCATTTGTTTTAGTTTTGCTTTCGGTTCCCTTACCAGAGGAGACATATCCAAAAAAAAATATTACTAAGACTGATGTCAAAGAGCTTACTGCCTATGTTTTCTTCTAGGAGTTTTATGGTTTCAGGTCTTACATTTAAGTCTTTATGCCATTTTGAATTTATTTTTGTGCATGGTGTGAAAAAGTAGTCTAGTTTCATTCTTTTGCATGTAGCTGTTCAGTTTTCCCAACACCATTTATTGAAGAGTCTGTCTTTTCCCCATTGTATATTCTTGCCTCCTTTGTCATAGATTAATTGCCCATGTAAGTATGGGTTCATTTCTGGGCTCTCTATTCTGTTCCATGGATCTATGTGTCTGTTTTTATGCCAGTACTATACTGTTTTGATAATTGCAGCTTTGTAATATAGTTTGAAATCAAGAAGCATGATACCTCCAGCTTTTTTCTTCTTTCTCAAAATTGTTTTGGCTATTCAAGGTCTTTTGTGTTTCCATATAAATTTTGGAATTATTTGTTCTACTTCTGTGAAGAATGTCACTGGTATTTTGATAGGGATTGTACTGAATCTGTAGATTGCCTTGGGTATTATAATCATTTTAACAATATTAATTCTTCCAATCCAGGAACATGGTATATTTTTCCATCTGTTTGTGTCATCTTCTGTTTCTTTCACCAGTGTCTTACAGTTTTCTGAGTACATGCCTTTTACCTTCTCAGTTAGATTTATTCCTAGGTATTTATTCTTTTTGATGAGATTGTGAATGGGATTGTTTTCTTTTTTAATCTTTTTGATAGCTCATTGTTAGTGTATAGAAATGCAAAATGATATATCCAATAAGGGGTTAATATCCAAAATATACAAAGAACTCATACAACTTAACATCAACAAACAAACAAACAAACAAAAAACCCCCAAACAACCCAATTAAAAAATGGGCAGAAGACCTGAATAGACATTTTTCCAAAGAAGACATACAGATGGTCAATAGGCATATGAAAGGATGTTCAACATCATTAATCATCAGGGAAATACAAATTAAAACCACAATGAGATATCACCCCACATCTGTCAGAA
Source organism: Globicephala melas (assembly GCF_963455315.2). Lineage (NCBI taxonomy): Eukaryota > Metazoa > Chordata > Mammalia > Artiodactyla > Delphinidae > Globicephala > Globicephala melas. Next base: position 59,101,312 of record NC_083322.1, read on the forward strand.
TGTCTATTACCTAAAAGACAGCAAATAACAAGTTTTGGCAAGGATGTGGAGGAAAGAGTACCCTTGTACACTGTTGGTGGCAATGTAAATTGGTGCAGCCACTCTGGAAAACAGTATGGAAATTCCTCAAAAAATTAAAAATAGAACTACCATACGTCCCAGGAATTACACTCCTAGGCATTTATCCAAACAAAATGAAAACACCATATAAGAAAGATACATGCACCCCAATGTTTTTAGCAGCATTATTTACAATAGCCAAGATATGGAAACAACATAAGTGCCCACCAATAAACGAATGGATAAAGAAGATGTGGTATATATATATACAGTGGACTATTACTCAGCCATAAAAAATAATGGAATCTTGCCATTTGTGACCTCATGGATGGACCTAGAGGGTATTCTGCTAAATGAAATAAGTCAGACGGAGAAAGACAAATACTGTATGATTTCACTTATATGTGGAATCTAAAAACAAAACAAATGAACAAATATAATTGAACAGAAACAGAGTCATAGATACAGAGAACAAACAGGCAGTTGCCAGAGGGGAGGGGAGTAGGAAGAGGAGAGAAATAGGTGAGGGAGATTAAGAGGTAAAAACTTCCAGTTACAAAATAAACGAGTCATAGGGATGAAGTGTACATTGTGGGAAATATAGTCAATAACTATGTAATATGTTTGTATGGTGACATATTATAACTAGACTTACCATGGTGATCATTTTGAAATGTATAGACATATCAAATCACTATGTTGTATACCAGGAACTAACAGAGTATTGTATAATAAAAAAGAAATGGTAATAGAGAAATCATGGCAGAAACAGAGGAAATTAAAAGAAAAATAAGAGAACACTCAGCTCTGTGAAAATATATTTGCAAATTTGGATGAACAGAATAACCTTCATTTAGGAAAATATAATAGCAAAACTGATCAGAAGATATAGAAAAACTTAAAAAAAAAAATGATGTCCTTAGAAGAAATAGAGAAAATCAACAAAGAAAAACTCCAGTGCCATTTGACTCTATGGAAAGTTATACCAAAACTTTAAAGGAAATACAATAACAGTATTATTTAGATAGCCACAACATTAAGAAAAAAATAATCTCTATTCCAAATTATTTTTACAAAGTGATACTGATTCCAAAATCTGACAGATTATATAAAAAAAGGCCTATTGACCAATTTCACTTATAAATATTGTACTAAACTCTAAAATAAACTCTAGCAACAAAATTTAAGATTAAAACATCATTAGCAAGGGGAGTTTATTTCATGAATCAATAACATTTATATATTAAAAAACTATTAAATTGAAAGAACTAATTGGAAATATCACATGATCATCTCCATAAATGTTCAACAGGTACCTGACAGAATCCAGCAATGATTTTTGACAAAACCATTCAATTAAGAATAGATGAATATTTCCTTAACATGATATAAATATATATTTGAGCCCACAATTAAGGGGAAACACTGAAGCCATGCTACTCAAGTTAGGAAGAACTGACTTTAAAAAGTCAGCTCTGCGCCATCATTTTAAGGTAACCTTGTAATGGAGGTAATAGTACAATCAAATAAGGAGGTGTAAAATTTGGAAAGAGAGATAAAATATCCATCAACACAAGAAGTGATAAATAAATCTTGGAGTATCTGTACAAATGAATACTAATCCAGCAGTGAAAATGGATGGATTACTGCTGTACCTATTTTTATCGCTGAATCTCAAAAACATAAAGTTGTAAGCAGCAACAACAAATACACAGAAGAATGACTATGGTATGAGTCTGCTTACATAAATATCAAAATAGACACAACTATAGTGTTAGGCAGCAAAATTATATAATACAGCAAAGGAATAATTAGCACAAAATTCAGCATAGTGGTTACTTTCAGGGGAGGTGATTTAGATGGGGGCACACAGGGATCTTCTAAGGGTACTGATAATATCCTATTTCTTAAGCTGGGTGGTTGATGCACAGGTTTTCATTTGTTATCGTTTAAGCTCTATGTTCATCATACACGCTTTATATTTGATATTTTCACAATAAAACTAAACTTAATTTTTGATTTTTTTTTTTTTTTTTTTTTGCGGTATGTGGGCCTCTCACTGTTGTGGCCTCTCCCGTTGTGGAGTACAGGCTCTGGACACGCAGGCTCAGTGGCCATGGCTCACGGGCCCAGCCGTTTTGTGGCATGTGGGATCTTCCCGGACCGGGGCATGAACCTGCGTCCCCTGCATCAGCAGGCGGACTCTCAACCACTGCGCCACCAGGGAAGCCCTAATTTTTGATATTTTTGCTTGTAATTAAAATAGAAATTATATTGATTATGGGTGTACTTGTTGTTTTAGTATTTTGACATTTAAGAATGTCAAAATTATGAGGAAATCAATACATGTGTACCATAGATTAGCAAAGAGAATTTAGCTGTGAAAATAATTGTGATGGCTATCTCAGATTTCCAAGAGCTGAGTCACCAGCAGGGGAAAGGAAGATAGAAAAAAGCTAAATAGGAATATTAAAGATGAAACAAGCAGGATAAAAATACTCTTGCCGGAGAATAAAAATCAGTGAAGTTATTGAGAATTATAGATTTGTTGCCTTTATTTATGTTTTTAAACTTTTTTCCCCTCTAACTTTTTCATTCATGAATATTTTAATATGTATATCTGAGAAATAAGAACTCTCTTTTTAAAAAATACCAATAATACACCTAAAACATTAACCATAATTCATCCAGTCCATAGTCAAATTTCTAAACATCATAAATGTAATAAATACTTAAAAATGCAGTTAAATAAGAATCCAAGTAAAAATTTACATATTGCAATTGATTGGTATATCTTTTAACCTGTACGTTCCCCTTCGTCTTTATTTAAATTGCAATTGATTTATTTAAGAAACAGTGTTTTTTCCTTTACTTACCCACAGTCTGGTTTTGCTGATAGCACCTCCATGATATTATTTGACATGTTCCTCTGTCATTTGTAGCTCCTGTAAATTAGTATGTTGATCTAGTGAGGTTCTTCTCAAAGGGTGGTCTTGGACCACAGCCTCAGCTTTACCCAGTGACCTGTTAGAACCGCAAATTATTGAACTTTACCCCAGGCCTACAGAATCAGAAACCCTGGGCTTTCAATCCCACAATCAGTGGTTAACAAGCATTTCAGGTGACTCTGATTCTGCTGATGTTTTAGACCAGCTGACCTAGAGGGTTAGTCAGTTTCAGGTTTGATTATTTTTTGTCAAAGCCACTTTATAATTGTGGTGTGTTCTTTTAAAAGGCATTTAATATCTGATTGTTTTTCCTTTTATGACCATTGATGCTCAATGCTTAGATATAGGAGTATATTGAAGATTACAAAATGGAGACAGTCTAATTCTATCATTCCTTCATTTATTACCTGAAAGCTTTCTAAAGAGAAATAGCCTTCATCTATGATGTAGTAACCTACATTGTCTTTAAACAATTTCAAATCCACCGAATTTGAAAGAGCTGAAAGAACAGTACAATATACTCTTTACTTGGATTCACTAATTCTTAATATTTTACAACATTTGCTTTTACCTCTCTCTCTCCACACACACACACACACACACACACACGTCTGTATATACACTTGAAAGCAACTTGCAGACATGACCCTTTACCCCTAAACACTTCAACATGTATTTCTTAAGAATGTATTTCTTATATCTTCTACAAAACCACCCAAGATATTTAATAACGATCTATCTAATATAGAGTCCATATTCAAATTTCTCCAGTTGTTTACAAAATAATCTTTATTGTAGTTATTTTTGATCCAGGATCCAGTCAATGATTATGCATTTACATATGGTTGCCATATCACTTTACTTTCCTTTAATCTAGAATAGTCCCGTCTCCTGTTTGTCTTTTATGGCATTAACTAGTTTTTAAGGGTCAGAGCCAATTCTTTCAGAGAATGTCCTGTAATCTAGATTTGGTTGTTTTCTTGTGAATATGTTCAGGTTAAACATTTTGGTGAGAATACTATATAGGTTGTATTATGTACTTCCAATAGCATCCCATCAAGAGTAACATCATGAACGATTTGTCCCATTACTAGGGATGCTACATTTGACCACTTTGTTACGGGGTAACTGCTAGATTTTTCTATTTTAAAAGAAGGAAACTTCAGTTTATGATTTAATTTAAATAATTATATTTAACTTAACAGCATATAATGACAATACTTAAAGTGACTTATTATTATCATAAAATGGATTTAAAATCCAGCCTATAACTTTCCAAAGAGCATTAATGTACAGAATACAGCCTACTCTATTTTTCTAAGCATCATGAAAATTCAATCAGATCTTTTCTTGGCAGAAACTCCTCAGCTGAAATTTTTGTTCTTGTTCTTTTCTATCCACTAAATATATATTTAATAATGTGAATGTTTACAGTCTGTTTTCTAAAAAAAAAATTACAAAAAGATTAAATTATTTCAGACTCTCAAGGGAAAGGAGAAAAAGATTTCACTTATAGTCACAGAATATATATATATATATATGGTAAATTTTCAGTCTTTAGAGGAAATAACTTCTCTCTTCTTGAATTCTCAGTATTCAAAACCGAAATTCTTTCCTTCACTCTGTATATGTTTCAGGTAATTTTTGTTATGACTAGTAAGGAGGACCAGTGTCGTGTATATTGTAATTCATACAGTGAAATGATTCCCTTATTCAACAAAGGAGCTTTGGAAAACATCCCTGTTCTTGCATTACTTTGATGTTTGAGGGCCACATCATTTAATTAATCACATCATTTCAGATGTAAGTTTGTTTTGATTTCCAATTCTGCCTCACATTTTCCTTAGTTGTTTTTCTATACTCATCTTTCTCTTTTCAGTCCTTCCTTGAGCATTCTGCATGTGTGAACACACGCTAGTGCACATGTGGGCACAGGCTACAGAAGAAGAGTGACTGCTTTCCAACTGAATTACCTGACAAGAATATTTTGCATTGGGCTTCCCTGGTGGTGCAGTGGTTAAGAATCCGCCTGCCAATGCAGGGGACCCAGGTTCGAGCCCTGGTCTGGGAAGATCCCACATGCCACGGAGCAACTAAGCCTGTGTGCCACAACCACTGAGCCTGTGCTCTAGAGCCCATGAGCCACAACTACTGAGACCAAGTGCTGCAACTACTGAAGCCTGTGTGCCTAGGGCCTGTGCTCTGCAACAAGAGAAGCCACAGCAATGAGAAGCCCACACACTGCAACGAAGAGTAGCCCCTGCTCTCCACAACTAGAGAAAGCCTGCACGCAGCAACGAAGACCCAACCCAGCCAAAAATAAATAAAGTAAATTTTTTAAAAAAAGAATATTTTGCATTGATTGTGTATTCATATATTTGATAACCTTAGTTTGTAACTATTTCTATTAATATTGTATACACTACAAGATATCAGGCTGCATCATCACTGTCTTTAATAATACAAACTAGGGGACTTCCCTGGTGGTCCAGTGGGTAAGACTCCGTGCTCCCAATGCAGGGCGCCTGGGTTCTATCTGTGGTAAGGGAATTAGATCCCCCATGCATGCTGCAACTAAGAGTCCACATGCCACAACTAAAGATCATGCACACCACAACGAAGATCCCGTATGCCGCAAATAAGACCCAGCACAGCTAAAATAAATAAATAAATAAACATTTTTAAAAAGATTAAAAGCTATGCTGGTAGAATTAACTTTCACGAACTTACTAGAAGATTATATATATAACTAACCTTGTCTCACACTTTTGTGTCATGGGAAGGCCTTGGTTACAGCTGAATGCCTTCAAAGTCCAACACAGCAGCCACATTTTCTAATTATCCACATTTTCCTCAGGCTCTTATGATATCTCCCTTTTCTGTTCTCTACCTCACTGTAGTCTATATCACCTCATCCTGTGGTCTTCTGGGTTTCTTGCAAGTTTGTAGACTGGCATTTGAGATTAGAAGCAAAATTATTTTTTATTTAAGGATACCAGGCCAGTCATTTCAAATAGAGTGTATTATTTGGCCTGCAATACTATTTTTCATGCCCCATCACACTTTTCTACATGGCAGTGGAGAAAGGAAATGTAGCAGGAACCAATCTGGGCCAAAACTACTGTGGGACAGCCGTGGGAGGGCGGAGAAGCAGTTCGCTGGGACTTAGCACCAAGTGCCGTTGGCTGTCTGACACAGGCAAGCAGGGGGCCCCAGACTTTATCTGATCTCAGGGGTCTGTGAGAATGGGACCTTGCTGATCTGGGAATCTCAACACCTTGGCACTCAGTCCATAGTAGGCTTCTGATGCCCCAAGACCACCTCATTCTCAGAAGCCTCTCCCTCAGATTCCACAGGGTGGCTGCCTTCCACTCCTCCAGCAGCCCTTGCGGTGGTCTTGAGCAACATAAAGCTCTGGAGTGTTTGCTCAGCTGCTGTGGGTCTACTTGCCTAAGAGATCTAGGCCAGCAGGGAAACCATACGGCAGTTGTATCCAATAAAATGCCTTGCTCTCCATGGCAGTAAACAAACTTGTATTCTATCAATGTGAATAGCATAACTTTTAAAATTTTCTGGGTTTTGGTAAATACGCTCATTTATAAGCTGATTTATTTTCTTGACTTTCTATTTATCCCTATTTATCTTGACTATCTATTTATCAGGGATGAATGCTGATCATCCTTCAAGTCATTCTTTAAAAGGGAGCCAGAGACTTTTAGAAGTATTTATTCTTAGTATTCTTTCAAATTTTTTTGTTAAATGTCTTTCACAATGCACTATAAAAATACAAACAGTCACCACTGTCTCCTGGCATTTGCCAACACATTGCTGTCTTTTTATTTTTCCTTTCTGGTCAAGTTAAAGTCACTACTTATGAGAAAAACGGGCTTTATTTTTGTTCAGAAGGAAAATTCAGTGTCAACAAAAATGGAACACAAAGGAACTCACTCCTTTGTTTATATTTTGACGTTTGTTCCTTCTATAGAAAGGACAGCCTGACATTGGCATATTAACATGATTGCAAAAAAAGACATTAAAAAACACAGACTTTATTACCAATTTTGACATTTTTTATTGAATAGAAGAAGAATCGTATATATAATAAAGAAGAATCGTATATATAATAAATAAGCCTCCAGATTCATTTATTTGGTTGTCAATGGAGCTAATAAAAATGGAAATTCTCTGTTTTATCAACAGTTTGCCCACTACACCTGAAGCGTTAAATTAGTCACTATGCCATGATTTTTATTTTAAAAAGAGGCAAATTTTAGGGACTTCTCTGGTGGTGCAGTGGTTGAAAATCCTCCTGCCAATGCAGGGGACACAGGTTCGAGCCCTGGCCCGGGAAGATCCCACATGCTGCGGAACAACTAAGCCCGTGCGCCACAACTACTGAGTCTGCACTCTAGAGCCTGCGAGCCACAACTACTGAGCCCGTGTGCCACAACTACTGAAGCCCGCGTGCCTAGAGCCCGAGCTCTGCAACAAGAGAAGCCACTGCAATGAGAAGCCCATGCACCACAACGAAGAGTAGCCCCCGCTCACCACAACTAGAGAAAGCCCTTGCACAGCAACAAAGACCCAACAATGAAGACCCAATGCAGCCAAAAATAAATTAATTAATTAAAACAAAAAAGAGAGGCAAATTTTAGGTGGAGATAAGTAGATTTATGGGTCACATTTTTAACTACAAAGTGATAAAATTATCTGTTTGTGGTCTATTTTTAAGCTCATAAAGGGAATTTAGGGTGTTACTTGGAGGTAAATACTGAAGATGGGTGAGCCACTGTTAGCCTGGGTTTCTGAATGATCATCATGTAAGCAGATTCACCAGCTGGCAATACTTACTTCAGGCTGGTACATAATCGAGAAGGCGATTTGTTTCTTTAAGCCACTAATTCTTTGTGTGTGTGTGTGCGTGGGGACCTCTTTGATGCAGAAATTTAGCCTTACTCTCACTAACATAAATGTGTATATGTGCCTACACTAGGCAGGACACAAAGCAACTGAATAATAGCACTCCAAGCTCTTCAGGCATAAAATATGACAGGCATATTTAATGATATTAAATAGGAAGTATGGTGCTATCCATGCTTTTGCATATTGAAGGAATCTCAAGTAGAAAGTAATTCCTCCACAACAAATGTGAGTTTAGACCTTCCTGTCCCACTGATGGGTAGTGAAGATGATAATCCTGATGAGACTGAAGATTCAGGCAGCTCAGGCTAGACATACTGAAACCTGCACAGAACTGTGTGACCAGTAGTAATTGGCCTGAAGAACCATTCTGAGTGTCACAAGATTCTGAAAGTGGGGGAAGTAAAAACAGTTATGAGAACACACTGTGAGGTATATACTTTCTAGTTCAGTAAATTTATATAGTTCTCTTTGCAGAATGTGAGTTTGGTCATTGTTCAAAAATCATTTTTTGTCTTCTTATCGCTTTAAGATATATGTATGTGTGTGTATGTATATATATCGTATCTTTGGCTCCTGAATTACTCTATTTCATTAAGGGTGTGATGCCAAGTGAAGGTGAGAAAAACAGCAGCATCTCTTATAAATTTCTCTTTTAACCTGATTTATTTCATCTGAAGCATAGTACAGATAACGCCAGAATTATTGCTCCTTTAGGTGCAGACAGGACTAGATTATCTGGGGCACTCCACTACTCCCTTTTCAATTTCTAGATGAAGTAGCTCAGGCAGAGAGAGAGGGGGGCAATTTGCCCAAGTCTCCCAGTGTACCAGGGCAGAGCAGAGGCAAAATAAGCCTCAGCGTGTGTTACCCAGCTGGATCTATGCACAGATAAAATAGGTATAACAATGTGGGCCAATGCAGTATAACATTAAATGATCTTGAAGAGCCAATATTCTCCCATCATTTTGCCAGGATAGCTGAAGTATCTGATCCTAATGAAAGACATGTGCACAACCCAAGATATCACATTAAACAGAAACCTGCTGATGACACACTGATACACATTAAGGATTTCAGGTTAGCTTTGTAATGCTGAGAAAGAAAGTACATGGAAACAAAAGTTTTGATGGTGACGCGGCGATGCTAAGAAATGTTGTGTCTGGAATAAGGATAGAAGTATCTTCAAAACTAATTATGTCAAATGTACAAGGTTTTGGGAGGCCCTGTACCCCTGGAAATTGGGGGTGCCCCAAAAGTCTCGATAAAAGGAGACTGGAATGGCAGCATGCCAATTATACAGTTTTGCTTAGGGACAGACTTTTATATAACCAAAAGACTCTTATACAACCAAAAGTTAGTATAAATGTATTTTCTGCATTTTTCGTTGGACTTAACATGAAAGGAGGGGATGAGATTAACCATGGTTTATGGCACTAGTGAATTCAATTTACTCACTTATATAGGACTTAGGAGTTTATGAAGGTTTTAACATGGTATCTTAAATAATCGTTTCAATAACTTCTGAAGGAAGCATTGTAATTATAAGTATTTGTGTTGCATTGATTCATTTATTTACTAAACAAATATTTTTTGAACACCTATCAGTGTGCCAGGCAGAGATGCCACAATGAACGAAAGAGACAAATATCTGCCTTTAGGAACCATAGACAGGTATGGAGACCCTCTTGTTTATAACTTTGGGCCTTCAGCTACCTGCAACTCAAAAAATGTCAAGACATTTGCAAACAGAGGTTGGTAGGAATGATTTCCTTTTAGAGGACTATTGGAGACTAGCGGAGAGCGTACACCATTTAAGTGATCTGGAAAGCTTCAAAGTTAGAGGAAGTGGATGTGGGAAATGCCAGCGAGGCTGAGGTCTTGAATTCAATTCTGTCCAAACTAAGATTATTACCCTTGAAACAGATTTGTTGCAATATGGTTTAATTCACATGCCAGTACTAATAATCTCTGATAGCTCCCTATTTCTGTTTTATTATTATTACCAAACTTATGTTACCATTCAGGAGCTAGTGTTACACCATAGGATCATTTGTAAAGCCAAACTGAAGGTCTTCAGACACATGAGACCTAGGAATGTGAAAAGCCAACGCCAGTCTCCTGGAACTAAATAAACCCACAGCTGAGCTCAGACTTGCAAAACCAAAGCAAGCAGAGCAGACAGCCCAGAATGGAGTAGGCCAAACACATTTCCCAGACCTGCAAAGCAATCAGCCATCATCCACCAGCAGAGAGAGGCTTTGGTGAAACGGGATGCAAGCAAACACTCAGTAGCTCCTCAGCCCAGCAAGCCCTAAACCAAAAATCTTCATGTCTAACTACATGACGTTCCTGTGCGACCTATTAACTGAACAAGATGCTATTACGTTAATAATAGAGCTTAACAACAGCAGGCTTCAGTTTCCACCAAGATTCAAGTCACTCCTGGTAATTGAAATTAGACTCAACTGCAGTACCTGCGAAGCCTGAAAGAGTTAATGTCACTGCCTCAGTGACAGAGATTGACAAGTGCCCCCTGGGCACATACTAATATTTTATCAAAGTGTAAACTAAGCTGGACAGTTTTGAGTGTTGGCTTTGAGTCGTATTTCTCCTTGCCTTTTTCCTTCATTCCCCTCATTTGGCTCAAGGGGTGTGTGTGTGTGTGTGTGTGTGTTTGTGTGTGTGTGTGTGTGTTGCACGTGTCATGGACTCCTTTGCAGTCCGGTGAAGCATATGGAACTCTTCTCAGAATAATCTTTCTAAATATATAAAATAAAACAGCATGGTAAAAGTAACCAAATATGATGACATACAGTTATCAAAATATTTAAATAAAAGCAAATTCGTGATATGGTATTATATGTGCTGCTTTATTAATACATTAAACAAGTAGATCTAGGATGGATCTACAAATTGCCATAATTTCAAAGTAGTGGTGAGCATAGAAGATATTTTGAAATGTTGCAACACTGTAATGTAACATAATGGGTGATAGCTACAGGTATTCCTAATACTACTGCGGTTTGTTGCTGATATTCATAAATAAGGAGATGCTAAATTTCTATTGGAGGTTAGTAAAAACTAAAGCATATAATTTATTTTCTATTGTTTAATATAAAGATATTTAAACAGATATTTAAAAGATATGTAATTCGTGTTATATAAATAGAAATGGAGATATATTTTTTTCCACATTCAGGCTCCTGGCCTCCTGAATTCTATCCTGGACTCCAGGTTAAGAATTGCTGGTTAATCAGTCAAAAACTTTCTTCATCTTAGACTAGAGGTTGCAAACTAGTAGCCTATGGGCCATATCTGGTCCACAGATATATTTTATAAGAGTTGCAGTGTAAAATTCTCCGGTATTTTATATATAACTATCCAAATCTGCAGCTTCCCTTGAAAAACTAGAATATGTGACAATACTGAGTTAAATACTACACGGCTATCAGCTGACCTTGTGATGCGGGGATTATCCTGGATTATCTGGGTGGGCCCAACATAATCACGTGTCCTTAAATTCTGAAGAGGGAGGCAGAATATAGAGAACCAGACAGATGGCAGTGTGAGAATGACTATGCCTGACATTTCTGGCTTTGAACTTGGAGGAATAGGGCCACAAGCCAAGGAATATGGGTGACCTCTAGAACCTGAAAAAGGCAAGGAAACAGACTCTCCCCTAGAGCCTCCAGAAGGAACCAGCCCTGCTATTTTGATTCTAACTTAGTGACACCCATTTTAGACTTCTGACTCTCAGAACTGTAAGACAATAAAATTGTGAATGTTTTAAGCTACTAAGTTTTGGTAATGTATTACAGTAGCAATTGGAAACTAGTGCAAGTGCCTAAGAAACATATTGAAGTTATCTATTTAGGTCATTCTTCACCACAAGATTGTAAGCTTCTTGTGGTAAATCACTAAGTCTTATTCAATTAAAAAATTAGTACCTACAAAGTGCTTAGTACAAAAGAAGCAGTCAAAAGTTACTCGTGGAATTCAGCTGAATGAATATTTCATGTGCCATATTGATCTGCATGATGATTAGTTGATTGATGGTGGTTTACCACTATTTGTTTTTTGCTTTCAGACAATATAATTATAATCACAATCAGGCAATTTTAGAGATGGAAGGGACTTCAAAATATAGAGTCCTTTTAAAAATCCAACAAACTACTTTATGTGATACTTCTCTCTAAAAGTAACCTGCTTTTCAATATTACTTTGTAGCACTCACTGTTTCATTTGTTGACTATTTTATTTGGTAAAGGATTATTTCTTATCTACAGCCAAACTTTGCTTTGTTTTCACTCTTTTCAAGGTCCTAGTTAAGCTATGTTAATCTTAGCTTAGTTAAGCTAAGCCCTCTGAAGCAACCGAGAATAATGTGAATCTTGCTTGTATATGATAGCCTTTCAACATGTGAAAGTAGCTATCATGAAGAATCCTATTATTACCCCTATACCTGCATACATTTTGTTTTATAATTTGGACAAATAATCCAAATGTCTTTACATTTTTCTCATGGGAGCCCCTTTCCATTATGCCCATTCTCATCTGGACACAGTTTCTTGATTAATGATCCTCTTAAAACACAGTGCCTAATATGAAACACAGTTTCCAGATGTTGTCTAAATAGTGCAATGGCAAACCCTGTTATCTCCCTTGATTTGTCCATGATGCTATGTAGCCTGTATTACTTTTGTAAGGAGAGGAAAGCAGCCTATTAATTCATATTTGGCTTATCGTCAACTAAATTCTAATTTTTTTTCATATGCTAAATTGGGCTTTCTCAGTCCTACAGTTGTACCATTGATTATTTGAGCCCAAGAGCACAAAATTCATCCATCCCTTTTCAATATTATTGTATTTGTATTTTTACTTTCTTTCAGCCTAATGAACTAATTTAGAATTGTGATTCTGTCATGTAAAGTATCAACAGTTTCCTCTCAATTAAATTCAACAAACATTTATTGAGCAATTACTAAGTGCTTAGCATTGCACTAAATGTATTCGGTCATCTGCAAAATTAATAGCATATGTTGCTATCCAAGTGATTATGAATTTGATGAACAGGAGGGGGTTAAGAATAGAGCCCTTCTTGCAAAATCTCAGTGGTTCATTAATCAACATCCTCTGGGTATTGTCAGATTTGAATCATTCTAACCACATAACCTTATCCAGTCCCCATTTCTTCACCTTGTTCCTTATCCTGAAACTTTGCCAGATACCTTTTTGAAAGCCAGATGCTCTATATTGCTCTTATTCAATATATGATGTCATATGTTTCAACAAGGAAATGCATTTAAATGTGGTACTTTCATGCATCAGAGCACCCAGCCCTGAGTGACGTATAGTAGATCAGATGCAGCTTCTCTCCCTCGCTTTCTAGTCCTTCCTTAGATAAGTTTCAAACAAACAGAAGAATAGGAAATAAGGTCTGAAGATATCAGGAAATAAAATCTTATTTGCTTGGAAAGCCCATGTTTCCTTTCAAAGAAGGAAGAGTTTGGGGCTGGAGAGACTGACAACAGAAATAAAGTGGTTGATAGAAAGGGATATCTAAGTGGGATTTCTGTAAAAGATATGTGAAGAAGTAGGCTTGCCAGTTTTGCTTTGTAATTTTCCAAGCAACCCCAAAGGGTTTGGCCAGAGATGGCTGCAGAGGGCAGCGCGGCATGGAGGGCCTTGTATGGAGTTGTCTTAGCAACGAAGCCCTTTTGCTGCCTGACTCAGCGAGGCAGGAAAGTGAGAGCAGCTTTGAGGAATGTGCTGAACTTTGCAAGAGGTTGGTTTCCCACTCTCAGGAAAGTTAAATTAAAGTTTCCTCAGTGTATGTGATATTCTTATTCCTAAGCCTTTTGGTTTAAAAAATTGGCTTGAGCAGTGTTCTGACAAACAGGGGGTGGTGAGGGACCTTAACGACGTAACCAGACGGTTCGCAGTAAGTGCTTTCTCCAGCTCTGAAACCAGTCTTAGTTACTATGCCATGTTACGAGCCCACCCTGCCCTGGCTGCCCAGCTATAGTGGAATATTGACTGGGTGCTAGGTCTTCAGCCCACCTACCACTCATTTCTTTCTTCCAACCGCCGGAGTGACTTTTCTAAAGTGAAAGCCTGCTCCTGGTTCAAAATGCTTTGATGATTCCCATTGTCTTTAGAATAAGAGCTAAACTTTTTAAGATGGCACTTAAGGCCTTAGAACATGTTGCTCATACCTCATCTATGGTCACTACCCCACTTTAGCCTTCCTATACTATTGTATTGTAAATATTCCTCTATTTTGTAATAATGATTTCAGAAGACAAACAAAGCCTCTATTTAAATGCCTAGAGAGCTGCGTAGGATTCATAAAGTTTCTATCCATCATAGCAATTTATGCTAATGAAACGTTCATTAGATACCCACAGTTAATTGGCTGGGTCAGAGTGCTTCTGTAGTTATGACTATGGAGGGCAAGTGATTTCACAAGCTCCATGCTTGTTGTCCATGAGCATTACAAATATTACAATATTACAAAACCAGGAGCTTGATTTCACTTCCATCTTCTCCAGCTCCTGGCCCATCATTCAAAACCATGCTTAAATGTGCATTTTCCACAGAGCCTTCCATGTTCCTTTCAGCGAGAACTAACTCTTCAATCATTAATGTTTACTTTAACTTATCCATATTTTTATCTAGGAAAACTGGGCAAGTTTTTGGTTCCTCTAATTCCTTTATTAAAAAGAGGATTCCTTGAGGAAAGCGTTCATCTTAGCACTTTGCATTTAACCCAGGTTATACTGGATTAACAAAAATATCATTTACTTTTAAGCAGGAGCTCTATATCTTCTATAAAATAGTTTGTTTTGGATGTTGCAGCTTCCATTGACTATTGGTTAGGACTGTGATCCATACGTATGGTGCACATAGACCAACTTTTTCTCTTTTTTAAAAAACAATCTACCTCTGCTTATTTGTCTCTATTCTCATTCCAGCCACACCTAACTATTTTGCCTACCTTCAACTCCATGCCTTTCTTTATGCAGTTTTCTCTCTTGGAACGTTCTTCTTTCCTGCATCTCTGTCAAATTCCTACCTAGCTTCAAGGTTAAATGCGATCTTCTATGAAGCCATCCTGGTTTACTGATCTGAGTATGATCTCCCTTTCTTGACCTCCCTCGTCCTGCCCCCAGTGTCATTTATTTATACTGCTCCAGGGTACATGCCTTTTCCTGTTATTGGTTTTCATTATTTCTGTGTGCCTTTTCCTTCCAACTAAATTGGAATTTCCTTCAAAGCAGGGTCTCATCTTATTTATTGTGTCCATTATATGGCTCCTAAAACAGAGCCTGGTGCAGAGTAGGTGACTGACAAATATTTGTTGAATGAATAAAAAAAAAATGACAGGTGTTACAAAAGCATCTGTTGAATTGAACTAATCATATAGATTTCCAGCCACTGAATGACCTGGATATTTGTTGAGACTTCACTGAATCCACATAAGAGCTGCAAGTTGTGATCAATTCCTTGAGATCTTTCTTCTCTTGAGACTGTCAGTCCTCAACAAGAAGAATGAATGACGATAACTTTGGGGGCAGCAAGCAGAGAATTAGACTAGGAAGACAGTATACCTCTCTACCATTTCCTCCCAGATTACTCCTGAGGGCATGGGCGAGCTAGTTTACTTGATGGTCTAGGGAGAGTGGACACTTCCATGCATCTCTTACTGAGAGGAGATAGTCATTTTCTTTTAACCTTCCCAACTCCCCTTTTCAGGCTGGAGCTTAGCCACAGCAGGGTCCTTGCACAATAATCCATCCTTAGATTTTTAGGAGAGGGGGTGGTCAGAAAAATTTCCACTTTCTTTGGTTTGGCCATAAAAAAATCATGAACTAATATTATAGAGAGGGAAGATGAGTGAGAAAATAATCATATGAGCAAGATGGAATAATTAGAAAATTTGTCGGCAATATCATTGTGAACTGGATCATTATAGAGATGGAGGATCTCACATTTTTCTCATTTGAACAAAAACCCTTCTTTGCCCTGGACCAGATGGCTGTACTTACAGAATGAACACTTGGCTTGAATTGCAAACTAAGTTAAAGATTATTCTAGCAGTACTTTCCGCTGTCTCTTTATTTTTTCACTTTACTAAGTTTCCATATCAGAAATATATACCCTATATATTAAAGAAGCAAAGACAGGACTTCCCTGGTGGCGCAGTGGTTCTTCTTCCGCCTGCCAAAGAAGGTGACATGGGTTTGAGCCCTGGTCTGGGAAGATCCCACATGCCGCAGAGCAGCTAAGCCTGTGTGCCACAACTACTGAGCCTGTACTCTAGAGCCCGTGTGCCACAACTACTGAGCTCTCGTGCCACAACTACTGAAGCCTGCATGCCTAGAGCCTGTGCTCTGCAACAAGAGAAGTCACTGCAATGAGAAGCCCGCGTACCACAACGAACAATAGCCCCCACTCACTGCAAGTAGAGAAAGCCCGCGCGTAGCAACGAAGACCCAACAAAGCCAAAAATTAATTAATTAATTTTAAAAAGAAAAAAAGAAGCAAAGACAACATTCTTGGTGCTGTCTTCTTTCTTCACCTGTGAGGGTTACACATGTGTTGTTCACTTAGTGATTCTTCATCAACCTGTACACCTAGGATTTATTCACTTTTCTTTATGCATGTTATATTTCAATAATGAGGTTTATTAGAAAAACTAAATGTAAGACTGAACAGCAGAAAAGAAAAACTAAAGAGCTAAATAATGAGCTAAAAACTGGGTCAACTGTCCTTACAGAAGAGAGCATAAACAGCAAATAGGTAAAAATGTGCAAGAGAAGTTGGGAGACTTGGATGAGATATCTGCAAATTTTAAAGCCTGTTTAATGATGCATGGTTCCCCTGGGCCAGTCTGAAGGAATAAAATAGAGATAATGAAGGAAATCTTCAAGTAAATGACAAATAAATAACACCTGAAAAAAAAGAGCTCTTAGATTGAAAGGTAACACCGTGTGCCAAACAGGATGAACAACCTCACAAATTCGCACAAAATTATGACATTTTCATACTTAAAAGATTTTAAAAAGTTGCAAAAGCTCCTCCAGAGAATCAAAACAGATAACCCACAGATTTCTCATCTGCAGTACTGGGTAAGAGAAGACACTGAAGCAAAAGCATCAGAGAATTGAAGGAAAAGAACTTTTGACTCTAAAATTAAGATTTAACCATAGTCGGTAAGGGTTTCAAGCATTCAAGGTATAAGGCACATCAATAGCCTACTGAAAAGAGCTTTCTCTCTTGCTGGTAGAGCCCTGTTTTTACTGAGGTGTACATTCTTCCTCCATGTGATTCAGGGATGAGGCAAGACAAATTCTCTCACCCTGTTCCCTTAGGTAATCGAGCAAAAAGCTAGCTCAGTGAGGAGAACTATGAGATCTCTAGCTGACACCAGAACTGGAAAGAAAACTCCTCCAGGTGGCTATTGTCCTGCTTCCACGTATCCTCACCATCAAGACCAGTGCTCTGACTGAAAACTCCTGTTGCTATAGGATTGGTTAAGTATTCCTGCCCTCGCTTCTTTATACATGCTAAAGCAGCACAGGCACCAGCTCTCTGCCCCAGGGCACTACCCATGGTGCATCCTGCTTTGCCTGGTTCAAGAACTCTCTTATGGGGACTAAGTGCATTCTGGAAAGTTCTTCCTGTAAGTGTTGTCCAAAAACCAAGTGTTATCTATGTCCCAAGTTGATAGTGTTGTTTACCCTACCTTCTGGCCTGACAAAGGGTAAATCTTAATTAGTCTATACTAATCATAGTAATCCCATTCCCCTTGACAGTGGTTAGTACATATAGAAAGGGCTGGGTGACTCAGTCCTGGCCAATAAGATGTGAGGATAAATCTGCCAGGGGGCTTATATGAAAGGTCTCTTTTCCTTTCAAGAGATCATAGGGAAAAGAGGCAGAGTGCTCTTCCCTTGGACATTGTCATGTTTGCCAGTGATTCCTGGGATTGTGGCAGCCATTGTCAAGAAGGGTGTCAACCCCAGAGCAGAATAGAAAGGTGGAGGATGGCAGAGTGGGATGGCGAGAAGAAACTTTCCTTTACGTGATGTCTTTGCTTGTGAAGCTGCACTTATCTCAGGACCTGGTGGTAAGTGAGATAATTGAATTCCTTTATGTTTTTAAACATTTCGAGTAGGGATTTTTGTTACTTGCAGACAAAAATTTCCTAATTGAAACAGAATTCAAAAAATTTACCATTTACAGATCCTCTCAGAGACAGTTTATACGAGGAAGAAGAAACATGAAGTCAGGAAGAAGCAATGAGATACAATCTCAATGATGAGCAGGGAAATGTGTGAAATTTAATGCAAAGCATAAATAAGAATGAATATAAAACAAACCTTTGTGAGCATTTAATTATAATATCCTGTAGAATTAAATAAGTGCTAAACAAGTTTTAGACGATGTGCTATGGGAGAAATAGAGGGATTGTTTTGGAAGTTTAAAGAAAGCTTCATAGAGGCTACAGCACGCAAACTAGGCCTTGAAGTCTGTGTGGGATTTTAGGACAGGAGAAGGCTGAAGAGCAGTCAGGGCTTTAGGAAAAGGGTGAAATGCATGGGAAGTTGGGGCCTCAGTGAATGGTGAAGACAGTAATTGCCGTTCTGAGAAGCTTCAAGTTCAGAGTATTCTGCCTACAATATGCTTCAGAAATAAAAAAGAAAATATTATCACTCCTCTGTTACCAAAATGTAGGCCATACATATCTTTCAGTGTGGCAATTCTGGTTTCTGTGTATCCAGAAAAAATAACAATGGTGAAAAGGGTCAAAGGAAGGGCACCTTAAACCATCTGAAGGGCAGAGGCACTTCTGGGGATATGATGATAGACTAGAAAATGAGGGGTTTTCCGACTGTACTGACAGCAAGAAAAGCAAGAAAGCTTTTGGAGAGATTTGCAAAATTTCAAATGAGTATGGAAACGGTAAATATGACATCGTGCACCAAAGAGTTTTTTATTTTAATGGAGTTAGTGAAATAATCCCTGAAAATCCTACTGAATTAAATGTAAGAAAATAAAGACAAAAACAAATAAGTAACCCAAAATCTATGTTATTTTCCCAGTTCTGCTACTTATTAGCTGTGTGACTTTGGCAAATCAATTAGTCTGTACCTCAGTGAACCTTAGTGATAAAATGCCATCTCCCTGATCTACTTTACAGGATTATCTTGAGGATCTGAGCAGACAACGTAAGTGATGGGGGATGGAGAAAAATTTTAGATTCTGTGGAGGCATAGAAGGAACCTGGCTCTTTTAGAACATATTTTTGAAATGTGTCAAGATTGTTTGAGAGATGCCCAGGGATGTCCTGATGGAGAGTGGAAAGTACAGTTTCCAGGGTGACTGTAGCACAGAATGCAGGAAGCCACCAAGTTTGGTTCAGACAAACTACTAGTGTGGGCACGGAACCAAGTTGGAGGTAGGATTGGAGACACATATAGAAAGGAATTCTTAGAGTTTTTAATAGTATGGGAGCTATGCCAAGACTTGCAGCTTTGGTCTGGAGTCTGCAATTAAGGGTGAACTTAGAAGGCAAAATGAAATGGAGGAAAGAGCCTGAACCTTTTTTGAAGCTGTAACGACATAATTTGCATGTTCAACCCCAGAGCTTCCACCATGCCACAGTAAAATTGTTTATGTACTTTCCTACATTTATGAAGCTTGGCAAAGGTGGCGGTGGACAGAGCGTCTAAAGAGAAAGGCAAAGGGTAAGCTCTCAGGCCCATGGCATGGGCAAGGACATGAGAAAATCACTCCAAAAACGGCAACCACCCAAATAGCCTCCCTGCCGAATTTGTCCCTGGAGCATTTCTCTCTCCAGACCCCACTCTGGAAATGGGGCATGTAAACATACTTGGGAATTCTTAGAGGCACTTAAAATTATCTGCTGGTTTCCCACCTCTAAAAAGACTAGACCAGTTTTACTTCTACCTCTGGGTTATTTTTTTTTTAATTGTGGGTGTTTTGACTGTCACACTGATTGGGGGCCATTCATATTTACTGGGCAAATGTTAGGGATGTCAATGTTATGCAAGTTCGGGGCAGTCCTGCACAAAGAATTGTTCTGCATTCCATATATGACTTTCGTATGTCCAGCTGGACAGTCATGAATGTGGACAAACTCGTGCATTATTTGAACTGAAAATCTAACTCCATTTTACATACAAGCACAATATATTTTATTACAGCTTTAACATATCCTAAACTTTCTAAGAATAAAACTTTATACTCTGTCCAGAACTTTTTTCTAAGTTGTTCATTGATTTGGAAATTTGCATAACTGTTGGAAAATTGCAACATTACTCAAGGGATTTAGTTGTCTATATAACACACTTGTCTTCGTTTGTATCTGTAGTTGTTGAATTCAAGAGTGACTCTCCCTCTAAATGCCAGCTTCTGACTACTTTATTATGTCTTTCAATGTAGTTATTCCCAAGCAAATTGGGAAACGTATTACTGGAATATATATCATTTTATTAGAAATTATTGTTCTTTTATTTCTAATTTATATCATGCTTAAGGCATTGTCTTGATTTTTAAAAAAAGTAATGGGTGTATATAGGTTATATTGCCTATGAATTTCATTTTACGATTTTAAAGGGGGATTAACAAAATATTTGTGAAAGGTGGCGTTTGTCCCATTGGGATTGAGAAACACTAGACTTTTTTATCACTAGGTGATTAAAAAAGGGAGGAGTCATGAACGTGGGTTGTGTAAAATGCCCATTGCCTACACATTGTACCCCTCCTCAGTTTAACTGAAGGAAAATTACAAGTATTCAGGTCAAGGAGGGTCAAAAAATGTGCTTTTGAGGTTGACCGTAAGTGCCTCAGTGTCAGATTTTTCAGTCGTTTGGTTTTAAGAGAGGAGTTTGTCAGTTCACAGTACCAGAAGATCTGAAAGCAAAATAAAAACAAAATCCAGAACCTCTTCGGCTTCTCAGTCAACAAGGAAAGACCTGCAAGTGCTCAGAAGATGGTAAGTAAAGCAAAGCCCTATAAGATCAAAGACCTCTGCTTTCCTTTATGGAGCATTAACAAGCTCCAGAGAACAAGGGCTGCAAATAAGAAGAAAATAGATCAAAATTCTGACTCTTTACAGGTGAAGGTTTGCTTTTTTTAGAAATGACATTTTGATACATGCTACAATATGGATGGACCTAGAAAACATTATGCTTGGTGAAATAAATCAGACACAGAACAAATACTGTATGATTCCAACTTATATGAGATACCTACAATACACAAATTCATAGAGAAAGAAAGAATAGAGGTGTTACCAGGGGCATTGGACTAGTTAAATAATAACTAGGAGCAGAGATTTTTTTTCTTTTTCTTTTCTGGCTGTGCCACGCGGCTTGTGGGATCTTAGTTGCTGACCGGGGATGAAACCTGGGCCTACAGCAGTGAAAGCACCAAGTCTTAACAACTGGACTGCCAGGGAATTCCCAGAGCATAGATACTTTTTATTGGAGATGGTAAAAAAAAATTTGGGTATAGATAGTGGTGATGGTTATACAACATTGTGAATGAATTTAATGCCACTGAATTGTACACTTATGAATGGCTAAAATGATGAATACTATGTTATATATATATTTTTACCACAGTAAAAAAATTAAATCAAAAAACAAAGTTTGCCTTTTTAAAAAAAAGTTCGACCTCCAAATATAGTTCTATTTCTACAGTTTGTAGATTTTTAAATCCCATGTCTTCCCACTCACATCTTTTCTTTCCAACTCTGTAATATTAAGCCATAAACACCATTTTATTGGGGGGCTGGGGGAAGAAAAAGAACAAGTTGTGTGAAGGAAACTTTCACATTGCTCTTTACTCTCAGATCTTCAAATGCCACCTTTAAAATAAAGGAGAAAAGATGACTGTTTGAGATATATGGGAGATCTATTGTGCCCCAAATAAATTTGAATGAATGCAAAAGGCCTTAAACTCCTTTTCTTGGGCGGTCTTGCCTGCTACTCCCTTGGAAAGCAGTTTAATTTCTCTGAGCAGTCAGAGGCTGGGGCCTGTGCTTGCTGACACATTCATATACACGACCGTTTCCTTTCAGCAGAAAGAAAAAAGGGTATAAAAAAATAAAGTAATCTGATCCAATATCTAATTTGGGGGTTTGGTTTGGTTTTCTAGCTAATTTTTTTTTAACTGAAAGCAGTTTTCTAAAAATTATCATTTTTCCAGATAGTTTTTCTCATGATCTTTTATCGTAAGAGCAGATTTCCACCCTGTGGACAGAGAATCAAGAAGACACAAGCCTAAACAGGGCGCATAAGTTCTTCTATCACATTTGGAAGGTGGAGGGCCAGGCTGATTTGTCCTCCCCACTCTCCCCTCATGGGGCTTCAGTCTCTCTAGGCCTGTCTATGACTTAAGTCAGGCTTCCATGGGCCATGTTATATTTTTAAGTCCCTTATTTTGTGATTGAGAGGCTGCTTTGAATACCTATCTGCATAGGTTTGTTAACCTGTGAATGAAAAATCTCTCTCTATCTATCTAAATGCATATCTCTATATCTCTCTCTATATAAATATATACATAATATTAGCCAGAGATGTAAAACCTCTTTGTTCCAGCAGTCGAGCTGCCAGGTGGACTATTAAATCTACATGGATAGGCAGACAGGCTTCGGCTGAGCACTGCACAGAATCCCCGACCTGGGCGTTTCCATCAGAGGTCAGAGGCCAACTGAAGCAATATCAGCCTCTAGATCACCTGGCTAGAGCAATAGAAACTTCAAAAAAAGCCTGCCTTCCTGGAGACATCAAAGTTTTTTTTTTTCCTTTTTTAATTTTGTGGGTAAGGCAAATAATAGAGTCTTTGTGCTTTATCAGAAAAGTTAATGAAGTTTACTTCTTTAGAACTTGGAGTGAATAGTAAACAAAATTATGTTGTCACTCTCCCTGGAGTACATCCCAGTGCTGTCGCATTAAGCAAACTTATTTCTTCTCATGGGACCACAGTGCCTGATGGCTTGTGCAGAAAGAGCTAGAGAAGAGGAGGATACGATGCATTTGGAGCCATGTGTGATGGGAATGACAAGCAGAATCAGCTGTTTAAGTGTTTATAATTTTAAGACCTTTAGGGAGACTGACTTCAGGCCACGCTGTGTGTCTGTGGGGACTTTGTTCTGAAATGTAGTGAGATAGCCTCAGCCCTCAAGTCTCTTGCAGTCAGAGGACAGGCGGCTGGGCACCGAGGAAGGTGCGGCACTTCACTAGGGCACAGCACTACATTTTGAGGAGACTTCAGGGAATCTCACCGGACCACGGCCTGCTTGGCCTGGACTAGACAGGTTTAACAAAGGCAAGGGAGGAGAAAGAGGAGCCTAGATAGCACCATAACGACACACCTCTCTTCTCCCCTGCTTCCATTCTCTGCTGCTCCACGCTTCTGCTGACAGCCTCTGGAGCAAAGTCGTTGCAGAGCATGATGACGAGCTGCCAACAGAAGGAGAGGGCATGGAGCAGGCTGGTCAAAATCCCTAACCCAGAGTTTGGAAAGTTGTCCCCCAAATGGCAACAGCTCTTTGGGAGTAAACAATTTAGTTCATTTCGAGGAAGAAATATTTATGATTAAACATGACAGGTATAAAACGCTGGGAGAAACAATTTTATGGGCTGCAAGAAAAAGAGAGAGCGTTTACCCCTGCTCAGAGTGTTAAAAACCTTTCTCCCCCCTGTGGTCTTTGGCAGCAGATGGTACTCACTGGCAGGAGACTTGGTATTGCTTTTCCCTAGTCCCTAGTAAAGTTGCTCTGGACTCTGGCTGGCGCCCTTTTGGATCGTCACCACTGACTACATTTCAAGTGGCACGTGGGGTGGGAGAACTGGGTTCTCTTGTGGTCAAGGAGCATTTAAAAGAGCAGCAGAGGACTTCCCTGGTGGCTCAGTGGTTAAGAATCCGCCTGCCAATGCAGGGGACAAGGGTTCGAGTCCTGGTCCGGGAGATCCCACATGCTGCGGAACAAGTAAGCCCGTGCGCCACAGCTACTGAGCCTGAGCTCTAGAGCCAGTGCTCTGCAATGAGAGAAGCCACCGCAATGAGAAGCCTGTGCATCGCAACGAAGAGTAGCCCCCGCGAACCGCAACTAGAGGAAGCCCGCGCGCAGCAACGAAGACCCAGTGCAGTCAGAGATTAAAAAAACAGAGCAGGAGAAGGAACAGCCACGTCAAGGCCTGGCTTGTCCATGGGACCTGCTTTTGCCAGGAACCACGGGACGCCCGACCCCAGTACAAGGAAGGCCACATGGAGAAGCTGGCAAAGGAACTGGCCATCGGCAGGGCAAAGGAAGCAGCTTCTGTGGGTTTTCGAAGCAGCCACACTGTCAGTGTTACACAATGTGATACGATGGGGGGAAAAAAGCGGTCTTTCTTGTTTTTCCAAATTAAGATAGCCTTTCCTTGAAAAATTAATAAAAAATAAGTTTTTTAGAGTGAAAAATGATCTGGAGCCATTTGTCCATTAGCCGATGAAATAAATGGCATATGAATGTTCGAAAGGGAAATGGATAAACTGCAGTTTGGCTCAGCTCCCTCCAAATGCTGAGACAGACAAGCTTGTTTCATCCTGGTCAGGAGCATGTGGTTTGATGGTCAGAGGACGGGCAAGGGAGTCAGAAAGTCTGGGTTGCATTCCCAGCTTTGCCGCTGACTCACTGGGTAACCTTGACCAATGGTTGCACCCTCTGTGTCCCCATCCAGAAAATGGGGACTTAATGACAGCCCCTAGAAAGAAATGTTTGAGCAGTTTCTAGGTACGTGGGGTTAGATATTTTGAGGTCCCAGGCAGGCAAAGATGGCAAGATATCCAAACTTAATTTTCTTGCATAGGGAATCATGGTTGAGAGCTTATAGAAACAATTGAGGTTGAGAACACGATAAATCCCCATAACTGTCAGAGGGAACCTTTGATATATGGCTTTAAAAACTCTCAAATCTTTAAAGCCACCCCGTCACCTTCCAAGGTTTCATGCTATTGGACTCTGTGAATTTATTTGAAAACAATTTAAAATTAAATTCCATGGCACTGAGTCATCTCCTGCCAGCCACTAAATACTAAGATGAAAATCTCTTGTGACATTTAACACAATGGCTGTTCAGAGGTCTTGCATTAGATATTGTAAAGACTTTCATATTTTGGTTTGCTGCCTTCCATAGGAATCTTAATAGTTTGAAACACTGCTAATTATTTTCAGCCAGAATATGAATACCTCAGATTTGGGACAAAGACACTCTTCTTTCACTGGCTCTGTTCTTTGCTTGTCCTATAGAGATTCTTTTTTGTGAGGAGCCTAACTAGTGCTGTGAAAATAGTAACTAACAGAACAAGTGTCAGGAATCCTGCATTCTTGTCCTGGCATTTCTGTTCTGGTGAATAAGTAACTTAGTCCATCTAGGCGTCAGTTCCCTGTTTGTAGTATGAGGGTGTGTCTCAAAGCTTTCTGTTTTTGCTGTTGCCATAGACCCCTTATTTCAAAAGAAGCATTATGCATCATTCTATGATTAAAAAGATGGAAAAGAGGGACCTCAGCCCTTCTCTGCTCTGCTGACAAGCCCAGGTCAGCAACTTTGTGAAACCCAGCATGAATACCACTGGCTAGAGTCTTTCAAGTCGTTTTCATATATGAGAATCTGTGGATGAGAAGAGAGAGGAGGAACTGGATATGTTTACAGCCAATCAATGCACGTTAGTAACAACTGCAGAATCCAAAGATGCCTATTTTTGGGTTTGGTCCAGTCATTAAAAATAGAAGGTTTTCTACAGATTTAATGTGATCGCTATCAAATTATCTATGACAATTTTCACAGAACTAGAACAAATAATTCTAAAATTTATATGGAACCACAAAAGACCCAGAATTGCCAAAGCAATACTGAGGAAAACAGAACAAAGCTGGAGGCATAACCCTCCCAGACTTCAGACAATACTACAAAGCTAAAGTAATCAAAGTAGCATGGTATTAGCACAAAAACAAACATATAGATCAATGGAACAGAAAAGATAGCCCAGAAATAAACCCACACACTTACAGTCAATTAGTCTTCAAAAAAGTAGGCAAGAATATACAATGGAGAAAAGACAGTCTCTTCAGCAACTGGTGTTGGGAAAGCTGGACAGCCTCATGTAAATCAATGAAATTAGAACACTCACTTACACCACACACAAAAATAAACTCAAAATGGTTTAAAGTCCTAAATATAAAATATGACACCATAAAACTACAAGAGAACATATGCAAAACATTCTCTGACATAAATCGTAGTAGTATTTTCTTAGATCCGTCTCCCAAGGCAAAAGAAATAAAAGCAAAAATAAACAAATGGGACCTAATCAAACTTAAAAGCTTTTGCACAACAGAGGAAACCATAAACAAAATGAAAAGAAAACCTATGGACTGGGAGAAAGTATTTGTAAATGATGCAACTGATAAGGGGTTGATTTCCAAAGTATACAGATAGCTTATACAACTTAATGTCATAAAACCAAACAACCCAATCAAAAATGGGCAGAAGATCTACATAGACATTTCTCCAAAGAAGACATAAAGATAGCCAACAGGCACATGGAAAGATGATCAACATCGCTAATTATTAGAGAAATCCAAATCAAAATCACAATGCGGTATCACCTCACACTGGTCAGAATCATCAAAAAGTCTACATCATCAAAAAGTCTACAAATAATGAATGCTGGAGAGGGTGTGGAGAAAAGAGAACCCTTTTACACTGTTGGTGGGAATATAAATTGCTGCAGCTGCTATAGAAAACAGTATGGAGATTCCTTAAATAACTAAAAATAGAGTTACCATATGATCCAGCAATCCCACTCCTGGGCATATATCTGGAAAAGATGAAAACTAATTTAAAAAGATACATGCACCCCAATGTTCATAGCAGCCCTATTTACAATAACCAAGACATGGAAGTAACATAAATGTCCATCTGTAGATGAATGGATAAAGAAGATGTGGTACATATATACAATGGAATATTACCCAGCCATAAAAAATAATGAAATAATGCCATTTGCAGAAACATGGATGGACCTAGAGATTATCAGACTAAGTGAAGTAAGTCTGACAAAGACAAATATTATATGATATCACTTATATGTGGAATCTAAAAAATAATACCAATGAGTTTATTTATAAAACAGAAACAGACTCACAGACATAGAAAACAAATATATGGTTACCAAAGGGAAAAGAGGGGAGGGATAAATTAAGAGTATGGGATTAATAGATACACACTACTATATATAAAATAAACAACATCCTACTGTATATTACAGGGAACCATATTCAGTTTCTTACAATAATCTATAATGGAAAATAATCTGAAAAAATATGTATATATAACTGAATCACTTTGCTGTACACCTGAAACTAACACAGTATTGTAAATCAACTATACTTCAATAAAAAAAAGAAACTATTTCAGATAAAACAAACTAAGCTGAAATTTTAAAAAGAAGGTTTTAAAAGTTTGGATGAAAGCCACTTTGTAGTGCCCTTTTTGATATGTCCATGACCTATACTCACATAAAGTACCTGTATTTACTCTCATTTAACTATAATGCCCCATCCTTTAATCACTCCTGATGAATAAAATTCACTGTATTTTGTGCAAAGAATTTTTTCCTGACTTGAGTGGTTTCCTTTAAAGAAACAAAACCCTTATAAAATATTTTCTGTTAAGAGCTTCTTTTTCCTCCAAAATGAAAATAGCTTAAAAACTATTGAAGATATACATGCTTACTTTCATAGTTTTTAAAGATATTAAAAAAATTATATAGCATATAAAGTAGAAGAATAAATTTACCTGTGATCCCAGGTACAACTGCTGATGTACATCAGGTACAATTGCTGTTAACATTTCCACATATTTCTTTGAGGTCTTTTTCTATGCATACACTCTGCTACATATCATGTAAAACATGTTTTGAGAAAAGCAAAAAAATAACCTCATACATTTATTTATGCAACTATAGATATCCTGAATACATACATATCCTGAAAAAAATACATAGACATACACACACATATACATATTTCACTGTCTATAGAGATAGATTTCATCATCTTCAGTGGTTATACAGTATCTCAATTCATGAATGTATCATCAGATTTTTTCACTGAAGGACATTTAATTTTTCCAATATTTGCCTTTATAAACAATAGTGTGATGAACATTTTTGTACATATATTTTTGTGTAGTGCCCAATTATTTCTATTGAATATATTTCTTAAACTGGACTCAAACTGTACACACATGTGCAGTTTTAATATTGGCTATGAGAAAAGTTGGTACAATCTATAGTAGTAAAATGTGGCATCTGGTATGGAAATACTGAAAGGTTTGGATTTTATGAGAAAAAAGAATGACATTGTTTCTTGAAAATGCTTTTTTATTGACTTTAAAATGCTTGGTCTTTGTTGGTTAAGGACCAAACTGAATGCTCTGAAAGTAGTAATAACTGACCAGAAAAGTTCACTTAAGAAAAATAGTTACACAACCGTATGATTGGGTCCCCAGCTGGAATATTTAGTGGATTTCTAAGGCTCACACTATTTTGAAACTTAAGGAATACAAATACCTTATCACTGTTCATTGAGAATAACTCCCTCCTTCATTCTTTTATTTTTTAAATATTCACATGACCTATATTTTCAAATGATGATTAGATTCAGACAAAAATAGGGTTAAATTGATGGATAATGGGGAAAATATTTAATCCAGAAGCAATTATACCACAACATATCCCTCTCTTAAGTAATCTTAGGCTCAAGAATGAGTTGCCCCTGAAAGATGAAATTAAATTGTTTGAGACCATAACGTTGATATTATTGAACAAGTTAAGGAAGAAGTACTATTGTTTTTGTGTTATGAATTCATCTACTGTGCTGTACAATGATGGCCTGTCACTCTTTTTTTTTTTTTAACATCTTTATTGGAGTATAATTGCTTCACAATGGTGTGTCAGTTTCTGCTTTATAACAAGGTGAATCAGTTATACATATACATATGTGCCTATATCTCTTCCCTCGTGCATCTCCCTCCCTCCCATCCACCCTATCCCACCACTCTAGGAGGTCACAAACCACCGAGCTGATCTCCCTGTGCTATGCGGCTGCTTCCCACTAGCTATCTATTTTAATTTGGTAGTGTATATATGTCCATGCCACTCTCTCACTTTGTCACAGCTTACCCTTCCCCCTCACCATATCCTCAAGTCCATTCTCTAGTAGGTCTGTGTCTTTACTCCCGGCTTACCCCTAGGTTCTTCATGACCTTTTTTTTTTCTTAGATTCCATATATATGTGTTAGCATATGGTATTTGTTTTTCTCTTTCTGACTTACTTCACTCTGTATGACACATTCTAGGCCCATCCACCTCACTACATTTCCTTTTATGTCTGAGTAATATTCCATTGTATATATGTGCCACATCTTTATCCATTCATCTGTCGCTGGACACTTAGGTTGCTTCCATGTCCTGGCTATTGTAAATAGAGCTGCAATAAACATTTTGGAACATGACTCTTTTTGAATTATGGTTTGCTCAGGGTATATGCCCAGTAGTGGGATTGCTGGGTCGTATGGTAGTTCTATTTCTAGTTTTTTAAGGAACCTCCATACTGTTCTCTATAGTAGCTGTATCAATTTACATTCCCACCAACAGTGCAAGAGGGTTCCCTTTTCTCCACACCCTCTCCAGAATTTATTGTTTCTAGATTCGTTGATGATGGCCATTCTGAACGGTATGAGAAGATATCTCATTTTAGTTTTGATTTGCATTTCTCTAATGATTAATGATGTTGAGCATTCTTTCATGTGTTTGTTGGCAATCTGTATATCTTCTTTGGAGAAATGTCTATTTTTGTCTTCTGCCCATTTTTGGATTGGGTTGTTTGTTTTTTTGTTATTGAGCTGGTTGTAAATTTTGGAGATTAATCCTTTGTCAGTTGCTTCATTTGCAAATATTTTCTCCCATTCTGAGGGTTGTCTTTTGGTCTTGTTTATGGTTTCCTTTGCTGTGCAAAAGCTTTGAAGTTTCATTAGGTTCCGTTTATTTATTTTTGTTTTTATTTCCATTTCTCTAGGAGGTGGGCCAAAAAGGATCTTGCTGTGATGTATGTCATAGAGTGTTCTGCCTATGTTTTCCTCTAAGAGTTTGATAATTTCTGGCCTTACATTTAGGTCTTTAATCCATTTTGAGTTTATTTTTGTGTATGGTGTTAGGGAGTGTTCTAATTTCATACTTTTACATGTAGCTGTCCAGTTTGCCCAGCACCACTTATTGAAGAGGCTGTCTTTTCTCCACTGTATATTCTTGCCTCCTTTATCAAAGATAAGATGACCATATGTGAGTGGGTTTATCTCTGGGCTTTCTATCCTGTTCCATTGATCTATCTTTCTGTTTTTGTGCCAGTACCATACTGTCTTGATTACTGTAGCTTTGTAGTATAGTCTAAAGTCAGGGAGCCTGATTCCTCCAGCTCCGTTTTCTGTTCTCAAGATTGCTTTGGCTATTCGGGGACTTTTGTGTTTCCATACAAATTGTGAAATTTTTTGTTCTAGTTCTGTGAAAAATGCCAGTGGTAGTTTGACAGGGATTGTATTGAATCTGTAGATTGTTTGGGTAGTAGAGTCATTTTCACAATGTTGATTCTTACAATCCAAGAACATGGTATATCTCTCCATCTATTTGTATGATTTTTAATTTCTTTCATCAGTGTCTTATAATTTTCTGCATACAGGTCTTTTGTCTCCTTAGGTAGGTTTATTCCTAGATATTTTATTCTTTTTGTTGCAGTGGTAAATGGGAGTGTTTTCTTAATTTCACGTTCAGATTTTTCATCATTAGTGTACAGGAACGCCAGAGATTTCTGTGCATTAATTTTGTATCCTGCTACTTTGCCAAATTCATTGATTAGCTCTAGTAGTTTTCTGGTAGCATCTTTAGGATTCTCTATGTATAGTATCATGTCATCTGCAAACAGTGACAGCTTTGCTTCTTCTTTTCCGATTTGGATTCCTTTTATTTCCTTTTCTTCTCTGATTGCTGTGGCTAGAACTCCCAAAACTATGTTGAATAATAGCGGTGAGCGTGGGCAACCTTGTCTTGTTCCTGATCTTAGTGGAAATGGTTTCAGTTTTTTACCATTGAGGACGATGCTGGCTGTGGGTTTGTCATATACAGCATTTATTATGTTGAGCAAAGATCCCTCTATGCCTACTTTCTACAGGGTTTTTATCATAAATGGGTGTTGAATTTTGTCGAAAGCATTCTCTTCATCTATTGAGATGATCATATGTTTTTTTTCCTTCAGTTTGTTAATATGGGGTATTACATAGATTGATTTGCATATACTGAAGAATCCTTGCATTCCTGGAATAAACCCCACTTGATCATGGTGTATGATCCTTTTAATGTGCTGTTGGATTCTGTTTGCTAGTATTTTGTTGAGGATTTTTGCATCTATGTTCATCAGTGATATTGGCCTGTAGTTTTCTTTCTTTGTGACATCTTTGTCTGGTTTTGGTATCAGGGTGATGATGGCCTCGTAGAATGAGTTTGGGAGTGTTCCTCCCTCTGCTATATTTTGGAAGAGTTTGAGAAGGATAGATGTTAACTCTTCCCTAAATGTTTGATAGAATTCGCCTGTGAAGCCATCTGGTCCTGGGCTTTTGTTTGTTGGAAGATTTTAAATCACAGTTTCAATTTCATTACTTGTGATTTGTCTCTTCATATTTTCTATTTCTTCCAGGTTCAGTCTTGGAAGGTTGTGCATTTCTAAGAATTTGTCCATTTCTTCCAGGTTGTCCATTTTATTGGCATAGAGTTGCTTGTAGTAATCTCTCATGATCTTTTGTATTTCTGCAGTGTCAGTTGTTACTTCTCCTTTTTCATTTCTAATTCTATTGATTTGAGTCTTCTCCCTTTTTTTCTTGATGAGTCTGGCTAATGGTTTATCAATTTTGTTTATCTTCTCAAAGAACCAGCTTTTAGTTTTTTTATCTTTGCTGTCATTTCCTTCATTTCTTTTTCATTTATTTCTGATCTGATCATTATGATTTCTTTCCTTCTGCTAACTTTGGTTTTTTTTTTATTCTTCCTTCTCTAATTGCTTTAGGTGCAAGGTTAGGTTGTTTATTTGAGATGTTTCCTGTTTCTTAAGGTAGGATTGTATTGCTATAAACTTCCCTCTTAGAACTGCTTTTGCTGCATCCCATAGGTTTTGGGTTGTCGTGTTTCCATTGTCATTTGTTTCTAGGTACTTTTTGATTTCCTCTTTGATTTCTTCAGTGATCACTTCGTTATTAAGCAGTGTATTGTTTAGCCTCCATGTGTTTGTATTGTTTACAGATCTTTTCCTTTAATTGATATCTAGTCTCATAGTGTTGTGGTTGGAAAAGATACTTGATACAATTTCAATTTTCTTCAATTTACCAAGGCTTGATTTGTTACCCAAGATATGATCTATCCTGGATAATGTTCCATGAGCACTTGAGAAAAATGTGTATTCTGTTGTTTTTGGATGGAATGTCCTATAAATATCAATTAAATCCATCTTGTTTAATGTATCATTTAAAGCTTGTGTTTCCTTATTTATTTCCATTTTGGATGATCTGTCCATTGGTGAAAGTGGGGTGTTAAAGTCCCCTACTGTGATTGTGTTACTGTCAGTTTCCCCTTCTATGGCTGTTAGTATTTGCCTTATGTATTGAGGTGCTCCTATGTTGAGTGCATATATATTTACAATTGTTGTATCTTCTTCTTCGATTGACCCCTTGATCGTTATGTAGTGTCCTTCTTTGTCTCTTGAAATAGTCTTTATTTTAAAGTCTACTTTTCCTGATATGAGAATTGCTACTCCAGCTTTTTTCTGATTTCCATTTGCATGGAGTATCTTTTTCCATCCCCTCACTTTCAGTCTGTATGTGTCCCTAGGTCTGAAGTGGGTCTCTTGTAGACAGCATATATATGGGTCTTGTTTTTGTATCCATTCAGCCAGTCTGTGTCTTTTGGTGGGAGCATTTAATCCATTTACATTTAATTATCGATATGTATGTTCCTATTCCCATTTTCTTAATTGTTTTGGGTTTGTTATTGTAGGTCTTTTCCTTCTCTTGTGTATCTTGCCTAGAGAAGTTCCTTTAGCATTTGTTGTAAAGCTGGTTTGGTGGTGCTGAACTCTGGCCTATCACTCTTGACAACATAGAAAAGAGATCCACTTTGATCTCTATAAAGTTAAAGCTGCAGGCAGGAATCAGTGTGGATGACAGACTTCCTGTTTCAGACTCTCAAACACAGAAACTCCAGGACAGGAGGAAAACCTATCATATAACAAATGGGAGAGTTACCTTCAACAGAAACTGCCCTTCTATGTAATAAACACCTTTCAAAATATGTAGACAACTGGAGAATCTTATTTCTAGCAACACTTGCCATCACCTCAAAATTCCACATCTTTTTCAGACATTAGAAATATAAATCAACTGGCTTAATTTGAAACCTGTGACTCCTTTTTAAATTTTATTTATTTATTTTGCAGTATGCAGGCCCCCCACTGCTGTGGCCTCTCCCGCTGCGGAGCACAGGCTCCGGATGCGCAGGCTCAGTGGCCATGGCTCACGGGCCTAGCTGCTCCACGGCATGTGGGATCTTTCCCAGACCGGGGCACGAACCCGTGTCCCCTGCATTGGCAGGCGGACTCTCAACCACTGTGCCACCAGGGAAGCCTCCCTCCTTTTTTTACATTAATTTTTATTGGAGTATAGTTGATTTACAATTTTTTGTTAGTTTCTGCTGTACAGCAAAGTGAATCAGTTATACATATACCCATATCCACTCTTTTTTAGATTCTTTTCCCATATAGGTCATTACAGAGTATTGAGTAGAGTTTCCTGTGCTATACAGCAGGTCCTTATTAGTTATCTATTTTATATATAATAGTGTGTATATGTCAATCCCAACCTCCCAACTTATCTCCAATCTCCTTTCCCCCTTGGTAATGATAAGTTTGTTTTCTACATCTGTGACTATATCTCTGTATTGTAAATAAGTTCATTTATACCATTTTTTAAGATTCCACATATAAGTGATATCATATGATATTTGTCTTTGTCTGACTTACTTCACTCAGTATGACAATCTCTAGGTCCATCCATGTCACTGCAAATGGCATTATTTCATTCTTTTTTTATGGCTGAGTATTCCATTGTATATATGTACCACATCTACTTTATCCATTCATCTGTCGATGGACATTTAGGTTGCTTCCATGTCTTGGCTATGGAAGTGTTGCAATGAACATTGAGATGCATGTATCTTTTCAAATTATGAAACCCATGACTCTTAATGAGACAAGTTAGTGAAAGGAATAATTAACAGCTGTCCACAAATATTCAAAGCACCCATCAGTCTCTTCTGAATAAATGGAAAGGATAACAGATAAAGCCTAAGAAGGTGCTTTGTGACTAGAATTTGCCATACTACTGTGAGTTATTATTAACACGTTTAAGGAAAAGTTGAAGAGACAATGGCTAATTTGAACCAACCTATTAATCTAGAATTACTTATGATGGAAAAGAAATTTTTATAAATGGAATTAGACACAGGCTTCAAGAATACCAGTGCTATAACAAAGAAGAGGCTAACTGATTGTTTCTCTCCATCTTTATTCTACCTCTTCTCAGTCCCCTACCCCCCCAGAATACAGGTTTAAGTTTAATCTAGAGCTTTAAATTAGATGTTAGAAATATTTTTTGATGATGCATATATTTTAACTACTGCAATGGGACTATAAAACAACATATAAAATCAATTTCCCTAGAAAATGTTTAATAAAAAAGTTGCTATTATTGGTCTGGGTTGGTTTGGCTCTTAGAGAGACATGAAAAGAGGGGATCCTGAAAACTTTTCAGTTCCTTGAGTCTGTACCATACTTTGGACTCTGCCTCATCTGAGTGTTAGGAAGTCCTGCGCAATTACCCTCTATGATTCTGCAAATAATCTCTATTTGGGAGAAAGTTTATTCTAATAATGAGTGGATATAGCTCAGATGTTTATTTCCCTTCATTTTCCCAACATCTACAGAGAGGTATTCTGCCTCAGTATTATGATTTACTTTCTCTTCCTGATGATATCATTGTAGCCTACTTGATTTTAAAGATTTGTTTATACACTTTTACACACACATTCATTAATAATGGAAAATAAAAAAAGATACATTCGTACCAAGTAATTCTGCCTAAGGAAATTTGAGCTTTTTTGTGTGTTTTAACCTGTTGACCAGAGCTGGCCATTTGCATGAACTACAAAGGCAGCCACTGACTACAATGATTGGTTGAGGGACATAGATCCAACACGTTATACCCTTATCCTCCCTGTATTTGTCAAATTGCCTGAAGATCTTAACATTAGGATAATTCTTGAATGGCCTTCTTAAGAACCCAAGAGTTTGAATTTACGTGGGAGAAGAAATATATTACTTGGTTAATATAGCAGCCTGGTTAATTTATATGGTCACCGCAATATTCCACTAGGCAGAGAACAGATCTCAGAGGGAAAATGAAGGCAAAGACAAGAATTGAAAGGAAGTTGATAGTGTAACTGTGGGAACAGAGGTTCCTGCCCTGGCCCAATCCTGGATGCCCACAGAAAGGCTTGATGTTAGGTCTTACTTGGCCCTACTGCCTAGTAAAGAGTCTGGTGCTGAATGAATAAATAAAGGAATGAATATGTGGGTGTCAAGGTGAGAGGGTGTTTAATAAGTGTTGATGGTGGAGGCGGCCTCATAAAAGTGAGAGTACCTAGATGGGGGTGGTATGGATATATAGGGAATACATTTAATTTTTTTAACAGTGCCTCTCAAGATCTGGAATTTGTTTTGGGAACAGTACCCCATAGCAGTTGCTTCTTGTGGGGTTTTCTGAGGGTAGAAGTGGCAGGGTCCTCTTTTATGGCCTCTCTTTCTGTATACTAGCCCACAGTGTCAGCCATATTTTCCTCAGGGCCATTGCACAGACCACCACCAAAGAACTCAGTCCTCTGTCCAGTATACCTTGTTGATGGGGACATCAATCTTCCTCATAGTTGTTCCTTCCAGGTTTTCATAATAAAAATGTTCTCAGCTATTTGGGCTAGGACGTTTTTTTCCCAGACTAGATGCAAAAATACCTCTTTGCACTGGGCCTATCTCATATGTCTTTTCAAAGCAGCATGGGGGGAGAAAAAGACTTAGAAGATATTCACAGTATTTCACAGTAAACTCAAACCTTTCTGATGTGGGTTCCTGACATCTTTGGCTGAACTGAGCAGCGGGGGGGCAAGGAGGAGGTAATGGTGGTCAAGTAACTTCCAGCACTCAACCACCATCCTGTTTGGGTTGAGGGCCTCAAGTAACACACTTGGTGGGAGGCCTGGGCTGAGCAGGATGAGTCTTCCTCCCAGGGAGCCAAGGAGAACACAAGATCATTGTCAATAAGGTTCAGGGGCTGCTGCAGAAGGCTTGGGCAGTGGCTGTCCCCAAATACCAACTGCCAGGGAGTCCACAGAGCAGCACTGGCTGTGACCTCAAAGGGATGGAGGAAACTGCCACGCTGGTCTGGGGTCAAACTGTGTGTGGTGACAGGGAAAGGGATGTGGACTTTGGCTGAGTGAAGAGAGGAAATATGGGAACCTAGGGAAAGAGCCACCTGAATTTGTTGAAGATTTACCACCAGCCAGGGAGGGTAATGTTTCTTGACCCTCAAGATGTGGTTTAGGAAGCCCCAATCTATTAGCTGCTTTGAGAAGTCTCACTCTCTATTGGGTACCATCTCAACAAACAACATGAGCTCTTTAGTCGGGGACAGAACTAATTGTTGGGTCCATTCCATGGAGAGTCAAGGTACATCAAAGGAAGAAGTCATTTCATAAGCACACAGATTTGTCCTTGACTTGGATTGCTGTAAAACTAAGTTGCAACTAGAAATTACAGAAAACTCTCAAAGGGGGAAATTACTTAGTAAAGTCTTAATTACAGCTGTGAATGGTGGAATCCAGCAGGTTGGATTAGGAACAGGGATATCTGGGATGGAGCCCATTGTCTTCCATTTTCTAGTTGTGATGGATTTGAGTAAGTCACAAAACCTGAGTTTCAGTTTCATTCCTATAAAATGAGGATAATCATTCCTTTCCTATGTCTCTCACAGTGTTGTTGTGAAGGCCATAGGTGGAAAACATTCTTTAAATTCTAAAGTTCCATACAACTGCAAAGATTTATATTTGCTAGAGATCAGATACCTTTCCTCCCATTTCCTAAACGCCACTCTGCCACTGCACAGAATACAAAAGGTTGACTCACAGTAAATACTAAAACAAAGAAACAAAAAAAATCATGCAGCTATAGAGCAAATATTGTGATGGAATGATCTCACATTGCAACAAACAATGGGACAGTCCTAGTCCTATACAGTTGGAGTTCCAAAGCCCAGCTAGTTGCATGTTATTGTCAAGGCCTGCATTCAGAAAACTTCAACATTTACCTTTATTTTATTATTTTTTTTTTTATAACTTAACCCACTGTTTCTTAGCTGATTAGCACAGACATAAACCAGAAGAGACTGCTCTGTGACCTCAGAAGTTTGAACAAATAATACTCCATCCAGGCTGTAATTACAGAAGAGATATAACAAAGACAAATGTGGACCATTTGTAATAACCTCTGAACGTTGATATGAAACTGTTCATGTCCAGATGATTTCTATAGAGAGTAAAATAAAAAGGAATCAAAATATTATGTACTAGTAATATGAGATAAGACTCTAAGAAGTATAATTCAACTTCTATTACTGATGGAAATGCTCTAGGAATAGAAAAAAAACGGAGAAAACTGCATTGTTAAAGACCTTAAGTCCTTCAGAGCTGCCTTAAATCCTTTTTATAACAAGACAGGACATAAACCAATGCAGATAGACACACATTAAAATATGTCCAGAATTCTTCCCTGCACATATTTTTAGTGTATTTCTACCTGGCCAAAAGGAATACAGAATTAGAAAAAGTGGCTGATGAAATAAATCTCCACAAGGGAACCAAATAATCATTTAGTCCAATAACTGAAGACAAACATTAAAAGAAGGTGCTTTTTTGGTTTGTTGTACCTCTATTGCTCTTCACTGCCCCCCACCCCCCCACCATAATAGTAGTTTTAGGGGCTTATCTTCTACTTCTCTTTGTTTTACGCGTCACTGTCATACTCTGCATAACTGAAATGGCCACTGGGACTGGGAATGCAGGGGAATTCTGAAATGAAATCTATAAGAACTACTTATACAACTCTTAATCACCCAATTTAATTGACCTTTCAAATAAATGTCTAGGATTAGGGGAAGAGTTACTTAAATTTAGACTCAGCAGCATGATGAACTATATTATGCAGTCATTTAAATAAATGAAAAATATTTATAATATAATGTAAGGGAGAGTTAGTATAATTCAAAATATGATTAAACATTATCTGAAATCTATGTACAAGCAGAAGGTAAACTGTAGTAACATATGGGGATTGTGGTCATGTGTTTACTGATAACATTACCTTTAATACTATTTTGGAATTGCATTTAAAAACATTAATGTTGCTTTTTTTTCAGTCTGAAAAATGGTTGTTCAGCTGCCATTTTGATCCCCATAAAAAAGAAGAAGAATCCAGGACCTCTTCAACGTTCAATTTAGTGTAGATTTTTTATTTTCTAATACACTCTGAAAGATTTTGTATTCACGTTGTTTAATGTTTTTCTCTGAATGATGTCCAAACTAGTTGCGGCGAGCAGGAGCTACTCTTCGTTGTGATGCGCAGGCTTCTCAATGTGGTGGCTTCTCCTGTTGCGGAGCGTGGGCTATAGGCATGCCAGCTTCAGTAGTTGCAGCATGCAGGCTCAGTAGTTGTGACATGTGGGCTCTAGGGCACACGAACTTCAGTAGTTGTGGCTCGAGGGCTCTAGAGCGCAGGCTCAGTAGTTGTGGTGCACAGGCTTAGTTGCTCTGTGGCGTGTGGGATCTTCCTGGACCAGGGATCGAACCCGTGTTCCCTGCATTGGCTGGCGGATTCTTAACCACTCTGCCACCAGGGAAGTCCTGCCTGAATTTAACAACTATTTAATCTATTTCTCTTGAATACTTTACTAAGCTCTTAAGAGGCACATATGTAATAAGTTTTTTGGTAATATGCACCATGATATCTTTCCATTTCATTTAAATTTGATTTTTAAAAATTAATTGGCATTTCTAAAACACTATGGAAAGTGCTGATGAAGAGAGAAACCAGAGCAACAGTGAAAGAAACTGATAAATTGCTCTTATGTTCCTGAAAATCCTGCATTTTCAGATTCAGTCAAAATGTAGTGAGAGCCTATGTACCATAACAGGCAGCACACCTGACCCATTGAATGACTTTTCACTCAACTTCCCAGACTCTATGGCATTGGATTATTTGCTCCATTCTACAAAAGGGCACACTGGGGCTGAGAGAGGTTCAGTCATTGACAAAAGTCACAGAGCTGGTGAGGGGCTGGATTTTAACTCCAGTCTTCTGATTTCAGATCTAGGGCTCTTTTGATCAGAGCTTGCTCTAATATATTGAATTTGATAAATTCATCCTTTTTACATAAATAGGTTTTCCTTTTAAATTCAAGTAATATTCCACAAAATAATCACATCTCAAAGTGAATAAATATAAAACTACATATGAGAAAGGCATATTTCTATTACAAAATAGATGGTAGGACTAGAAAAATGAGGTAGCTAAGATGGTAATATAATCACAAAGGACTCTGATAGAACTATTTGATTCTTAAATCAAGGTATGCCAGAGTGAGTGTAATGTTACCTGACCCACAGGTTGTAGAGTAGTTTCTACCTGGCCAACATAAGTCTGGGCATGATTTCTTAGCTCTGCTAGTTATTGTAGGACTCCAGGCAGACAGATTAAAATAGGGATCTCCTGTCTAAGTAGGGAAAATGGTACTACTCAAAGGGGTGAGATGAGTGCCTTCTCACTAGATGGGGCTTCTTGGAGCCATGAGGACTGGGCTGTTAGTTCAGTGGCCTAGTGCTTTGGACAGGCATGAGAACAGGAGGAGGATTCAAGGATTCAAGCCTATCCAATAAAAACAGGAAATAAAATATTAGTATGAGATGGTAGATTAAAAAAAAAAATACCCCAAAGGACCAGTGGGTAGGACA
This sequence comes from Globicephala melas, assembly GCF_963455315.2. Classification (NCBI taxonomy): domain Eukaryota; kingdom Metazoa; phylum Chordata; class Mammalia; order Artiodactyla; family Delphinidae; genus Globicephala; species Globicephala melas. Next base: position 59,141,535 of record NC_083322.1, read on the forward strand.
ACTGGGTTTTAGTTCTGGGCCTTTCACTAAGGAGGTGGGTAAGTTTGGATACATTACGTGACCATTTTGGACTTCTATTTTTCATATGTAAAATGATGAAATTGAATTACATGATCTACTATCTCTCCCAACTCCCATCTCTCTCCTTATGTTGTATTTTGCCAGGAATTCCTAATTTTCCAGTAGATCCAAAGATTCAGGACTGAGGGAAATCTAAAGCCTTTGTTCACTGGGGCATTTCAAGGCTCTGGGGAAAAGCATCTGCTTCAAATACTGATAGGCAATTTTTCTTTACTCATGACAATCCTGGTTTGATTGGATCATCAGTAACATTTTGAAAGAATTGGAAATTTTATAAACTTTTCCTCAAGATGGGCTCAAGAAATGCTTAAAATAAACAAATATCATGGAGCTGGAGAAATAAAAAGGACAACTAGTAAAAAGAGACCTTCTATAGATAAGACTGGACTCAAGTCAGGCAGAAGTCCTTGGAAGAAGATATAGGGGTGAGTGGAAACCAGAGAAGGATTCATTCATTTATGCAACATACTGGATACGTACCAAATTCAAGACTCTGTGCTGGTTAGTTAAGACATAATATTCGATTACAGATACTGTTTTCAAGGACTTTTATGTTCAGAGGTGACATAAAAATATACATAACTAACAGTAATACAGGGTAGAAAACATTGTTTCACTAGAAATAGAAGTAAAGATAAAAGTGCCACTATGATCACAATGATGAAGGCACAACACCTTCTGATGAACAAAGATGTCAGGAAATGGCATTTGAACCAAAAGTGCAGTAAAAGCTCACTGAAAGGAATCTAGGTAAAGGAGGTGAAAGACAGATGCAACTATAAACCATAGAGAGTAAACGTACTAATTCTGGGCCACTTAGGATCCAACTGTTTAGGATCCAACCCAGGGCAGGAACCCTCTGATCTCCCTGGCACCTTGGATCCAGCCTGCCATCCTTGGATCCTGAACTGTACTGTGAATGCAAGCAGAGCTTCTGTTTGTTTGCTTGTTTTTTTTGTTTTGTTTTTGTTTTTTTAAATTTATTTTTATTTTTGGCTGCCTTGGGTCTTTATTGCTGCGTGCAGGCTTTTCTCTAGTTGCAGCGAGCGGGGGCTACTCTTCCTTGCGGTGCGTGGGCTTCTCATTGGGTGGCTTCTCTTGTTACAGAGCTCGGGCTCTAGGCACGCGAGCTTCAGTAGTTGTGGCACTCGGGCTCAGTAGTTGTGGCTCACAGGCTCTAGAGCGCAAGCTCAGTAGGTGTGGCTCATGGGCTTAGTTGCTCCGCGGCATGTGGGATCTTCCCGGGCCAGGGCTCAAACCTGTGTCCCCTGCATTGGCAGGCAGATTCTTAAACACTGCGCCACCAGGGAAGCCCAGAGCTTCTGTTTTGAGATCATCTGGCTATTTTGATCAGGTGAGTATACTACAGTTTTATGAAAGAAAGTTATTAATCTTTGCAATGATGTATTGAAGTGGTTAAAAGTTTAGAGCTGTCAAATTCTAACATACCTCAGGATTAGGTTTGAAGGAAGGCTTCCTTTTTTCCAGTTGTCTAAAGATGGAGCCAGATGCAGGGTGATTTAGTAGTAAGAGCCCAGGACTCAGAGCCAAGTCCCAGCTCCAGACCTCACTCAGGGTAAGACTTGATCACATCACTTATCACTTTGAGCCTTAGGTTCATTATCTGTAAATGGGGTTTATAGAACTGCTCTGTCTACCCTACTAGATTCTTATAAAAACCAAATTAAATAAGGTTTTAAGTTAGTACTTTCGTCTTCTTTAATAGCAGGCATGTGTTGTGTTCATCTTTATCTCTTTAACCCCTAACCCTTAACGTTGCATATACCAGACCCTTGACCAATCATGTTCCATTGTGTTGTGTTGCCCTTTAAATAAACCACATCAGGCCCCTGCTATGCCCTGGCTTGGGAGTGTGGATTTGACTGTCCCAGTGGCTATTTATCCCTTTGGTCCATCACACCTGATCAAGGTGATCTTCTCTGATGAAGTACAGTGTAGTCTTTTTTTTTTTTTTTTTTTTTTTTTACAGTGTAGTCTTCCATTATATCATGCTGTTTTCCTGTGGTCACCATTCATCAACACAGTGTCATTTGTCATATAAAAGGATTTGCTATTCAAGAGCCTGGGGTCTGTTCTGTGTTAGCTAACAGTTATCCACCATGGGACGGCTAACAATACCACTCAGCGGGAAATCATGCTTTAAATGATTTGTTTTATTTTAGTCATGTCATCCTGTGTAGCTCTGCATTGCTTTATCTGGGCTATGGAAATACTTTTGAGTGTGAGTGGTCAGAATCAAGCAGTGTTCTCTCACTTCATCGAATGTGGCACATATTCTCTCCGGAAAATCCTACGGACATTTTGCAGACCTGCTTATCTCAGGAAGACTGAAGTTTTTAGAAGGCTGCTCTTCCTATTTAGGGGTAAGTGGCAAGGGGAGGAAATGTTTGCTACTGTTTGGATTGTGTTTTCTTAGCTTGGCAAAGGATTAGAACTTAATGGGATTGATTAATGACTCACACACGGGAGACAAGGTCCAGTAGTTTGGGCTGAATGAGGCTGAGTGCCTATTTTGCTTTTCACTCTCCCAGGACCTTTAGCAACTGTAAAGTATCTACTTCCCCAGTTTACTCTTGGGGGTAGATTAGACCGAGAAGAAATGTATTTTGAGTAGACTTCAATGTACCTTATCTGCAGCTCTCTGGGGAATGTCACCCCCAAGAGAATGATATGTCTGATTCCATAGAGACAATGGGGTTGAGCACTTAAACTCTTTTGAAATGGCTTTCTGAAATTATCTCATTTGATTTTATGAGATTTGCTTCCAGAACTTTTCATTTGGGAAGGTTAGACTATCAGACTGACTTGGTGGAGAAGTCAGCACCTTAGCAAGAAGATAAGACTCAGGATGTAAGTGCCCAGAGGCCTGGCACCACTCACTAACCTGGCATGCCCTATTATAGTGGCTGGGCGTGTTTCTGTCCACCTTTCCACAGCCCCTTCCCAGCTGAAGTGCAAGTCCCTTAAGAGTAGAAACCAGATCTTACCCATATTTTGGTTCATCTGTTGATAATGTTTCAATGTGTTAGCTGCTGCTGCTAATGAGTGTTTTCCTTATTAATGTATACATGTATGCAACAAATAATTGGACATATTCTAGGCAATAAGGTTACAGATGTGAGCCAAACCAAGCTCCCTACCTTCATGGAGTTTGCTTTCTAATGGTGGAGAAAGCCTTCCATGAACAATCAAATTAATATTCAATCTTGTATCAGGTTGCTATGAGTGTGATAAAAAAAAATGAAGCAGATTAAAGGCATAGAGAGTCACAAGGAGCACTGTTTTAGATCAGGCAGCCAGGAAAGGTCATTCAGAGGAAGTGACATTTGAGCAGGGGCCTGAGTGGAGAAAGGAAGGGAGCCATGTCGATGTGTACCTAGGAAAAGTGCTTTCCAGACGGAAGGACAGAGCAAGTACGAAGGTGGTATAGGACTGTGGTTAAGAAAATGGTCTCTGGAGTTTGGTTGACTAGGTTCAAATTCTGGCTCCTCCACTTATACCTCTGCATGAAATAATTCTGATGACAATTGTTGGTGTTCTTTCAGTACTCACCACACATCAGTTACAATGCTAAATCTTTTATATAAGCTTTCCTGTTGAATTCTCACATGAACCCCACAAAAGCAGTACTATTATGGATCCTATTCTACCAACAAAGAAATGAGGCAAAAAGAGGTTAGTGAATAGTGGAGCCAGGATTCAATCCCTGCAGTTTGACTGGAGAGACAGTAGTTTTAAAACAAAATAAAATGTGGGATGAGCATAGCCAGATGTGGGAAAATTGGGACACTTGCCCTTTGTTATGTCTCTCTCTCCTGCCAGTGACCTCTTTTCTTCCAACACTGCCTTGGGCCTTCTGAACTGGTTTGGGAGTGGTGTACCCATATGCATTACCATCTCTTTTTCTGGACTTTTCTACACAGAAATTATTCCTGGTTCCCACACTTTGGGGAACAGCCATCCTGGTCTTAGTATAAACTGTCAAATTAAGTTCAGCAAAAGTGCCAGTGGGAATTGTGATTTAGCAGAAATAGCAGGAAATGATAAGTCTTGGCTTTGCAAGTAACCAGCTGTGTGACCTAGGTCAAGCAATTGGATCTCTGAGCCTCAGTTTCCTCCTACATAAAATGAATTGGTACTATTTCTACTCTCTTCTCACCTAATATTAAATATTATTTCTCCTGTAGAAATCAAATGAGGTCACACGTGGTAAAGTAAAATGTAAGCTTTATTCGAGGACAGCATATTGTTGTACATATGCAAACACATCATGTGATGTTTAATTTCTTGATTATTAGAATATGTTACTGGGACAAACTTCTGGCCTTTTTTCATATATCTGTTTCTGATGTCATACTTTACCACTCCTTCCAATTCTTCAGATTTCATTGCTCAGAACAATGAAAATTGGACTTTCGCCAACAATTTACTTTAAAATATTCGCCTCTTTAAAAACTAAAAATTAGAGCAGTTTGTACCTTTTGGAATTGAAGCTATTTGACTCTATAATATCAGACATGTGTATTTATTTTGTTGTACAGAAAAATCTCTATTAACCAGAATGCTAAGAGGATTAAGAGGTTTTAAATAACTTATTCCTGGTTAACTAAAAGGCAAAAATGCATTAGAAACCCCTTTCTTTTTTTATACTGTAGACAATATTTTTGAAATACATCATTTACTTCTCTGATTTAGGAAGTAGAGCCCAATGAGGATAACCAAATCTCTGTGTGTATATGTGTGTGTGCTTGCGTGCGTATGAAGGCAGGGGGTGGGGAGAGAGATTATTATTATATTTTGGAGAACAGAATTGACACTTTGAACTTCTCTGTTCAGTGTACAACACTATATATACAGTCACAGGCAATGTAAGAAATTGAATTAACGAAGAAATAACCTTTAGAACACCACTTAGAATAATGAAGACTCATTACAAATTAAAAAGACGTTAATAATAAAATCTACATAGTGGTTAAGGGCTTAGGCTCAAAGCCAGTCCACTTGGGTTGGAATCCTGGCTTGGTTACTTAGTAGCTCTGTGGCTTTGGATAAGTTACTTAACTTCTCTGGGTCCCTAATGTTCTCATCTGTAAAATTAAGATAATAATAATAATACCTACTTCATAGAGTTATTCAAGTAAAGGCAGTACCTGATGCATAGTAAGTGCCCTATAAACGTTAGAATTATTTCTGTGTTGTTGGTGGTGAGCACTTAACTATGTCTTTAACATACTAATCCACAACAACTCTGTGAAGCAGGTACTATTATTATCTTTATTTTACAGACGAGAAAATTAAATAGACAAAATGAGTAACTTGCCTAAGGCCACTTAGCTAGTGCCAATGTGGCTGAGAACCCATCCCACACCCGTCTGGCTCCAAATCCATGGTCCTAGCCTCCATCCTTAGCCACTTTGGTCACATATTTCCTGATCTCAATCCTTCTTATCACCTATCCTATTTTTCGTTATTTACCTTTGTTCTCAGGGTTAGAATAAACAAAGCATTTATGAAATGGAATGGCACTGAAAAATCAAAATTGAGATCTGATAGTCTGACTGCATTTAATGAGGTTTTGGGGCATTATTTGTTAGTGAACATGGTCATTTAAATAAATCACATATTGGGAGTGGCCTTGAATAAATTATTTTAAAATTAATATTTCTTTTGCATCAAACCTACTAAAGTCATCACAAGATTCACCTAGAGCAATTTTATTCTGTTTGGCTTTGGGATGCTTGGAAAATTTTTTTCAGTTAATGTTCTGTCTTAGAATGTATTCTTCCAGAGGTCCAGGTTAAACTCTCAATGGTGCCTAGAACACCCACTTGGGTGCATATTTACATTATTTGACGTGGGCGATGGATTGCTTGACAGATGTACCCTGTGAAGATGCGAGGATGGGGTGAAGAAAGGTATGCATGATCAAGTCTGTCTTTTCCAGTAACAGTAATGGGTCATGGCTGCATTTTGAAGGGAAAGGGAAAATTACTTTTCCAACCCAGAGTATAAAACTATGACTCATGCTGGAATTGTTCCAGAATGCTGGTCAAATTATCCAGATTGACAACTAAAGCTTAAAGATCTTGGGAAGACAATGTAGAGAGCTGAAATGCAGGGACAGACACATGGGAAGCTTAGATTCACTGGAAAAACATGAACTGGTTTGAGAAAAAGAATAAGAAAAGCAGAGTGTATAACATTAAAAAAGAAAATCAAAGAAATGCCTTTAAAATAACTTTCCTGATCTCCTTAGATAATGCTAGGAACTCCAAACTCCTTACCCAGCAAATTAATGGGATATCCAAAGAAAACCAATCCCTCCTTGTAAACAAAGTGGAAATTTCCTTCTTTCCAAAAGGGCCCCAGTCCCAGCCATAGAGGAAGCAAGGAGACGAAAACACATTTCTGCCTGAAATGACCTCCTATTTTAAGAAAAAACAACAGCCTCAAAAGAAGGAAAGGAAAAACAAAGTTCCACCCAGAAGGAAATTGTATGTAAACAGCCCAAAGGGAGACCAAGACTGAGAGGGCTGGAATACTGAAATAAGCAACGAGCAAATGCCTCTGACATTGTCATTAGCCTCTGACAATATCAGAATCTGAGCTTTGAGACAACTGCTTTGTGATTGAAAAAAAAGGGTTGGGGTAAGGGAGGATCTGGACAAAAGCAAGCTGGTTGAAAGGTCCCTTCTGAAGCCGTGGAAAGTTTGATCTTTGAAGTTTGCCTACTTTTTCAGGACTCTGCTAGCGTGCAACCTGGGGGAGCTCAGCAACCACAAAGTGCTGGCTATAATTTTCTGCAATTTGTCACATGCCCTCTTCAAGCCCTGGTGAGATGGTTTTCTTTTGTTTTTAAGCTGCGAATGGTAACAAGGTAATTCAGGCAAGATAAGAGCAAACTGGAACCTTCCTTCGGTTCATCTAAGCCTGGAAGCTATGCTAGCCCATTGGTGTATTTTAATTTTATTTTTTTCTGCATATGTATTCGGTTTGGCCCACACAGCACTCATTTTCCCCTCTCTTTTTGGATCCAACATTCAAAAATCAAGAGATTCCAAGTCAAAATTGGATTTCTATTTACTCTTGAAAAATCTGCTCACACGGGTCCCAGATTCCTGTGGGGTAACATCTGAAGCTGAATACCTGCTGCCCCTGCTCACATGGAGCCTCCACAGGACACCCTGATAGTCACCATTGTGCTGGCTCTACTCAGTTCTGTCACCTCTTTGCCCCACCCACGGAAACTTGTGTTGGGTTCTAAACTTATCCATAGACATTTTTAGGAGTATCCGCAGTCTAATCCAGGACTGCAGCAGCCTGCTAAGAAGGATTCTAAGGCCGGCTGGGCTTGGCACAGGAGTTACGATTAGTTGTTGATATTCTCTTTGGCCACAGAGGGAGTGGGTGGCAGCACAGATGCCATGTATTTGTCCTCTCTGATTAGCTACATCTCTGGTTTAAGCCTGTATCTTGCCTTTAAACAGGACCCAGCCTGCTTCTCAGTGCACTCTCTCCATAAACATTCTTGAAACCCAGTAGTGTTCATCTCATCTCAAAACCTCTAAACAAAACCTTATGGAATCTCATTGACTCTCTTGAAATTTCATTATTCCCACCTCCTTTCATAGGCCCTCAGCCACTTTACAAGCAGCTCCTGGTATAATTCAAACAGAGCTCCAAATAAGTGAAAGAGAAAGCACTGATAACTTGTTTTAAGATGATATGTGCTATGGCTTCTATTTATCTACCTACCTACCTACCTATCTATCTATCTATCTACCTATCTATCTATCCATCCATTTAGACTCCCAGCTGCCTGCCATAGGACTCTGGCCTGCAGGTATTCTCTCTTCTTCTCTAAGTGGCTTTTCACATCCTCACCATGGCTCTCTATCTACTGTCCCTTGGCCAACCTCTACAATTAATGGAGGCCAGTACCTAACCAAACCTTTCACACAAAATGGCCCACTAGAAGTCCAGGGGTGGGAATCTTGGTGAGCTGCTTTTAAAAGACCTCTGACCCTTAAATGAAACCTCTTTGGTGCTTTTATGGATTCTGTTGTTGGACCCACAAAGACCCTTAAGAATAATGCCTGGAGCCAGCTGGTCCCTGCCATCATTGAAACCCAAAGGGAGGAGCCCCACAGGCGAGGAACTGCTCGCTAGATGTCTTGAAGTTGCTTGTATTTCAAAAGAATTCAGCTTACCACCACTGTGGCTTTTAGCCTCTCTAATAAAGCAGGTTTTAAAAAGCTAAAAACGTAATCTGCCTTTTAAATCTTCTCTTCCTGCTGAGTCTAAATGGGGTTGCAGCAAAATGCCTGGCCAGCATTAGAGTTCTCTGAAGCCAATCAACTGAAATAGGTTTGCTTGGGGGATTTGAAATATATTTGAAAACACTGCAGGGGTGGCGCAAAATAACTGAACAAAGGTGAATTACATGAAAGGAAGAAGCAGGTGGAGGTTTATAAAACTAAAGAATCACTTGGATATTTTGGAAACATCAGTAATTGAGACAGGGATGCTGACCTTAGAAGTTCATCTATCTGATCATAAAAATGGTTTTCATTTGGCACTAAAAAAAGATTGTGATAATGAACAAGGCTTCAAATACACAGCCCGGAATAGTCAAGGTTGTGTAAAATCCTTGAAGAAATACCTTTGTATCCAAAGAGAAGCTGAGGCTACAACAGGTCACAGGCAAGGACGGGCATTACTGTGATGTTTTCTCAGCAGCTTTGAGTAGGGCAGCATCATACGTTTTCTTCATCCTATTGAAAATGTGGAGTACCCTGAGAGTTGATGTTTTGGTAACACAAACTCTAGTTTGCTCTTGTATCCCATGGAAAAAAGAAAATCAAGGTAAGAATTGCCACAGCAAAATCACTATAGATAAACTGTATTTTTTGTGAAGACAAAATTAAGATTGTGGCATGCGACACATTGTACTCAATAATTTCCTGAAAGGTAACGTACCTATGGATCAAAGTCATTTAGAATAAGGATGACTTATAGAGTAATAAATGTAAACTATGGGTTATCCAACAACATGCAAATTTTCTGATAGGGCAAATTTGGGTGACTGCCCCCTGTCAAGGGACATTTCTCTAAGGCCTTAAGAGAGGAACGAGACCAGTTTTCCGGTAAATTTGCAGGTTGGATGACATGAGTTGTCTTACAAATTTACTTGGCCAAAGTGAGTTCTATACTTAAGGAAGAGGATAATTTAGCAGTGCAAAATACTCTGAAAATAATACATTTCTCTGCAAGAGGGTCTTTAATGTTGCTTTTCCTATATTTTCCTATACTTTGACTCTGTATGGAATATATAGAGAGTGGACAAAGTTGCCAGAAGTTCTTGTTCACTTTGTTGGATGATGGTACGGGGGTACAAACTTGAAAATGCAACTTTTGCCAGCACACAATTGCTTATTACCCTTTGAAGGCCAACATGTGCACTGAAAGAAATGCCTCAGAACACTTGAGAAGGTGGATGCATATGAGTAAATTGCAAGGGTTTGAAGCATTGGTTTGGATAAGAATGGAAAAATTCAGTTGCTTAGCCAAGGCAGTTCCAAACAACTTTGATCTGGATATCTCAGGAGAATGAGCTTGTGCCGTCCCAGCATTTTCTGGTTTTGGCTGGGAAAGCATATAGTAAAGAAATAAATACAAAATAAAACCCAAAGTTTTTAATGGGTTTTTAGAACTTCCACTTCTGGCTACAAATGGGAGACAAAAGGCAAATAGATATTGTTTTAAAAATGCTAAGCCAGGCCTTTTCTAACCTCAAGAAAACATTGGGGTTTGATTAGGTTCAGATTTGGGGCAAGTTTCAGGACAGTGTTTGTTCTAGCAACTTCCTCCCCATCTCTGTGGAAAGTGTTGGTCTGCTGTGGTTCTGGAAGCCATGCTCTGAAGGCTCTAGGCTGGGGCATCATGAGACAGGCTCCAAAATCTGTCATTTGTGCCTCTGCCCACGCTTCCTTCAGTGTGTTCCCTGGAGCCAGGCCTCCCCAACTGTATGAGCCTTTTCAAGACTAAGCAGAGCCCAGACCTCTTCTTGTCTCAGCGCTTTATGGTAGAATCTCTCTGTTTACCTCCCATCTCCAGGCATCTCTTGTGTTAATCCATCCCTGGTGCCTCAGATGAGCATTTGTTCCATTTCTGCCTTCAGTTGAGCTTCATTTCACTTCTCTATCTAAGCTGCCCTTTGGATTCAGGGATATTTCTTATGTTCAGTCAGCAGGTACTTTCGGTTGTATTATTCATTTAGCTCTGGAAATCCACTTCTATCTGGGAGATATTTTCCAGAAGGAAAGATATTGATGTCTCCTGTGAAATAAAAGGAGGACAGAGAGGAAATTAATATGTTGTGAGAATCAAAAATGCTCCAGGCTTGGTTGAGAAGCTTAGTCAAGGATCTCATTTAGTCTTGATATCAATATAATATATAACATCTTGTTGTAAATATCAAAAGGGATAATTCATGTAAGATACTCAGAACACAGCCTGGCACATAGTAAGGAGTCAATAAATTTGAGTTATAATGATTATTTCTTAACTTTTTTCCTAGAAAGGAAGGGACTCATTCATCTGTTCATTTCAGTCAGGATCTCCTAAATTGGCTTGCTATTTTTAGGGCTCCATAAATGTTTGCTGAACATGACTGAGTGAATGGACTCTTGCCAGAAGTATCTTGCTACTGTTGCTGACTTTCTGGTTAACTAGATATAATTTGCCAGATTAATTTATTCCCCTTTAAAAAACCATAGTTTTGAAGAAGAATCTGACATCAAAATGGTTGAGATAAGACAAAAATTTCCCCCTTATTTCATCTTTGTTTATTTTTCTTCACCTTATGTTATTATCCCTGAATTCTAATGAGCCATATACTTCTTATGCTTGGATGAAATATAAATACACTACTTAGATATAACTGTTTGATAAACCCAACCAGGGAATGCAATGTTTTGCAGACACAGAGACTAGGTTGAAATCAAGCCATGGGAATAAAAAAGTAAGAGTGTGAGAAAATAGAATATTGCCTGAAAAACATTATGATTGAGGAAGCCAATACAGGCAAATACTGCAGGAACAGCAAGGATTTGGAATGCATTTTTTAGCTGTAACTGGGGCAACATAGAATAATGGAAAAGCTCAAATCTCTAGCACTTACTCCAAATCTTATCCAGTTTTCTCATCTGTGAAGTGAAAAAGTCATGTAGGTGAACTTCATAACTTCCTAACCCTAATATCGTATGATTTTATTTAATAATAATAATTTACATGTATAGATTTTTCACCCTTTGAAAACTCTTTTACATTGTCCTATTAAATATAGGGCTACTACACTAGTAGGTGCACATAAATTATTTGATAAAGAAGAAATACAAAGGCCCAAATCTATATATTACTATAAAAAATGTGATGCACCTAAATCTGTTGAATAACTTGTCAATCACAATGTCAAAAATAAATTTAACTTATTATTTAGCCACCCAGGGTGTTAGAATGGAAGAGGCTCAGAAACCACGGAGTCACCTTCTTTATCATAGATGATGAAAAGTAAAAGAACAGGCTCAAGGTCACTTGGCTTCTGGTTGAGATCTCTGAACTCCCAATAGGCTATTCTTTACTCAACATCAATGTCACTGAATTGATTGCTAAATTGATTATACCAACAGTCCCATGCAACTCAGACAATCTTCTGAGCAAAATAGAGACATATAAGTAGTGAAAGATATTAAAAGTCAGAGAAGGAAGAAATTTTGCTAGAAAAATGTCTGAGAAACTTAAGTGATTTCTGCTTAGTATCATTTTATCTTACAAAGATGTTGGCTCATTTGTCACCTACAATCGAAAAAGAGCTAGTCTCTAATGTTATTTTTGCTTCTTTTTTCCTTCAAATCTACTGTTGGAATGTTTAGTGTTTACATCTTTACCTATACTCTCCTGAACATATGTGGTGTCTCACTTTGTAAAACCAATAACAGAATTCTATATCTCCTAATAAATTAAATGTTAAATATAGAAGCTTTTTTTAAAAACTAATGTTATACCAGTTTTGAATTTATCCTCAAGAGTGGAATGCCAGGGATCAGAACTTTTTAATCCTTAATTTATTTTTGTGCTAGAAAACTAACATAGTTTTATGTACTGACATCTAAAGTTTGAATGGCACATTAGCATAATTTTCAAGATTTCAACATGAACACCTATTTTATATATTTTTTAGAAAGACTGCAAAATTACTTCTCTTTTTGGGTATGATAAATTCCTACTGCAGCATGGAATTTCTGTTAAAAAATCTTTTGTAGAATTCATATGCTAAATATCAAACTAGGTAAGGGTCAAACTTTGTAGAAATATAAGGAAATTAGTGCTTTCAATTTTATTAGCACATAGAAGCAGGAATCCTGTGGCACACATTTGAATACTAAAAAATTTACAGTGGTGTTAAAGTAAGAGGCGTTTATCAAAACTCTGGGATATACAAATCATTAGGCTAGGAACTTGAGCTACTTCTTCCCCTTAAAGGTTTATCATCTAATATAGATCAAGGGTCAAAAACATTTTCTGTAAAGGGGCAGATGGTAAATATTTTTGGCTTTGCAGGCCATATAATCTCTGTTGTCAACTACTGTAGAATGAAAGTAGCCATTGACAATACACAAAAGATGAGAGTCACCATGCTCTAATAAAACTTTATAAATGGACACATATTTGAATTTTGTATTTTATTTTCATGTGTTACAAAATATTATTCTTGCTTTGATTTTTTTCAACCATTTAAAAATGTGAAAACTATTCTTAGTTTGTGGGCCACACAAAAATAGGCAGTGGGCCAAATTCGGCCTGTGGGCCATAGTTTACTGAGCCCTGTAGTAGATGTGCATACAAAATGAAATAGAACACAGGGACTAGTATGCTATGATGGAGGAAACATATACTATGCGACTACAAAATGGGACAAATTAGAAAAGACTGTAATTCTAACATTTTTATGGAAATAATCATTTTGCTTTCATATTTCTTTGAAATGAGATTTACATAAGGTAAAATTAACTTCTTAGAAATTAACAATTGAGTGGCATTTAGAATATCCACAGTGTTGTGCAACTGCCACCTTTATACAGTTCCAAAATTTCTTCACCCCAAAAGGAATCCCTGTCCCCATTAAGCAGCTGCTCCTCATTCCTCTCTTCTCCCAGCCCCTGGCAACCACCAATCTGCTCTCTGTCTCTGTGGATTTACCTGTTCTGGATATTTCATATACATGGAATCATACAATATGTGATCTTTTGTGTCTGGCTTCTTTTACTTAGCCTTTCTAGGTTTGTCCACATTGTAGCACGCATATATCAGTACTTCATTTTTTATGGATGAATGATATTCCATTGCCTGTATGTATCATGACTTGTTTATCCATTCATCAGTTGATGGATATTTGGGCTGTTTCCACATTTTAGTTAGTTTGAATAATGCTGCTATGAACAAGTTTGTACATGTATTTGTTTGAGTACCTAAGTTCGATTTTTGGGGGGTATTTACCCAGGAGTAGAATTGTTTGATCATATAGTAATTCTATGTTTAACTTTATGAGTTAAACTTTATTATCAAATTGTTTTCCACAGCAGTTGAACCATTTTATATCACCTCCAGCAAGGTATATCCTCACTAACACTTGTTATTTCTGTTTTTTTAAAATTATAGCCATCCTAGTGGCTGTGAAGCAGTATCTCATTATGGTTTTGACTTGCATTTCTCTAATCATTAATGATGTTGATCATCTTTTCATGTGCTTATTGGCCATTTGTATATCTTCTTTGGAGTAATGTCTGTTAATGTCAATTTTTAATGCCCATTTAAAAATTGAATTGTTTATCTTCTTGTTGTTGAGTTGTAAGAGTTCTTTATATATTCTGGATATCAGACCCTTATCAGATATATGGTTTGCAAATATCTTCTCCCATTCTATAGGTTGTCTTTTCATTTTCTTGATAATGTCCTTTGATACACAAAGGTCTTTAATTTTGATGAAGTCCAATTTTTCATATCTTTCAAACTTAGGTGCATCATACTGTTCAAATCTCCAATTTTTATAGCTTAAATTATTAATAAAAATCATAAAGACCAAATTACTAAATTTTATATCCTTATCTAGTTAGGATCTAAGAGAACATCAATGGCATCACAATAACTAATATTTACTGACTATTTGCTGTATGCCAGGCTCTGTGCTAAGTACGTGATACACAGTATTTTATTTAATTCTCACAGCACCAACCACTAGGCATGGAGAAGTCAAGTGTCCTGGGCAAGGTCACACAGTTATTGCATAGAAGAGGCAGCATCAAACCCAGGCAGTTTGGTTTTACCACCTCATAACTTTTTCAAAAACGTTTTTGAATGTCCCTTTGCATATGAAGAAGAGGCTAATGTTATCATTATGTCTTTGGTTGACATGTAGGGGAATAGGAAATTGAGTTTGGCATTTCAAAAACATCTGATCAAGGGAGGACCAAATCGTACCAGATCTCTCAGGTAATTTGATAGTAAGAAAAAGCTCTGATTATGTCATTTCTTTGTTCAAATTGTTTCCATAAATAGACAATGTCTTCTGAATAATAAGCAAACAAAAACCAGGATTACTGAAATATAGTATGTGGCAGTGCTTTCAAATATGTTATTTTGTTAGAACTCTATAAGTAAGTATTGATATTTCAATTTTGCTAAAGAACCAGTTTTTAAAATGTTAGATTTGTCCACGAGGCCCATCTCTCCAAACTATTCAGCATAGTCACAGGTTTCTATGATCTCAAAGGATCATTATATCTTTATATTCTCTACTCCCATTAGCATGAGTCAAGGAAGACTAGACTTTCTCTTATGCTCCCATGGCTTTGTTTTCTGTGTCTCTTCTGTGGGCAATTGTCATTCTCCTGTGTCTACCTATTCTTCAATGCTTAAGTGAAACATCAGTTCATCCTTCAGGTCTTCTCTGATCCTCCCAACAAGAATTCTCTTTCTCTCTTCTGAGACTTCATGACATGCTCTGTCTTTAGACTCCTATTACTGACTGCATTTGTATGATCAGAGGTGGATTTTCTCTCTTCTACTGGACCAAAGTCTCCTAAATTCTGAATCTTATTTTAACCCCATTGGTGCCCTTCTCAACATCTGATCCAGTGTCTTGCCTTTAATGGTTCACTAGAAATAAGAAATACCTCATCAACTGGAGCCAGGCTCTAGCCTAAACATTGGAATTCAGTTCTCATTAGTAAGAGCTATCATCAGTGCAGTTTAAGAGAATGATTGTTATAATTGAGTACAGTGTATTTTGAAAACGTTTGTATTAAAATACTGGGTACTCCAGACTTCAGACAATACTACAAAGCTACAGTAATTAAAAGAGCATGGTATTGGCACAAAAGCAGACATATGGATCAATGGAACACAATAGAGAGCACACCTAGGGTCAGTTAATCTTCAACAAAGGAGACAAGAATATACAATAGGGAAAAGATAGTCTCTTCAGCAAGTGGTGTTGGGAAAGCTTGACAGCTGCATGTAAATCAATGAAGTTAGAACATACCCTCAAACCATATGCAAAAATAAACTCAAAAATGGCTTAAAGACTTAAATATAAGACATGACACCATAAAGCTAGAAGAGAACATAGGCAAAACATTCTCTAACATAAATCATACCAATGTTTTCTTAGGTCAGTCTCCCAAGGCAATAGAAATAAAAGCAAAAAGAAACAAATGCAATCTAATCAAATTTATAAACTTTTGTGCAGTAAAGGAAACCATAAACAAAATGAAAAGACAACCTACAGACTGGGAGAAAATATTTGCAAATGATATGACCAACAAGGGCTTAACTTCCAAAATAAATTGTACAAACAGCTCATACAACTCAAAAACAACAAAAAAAACCCAATCAAAAATAAGCAGAAGACCTAAATAGACATTTCTCCAAAGAAGACATACAGATGGCCAATAGGCACATGACAAGATGCTCATTACCACTAATTATTAAAGAAATGTAAATCAAAACTACAATGAGGTATCACCTCACACCAGTCAGAATGGCCATCATTAAAAAGTCTACAAATAACAAACGCTGGAGAAGGTGTGGAGAAAAGGGAACCCTCCTACACTGTTGGTAGGAATGGAAATTGCTATAGCCACTATGGAAAACAGTACGAAGGTTCCTCAAAAAACTAAAAATAGAGTTGCCATATGATCTAGCAATCCCACAGCTGGGCATATATCTGGAAAAAACTATAATTCAAAAACATATAGGTACCCTTATGTTCACAGCAGCACTATTTACAATAGCCAAGACATGGAAGCAACCTACATGTCAATCGACAGATGAATGGATAAAGAAGATGTGATATATGTATGTGTGTGTGTGTGTGTGTGTGTGTGTGTGTGTGTGTGTATATAATGGAATATTACTCAGCCATAAAAAAGAATAAATGCCATTTGCAGCTAATGGATGGACCTAGAGATTGTCATACTGAATGAAGTAAGTCAGAAAGAGAAAGACAAATACCATATGATATCACATATGTGAAATCTAAAATACAACACAAGTGAACTTATCTACAAAACAGAAATAGACTCACAGACATAGAGAACAGATTTGTGGATGCCAAGGGGGAGGGGGTTGGGAGAGGGATGGATTGGGAGTTTGGATTAGCAGATGCAAACTATTATATATAGAATGGATAAACAACAAAGTCCTACTGTATAGCACAGGGACCTATATTCAGTATCCTGTAATAAATCATAATGGAGAAGAATATGAAAAAGAATATATATATATATATGTATAACTGAATACTTTTCTGTACAACAGAAATTAACACAACATTGTAAATCAACTATACTTCAATAAAATAAAAAATATTCGGTATTCATTCATTCAGTCACTCAACTATTTGTTGAATATGAATAAAACAGCAAATTCCTATTTAATGAAGCTTACAATCATGTGTGTGTGTGTGTGTCTGTGTGTGTGTGTCTGTGTGTGTATGAGAGAGAGAGAGAGAGAGAGAGAGAGAGCGCTAACATAAAAAAATAAACATATGTCAGTTAGTAGTAAGTGCTTGAATATAAAGAAAACCAGGTGCAGGGTTAGAGAATGATGCTGGGAACTGGGTGATGGGGAGTATGGTCAGGAAAGTCCTTTTTGATAAGAAGACATTTGAGAACTATAAAGGAAGTAAGGGACTTAACTGTGGATACCTGGGGAAGGCCATTTCGGGCAGAGAAAGAGTTCAAGGACTTGAGGCAGAAAGCTGGTTGTGCTAGAGTGGTGGGAGATGAGGTCAGAAAGGTAGGGGGAGGCCATGCTGTGAGGGTTTTGTAGGTCGTGATAAGGAGTCTGGAGATAACCACAAATGGGCAGGAAAACTAGGGGGCGGTTTTGAATGGAAGAGTGACATGATTTACCTGATGTTAAAGGATCATATAGGCTGCTGTGTCTGATTTCTTCATTGACTGTGTCTCCTCAATGGCAGGGGATGCCTTGCTTATCTTTTTGTCCCCAGTCACTAGTACAGTCAGAGTCCTATTTAGTATCCATTAAATAAGTGCTCACTGGATAAACGTTTACAAGAAATACTGACTGTTGGAAGGGCTGTGAAAAGAGCTTAAAATAGAAAAGTTTCCTGAGTTATCACAACTCCAATAATACAATTTACTTCAGCAAAACATTCTAAGGCCTTTTGTATTTATTTATTCAGTGGAGAGTTGTTTTTCTTTTTCTCAATATTAATGCCCAAACTAAGGCTTTTCCTGCAATAGCTGAGAAAGTTACAGCTTTTCTTCATAAGAGTCTTATATAATTATAATGCTACACAAGTTTTGAATACTGGGCCAAGGGAAATACAATGGGTTCTAATCTTGGCTCTGTAATTCATTAGCTGTGGGACCTTTGAATGTGAAATAGTCACACATCCATTTGTTTGTGAAACACGTATTTGTTGAACACCCACTCACTGTCCTTGAAGTCAAGATGCTCACAGTCTGAGCAAGACAGATGTAGACAAAGATAAAGAACCCAGGGCAGTGAGCTGGCTGTGGTGGAGGTATGCATGGAGTGCTTTGAGATTAACCATCTTATCTTAAGTTCACCAGGAAGCTAAGAGAGAAGGGAATCCAAGGCAGGGGCATGTGCAAATCGCTGATCATATAGAAGAACATGGTGTGTGCAGGGAATTGAAAGGCATTTGGGAGGTGGCTGGAATAGAGTAGCAGAGGATAGGTCACTTTTCTCTGCCAGCGTCTCTTGGGGAAGTCACACCTTACCCATTCCAAGTGGGCTTTGTGTGTTTTTTTGTCACTGTGCCAGGTTTGTGTGTTGTCACTGTGCCAGGCTTGCTGGCCACAGGATTGAACAGGTCATCTAGGATGACCATTCATAGTGACTTAGCCTCCTGGACCCAGGCAATTTTCCCGTCAGTTTTATTGAGAAATAATTGACTTATACCACTGTATACATTTAGGGCATATAGCGTGATGGTTTGATTTACATATATTGTGAAATGATTACCACAATAGGGTCAGCTTACATCCATCTTCTCATACAGATACAATAAAAAGAAGAAAAGGTAAAAGGAAAAAAATGTTCTCCTTGTGATAAGAACTCGTAGGATTTACCCTCTAACAACTTTCCTATATATCACAGAGCAGCCTTAGTTATTGTCATCATGTTGTTGACATTACACCCCTAGTACTTCTTTAACTTATAACCAGAAATTTGTACTTTTTGACCACCTTCCTCCAGTTTCCCCTGCTCCCACCCTCCGCCTCTGTAACCACAAATCTGATCTCTTTTCTATAAATTTGGTGTGGGTTTTTTTGTTTGTTTGTTTGTTCTGGTTTTTTGTTTAGTTTCTTTTTTTAGATTCCACATATAAGTGAGATCATATAGTATTTATCTTTCTCTATCTGACTTATTTCACTTAGCATAATGCCTTCAAGTCCATCCATATTGCCATTTTTTTATGGCTGAATAATATTCCATTGTGTATATATACGCCAACTTCTTTACCCATTTATCCGTCAATGGACACTTAGGTTGTTTCCATGTCTTGGCTATTGCAAGCGATGCTGCTAAGAACATGGGGGTGCAGATATCTTTTCAAGTTAGTGTTTACATTTCCTTCGGATATAGTCCCAGAACTGGAGTTTCCGGATCACACGGTGGTTCTATTTTTAATTTTTTTAGAATTCTTCGTGCCGTTTTCCATAGTGGCTGTACCAAGATACATTCCCATCAACAGTGCACAAGAGTTCCCTTTTCTCAACATTCATGCCAGTGTCTGTTATCTCTTGTCTTTTTGATGATGGCCATTCTAACAGGAGTGAGGTATTATTATGGCTTTAATTTGCATTTCCCTAATGACTAGTGATGTTAAGCATCTTTTCAATTATCTGTGGGCCTTTTGTATATCTTTTTTGGAGACATGGTGATTCAGGTCCCTTGTCCATTTAAAAAATTGGGTTATTTGGGTTTTTTTTGTTGTTGTTGTTATTGAGCTGAATGAGTTCTTTTCTTTTTTAAGATTTTTTTGATGTGGATCATTTTTAAGGTCTTTATTGAATTTGTTACAATATTGTTTCGTTTTATGTTTTGGTTTTTTGGCCCCGAGGCATGTGGGATCTTAGCTCCCCAATCAGGGATCGAAGCCACACTCCCTGCATTGGAAGGCAAAGTCTTAACCACTGGACCACCAGGGAAGTCCCTGAATGAGTTCTTTATATATTTTTGATATTAACCCCTTATCAGATATATGGTTTGCAAATATTTTTTCCCATCTGTATGTTGTCTTTTCACTTTGTTGTTGGCTTCTTTTGCTGGGCAGAAGCTTTTTAATCTGATGTAGTCCCATCTGTTTATTTTTTTATTTCGTTGCTTGTGCTTTATGTGTCAGATCCAAAAACTTATTACCAAGACCCATGACGAGGAGCTTTAGTTCCATGTTTCCTTCTAGGTCTTTCATGGTTGTAGGTCTTACATTTAAGTCTTTAATCCATTTTGGGTTAATTTTTATGAATGGTATAAGATAGGGGTCAAGTTTCATTCTTTCACATATGGATATTCAATTATCCGGGCACTATTATTGAAAAGACTGTCTTTTCTCCATTTTGTATTCCTGGCTCCTTTGTCAAATGTTAGTTGACCATACAGTCAACTTGGGTTTATTTCTGGGCTCTCAATTCTGTTCTATTGGTCTACTGACCTGTTTTTATGCCAGTACCATATTGTTTTGATGACTATAACTTTATAGTATAGTTTGAAATCAGGAAGTGTGGTGCCTCCTGCTTCGTTCTTCCTTCTCAGGATTTCTTGGTTATTTGGAGTCTTCTGTGGTTCCATATAAATTTTTGGAGTTTTTTTTTCCTACTTCTATAAAAAATATCAACTGAAGTCTTGATAGGGATTGCATTGATGGCTTCTTGCAGTATTGATATTTTAACAACATTCATTCTTCCAATCCATGAACGTGAAATACCTTTCCATTTATTTGTGTCTTCTTCGATTTCTTTCATTAATGTCTTGTAGTTTTCAGAGTAGAGCTCTTTCATCTTCTTATTTAAATTTATTCCTAAGTATTTTATTGTTTTTGATGCTATTGTAAACAAAATTTCTTTCTTTTCTTTTTTTTTTTCAGAAAATTTGTTGTCAGGTGTAACAGTCCTGTGAAATTCACTTAAGGACACTGGGGGAGAGTATCTCTTCCTTCTGATGAAGAGTTCTAAGAATGTGAGTTTGGGTGTGACTATAGTTGTGTTTTTGTCCGAAAGGTGAGAACTTGTTGGAGAATTAATCACAGCACTGAAGGAAGGAAGTTTAAGAAATAGGGATGTATATTTATATCTCTGTCTATCTGTGTGTGTCTCTGTATGTTCTATCTATTATCTATCCATCCAGAGAGAGAGAGAGAGAGAGAGAGAGAAAGGACAGAGAGAGAGAGAAAATGACATAAGTTGAGCTTCTGGGTCCAGCCAAGATGAAATCATCCATGTCTGCGGGTTTCCTAGATTTATGAATCAATAAAAGTCCCCTTTTTATTCTTGCTATTATATATCTGTTACTTGTAGCTAAAAGACTTCTGATGAAAACCACAGTTGTAGAAGATAAGACTACAGAATTACCTTCAGTTTTCTAATTTAAAAAACTTGGGACATTGGTTGGTATCTGACAAAAGCAGCTTATTGTCAGGACACCGCTGTTCTGAGTTAATAACTGGGACACTTCTCACTGAAGACACCTCTGGGGTCTATATTCATTCTTTTTCAGATTTTGGCTTATTTCTGCAATTCTTTCCATGTCCCCTTTCTCCTTTGCTTATGCATAATTTTTATTTCCTCTGCTTGTACATAGTCTTCAGTATACGTAAGGTTGCCCCAAATACAAGTACATCAGCAACTTTAATATGTCCATCTGACTTCCTCTCTACTCTTCATTTAAATAAAACATTATCAAGCCCCCATTATGTGCCAGGTACTGTTCCATGTGCTAGGCATACAGTGATAAACAATATAGGCAAGGTCCTTGCCCTAATGAAATGTACTTTTTGATGGGAGAAAAGGTCAATAAGCAAGCAAAGACACTAATAAATAAGATAGATTGTGATAAGGCCTATGATGGGAAATAATAGGAACTGAATAGAGAATAAATGGGGGTGCAAATCACTTCTGATGGATGATCAGTGAAGGCCCTTCCTGTAAAGGTGACATTTAAATTAAAAATGATTTCAAAATAAGCATTGCAAAGAGTTGAAGGCAGAATATTCCAGCCAGAGGGACTAGCAAGTGCAAAGTCCCTGAGACAGAGAGAGCTTGATGGGCTCCAAGTACTAACAGAAGGTCAGTGTGGCTAAAGGGATTGGTATGAGTCAGGTTGGAGAGGGATGCAAATTTCAGATCATGCAAAGTCTTGGAAATCAGTACAATGAGCTCTTTTTTTTTTTACTTTAATAAACAGTATTATTTGTAGTATTTACACACATACTCTTCCATGGTAATGTTAAAGTTACCATTTTCTTCAAATGCCCCTCAAAATAACACACTCTGCCTTCCTAAGTAAATCTTGGAGGGGAAATTCACTGAAAGTGATCTGCTCATGACTGGTCCCATGTCTCTCTCTTAACTTTTTTTTTATAACATCTTTACTGGAATATAATTGCTTTACAATGGTGTGTTGGTTTCTGCTGTATAACAAAGTGAATCAGCTGTACATATACATATACCCTCATATCCCCTCCCTCCTGCGTCTCCCTCCCACCCTCCCTATCCCACCCCTCTAGGTGGACACAAAGCGCTGAGCTGATCTCCTGTACTATGCAGCTGCTTCCCACTAGCTATCTATTTTATATTTGGTAGTGTATATATATCCATGCCACTCTCTCACTTCGCCCCAGCTTACCCTTCCCCCTCCCTGTGTCCTCAAGTTCATTCTCTATGTTTGTGTCTTTATTCCTGTCCTGCCCCTAGGTTCTTCAGAATTTTTTTTGACTTCCTATATATGTGTTAGCATATGGTATTTGTTTTTCTCTTTCTGACTTACTTCACTCTGTATGACACACTCTAGGTCCATACACCTCACTACAAGTAAGTCAATTTCGTTTCTTTTTATGGCTGAGTAATCCATTGTATATATGTGCCACATCTTCTTTATCCATTCATCTGTCAATGGACACTTAGGTTGCTTCAGTGTCCTGGCTATTGTAAATAGAGCTGCAATGAGCATTGCATTACATGACTCTTTTTGAATTATGGTTTTCTCAGGGTATATGCCCAGTATTGGGATTGCTGGGTCATATGGTAGTTCTATTTCTAGTTTTTAAAGGAACCTCCATACTGTTCTCCATAGTGGCTGTATCAATTAACATTCCCACCAACAGTGCAAGAGGGTTCCCTTTTCTCTACACCCTCTCCAGCATTTATTGTTTGTAGATTTTTTGATGATGGTCATTCTGACCAGTGTGAGGTGATACCTTATTGTAGTTTTGATTTGCGTTTCTCTAATTATTGGTGATGCTGAGCATTCTTTCATGTGTTTGTTGGCAGTCTGTATATCTTCTTTGGAGAAATGTCTATTTAGGTCTTCTGCCCATTTTTGGATTGGGTTGGTTGTTTCTTTGTTATTGAGCTGCATGAGCTGCTTGTAAATTTTGGAGATTAATCCTTTGTCAGTTTCTTTGTTTGCAAATATTTTCTCCCATTCTGAAGGTTGTCCTTTCACCTTGTTTATGGTTTCCTCTGCTGTGCAAAAGCTTTGAAGTTTCATTAGGTCCCATTTGTTTATTTTTGTTTTTATTTCCATTTCTCTAGGAGGTGGGTCAAAAAGGATCTTGCTGTGATTTATGTCATAGAGTGTTCTGCCTATGTTTTCCTCTAAGAGTTTGATAGTGTCTGGCCTTACATTTAGGTCTTTAATCCATTTTGAGTTTATTTTTGTGTATGGTGTTAGGGAGTGTTCTAATTTCATTCTTTTATATGTAGCTGTCCAGTTTTCTCAGCACCACCTATTGAAGAGGCTTTCTTTTCTCCATTGTATATTCTTGCCTCCTTTAACAAAGATAAGGTGACCCTATGTGCGTGGGTTTATCTCTGGGCTTTCTATCCTGTTCCATTGATCTATATTTCTGTTTTTGTGCCAGTACCATACTGTCTTGATTACTGTAGCTTTGTAGTATAGTCTGAAGTCAGGGAGCCTGATTCCTCCAGCTTCGTTTTCCTTTCTCAAGATTGCTTTGGCTATTCGGGGTCTTTTATGTTTCCATACCAATTGTGCAAATTTTTGTTCTAGTTCTGTGAAAAATGCCATTGGTAGTTTGATAGGGATTGCATTGATTCTGTAGATTGCTTTGGGTAGTAGAGTCATTTTCACAATGTTGATTCTTCCAATCCAAGAACATGATATATCTCTCCATCTGTTGGTATCATCTCTAATTTCTTTGATCAATGTCATAGTTTTCTGCATACAGGTCTTTTGTCTCTTAGGTAGATGTATTCCTAAGTATTTTATTCTTTTTGTTGCAGTGGTAAATGGGAGTGTTTCCTTAATTTCTCTTTCAGATTTTTCATTATTAGTGTATAGGAATGCAAGAGATTTCTGTGTATTAATTTTGTATCCTGCAACTTTACCAAATTTATTGATTAGCTCTAGTAGTTTTCTGGTAGCATCTTTAGGATTCTCTATGTATAGTATCATGTCATCTGCAAACAGTGACAGTTTTACTTCTTCTTTTCCAGCTTGGATTCCTTTTATTTCTTTTTCTTCTCTGATTGCTGTGGCTAAAACTTCCAAAACTATGTTGAATAATAGTGGTGAGAGTGGGCAACCATGTCTTGTTCCTGATCTTAGTGGAAATGGTTTCAGTTTTTCCCCATTGGGAATGATGTTTGCTGTGGGTTTGTCATATATGGCCTTTATTATGTGGAGGTAAGTTCCTTCTATGCCTAATTACTGGAGAGTTTTTATCATAAATGGGTATTGAATTTTGTCAAAAGCTTTTTCTGCATCTATTGAGATGATCATATGGTTTTTCTCCTTCAGTTTGTTACTATGGTTTATCACATTGATTGATTTGCGTATACTGAAGAATCCTTGCATTACTGGTATAAACCTCACTTGATCACGGTGTATGATCCTTTTAATGTGTTGTTGGATTCTGTTTGCTGGTATTTTGAGGGGTTTTGCATCTATGTCCATTAGTGTTATTGGCCTGTAGTTTCCTTTCTTTGTGACATCTTTGTCTGGTTTTGGTATCAGGGTGATGGTGGCCTTGTAGAATGAGTTTGGGAGTGTTCCTCCCTCTGCTATACTTTGGAGAGCTTGAGAAGGATAGGAGTTAGCTCTTCTCTAAATGTTTGATAGAATTCACCTGTGAAGCCATCTGGTCCTGGGCTTTTTTTTGTTGGAAGATTTTTAATCACAGTTTCCATTTCAGTGCTTGTGATTGGTCTGTTTATATTTTCTATTTCTTCCTGGTTCAGTCTCGGAAAGTTGTGCTTTTCTAAGAATTTGCCCATTTCTTCCTGGGCAAGGTTGTCCATTTTATTGGCATATAGTTGCTTGTAGTAATCTCTCATAATCCTTTGTATTTCTGCAGTGTCAGTTGTTACTTCTCCTTTTTCATTTCTAATTCTATTGATTTGAGTCTTCTCCCTTTTTTTCTTGATAAATCTGGCTAATGGCTTATCAATTTTGTTTATCTTCTCAAAGAACCAGCTTTTAGTTTTGTTGATCTTTGGTGTCGTTTCCTTCATTTCTTTTTCATTTATTTCTGATCTGATCTTTATGATTTCTTTCCTTCTGCTAACTTTGGGGTTTTTTTGTTCTTCTTTCTCTAATTGCTTTAGGTGTAAGGTTGGGTTGTTTATCTGAGATAGGATTGTATTGCTATAAACTTTCCTCTTAGAATTGCTTTTGCTGCATCCCATAGGTTTTGGGTCATCGTGTTTTCATTGTTATTTGTTTCTAGGTATTTTCTGATTTCCTCTTTGATTTCTTCAGTGATCTCTTGGTTATTAAGTAGTGTATTGTTTTGCCTCCATTTGTTTGTAGTTTTTACAGATTTATTCCTGTAATTGATATCTAGTCTCATAGCCTTGTGGTCAGAAAAGATACTTGATACGATTTCAATTTTCTTAAATTTACCAAGGCTTGATTTGTGACCCAAGACATGATCTATACTGGAGAATGTTCCTTGAGCACTTGAGAAGAAAGTGTATTCTGTTGTTGTTGGATGGAATGTCCTATAAATATCAATTAAGTTCATCTTGTTTAATGTATCATTTAAAGCTTGTGTTTCCTTATTTATTTTCATTCTGGATTATCTGTCCATTGGTGAAAGTGGGGTGTTAAAGTCCCCTACTATGAATTTGTTACTGTCCATTTCCCCTTTTATGGCTGTTAGCATTTGCCTTATGTATTGAGGTGCTCCTATGTTGGGTGCATAAATATTTACAATTGTTATATCTTCTTCCTGGATTGATCTCTTGATCATTATGTAGTGTCCTTCTTTGTCTCTTGCAATGGTGTTTATTTTAAAGTCCATTTTGTCTAATATGCGAATTGCTACTCCAGCTTTCTTTTGATTTCCATTTGCATGGAATATCTTTTTCCATCCCCTCACTTTCAGTCTGTATGAGGACAATGAGCTCTTGAACTCTGAAGAACCTCTAAAATTTTTAAGCATATAAGTGACATGATTTATTTACATTTTATAAAGCTCACAATGGCTGTTGTGTGGAGAATGGATTACAATGGGGCAAGATTGGAAGCAGGCAGACCACCTTTGAGAATATTGCAAAGTAGGCAAGAGATGATGGTAGCTTGGGCCAGAGGGTGGGCAGTAGAGTTGAAAAGAAGCAGATAGACTAAAGCTATCAATAGAACTGGCAGAGCTTGCGGAGAGATTGGATGGAGGGAAAAGGAGGACTCAAGGATGACTCCTATGTTTGGCTGAACAAACAAGTGGATGGAAGTGCTCTTTACTGAGATGGAGAAGACAGAGAAAGGGGCAATTTGAGAAAATGTCTCAATAGATCTATTTTAGAAATGTTGAGACTCAGTATGAGTTGTACAACAAGGTCTGTATTTGACAAATTACCTTACCTCTGTTGAGAGATACATCAAATTGGCCCAGTTCATCTTTTAGAGTCTGGTCACACTAGGTCATTCATTGTCTAGCTTATGGTCTGATTTCCTTCCATTAAGTGCTTCCACCTTTCCAATCAGGTAAGGCCATGGAGGGATGTAGGTTCATGTAATCCAATTGATAGTTCTGGTAAACACACCCATACACAGTGATAAAAATGTCTGCCTATTCTATCTCACAGGGTTATTATGGGGGTTAAATGGGGGATTCGGTAGGTAAAAGCACTTTGTAAACTCTAAAGGTAATGAATTTAAAGGACTTTGAAAGCTGTTTAATTTACCAAAGCTAACATTTATAACAATTTTACTAAATCAGTTGAGAAATTATAATAAACTTTTATTTAACCAGACTAGTTATTGCCAAATGCCCACAAAAATGTAGCAAAAACTCACCTACTTTTGTGCATAGTGGAATGTAATTTAGCAGAAAGACTAAATTGGGTCCATACAACTCTGAATAACAACTTGAGAAGAATTACTTCATATTTATTGAGGAGTAAGTCACCTCTAACACTCTTGCCAGCCTGGTGTTGTGTTGGTACAAGGCCCATTTATCATTGGTACTCTAACGTCCTGGTAAAAGTGAGAGTAGTTGCTTAAAACAAGAATAAGGAGTTGTTCCACCACTTGTCCCTCCCTTTCAGACCACTATCCTGGAATTCAGCCTTCCTTGCTGCTAATCTGTGGCCTGAATTCCCTTAGGTCCAACCTTCTCTCCAGGGCTTGCTTCATGGGCATGTGACCTGTGCCACTGCACATGGCCCTGTGCCCAAAAGTGCCCACACTTGTTTTATTTCTCTGCTGTCTCTGTTTTGAAATTCTTAATTTTATCTTTGAACTTGTGTTTCATGCATGAAGTCTGATGGGACAATAAAGCATGCATTTGAGCAGAGGGGGTATGTGCAGTGTAAGTCCCACGCTTCCTAGCTGTCCCATTTGTAGGCAGTGTTCACAATGCCCCGTGGGCACGGAACTCTGGTGCACTCATGCAGCATGGGAGTTCAGCGAAACTCAAAGCAAGTATAAGGTAAGTGTGTTACATCAAGGACTGAGCGGCAGAGCTTGTGGGCGGGGTGGTATGCTAACAGCTCCCCAAACCACACTTTCTGTTTAAAAGAGAAGTTGTGTCATACACAAGAAGAAGGCAGCAGTGCTGTTGTAAGAAATAAAAACAACCTGGGAAGCCTATCATATCTTCTTTTCCTCATATTACCCCTCTGTGTCAATGACTTATGCTGAACATGATGGCACAGAAGGAAAGGCAAATATGGGGCAACCCAGACTTCCTTTTCCTTTCAGTCTTATTAGTAAGCTGAAGGTAGAGTATGTTGGTAGAATATATGCATATCAAGAAGTAAAATAAAATAATTGAGGTAGTTCTGTTCAGCATTTTCACTATTCTGGTAAGAACAACATACCTATACCTATATGAGTTACTTTAACAGATTTAACAATATTTTATAATTAGGATGGTCCCTTTTAAATTAGTGACTTTGAAATTAAATTAGCCACTTTGAAGTGACTTCAAATTAGTATATTCTCTTATGGAATCAAAATGGTCCTTCACAAATTCTAAAGACACTGTTAATTTGCTTTATAGATTCTTTGTTTATTGACAATTTGAAGTTGTAAATCACCTTATTTTAAAATTAATGAGGTTTAATTTCAATTTTACTATACTCTTAATTTCTTAATGAATCACCAAAATGGAATCATATAAAAAAACCTACATCTATAACATCTGTTGGAAGGAAGAGTCCTTCCCTACTCCAGTGGAGGGAATTCTACTTAGGAAACACACCTGTATTCCTGCCCCCTCCTACTGCTCCCTTGAGGAGTGCCTTAATCTTATTCCTGAGTTTGGAAAGTGAAGTTGGACATGTAAAGCCAACTCTTTCCTCTCTAGCATACAGCCACCAGCAGAAGCACATCTTTGGCTCAGCTCCTTGGTTTATGCCAGCAGTTTTCCCAGGTGATGTGGTCCAGACACCGGGTGGGTAAGTTTTTCTAATTCTGGGGTTTAGTTCTATTAGGAAGCCTGCCTGTCTGGATAGAAGCCATACTCCTACAACAACCACGTTCTCTAATATGATGTTTTAAACAGTATTAAATTTTGTTAATTCTTTAAAATATTGAGGTAATTTCCCTTGAAAGTGTAGTAAAATCTGAATTGAATTCTATCAATTTAAAATAAAGGTAATATGAGTTCTAATCCACCTTACCCTTTTGACTTATTTCTTATTTGGTTCAGAACTCAAGAGGGTAAGGGAGAGTACTATTTATTGGGCATCTTGAATTCCAACAAGATCCATACTGTTACCTCTAATATTGGTGACAACTTCAGGAAAACTATGAGATGAGATAGGATTAGTTGCCTTCATTTTTGTTTCCACTTTCATGTTCCTTTTTTATCCTTTGTAGTTGGTATAATGGCTTAAGCTTAGAAGAGTTTTGCACAATGCTCCCAAGGAGAAAAATTAAGATGAAGTAAGTGAAGCTCTGAAATATGCCATGGGGTAGACAGACCAGGGCCTGTGGACTTCTGAGAGGAAAGGCTTGCACTTTCCTCTCCCAACTTTTTGTAGGAATGAGGAGACCAGAAATAGCAAATTGGTTCCGTGAAATATCTCAGCCTCAGACTTGGTCTCAGTCTCAGTCAGATTCAGCCACTGTCTAGAGGTGGAGGGAATGTTCTACACAGAATTTACACTGAAAATGGAAGGTCCAATATTAGAACAATCATATTATCTTAGCTTAAATTTACTCTTTGGCAAAGTCAAGCTTGTCAAGTTGTCCTAAGATATTTTCTAAGATCTATTATGAAAAGTAATCCTCATTCCAGCCTCGTTCATCTCCCTGCAACACAAAAAGCTACAAATGAATCACCCAATTCCATCACTTTTTAAAGACAGTCTCTATCAGTAAACATGGAAATGAGAATAAATTCCAGAATTATCCTCTGCCATCCCATTAAATCAAATTTTCAAACAAAATTGATTTGGCTTTTAAAAGTCTTTGAATTTAAAATTTCACAACCAACTTTTCTTTGGCAGAGAAAGCTCTGTAAGGACTAATGAGCTCCAGATAGCTTTGGGGGTGGTCAGAGGGTGCTCCACGGATTCTGTAAAGTCCCACCTTGGGTTTCCTCTTTTAATGATATCCAAAATAGACCCATTCATCTATTTTTAAACTTTCTAAAATTAGCAAGAGAAAAACAGAGTAGCAAGCCAGAGCCATAGGCTACTTCATTACCTCAGTTATTAGCCTGACAAAATAAATGACTTTCCATTAAACTGCACTGACAGCAAAGGAGGAAGGTTTAGAGGTCAATAGCTCCTGAGATACATATCCCTAAATGTAGCAGTTCTCTAGGGACTGTTGGAATTAACTGCTGACAAGCTAATTGCTCTTATTACCTAATTAACCAAGTCTTGCTTCATTAGTAGCTTGTCGCAATTGGACAACATTTTCAAGGATATAAAGATCTACCCAATAATAATTAGTAAACAACTGAAATGAAACCAGCCTCCACTTGTTGACAAGATTAATTGAATAATTATTGTTTCATTGAGGAGAAAAAGAGCAAGGAAATGTAGCTAGGGAAACAGCACCAGTCTTTCCTTGGGCACAATTTCCTCAGAAACACATGAAAGCTTTCTATTAAGAAGTGCTGCTGAATCTGATCGACCCAAAGAATCCCAACATGGAATGTAATATTGAATTTGTTATGATTTATTGGGTTTTAACTATTTTTTCAATAAAGGGTACTTTTTCATATATACACTTAACATTTGTATATATCATTTAAAACACTAACCATATGGATAGATTTTAAACAGGTATCTAACAGATGCTCTACACAAATATAACTTTGCAAACCTAATTGATTCAGTGAAGCAAATTGTACGCTGAAACAACTTTTGGCAAATATTTCAGAATAGTGTGTTTGGTTTAGTTTGACTTAACAGCTGTGATTTTTGAAATTGTTTAACTGATTCTTGAGTACTGAGAGCAAAAGACAAAAATTTACAACAAACTTCCATGAAAATTCTTTTTTTGTATGGCATAATTAAGCACTTGTGTGGATTTTAAAGTCTGAAAATTGGTCACTGTGGACGGTCCGTGATTTCTTTGTACTTGAGCCTGTTTCTTTCTTGTCAAAAATGATTTCAAGCACACAGCTCAAACTGTCAGTAAAAAAAAGAGTCCTGGCTGTCTTGGACAGGATAGTTCTCTCTGGAGACTTGATAGACTGTTAGTAAAAACCCATTTTAAAAGGTCTGGAAATTTGCCGACCCCTGTATCAGTGGGAAATAAGATCTCCCAGATGACTACGGGGATGTCTACCTGTCTTACTACAGGAGGAAGAGGGGAATCTAACACTTTCTTCCAAAATAGGCTGACATTACTGGGCAAGCTTGAAAGCCGAGGGGAAGCTTTGAGCAGGGAATCTAGAATTTGGGTGTTCAACTACCTCCAAGTGACAACTTTAAGAAGCTTACCTAAGGGGAATTTACTTTATTCCAACAAGTTATACCAAGGCAAGGAAATGGTGACAATGTTAATCCGAACAGTGGCAGCAGCCATTTAATAAGCAATTGGTAATGCTAGGGACTGTACATGCATTATTGCAGTGAATCCATGCAAGGATCCTGCAAGTTTTCTCTTCTCCCCAGTTTGTAAATGAGGAAACTGAGGTCAGAAAAGCCAGGTGTCCTTTAGAAAGTCATACAGCTGCTGAATGGAGAAAGTAGGAATTGTTTGGTGAGAATGTCAGCCAAAAGACGATCTATGAGAAGCAAGGTTATATAGAATATAGATGACCTAGAATCAAACAGTATGATTTGGGGAGAAGAAAAAAAATCAAGGGGGCAGGGAGGGATAAATAAGGAGTTTGAGATTAGCAGATACAAACTACTATATATAAAATAGATGAACACAGGCCTTCCCTGGTGGCACAGGGGTTAAGAATCCACCTGCCAATGCAGGGGACACAAGTTCGATCCCTGGTTGGGGAAGATCCCACAGGCTGCAGAGCAACTAAGCCCGTGCGCCACAACTACTGAGCCTGTGCTCTAGAGCCTGCAAGCCACAACTACTAAGCCCATGTGCTGCAAGTACTGAAGCCCGCACACTCTAGGACCCGCATGCCACAACTACTGAGCCTGTGTGCTGCAACTACTAAAGCCCACGTGCCTAGAGCCCATGCTCCGCAACAAGAGAAGCCACCGCAATGAGAAGCTGGTGCACCGCAACGAAGAGTAGCCCCGGCTCGCCGCAACTAGAGAAAGCCTGCACGCAGCCAAAAATAAACAAAATAAATCAAATCAAATCAA
This sequence comes from Globicephala melas, assembly GCF_963455315.2. Classification (NCBI taxonomy): domain Eukaryota; kingdom Metazoa; phylum Chordata; class Mammalia; order Artiodactyla; family Delphinidae; genus Globicephala; species Globicephala melas. The sequence continues at coordinate 59,173,673 of NC_083322.1, forward strand.
ATCAAATAGATGAACAACGAGGTCCTACTGTATAGCACAGGGAACTATATTCAATATCTTGTAGTAACCTATAATGGAAAAGAATATGAAAAAGAATATATATATATATATAAAACTGAATCACTTTGCTATGTACCAGAAACTAACACAACATATAAAATGATTTATAAACATTTTTAAAATTTTATTTAATTTTTGAATTTTATTCAAAAATTTTTTATACAGCAGGTTCTTATTAGTCATCGATTTTATACACATCAGTGTATACACGTCAATTCCAACCGCCCAATTCATCACACCACCATCACCACCTCTCCGCAGCTTTCCCCCCTTGGTGTCTGTCTATACATTTGTTCTCTACATCTGTGTCTCAGCTTCTGCCCTGCAAACCAGTGTACCATTTTCCTAGGTTCCACATACATGCGTTAATATACGATATTTGTTTTTCTCTTTCTGACTTACTTCACTCTCTATGACAGTCTCTAGATCCAACCACGTCTCAACAAATGACCCAGTTTCGTTCCTTTTTATGGCTGAGTAATATTCCATTGTGTATATGTACCACAACTTCTTTATCCATTCGTCTGTCGATGGGCATTTAGGTTGCTTCCATGACCTGGCTATTGTAAATAGTGCTGCAATGAACATTGGGGTGAATGTGTCTTTTTTCGTTTTTAACATCTTTATTGGAGTATAATTGCTTTACAATGGTGTGTTAGTTTCTGCTTTATAACAAAGTGATTCAGTTATACATATACATATGTCCCCATATCTCTTCCCTTTTGCATCTCCCTCCCTCCCACCGTCCCTATCCCACCCCTCTAGATGGTCACAAAGCACCAAGCTGATCTCCCTGTGCTATGCGGCTGCTTCCCACTAGCTATCTATTTTAATTTGGTAGTGTATATATGTCCATGCCACTCTCTCACTTTGTCACAGCTCACCCTTCCCCCTCCCCATATCCTCAAGTCCATTCTCTAGTAGGTCTGTGTCTTTATTCCCGTCTTGCCCCTAGGTTCTTCATGACCTTTTTTTTTTCCCTTAGATTCCATAAATATGTGTTAGCATACGGTATTTGTTTTTCTCTTTCTGACTTACTTCACCCTGTATGACAGACTCTAGGTCCATCCACCTCACTACAAATAACTCAATTTCATTTCTCTTTATGGCTGAGTAATATTCCATTGTATATATGTGCTACATCTTCTTCATCCATTGATCTGTTGATGGACACTTAGGTTGCTTCCATGTCCTGGCTATTGTAAATAGAGCTGCAATGAACATTTTGGTACATGACTCTTTTTGAATTATGGTTTTCTCAGGGTATATGCCCAGTAGTGGGATTGCTGGGTCGTATGGTAGTCCTATTTTTAGTTTTTTAAGGAACCTCCATACTGTTCTCTATAGTGGCTGTATCAATTTACATTCCCACCAACAGTGCAAGAGGGTTCCCTTTTCTCTACACCCTCTCCAGCATTTATTGTTTGTAGATTTTTTAATGATGGCCATTCTGACCCGTGTTAGGTGATACCTCATTGTAGTTTTGATTTGCATTTCCCTAATGATTAATGATGCTGAGCATTCTTTCATGTGTTTGTTGCCAATCTGTATATCTTCTTTGGAGAAATGTCTATTTAGATCTTCTGCCCATTTTTGGATTGGGTTTGTTGTTTTTTTGATATTGAGCAGCATGAGCTGCTTGTATATATTGGAGATTAATCCTTTGTCAGTTGCTTCATTTGCAAATATTTTCTCCCATGCTGAGGGTTGTCTTTTTGTCTTGTTTATGGTTTCCTTTGCTGTGCAAAAGCTTTGAAGTTTCATTAGGTCCCATTTGTTTGTTTTTATTTCCATTTCTCTAGGAGGTGGGTCTAAAAGGATCTTGCTGTGATTTATGTCTTAGAGTGTTCTGCCTATGCTTCCCTCTAAGAGTTTTATAGTGTCTGGCCTTACATTTAGGTCTTTAATCCATTTTGAGTTTATTTTTGTGTATGGTGTTAGGGAGTGTTCTAATTTCATTCTTTTACATGTAGCTGTCCAGTTTTCCCAGCACCACTTATTGAAGAGGCTGTCTTTTCTCCACTGTATATTCCTGCCTCCTTTATCAAAGATAAGGTGACCATATGTACATGGGTTTATCTCTGGGCTTTCTATCCTGTTCCACTATAAACATTTTATATGTTTATATATATACAACAAACAAAATCAACTATATTTCAATTTAAAAAAATCAGTTCATCTGGGCTAGTGCATTGCAATTTCACATCTCACTGAGAAGCTATGTTGTTCATGGGCCCAGGGCTTAAATTTGTGCTCACTAGGAACTGAGAAGTGCTTGTGATATCTTTTCTTTGTCTACACTAATCTCCATCCTCAGATGGAAGAGCTTTCCCGGCTTCTACATTAAGAGCAGCAATGGCAGTGGTTCAAGGCAGCCCCACAGACAAGTAGAAGCTGAATTTCAGTAGACGGGGCCCCAACTGTTAGAGCAAAGCTTAAAAGGGGTGAGGGACAGAAAAAATTGTAGCTGGCAGGAAAGTCCATGTGCTGGAGAGGAAAGAACAATAGACTGGGAATCAGGATACCTGGGTTCATGCTGGCCTTGCCCCTCTGACTAACCCTGGTGAAATCATTTCAGAGCCATGTGATTCTCAGCCCAGGTGGAACCAGATGACTCTCTCTCAGTAGCTGATTTTAGTCAACACAAGTATGCGAGGGCAACAGGCACTTAGCTGAGGAAGTTAAAGGACTACCATGCAGAGGTCAATCCTACACAGTAAAGACTGCTTTTGTCCCCAAATGCCAATAACATCTTCACTGAGAAACACTGAGCCCAACCTCCAGATTCTCCATTTGTACATGGAGGGAGTGGCATTTCCATCTTGAAGTCCTTACTAAGAAGGTCAGGTCAGTGCAGCAGGTGGGCTTCTGGTGGGGCTTTGCGACATGACCAGAGCACATCCAAGTGGCTCTGTTTTACATCTTGGGTTTTGGGGTGAGCCTTCATTTGAGGAAAGGATTCTCTGATTTAAAAGAAGTTTGAAAATCAGTGGATTAGAAGACCGTAAAGCTGGTTTCTATTGTGGGTATTTGTGAGTAGAGGAAACTTGAGGCCGAAAATGAGAAATAGGAGTTCTAATGGGAAAAGGAGTCAAGTCTGATAAGATCTGGGAGAACAAATGGCCTGGCCCAGCTGCACACTGAGTCTTTGATTGGCTGACAACCCCATGGGTCACAGCCTTAGAGTGGTTTGACATCACCCTTTCAAATGCAGGTACAATCTCACTGGATTAGTGGCTAGAACTGGAAGATCCTCCCTCAGTCTCCTTCCTCCTCATTGTAATAGGATTCGGAGAAATTCTTGTTGTAAGTGCACCCTGTTACAAAAAGTTTTATGCAAATCAAAATTTAAAAGTTGAAATTCATGTTCAGTGCAAAGTAGGAGCTTGTAGTAATTCTCCCCTGGAAAGTGGAGAATCTTTCTTTAATGCATGTAATTACCTGCTAGCTGCTTTATCTATTTATATTGTATTTCCTTAAAGTGGTGGATGGTCATGTTACTTATGAAAGCCCACACATTGCTGGGTTGCCCTTCAAATAGTTCATTCCAAACAGGCTACCTAAAGGGGAATATGTCTTTTATTTTTCCTCAGAAACACTTCAGAAAAGAGAACTAAGAAAATGGAAAGTGATCTTGAAAATGGATAAATGTAAGAAATGAGTGAAAATTTTTTATTATCTACAAGACAATATCTTTCTCTCTCTCTGTCTCTCTTTCTTCCTTTCCTGTGGTAATTCTTCTCAGTAACAGGATATGAATTATCAAAATATCATATAAAATTGATCATATGTTCTGTCTCTTGCAGCTCTCCAGCAGAACCGAGGAAACTAATTCCATTTAGAGGCTGGAGTGTTATAGTAGCAGTCATTGTTTGTAGGTGAAAGTTTAAAAGGCCACACTGTACAGAATAATGTAAATAAAGAAATAGACATAAATAGAAAATGCCCATCTATGCAAGCACGGCAAAGTGTTAAGGGTTTGGTGTTTCTCAGAGCACTCTGTATATGGTGCTCCACGAGGAAGTGTAAGGCAGGTGAAGTGTTATATGCTGTCCTTGTTTATGATCCTACTAGGGAAACAAGATGTAGCCACATAGGAGAGATAAGAAACACCACAAGGTGGGGTATTATCATTCAGTACATTTATTGAATACCTCCTAGGGGCAGCATGATATGCTTGGAAGTAAGAAGTAGTACTGCCAATGTGGCTTAGAGCACCCATGGCAGAATTTGAGTTTGGGCATGCTGGTCACATGGTGAGGATGTGGTTGTACCTCAGAGAGCAAGCTGCAGGTAATAGAAGAGGCAGTTACATGCTGGGCTCTGCTCCCTCGCTCCTATCTGGAAAGTTCCTTCCATCATTCACATCTTTCCTCAACCCTACATTTGTTGATACAACCAGACAAGAAATGCACGTGGGAGAGGGACCAAGTTCCAAGTGTCTAGAATGACTGCTAGTGTTCTTCATGTCCCCCAGGTTTCCAAGACTTTCATAGGGAGGGAATGTTGAGTATGACACAAAGCCTCTGCATGGCCAAGCCTGCCCAGTCTGCCCTATTGTTCTCAGCTTTGGACAAACTCAAGTTCTTTTGGCTTGTGAGCTGATTGCAGCATGGCCACCCCAGGAGTATGTGTTAGAGCCTGTTGGATTGTCCCTGGTTGCCTCATCAACTATCCCAGTGCTTGACCCTTTTGGGACCTAACACAGGTGCTCTGAGAAGTTGAATTTTGCACTAATATTCTTGTTCCTTGTACAGAGAGCAGAGAGGCACACAAGTCTTTCCTCTGTCCTGGAAAGACTTGAAATAAGACAGAGTCAATAGTTGCATTTTCAGGGAAACCCATACAGTATAACCTCCCCACGCTCCCAGAAGGGCAATCTCCCTTATCAGCTCAGTAAGCCCAAGAATCTGTGTTCCAGCATTAGAGCTTTTTCCATTTAACTTAAGACTCTATTCTTGGTCAAAATGAAGAAGCTTTAGGAAGTGCTTACAAATGTTACAAAAAGAAATAACATGTGAAGACTTGGCTTTACTGTGAGACTGTATTTATCAGTTATTCATACCTTAGCAAAAACTATTTACTCTTTCCTCTTAGAGCAGGTTTGCCTTCCACCCTTTCTCTCATACACACACATGCACACATACATGCACACACACTTTAGTTTGGCTGATGGGGTACTCACTGCATGGTTACCAACTCTTCTCAGGACCACCTTCACCTCCCGAATCCAAATGAGACATTCCCTGTGCATTCTTTCTGTCAGGACAGGAGGGACAAACCCAAAAACACAGGATAACCTTGGCCTGAGAGACATGTTGAAGTTGCCTTCGTACTTTCCAGCTGCAGAATATGTCTGCTTGGTTACTAAGATGCTGAATGAGCTGGAAATCACAAAGAGAAGTCTAAGGATTGGGAACTCCAAATGGACATTTTGACTTCTGCAGTGTTTTCCAAGATATGTTTTATTTGTGTGACATTGTTCAGAAAATTATATTTCTGTTGACAATTGCATGGAAATATTTGTAAAATTTAACAATGAAATTGATTGGTTTTAGTGGCATACACACCCCCATGTCCCTGGGAGCTCATTCTTTCAGCAAAAGTATTGTTGAAACATGGGGCATGTTTCCAAAAGGAGTGCTAGACAGTGCTAGAACTTGCAACAGAAGCTAGATAGATCAAACTAGTGTGTGTTAATGGTTAATTCTGCCTCTCAGCGCGTGCACGCACACACACCCCTTTAAGTATTGGGTTAATTTACTTATAGCACCTTAGCTAGATCTTGCTTTTTCATCAGATTCTTGCTGCAACTGCTAGCTGGGTTCCCAGGACCTGTGGGAGCCCCATTAGCTGCCTTTCCATAGCTTCCACACAGCAGGCCAATCTATTATTTTATCAGCATCATTCAACCTCACAAAAAGATCTGTTTCTATGTGGGCAGATACTCTAAGTGCTGATTTCAGACCAAGACCTGCTGCTCTGTTAGAGTTTTCTCTCCATACGCCTGAATGCAGAGCCCCAGAAATGAGGAGATGAATGGCAATGCAGACCTCAGCTCCAGCAGATGAAATAACTGCTTCACAACTTTCATTTGCACAGAGGTCAAAAACAAAGAGTGAAAGTGGGCCCTCAGTGAAGAAATATAAGTGTGTTATAAAATATGCTTTTGCTATAATAGGAGGAACAACCTGGATTGACACAAGCAGATTTTGTCCTCACTGATTTTTTTTTTAATTCACAGTTTTTAAGAGAGCAGCATGCACTTGGTTATGTCATGCTTTCCAATTGATTTCTAGCTTTTGAATAGATTTTAATTAAAATTTTTTTTTCGTGGATTCTTGACTTCTTTGCATGGTGACCACTCTTTGGTAGAAATTGTAATTAGGTAACTATGGATTCTAATAACTTGGGCTCACAGAATAGATGTCAACTATATACGTTCTTAATTGTTTGAATATGCTTCCCTCTATCCAGATCAGCTTAACCTGTTGCTGAAGGGCCCTGGGGTGGGGATTAGGGAGGTGAGGGGGTGGGGAGTGAGAAGGCTAGCAGCCTTCAGCTTTTTCCTCATTCTAGCACCCCAAAGTGGAAGGAGCTGCGGGTTTAGGAGGGCGAGTTCACTTCCCAACAAGCCCAGGTGTCTCCAACTGTTTGCAGCTTTCTTTCTTTAGAATGTGGATACTTGATGCTTCTTTATTCTGGTCAATTTAAGGGCAAAAATATGAGGTCACCTTTTCATGTTGCCAAATTATTTGGGAATCTTTTCATTTCTCTAGTTTTAAAAATCAGAACATTTTAAATAGCATTAAATACACCCGTTCCTGAGAGTTTTGCTAGAAATTGCTTTTAACAGTTTTTGGTATGGTGCTTTTTATGGGAGAAAGTCTTATTCTTGGTCCTCTTTTTCAACTTCCTTCTATAGTTAAGCTATTAATTTATTAATATTCTTCATCCCCTTTAAACTTTTTCTTTTTCTTGAGGTATAGGTCACATATAGAAAAGTGCAAAGATCGTACGCATACAGGTTGATAATTTTTACATACGTATAAACACAGGGAAGCACCACAGAGAATAACAGGTATTTCCAGCACCCCAGTAGTCTTCCTCATTCCTCTCCCCAAAGTAACCATTATTCTAAACACTATCATATATCAATATATCCATTTTGTTTGCTCTCAAACTTCTATAGATGGAATCATCCAACATGTGCTCATTTGTGTCTGGCTTCTTTTGCTCATTAGGTTTCTGAGATTCATCTATTGGCATGTAAAAAGTTGTTTGCAAATATATAAAGAGTTACTGAATATATTATCTTTCTACCAAAGCTGAAGAAAACAGTTGAGTAGAGACTGTAACCAAAATGGAATTAATCAGAAGAGAGAATTCAAGATAAGGAAAGATGACGAGGACATAGGGAGGGGCAAAAGAGGAAAATGTATTTTCCCATCTATCTAAATGTATAATCACTATACATAATGCAAGGGCTAAGACAATGATCCTGGAATAGAGGACACGTACTGCAAAATATAATGCTAGTCTGGAACTAAACAAAGTACTAAATCTCTGTACAACCTAGGTGGAAACAGGAGGAAAGGAAGAGGAAAAAAAACATGGGAAAAGACTCATTTGGGAGGGGGAATATAATGTCAAAAGAAAATGTGTTTTAAAGAGCATTTCTTTAAAGAAAGGAGTAAAGAAATGAAAGACCAATGCCTTGTTGGAGAGAAAACAGTTGGTACCTACTTTTGTGTAATAGTTGAGTAAAAGGTGCTCACTTATGACCTCCAGGAAAGGGAAAGTGAATATTTATGAATTGAAAAATTACAATGGCATTTTTATTTATTTATTTTTATATTATTTAAAAAATATTTATTTATCTATTTATTTATTTTTTGGCTTAGTCAGGTCTTAGTGGTGGCACACGGGATCTTTCCTTGCAGCGTGCAAGCTTCTCTCTAGTTGTGGCACACAGGCTCCAGAGCGCATGGGCTCTGTAACTGTGGCTCATGGGCTCCAGAGCGTGTGGGCTCTGTAGTTGTGGTGCACGGGCTTAGTTGCTCCACAGCATGTGGGATCTTAGTTCCTCGACCAGGGATCGAACACACGTTGGAAGGTGGATTCTTAACCACTGGACCACCAGGGAAGTCCCTATTGGCATTTTTAAATAACAGGAGATTGTGGAGGTAGGGAATAATTAGACAATAGAAAAAATCCAAAGACCAAAAAAAGTACAAATAAATAAAATAAAATGAAACAAATAAAATCAAGAATATGAGCTTTATGTAAATAGATTGAATTCTCCATTTAAAAGCAGGCTAATTGGATGTACTGTTTACAAAAAATATCCAAAGAGAGTGACAGACTTCTGGTCCTAGTCAAGATGGAGTAAGCGTACCACAGTCTATCTCTTCCACTGATTCCAACTGAAAATCTGAATAGACTACAAAAAGCAACGAAGCATCTGAAAAATTTGAGAAGTAGCAATAGCAAACTTATGGGGAGGAAAATGAAGAATGATCAGTAAGGGTGAGTTTCCTGATATCTCCCCACTCAACAAAATCTTAACAAATAGAATCCAGCAACATATAAAAAGGATGTCACAATAAAGTGGGATTTATCTTGGGAGGGAAAGGCTAGTTCAACATTTCACAGTCAATCAATGTAATTCACCATATTAACAGACTAAAGAAGTAAAACTGCATCATCATCTCAAGAGATGCAGAAAAAGCCTTTGACAAAATTGAACATCCATTCATGATTAAAAAAAGAAAAACTCTCAGAAAAATGAGAATAGAAAGAAATGTCCTTAACCTCATAGAGAACAAGATATGAGTTTATTAAAATTCATTTAAAAAGAAATGGGAAGTTTTAATGGAACAATTACATTAAAAGAAACTGAGAAGGTGACTAAATAGCACCCATTGACAAGATAATGGCTAAATTGTACTTAATCTTCTCAAGTTATTTAAAGGATTTTAGACCAGTATTTCTCAGTCCTAAAGACTCACTAGAATCACCTGTGGAGCTGTTTTTTAAAAATTTAATTTAATTAAAAATACTGTTTTCTGGTGAGTCCCAGACTACTTGAATCAGAATCTCTAAGAGACAGGCCTGAACATTAATATTTCTCTAAAGCTCCCCAGGTAATTCTAATGTGCAAACTAGGTTTGCCAACCATTGTTCCTGTCTACTGACAAAGATAACAAATATAGTTCCCAAATCATTTTATAAAAACAGCTACAATTTGATACCTCAAACCAATAAAGAAAGCTAGAGACAAGTTGTTTATGGATATAGAAGAAAAAATTAAAATAAAATATTAAGATATAGAATCGAGTAATATATCAAAAGATACATTAACTTGGTGTAACTGAACCATTTGTTGATGTAATTAATTATATTAACTTAATCAAGGTAGAAAGACTATATTATCATATATATAAAGAAATTTTACATATTATCATATATAAAGAAATTTGACAATAAAGAACTCTGATTAAGCAGTCATTCTAAATAAAAAATTCTAAGAGAGCAAGAGAAAAAATTATTTTTGTGTTATAAAAAACATTTACCAAAATCATTTAGATGGTGAAACATAGAGCCCATTTCAATTTAAACCAGTAAATAGATAACGCAAGCTACTATCGTTATTATTCAATATTGTCTTGAATATTCTATAGCAGTATGCTCAATTTTACTGTGTACATGAGTCACCTGGGGATCTTTAAAATGCAGCTTATGATTTAGTAGGTCTAGGGATGGGGCTGAGATTCTTCATCTTTAATAAGCTCCTAGATGATGCCAATACTATTGATTCCACACTTTCAGTAGCCAGATTAGCAAATGCAATAAGATAAGAACATTGAATAATCATCATAAATATTAGAAAAGGAAAACAAACTAGTTTTTTTTGCCAATTCTTTGAATTTATATTTAGAAAATCCAAGAGACTATAGTAAAAATGCTAGTAAAATTTAACAAGATACCTGAATATTTGATAAATATTAAAAAAATAGCTTTTTTTCTGTGTTAGCAGTAAGCACCTAGAAATAGAAATGGGAAATATATCTCATTCTCAATGGAAACAATTTAAACTATCTGGGAATAAACTTAACAAGAATTGCACAAGACCAAATAAAGAAAACCATACTGAATGACAAAAAAAGCAAATCTGTAGGTGTCAGGTTTAGGGTAGGAAGAAAATAGTAGGTTTTAAATATGTTGAGTGTGTGGTACTGGTGGAATATTTGATTAGAGATATCAAGTTGGCCGTGTGATATATGAGTCTTGTCTAAGAGACATGGATGGAGATGAAGGTTTGGGGGTTGTTAGCACTGTAGATCAGGAAATCCGGAAAGGTCCATCAATAGGTTTCAGGGTGTCCATGAACCTCCTAAAATGGTTTGGAGAAATTTCTGCTTGTGCACTTGTTTTTAGGGACAAGGCCCAGAATTTTCATCAGATTCTCAAATGGACTGATCACAAATTTAAAGACTGCTGATATTGATGGTGATTGAGGTTATAGGAATGGGTGAAATTACTCAGCAAAAATGTGTAGAGTGAGAAGATAACCAAGGATGGAGCCTTATAGTAGAACAACACTTGTAGGGCAGGTAGAGGAAGATACTGCGGAATGGACAGGTATGTAGTAGGAAAACCAGGAGAGTGTGATGTTATAAAAATTAATAGAAGAAAGTGTTCCAAGAAGGAGAAAGAGGTTCACAGAAATCAAGTAAGTTAAGAACAGAACCCCATCCACTGAATAGCAACAAGGAGTCATTGGTAACTGGTAAGAGTAGTTGCAGTGGGTTGGTTAGAAAACTTAGTTGGAAGTCAAAGCATAAGTTTAAGGATCAGCCTCAGGAGGGGAAGCTCTTCCACTGAGACAGAAAGAAGAAAAAGACAAGGATAGATTTAGTTAGTCTTGTAGATCTGAGAGTGGGAAGCTAAAGAAATTCTCATAGGATTGTCTCTTCATTCTTCCTAAAGTAGGAGGTGAGGTCATGTCTTAAGAGTGAGATAGGAGGTTTGAGGCATGTTGCCTGAGAAGACTGATGAAGTTTTAAAATTATTACTAGTATTTGACAAGAGGAGATTGCTGACTAGGAATATATGGTTTACAGGCAGTGCTAGAAACCAAGTGAAAATCAAAGATCTAGAATATGAAGGGATACCAATATGCACTGTGAACTTACATTTTCCAATACTGCCTGGTAGATCATAGAAGTTAAAGGTGGGGTTTCCTAGGATAGTGTGATGGGACGATATGGGGCAAGGTTGTTGAGAAGAGTATTATGAGAGGGGTGACATGATAGATCATGAGGTGTAGACTAAGTAAAAAATAAAGTAGAGACAGGAGAGAATTGAAGTCCAAGGACAGGCATAGCAGGAATGAAGGACTTTAAAGAGCTGAAAGTAGCTACTATACATGGATTTTAATTGGGATCTCTGGAAGAGACTTGGGGTGGAGAGGACCATTATGATACAGAGGCCAAAAGCTTTGATTAAGACCATAACCAGGTGGGTGGTTAGTGGTGGATGGTTTAGGAGGAACTGACGATATGTTAAACAACATGAATCTCAAATGACAAACATATCTTTTAAACTTAAGGACTGGGAAATAATGGTTTGAAAAATGCACTGGTGAGTGAAAAGAATGCAAAACGCATGCCTTAGAGCTATGTAACATGGTATTTGGGAGAGAGCTATGGAATATGGCATACGGGAAGATGGCCCTTGAAAGGGCAACCAAAGAAGTAGTGGCCTTGGGAGATGCACCAAATTTTAGTAAAGCAAGGAAGTATAGGAAGTGTTCTGTGTAGCAGCTGAGGGTAGAAGGGAATCTGTTTACTCTGGAATAAGGTACATAGGGTTTTGCAGTGGGATGGTTTGGAAGGAAAGGAGGATAGAGGTTGGGTCAGAAGAGAGGAAGCACAGAGCATGAAGGAGTGAGCTGACTGGATAGCTGTCTGGATGTGTGTACATTTTGGGGTGGTGACCAGGGATGGCAGGAATGATAGACACAGAATATTTTGGCTTCCACAGACCTGACAGAGTCTGCTTTAGGGTTGTATCAGACATGGTTGCTTTTTTTGGGGGGGGGTATGCTTTTTTAAAATTTTATTAAAAAATTGTATACAGCAGGTTCTTATTAGTTATCTATTTTATACATATTAGTGTATATATGTCAATCTCAACCTCCCAATTCATCCCCCCTACCCCGCTTTCCCCCCTTGGTGTCCACGTTTGTTCTCCACATCTGTGTCTCTATTTCTGCCTTGAAAACTGGTTCATCTGTACCATTTTTCTAGATTCCATATATATGTGTTAACATACGATATTTGTTTTTCTCTTTCTGATTTACTTCACTCTGTATGACAGTCTCTAGGTCCATCCACGTCTCTACAAAGGACCTAATTTCATTCCTTTTTATGGCTGAGTAATATTCCATTGTATATATGTACCACATCTTCTTTATCCATTCATCTGTTGATGGGCATTTAGGTTGTTTCCATGACCTGGCTATTGTAAAGAGTGCTGCAATGAACATTGGGGTACATGTGTCTTTTTGAATTATGGTTTTTTCTGGGTATATGCCCAGTAGTGGGATTGCTGGGTCATATGGTAATTCTATTTTTAGTTTTTTAAGGAACCTCCATACTGTTCTCCATAGTGGCTGTATCAACTTACATTCCCACCAAGAGTTCAAGAGGGATTGACATGGGCTGCTTTTTAAGATAATTTTTCTCTGACAGACTGTAGCTTGCTTTGTAGATCTTGAATCATTGTATTCTTGCCTAGTATTTTCTTTAAATTATAAAGATGTTCTTTTAAGGCTGCCAGTTAACAGATTTTGACTAAGGACTCAAATTCTGAGTGTGAGATACAGGAATTTATAAAGTGATAATCAGACTGAGGATCTGCCTCATGGAGCCTATTGACTAGATTCTACATGGGAATCTGTCACTAAACAAATGTGTTAAATCCTACAGGAGATTTCTACAATGCATATTATGGAAGTGTATCATATGGTACTCAGCCTTGTGTGGGATGGGGAATGGTCTCCTCTAGCTTATGTAAAACAGGTGGTATAAAGAAGTAAGAAGAATATTTGTTCTTTAGACAGACTGACCTGAGGCCCAACTTATTACTCCATCATTATTTCTATGTAAACCTGAATAGGTTTTATTAAACTCTGAGCCAAAGTCTTCTCATTTCTGTATTGAATATAGGTTATATCTTGCAGGATAGCAGTGAGTGCTAAGCAAGTTAATGTAAATATAGCAATAGGTATAGTAGTTAGCACATGGTAAATAATCTAAAGGTTAGTTCTCTCTTTCCCTAGAGAACTTCCTATAGGTACTTCATCAAATATTACTAAAGTTATAAATAAAGAAATATATCCTATTATTATGTAAACTCTCTCTTTAATATTATTGTATTTAGATTAGGAAATTATCTTACCCATTTAGTTGACTGAATTTTTAAACTAAATTAAGCATAAGGTGGAACATTATCTGATGAAGTTGGACTGGGAAATTAAAAAAAAAATTTGTATGACTGCTACTCTGTTTTTCCTATAATATGGAAATCTTAGTAAAAAAAAATCTTTGTTTAGGATTGCCATGGGATTTGTTTCTATTTTTCACTTAAACTCTGTTGATTTGAGGGACCTTCAAGATGGTGGAGGAGTAAGACTTGGAGATCACCTTCCTCCCTGCAAATACATCAGAAATACATCTACATGTGAACAACTCCTAGAGAACACTTACTGAATGCTGGCAGAAGACCTCAGATCCCAAAAGGCAAGAAACTCCCCACATACCTGGGTAGGGCAAAAGAAAAAAGAAAAACCACAGACAAAACAATAGGGATGGGGCTTGCCCCTCTGGGAGGGAGCTGTGAAGGAGGAAAAGCTTCCACACACTAGGAAGCCCCTTCACTGGTGGAGACACGGGGTGGCAGTGGGGAAGCTTCAGAGCCATGGAGAAGAGCGTAGCAACAGGGGTGCAGAGGGCAAAGCGGAGAGAATACCACACAGAGGATCAGAGCCGACCAGCACTCACCAGCCTGAGAGGCTTGTCTGCTCACCCGCCGGGACGGGTAGGGGCTGGGAGCTGAGGCTTGGGCTTCGGAAGTCAGATCCCAGGGAGCTGAGTGGGGTTGGCTGTGTGAATACAGCCTGAAGGGGGCTAGTGCACCACAGCTAGCCAGAGGGAGTCCAGGAAAAAGTGTGGAACTGCCTGAGAGGCAAGACACCAGTGGTTGTGGGTGCACGAGGAGAGGGAATTCAGAACACCACCTAAACAAGCTCCAGAGATGGGCACGAGCCATGGATAACAGCACAGACACCAGAGATGGGCATGAAACACTAACGCTGCTGCTGCAGCCACCAACAAACCTGTGTTCAAGCACAGGTCACTATCCACACCTCGCCTCCTGAGAGCCTGTGCAGCCCGCCACTGCCAGGGTCCCGTGATCCAGGGACAACTTCCCTGGGAGAACACACGGTGCACCTCAGGCTGTTGCAACATCATGCCAGCCTCTGCCACAGCAGGCTCGCCCTGCATTCCGTACCCCTCCCTCACCTCCAGCGTGAGTGAGCCAGAGCCCCCTAATCAGCTGCTACTTTAACCCCATCCTGTCTGGGCGGGGAACAGATGCCCTCAGGTGACCTACATACAGAGGCGGGGCCAAATCCAAGGCTGAACACCAGGAGCTATGGGAACAAAGAAGAGAAAGGAAAATTTCTCCCAGCAGCCTCAGGAGCAGCAGATTAAATCTCCACTATCAACTTGATGTACCCTGCAGCCGTGGAATACCTGAATAGACAATGAATCATCCCAAAATTCAGGCGGTGGACTTTGGGAGCAACTGTAGACTTGGGGTTTGCTTTCTGCATCTAATTTGTTTCTGGTTTTATGTTTATCTTAGTTTAGCATTTAGAGTTTATTATCATCAGTAGATTTGTTTATGGATTTGGTTGCTCTCTTTTCTTTTTTATATATATATATATTTTTTTTTTTTTTCCTTTTTCTCCCTTTTTTTTTTTTATGCGGTATGTGGGCCTCTCACTGTTGTGGCCTCTCCCGTTGCGGAGCACAGGCTCTGGACGCGCAGCCTCAGCGGCCATGGCTCACGGGCCCAGCCGCTCCATGGCATGTGGGATCCTCCCGGAACAGGGCACGAACCTGTGTCCCCTGCATCAGCAGGTGGACTCTCAACCACTGCACCACCAGGGAAGCCCTCCTTTTTCTCCTTTTGTAAGTGTGTATGTGTATATCTCTTAGTGTGATTTTGTCTGTATATCTTTACTTTTACCATTTGTCCTAGGGATCTGTATATTCGTTTTTTTTTTCTTTAGTATAGTTTTTAGTGCTTGTTAGCATTGGTGGATTTGTTTCTTGGTTTGGTTGCTCTCTTCTTTCTTTCCTTTTTTATCATTTTTTAATTTTTAATAATTTATTTTTATTTTAATAACTTTATTTATTTTGTTTTTCTCCCTTTTCTTCTGAGCTGTGTGGCTGACAGGGTCTTGGTGCTTCAGCTGGGTATGAAGCCTGAGCCTCTGAGGTGGGAGAGCTGAGATCAGGACATTGGTCCACCAGAGAGCTCCTGGCCCCATGTAATATCAAACAGAAAAATCTCTCCCAGAGATCACCATCTCAAAGCTAAGACCCAGTACCACTCAACAACCAGCAAGCTACAGTGCTGGACACCCTGTGCCAAACAACTAGCAAGACAGGAACACAACCACACCCATTAGCAGAGAGGCTTCATAAAATCATAATAAGGTCACAGACACCCCAAAACATACCACTGGACGTGGTCCTGCCCACCAGAAAGACAAGATCCAGCCTCATCCACCAGAAAACAGGTACCAGTCCCCTCCACCAGGAACCCTACATAACCCACTGAACCAACCTTACCCACTGGGGGCAGACACCAAAACAATGGGAATTATGAACCGGAAGACTGCAAAAAGGAGACCCCAAAGACAGTAAGTTAAGCAAAATGAGAAATACACAGCAGATGAAGAAGCAAGGTAAAAACCCATCAGACCAAACAAAGAAAGAGGAAATAGGCAGTCTACCTGAAAAAGAATTCAGAGTAGTGATAGTAAAGATGATCCAAAATCTTCAAAATAGAATGGAGAAAATAAAACAAATATTTAACAACGACCCAGAAGAACTAAAGAGCAAACAAACAATGATGAACAACACAATAAATGAAATTAAAAATTCTCTAGAAGGAATCAATAGCAGAATAACTGAGGTAGAAGAACAGATAAGTGACCTGGAAGATAAAATAGTGGAAGTAACTACTGCAGAGCAGAATAAAGAAAAAAGAATGAAAAGAATTGAGGACAGTCTCAGAGACCTCTGGGACAATATTAAATGCATCAACATTCAATGCATCAACATTCAAATTATAGGGGTCTCAGAAGAAGAAGAGGGGAAAAAAAGGGACTGAGAAAATATTTGAAGAGATTATATTTGAACACTTCCCTAAAGTGGAAAAGGAAATAGTCAATCAAGTCCAGGAAGTGCAGAGAGTCCCATATAGGATAAATCCAAGGAGAAACATGCCAAGACACATATTAATCAAACTATAAAAATTAAATACAAAGAAAAAATATTAAAAGAAGAAAGGGAAAAACAACAAATAACATACAAGGGAATCCCCATAAGGTTAACAGCTGATCTTTCAGCAGAAACTCTGCAAGCCAGAAAGGAGTGGCAGGACATATTTAAAGTGATGAAAGGGAAAAACCTACAACCAAGATTACTTAACCCAGCAAGGATCTCATTCAGATTTGACAGAGAAATTAAAACCTTTATAGACAAACAAAGCTAAGAGAATTCAGCACCACCAAACCAGCATTACAACAAATGCTAAAGGAACTTCTCTAGGCAGGAAACACAAGAGAAGGAAAAGGCCTACAAAAACAAAAACAAAACAATTAAGAAAATGGTAATAGGAATATACACATAGAAAATTACCTTAAATGTAAGTGGATTAAATGCTCCAACCGAAAGACATAGACTGGCTGAATAGATACAAAAACAAGACGAATCTATATGCTGTCTACAAGAGACCCACTTCAGACCTAGGGACACATACTGATTGAAAGTGAGGGGATGGAAAAAGGTATTCCATGCAAAGGGATATCAAAAGAAAGCTGGAGTAGCAATTCTCATATCAGACAAAATAGACTTCAAAATAAAGACTATTACAAGAGACAAAGAAGGACACTACATAATGATCAAGAGATCAATCCAAGAAGAAGATATAACAGTTGTAAATATTTACACACCCAACATAGGAGCACCTCAATACATAAGGCAAATGCTAACAGCCATAAAAGGGGAAATTGACAGTAACACAAACATAGAAGGGGACTTAAACACGCCACTTTCACCAATGGACAAATCATCTAAAATGAAAATAAATAAGGAAACACAAGCTTTAAATGACACATTAAACAAGGTGGACTTAATTGTTATTTATAGGACATTCCATCCAAAAACAACAGAATACACTTACTTCTCAAGTGCTCATGGAACATTCTCCAGGATAGATCATACTTGGGTCACAAATCAAGCCTGTAAATTTAAGAAAATTGAAATCGTATCAAGGATCTTTTCCAACCACAAGGCTGAGACTAGATATCAATTACAAGAAAAAATCTGTAAAAAATACAGACACATGGAGGCTAAATAATACACTACTAAATAGCAAGAGATCACTGAAGAAATCAAAGAGGAAATCAAAAAATAAACAAATGACAATAAAAACACGACAGCCCAAAACCTATGGGATGCAGCAGAAGCAGTTCTAAGAGGGAAGTTTATAGCAATACTATTCTACCTCAAGAAACAAGAAACTTCAAAAATGAACAACCTAACCTTACACCTAAAGCAATTAGAGAAAGAACAAAAAAATCCCCAAAGTTAGCAGAAGGAAAGAAATCATAAAGACAGATCAGAAATAAATGAAAAAGAAATGAAGGAAACAATAGCAAAGATCAATAAAACTAAAGGCTGGTTCTTTGAGAGATAAACAAAATTGATAAACCGTTAGCCAGACTCATCAAGAAAAAAAGAGGGGAGACTCAGTTCCGTAGAATTAGAAATGAAAAAGGAGAAGTAACAACTGACACTGCAGAAATACAAAGGATCATGAGAGATTACTACAAACAACGATACGCCAATAAAATGAACAACCTGGAAGAAATGGACAAATTCTTAGAACAGCACAACTTTCTGAGACTGAACCAGGAAGAAATAGAAAATATAAGCAGACCAATCACAAGCACTGAAATTGAAACTGTGATTAAAAATCTTCCAACAAAAAAAAGCCCAGGACCAGATGGCTTCACAGGTGAATTCTATCAAACATTTAGAGATGAGCTAACTCCTATCCTTCTCAAGCTCTTCCAAAGTATAGCAGAGAGAGGAACACTCCCAAACTCATTCTACAAGGCCACCAACACCCTGATACCAAAACCAGACAAAGATGTCACAAAGAAAGAAAACTACAGGCCAATAACACTAATGGACATAGATGCAAAAATCCTCAAAATACCAGCAAACAGAATCCAACAGCACATTAAAAGGATCACACACCATGATCAAGTGGGGTTTATCTCAGTAATGCAAGGATTCTTCAGTATACGCAAATCAACGTGATAAACCATAGTAACAAACTGAAGGAGAAAAACCATATGATCATCTCAATAGATGCAGAAAAAACTTTCGACAAAATTCAACCCAATTATGATAAAAAACCCTCCAGAAAGTAAGAATAGAGGGAACTTACCTCAACATAATAAAGGCCATATATCACAAACCCACAACCAACATCATTCTCAATGGTGAAAAACTGAAACCATTTCCACTCAGATCAGGAATAAGACAAGGTTGCCAACTCTCACCACTATTATTCAACACAGTTTTGGAAGTTTTAGCCACAGCAATCAGTGATGAAAGGAAATAAAAGGAATGAAAATTGGAAAAGAAGAAGTAAAACTATCACTGTTTGCAGATGACATGATACTATACATAGAGAATCCTAAAGATGCTACCAGAAAACTACTAGTGGTAATCAATGAATTTGGTAAAGTAGCAGGATACAAAATTAATACACAGAAATCTCTTGCATTCCTATACACTCATGATGAAAAATCTGAAAATGAAATTCAGGAAACACTCCCATTTACCACTGCAACAAAAAGAATAAAATACCTAGGAATAAACTTACCTAAAGAGACAAAAGACCTGTATGCATAAAACTATGACATTGATGAAAGAAATTAAAGACGATACAAACAGTTGTAGTGATATACCATGTTCTTGGATTGGAAGTACCAACATTGTGAAAATGACTCTACTACCCAAAAGCAATCTACAATTTCAATGCAATCCCTATCAAACTACCAATGTCATTTTTCACAGAACTAGAACAAAAAATTCCACAATTTGTATGGGAACATAAAAGACCCCGAATAGCCAAAGCAATCTTGAGAAAGAAAAATGGAGTTGGAGGAATCAGGTTCCCAGACTTCAGACTATAATACAAAGCTACAGTAATCAAAACAGTATGGTACTGGCACAAAAACAGAAATATAGATCAATGGAACAGGATAGAAAGCCCAGAGATAAACCCACGCACATATGGTCACCTTATTTTTGATAAAGGAGGCAAGAATATCCAATGGAGAAAAGACAGCCTCTTCAATAAGTGGCACTGGGGAAACTGGACAGCTACATGTAAAAGAGTGAAATTAGAACACTCTCTAACACCATACACAAAAATAAACTCAAAATGGATTAAAGACCTAAATGAAGGGCCAGACACTATAAAACTCTTAGAGGAAAACATAGGCCGAACACTCTATGACATAAATCATAGAAAGATCCTTTTTGACCCACCTCCTAGAGAAATGGAAATAAAAACAAAAGTAAACAAATGGGACCTAATGAAACTTCAATGCTTTTGCACAGCAAAGGAAACCATAAACAAGATGAAAAGAAAACCCTCAGAATGGGTGAAAATATTTACAAATAAACAACTGACAAAGGACTAATCTCCAAAATATACAAGCAGCCCATGCAGCTCAAAATCAAACAAACAAACAACCCAATCCAAAAATGGGCAGAAGACCTAAATAGATATTTCTCCAAAGAAGATATACAGATTGCCAACAAACGCATGAAAGGATGCTCAACATCACTAATTATTAGAGAAATGCAAGTCAAAACTACAATGAGGTATCACCTCACATCGGTCAGAATGGCCAATATCAAAAAATCTACAAACAATAAATGCTGGAGAGGATATGGAGAAAAGGGAACACTCTTGCATTGTTGGTAGGAATGTAAACTGATGCATCCACTATGGAGAACAGTATGGAGTTTTCCTAAAAAACTAAAAATAGACCTACCATACGACCCAGCAATTCCACTACTGGCCATATCCCCTGAGAAAACCATAATTCAAAAAGAGTTATGTTCCACAATGTTCATTGCAGCTCTATTTACAATAGCCAGGACATGGAAGCAACCTAAGTGTCCATCAACAGATCAATGGATAAAGAAGATGTTGCACATATATACAATGGAATATTACTTTCCATAAAAAGAAACGAAACTGAGTTATTTTAGTGAGGTGGATGGACCTAGAGACTGTCATACAGAGTGAAGTAAGTCAGATAGAGAAAAACAAATATCGTATGCTAACACATATATATGGAATCAAAAACAAAAAAAGGTTCTGAAGAACTTAGGGGCCGGACAGGAATAAAGACGCAGACGTAGAGAATGGACTTGAGGACACGGTGAGGGGGAAAGGTAAGCTGGGACAAAGTGAGAGAGTGGCATGGACATATATACACTACCAAATGTAAGATAGATAGCTAGTGGGAAGCAGCCGCATAGCACAGGGAGATCAGTTCGGTGCTTTGTGACCACCAGAGGGGTGGGATAGGGAGGGTGGGAGCGAGATGCAAAAGGGAGGAGATATGGGGATATATGTATACATATAGCTGATTCACTTTGTTATACACGAGCAACTAATACAACATTGTAAAGCAATTATACTCCAATAAAGGTGTTTAAAAAAAAAAACTGTTGATTTTGCCTATATCCATATGTATCTCATTAGTGACACATGTAAGTGTAAAGATGACCCAACATTTACCAATAGTTGCATTTGAAAGCTTCCAATGTTTTCCAAGGGAAGGTCAGACAACCATTGTTATTCAGCACCCAGTGTAAATCAAGAACACCAAAGTACGTGTTAGAAGACAAAGTTATTCCCTTCAGTATTTCACCATCTTAAACCTTAGGCTAAAGAAAATCCCCATCCAAATAGTAGATTAATTCATTTTTCTTGAGTACAAAGTATTATTAGTGGTCCTGGAAGTGGCCCCCAGTCAAAATAGCAAATAGAAAGAAGCATGGGAACATGTGACAGAATTCCTTATTCAGAAATGCTATAAAGGGATATGACAAAATTTCTAATAACTCTCCAGGCTTTGTTGCTGTGTTCCCTAAATTATTGTGGAGAGGGCACATGTAAATTGGCCCTTCATAGAGGACTTAAATAGGATTGTAGCTGCAGGCAGAGCCTAGGCATTCTTATCCAATATCTATCTCCTATCCCTTCCCGATAGAACCCGATTTTGAAAGTTTATCCTTTGACCCTCAGTTCCAGAGAAAGGTTTTGTTTTGTCTAAGCCAATCTATATTTGACAGTTCCCTAATGACTGACGAAGGGGTACATGGCTTCACTTGGCTCAAACAGACTGCGGCTGTGCTCTGTGCTTAGAGAGAGGTTTTCTATCTGTTCTTGATTTAAACAATGGAGCATATGGCATGTTACACCAGAAGGTACCCAGTGTGAATGAGGGGAACCAGCCTAAGATGAGACCAGGGCTGAGGATTGCAGAACACAGAGAAGGAAGGAAGACGGGTCCTTGATGAGCCGCTGTTCATGTTGTCCTGGGGCCTGCCCCACTTTTGAATTTCCAGTTATATGAAATCATTAGCCAGGGTCAGTGGGAATCAGATATGTTTCATACACAGATTATATTAACTAACACATTGAGTCAATATCCATGGCACAGCTTTATAGACATTTGGCTGGAGAATATGATTAAGAGCGTAGGTCTGTAGCTATTGGAGTTTCATGGGAAAACCATGGGCCTTGAAAGGGGACAGACCTGGGTTCCAATGTTGGCTCCCCTATTTACTTGTTGTAGGGTCTTGGGCCGGTAGCCTATCTCTTTGCTTCAGGTGACTCACATGTCAACAGTAAATTATACTATATCTATCTGATAGAATTTTAAGGATTAAAATGTCAGTGAGATAAAATTACATAGTGACTGGCACATAGTGAATGGGCAAAAAATGGTAGCTAGTAGCTAGTATTAGCTACTTAAAGAAATATTTTTTGACCCAAGTCTCATTTCTTTGATCCTTCCTATAAAACTTTGAAGAAGTATTGCCTAAAATCATTCTTCACTTCCTCAAGTTCAAGTCTATTTGTAGCCTACTATAATCAGGTTTTAGTTTCCCTATCAAGGTCATCAAATCCACTGAATTCTTCAGGTAGTCATCTTCCTCTTCATTTCAGTTGCACTTGACTCAATTGACTAATCCCTCCTTTTCATAGTACTTTATTTTCTTGGCTACCAGAACACCATCCTTTCTTGAATTTCCCCCTGCTCTGTTCAGTGATTGCACCTTTGCTGGCTTTTCCTCCTCTGTTTTCCTCTAAATTTCAGGATATTCCCAAGCTCAGTCCTGGCCCTCTCTTCCTCCCTCTCTGATCTCCCTGTGTGACAATTCAGCCCCCAAGGATTTATCTACCATTGGTTTGCTGACGACCTTCACATTCACACCTCTAACCCAAATCTTGCCCCTGAATTCCAGGTCATAAATGCAGGTTCCTGCTTGACATCTCCGCTGGGATGCCTATTTTTCTCTCTTCTCATGTAACCACCCTAGTGCAGCCGTCATTCATCTTACCTCTGCTATCATAATAGCCTCTTAATTAGTGTCTCCATTACAACTCTGGCCACTCCCCACACCACCTCTCTCCATTTTCTACCCAGCAGCCAGAATGATGAAAAAAAAAAATGCAATTCAGAACATATTCCTTAGCTGGTTAAAATCCTCCAATGCTTTCCCGTAGCTCTTGTGATAAAATTCCAAACCCTAGCAAGGCCTACCAGGCTGGGCCACTGCCTTTCTCTCGACTCACCTCGTATCCTTCTCCCTCTTCACCACACTCCAGTCACTGTGGTCTTCTCTTGTCCTCAAACGGGCCCAGCTTAGGCCACTGCATTTGCTTTTCTCACTTTCTGGATTGCCCTTCCAATGGCTGACTTCTCGTCATTTAATTCATTCAGTCTCCAGCGCAAAGATTACTTTTCCAAAGGAACCCCATAGC
Organism: Globicephala melas; assembly: GCF_963455315.2. Classification (NCBI taxonomy): domain Eukaryota; kingdom Metazoa; phylum Chordata; class Mammalia; order Artiodactyla; family Delphinidae; genus Globicephala; species Globicephala melas. The sequence continues at coordinate 59,197,193 of NC_083322.1, forward strand.
CACTGTCTATCACTTTATCCTGCTTCATATTTTTCACAGCACTCATTATGCTCTAAAATCATCTTGTCATCTGGCTCCCTCATTACAGTGTAAACTGCTGTAGAGCTGAAATCATATCTTTCTTATTCACCACTCTATTTCTCTCACCTAGAATAGTGCTCAGTACCTACTAGGTGCTCAAAAGTTTTTACTGAGTGAATAAAGGAATGAATGAGTAATAATAGTGTTTAACTAACATTGAACTGCATTTGGTATTTTGTGGAGTCCTTTCACTTTCATTACCTGGCATCATCCCCATGATAATCTGTGAGGTAGGTATTATTGTTAAATTCATTTACAGATGAACTGAGTAATTTGGTGCCCTTTTACCTCCACATCTAAAAGAGAATAGGTTGCATTTTTTTAAGTCCTCAAAGAAGAAGAAAGTCAAGGAACCTTAGTAAAATAATATAATAGGCTAAGCTAACCATCTGTGAACTTTTCCTTTTTGTTCTTAACCAAATGTTAGAAATTGAACTACATGTGTTTCTAGCCTGAACACTACAAACCATTCAAACAAAATTCTCTCTATTATTTCTGGGTCCAGATGCAAGAGGTCCATGGTAGTCAATGCTCTGTAATTAAATGAGATTTCAGGCTAAGCTTCTAATCCCCTGAGACACAGAATGTGCAGCTGTACTAATAACTCGGCCTATTATATGGAAAGCCAGCCAGGCCCTTATTTCTTTATGTATGTCCACACATATACACACACTCACACACATACATTCACATTTATATTTTTAAAGCCAACAACAATCTAAACACAAGGTTCTCATTCTGTCTTTAAATATGGGAAATAATATTAGATTAAGTTAATGTAATCACTAACATCATGTTCTGAAAATTGAAAACTAATGCAGCTTTGTTCCACACCCCCAAACTGCCCAAGAAATCAGAATTTCCAGAATACTCAGACCCATACTTTTCAATGATAAAATATATGTACCACACTTGGAGTAAGGTACATAATTTAATATTTTATTGTGTTTGATTTACAGGCTTCCTCAGTCCTTATTAAATTTCAGTTTTCACAATTGAGGAAAGGCCTTAAAGAAAACATACTTTGTGGTTAAAGATGTATCCCACATGTGCTGGGCGGGCAATTTAAAAGGCCTGTTAACTCTTCTCTGAGCCTTCACAGTGCTGCTGAAAATTCTGATTGCAAAGTTCAGGTGAGTAGGGCTGAAGCAGAAAGGGTCAGTGTTCAGATTCCAGGCTAAAAGTAATGCTTATTTCTTTGAGGTCTGATGTTACATCAATATCTACCCCAGAGCAAAATCTGGTATGCAAAGCTTTGGAAAATTATATGAAAGTGTGTCTTTTATCTTTTTTTTTTTTTTTTTTTTAAGAAATTTTAAGGGGGTGGGGAGAGTGATTTGTTTCTGACAACTTTGGCAAGGCTTTCACTAAGCACACTTTCAGGGCTTCCCTGGTGGCGCAGTGGTTGAGAGTCTGCTTGCCGAGACAGGGCACACGGGTTCGTGCCCCGGTCCGGGAAGATCCCACATGCTGCGGAGCGGCTGGGCCCGTGAGCCATGGCTGCTGAGTCTGTGCATCTGGAGCCTGCGCTCCGCAACGGGAGAGGCCACAACAGTGAGAGGCCCGCGTACCGCAAAAACAAACAAACAAACAACAAAAAAAACCTAAGCACGCTTTCAGAGCAGCAATTCCCTAGCTGACAAAGGCCTGGACGTGACCTCAAATATCTACAGCTTGAGAAATGTTACACGGAGCCACAGATGACTTCAGTCAGGAATTCCAGGTCCTGATGAACAGGTACCTCTGGACTTTCAACTGTCAGTGCCGCTTCCTGAAAGCACTGCCTGCTCCAGGGACTCTGGCCACTGAAAAAGATTCAAGCTATGGAACTGAAATCACCGAAGAATAAAAATACCCTTTTGGTTTTTCCAAACAAACAGTCCCTGCTAATCTTAATCCAACTCCAATGCCACCTAACCTTGAAGATGTTTCCAAGTCTCTTATCCCTGGGGAACTATGCTCTCATGCCTCTCTTGCATCTTTGCATTTCTATTGTGTCAGTGATCATATTCTGTCCTACCCCCTATTCCATACAACAGGGAACAGGAGCCGTTGCCCTCTACTTTATATCCTCTATCTCATCTCAGAGTCACCTTTGATTCTTTCTTCTCCCACAATGACTCCATCTCATCAATCATTAACACTTCCTGATTCTCTTTTCTCAGTATCTCCTGAAAACATTCACTTCTTTACAGTCCCACTGTCTTATCTGAGTCTGAGCTACCTCCAGGTCTTGTTTTATCATCATAATACTCTAAAACGTTTTCCTGACTCAAGTCTTATCTCCGGTCTGCCTCCTCTTGCCCATTTATTTCTTGCTCTGTAGCCAGAGTGATTTTTTTCTAAAATGCCTATTTATCTGATCATCTCATTCCCTTGCTTAAAATTTTAGTATCATCCCATTGTCCTAGGGATGAGATCTAAACTCCTTACCATGGCTTACAAGGTTCTATCTCTCCCTTCTAACTCTTGTACTATACACTCCAGAGATACTTAACTCCTATTAGTTCCTCCTTTGAAGACTGTTGGGCCCTTTCTTGCCTCTGAGCCTTTGCCTATGCTGTTCCCCAGTACTCTCCCTATGGCTTCACCTGGCTAATTCCTACTCAGGCCTTTGTTCTCACGTTAGATACAACTTCTACCTGGACAGCATCCTTGACCTCTATTTCATCTTGTTCTTTTCTAACACAGCATTTTGTCTTCCCCTAGCACAGCACTTAGACTTTATTATTCTTTTTCCCCTTTAGACTAGAAGCTCCCCAAGCACAGAAAGTCTATGTACTTTGCTCTTATATCTTCATCACCTAGCTCAGTGCCTGGCACGCAGAAAGGCATTTAATAGCCACTCAATGAAATATTAACCTTTATCCTTCCACACAATTTGACTCAGTGCCTTGTACATAATGGATGCTCAATAGCAATTGATGAATCAGATCAAATTGACACATTGCTCAAATTATCTGACAGAAAATGCAGGTTGTTGAGACACAGTAACACAATTAGCTGGTTTAGGAACTATTAAAAGGTTATTTTCTGAAAAATGGATTTGACTCTGGTGATCAATGACCTTTGACTACTAAGATGACCAGAATAAGCAGACCATGATATGGTTGCTGAAATCATCTGGAAGATATTGGTGTTTGATTTTTACTGTCTGTTTTGCAACTCCATCTATTGCCTAGAAATTGGTCACTATAGGGATTGGTAGGAATTAAAAATGACTGTAATCCTGATTATAATACCTACTAATAGGCATTTACCATGTCCTTTACACGCATCAACTCAATTAATCCTCACAATAATTCTGAAAAGTAGAAACTGTTATTATTCTACTTTACAGATGAAATAACTGAGGCTGAAAAAAGTTCAATAACTTTCTTAAAGTCACACAGCTGGAGAGTGGTAAAGACAGAATCTGAACCTCAGAAGTCTTATTTTGGATTCCATGCTTTAAAATATTATGCTGTATTGCCGCTACTTTTTGCTTCAATAACTAACTAGGGACTTAGATTTGGGGATATATGAATTTATGGGCCGTGCAAAAGCCTTAGGAGTCTTTTGTGTGGGCAGCATACATAATGCTTAGGAAACAAGGTCAGCCTCTTGTCATACCTGCTGGTCTTGATTTTAATAAAGCTTTGCAAGCTAGTCGTAAGAGAAATGGGAGCAATTTGGAAATAAATTACTTCCATTATGCTGCAGGATCTCCTATATACTGTGGCACTTAGGAATTATTCACAGATGTATGTTTACAGTTAAAAAATCAACTACACTGTGCTCAATTATATGGGGGAAAGACTCTAGTAAACAGTTTTTAATTGGATTGAAATTAAGATAAATTTAGGATAATGAAGGAAAATGTCTTAACAGCAAGATTTATAGACTGTGTGCAAAACTCCCATTGGAAGTGAAGGAAGTCCAGTATTTTGAAATGTAAAATTTACATTCACTTGAAGAAAAAAGATTATGTGTACAATCTATTTCCACATAGTCATGAAATTCTTTCAAAACAACCTAGGTTACACGTGGGTCCTTCAACAGACATATATGAGCATTTGCTGTGTACGAAGTCCTATGCTAGCTACTATGGGAGAAAGAAAATTCTCTGAAATCTACAGATTTTACACAAGTTACAGATTTCAAGTAATTTAAAACCTACTTAGTTTTAAGACTTCTCTGTTAAAGGGAATACATGGTGTAGGCATAAATATTCATAAAATGAGAGAACTAAGTTATTAAGTGTTCTTTTGGAAGAAATGCTGCCTTTGGTAAAAGAGGAAATGAGATCCTAGAAGCATATACATCCTGAAAGAAGAGAAAGACATGGGATTTATTTTTTTCCTCCTTTAATTCTAGGGTTTAAATGCAATAAAATGTATATGGAACATCCTATATGAAGTTTAAAAAACTAGGTTCTTTGAAAGCATTAGTAATATGGGGTGGGTTTTGAAGGATGGCACTAAGTCTACATTTAAAATCATATAAATGACTTGGAATAAATCATGGTATATTTTAAACCCATGCTATTCAAAGTGTGGTCTGTGGATAAGCAGCATCAGCAGCACTTAAAAGCTTGTGAGAAATGCAGAATCTCAGGCCAACCCCAGACCTACTGAATCAGAATCTGCATTTTAACAAGACCCCAAGTGAATCTGTATGCACATTAATGTTTAGAAGCATTGGTCTAAATAAAAAATCTGTGGCACAGAAGATGTTGCATCTTTGCTCTTTTTACAATAACCATGTGTCATCATACCTTCTCTTTTTTCTCTATTCCCATCTACAAACCATCTCCTCCCGATAAACTGATTTTTATCACCGTCTCCTAACCAAAATTTAAGATTTTCTGTCTCTACTGCTTTTCACAAGAACTGCTCTTTACCTGAATGCTTTCTGTTTTCCTTTACACTTAAGCCATCTAGACTATTTGCATTTCCAGAATATGCTGGGCTCTTTCACAATTTCTGCCCAGATTTCCCTCCCTATCCTTATTTTGACCCACTTGGCCTTCAGGACTCTGTGAAGACTTTTATGTACCCTTCTTACTGTATTCTAAAATCTTTTTTCACTTTATTCTCCTAGTACTTGATAATATTTCTATGTGATAACACTAATCGCATTGCAATGTATTGTTAACATGTTCTCTTTCAGTACACTGTAAGTGTCTCAAGGGAAGAAATGTTTTAGCTGCTTTTGTAGCCTGGGTGCTTAAAAATGTTTGCTGAATGAGTGCTTTATTTGCAAATTAAAAATTATGCTTGCCTATTCTGTCAAACACTGGTCAGTGAACTAACTATAAGTATAAGGAAGAAAAGGAGCCAAGCCTAGGATCTCTAAAATGTTATCAACAATGCTTATACACAACACACATGTGCACACACACACACACACACACACACACACTATTTGACCCTAATTTATTGATATATAATAAGCGATACAGCTTCTACAGGAAAAGTACCTGACTAATGTCAGATGATCTCACATTTGACAGGTACAAGTCAGATAATGCTAAAATGCATAAGGAGTAGCATAACATGGGTAAATTGTAAGATGACTTCCTATAGTCTTTATCATGGGAGTCCATGACACTATTATAGTTTGTGATCTTAAATCAAGTTGGATCTCTTTTTGTATTGTAATTTCTCCATCTGTAAACTGCTTGTTACCCATCTATGGGAAAAAGGACAGTATGGGTATTAACCTCTGATAACACCCTAGAAATATGTTCAAGTCGCTATTGCAGATTTTTCTGGAATATTTTTCAACTTTGGGACACCTAGACTGAAGGGCAAGATAATTTTTGCCAAGTCTTACTAGGAATTTCTGGTTAGATTTTTTTTTTTCTCAATTGATGCGAGCACTGGTCGATTTTTATAGGATATTGTTGCTTTAGGAAGATATGGAAGATTTAAAAATAGACTTAGCTTATAGTAATCAAAACTGTATGGTACTGGCACAAAAACAGACACATAGATCAATGGAAGAGAATAGGCAGCCCAGAAATAAACCTACACACTTATGGTCAATTCATCTATGACAAAGGAGGCAAGAATATACAATAAAGAAAAGACTGTCTTTTCCATAAGTGATACCAGGAAAACTGGATAGCTACATGTAAAAGAATGAAATTAGAACATTCTCTAACACTATATACAAAAAATAAACTCAAAATGGATTAAAGACCTAAATGTAGGGCTTCCCTGGTGGCGCAGTGGTTGAGAATCTACCTGTTAATGCAGGGGACACGGGTTCAAGCCCTGGTCTGGGAGGATCCCACATGGCACGGAGCAACTAGGCCCGTGAGCCACAACTACTGAGCCTGCGCTCTGCAACAAGAGAGGCCACCAGAGTGAGAGGCCCGCGCACCGAGATGAAGAGTGGCCCCCGCTTGCCACAACTTGAGAAAGCCCTCGCACAGAAACAAAGACGCAACACAGCAAAAATAAATAAATTAATTAATTAATAAAAACTCCTACCTGCAACATCTTCCTTAAAAAAAAAAAAAAGACCTAAATGTAAGACTGGAAACCATAAAGCTCCTAGAAAAAAATCATAGGGAGAACACTCTTTGACATAAATCATAGCAATATTTTTTTGGATCTGTCTACTAAAGCAAAGGAAATAAAAGCTAAAATAAACAAATAGGAACTAATTAAACTTAAAAGCTTTTGCACAGCAAAGGAAGCTATTGACAAAACGAAAAGACATCCTACTTAGTGGGAGAAAATATTTGCAAATGTTATGACCAATAAGGGGCTAATATCCAAAATATATAAACAGCTCATACAGATATTTCTCCAAAGGGACATGCAGATGGCCAACATCACTAGTCATCAGGGAAATGCAAATCAAAACCACAAAGAGATATCACCTCACACCTGTCAGAATGGCTATCACCAAAAAGAACACAAATAACAAATGTTGGTGAGGATGTGGAGAAAAGAGAACACTTGTGCACTGTTGGTGGGAATGTAAATTGGTGCATCCACTGTGGAAAACAGTATGAAGGTTTCTCAAAAAACTAAAAATAGAGCTACCATATGACCCCACACTGGGTGTATATCCAAAAAAACCAAAAACACTAATTCAAAAAGATTCATGCACCTCAATGTTCATACCAAACTTATTTACAATTACCAATATATGGAAGCAACCTAAGTGTCCATCAACAGACGAATGGACAAAGAAGAGGTAGTGTATATATACAATGGAATATTACTCAGCCATAAGAAAGAATGAAATTTTGCCATTTACAACAATACAGATGGACTTGGAGGGTATTATGCTAAGTGAAATAAGTCAGATAGAGAAAGACAAATACTGTATGATATCACTTATATGTGGAATCTAAAAATATAACAAACTAGTGAATATAACAAAACAGAAACAGACTCACAGGTATAGAGAACAAACTAGAGGTTACCTTGGGGAGAGAAAAGGGGAGAGGGGCAACACAGAGGTAGGAGATTAAAAGGTACATACTATTATGTGTAAAATAAATTATAAGGATATACTGTACAGCACAGGGAACATAGCCAATATTTTATAATAACTATAAATGGAGTATAACTTTTTTTAACATCTTTATTGGAATATAATTGCTTTACAATGGTGTGTTAGTTTCTGCTTTATAACAAAGTGAATCAGCTATACATATACATATATGCCCATATCTCCTCCCTCTTGCGTGTCCCTCCCACCCTCCTTATCCCACCCCTCTAAGTGGTCACAAAGCACTGAGCTGATCTCCCTGTGCTATGCAGCTGCTTCCCACTGGCTATCTATTTTAAATTTGGTAGTGTATATATGTCCATACCACTCTCTCACTTCTCCCCAGCTTAGCCTTCCCCCGCCCTGTGTCCTCAAGTCCATTATCTACGTCTGCATCTTTATTCCTATCCTGCCCCTAGGTTCTTCAGAACCATTTTTTTTAGATTCCATATATATATGTTAGCATATAGTATTTGTTTTTCTCTTTCTGACTTACTTCACTCTGTATGACAGACTCTAGGTCCATTCACCTCACTACAAATAACTCAATTTTGTTTCTTTTTATGGCTGAGTAATATTCCATTGTATATATGTGCCACATCTTCTTTATCCATTCATCTGTCGATGGACACGTAGGTTGCTTCCATGTCCTGGCTACTGTAAATAGAGCTGCAATGAACATTGTGGTACCTGACTCTTTTTGAATTATGGTTTACTCAGGGTATATGCCCAGTAGTGCAATTGCTGGGTTGTATGGTAGTTCTAATTTTAGTTTTTTAAGGAACCTCCATACTGTTCTCCATAGTGGTTGTTTCAGTTTACATTCCCACCAACAGTACAAGAGGGCTCCCTTTTCTCCACACCCTCTCCAGCATTTGTTGTTTGTAGATTATTTCATGATGTCCATTCTGACTTGTGTGAGGTGATACGTCATTGTAGTTTTGATTTGCATTTCTCTAATGGTTAGTGATGTTGAGCATTCTTTCATGTGTTTGTTGGCAATCTGTATATCTTCTTTGGAGAAATGTCTATTTAGGTCTTATGCCCATTTTTGGATTGGGTTGTTTGTTTATTTGATATTTGGAGTATAACCTTTAAAAAGTTTGAATCACTATATTGTACACCTGTAGCTTATTACAATATTGAAAATCAATTAAACTTCAATTTAAAAAGACTAATAATAATAAAAAAATTAAACTTACCTTGCAGTAGAATGCAGTTAGGGAGGTAGAAACTGGACTCAACATTTTGTGTAATATTATTTGGATCAGAGAAAGCTATGAAGATTAGATTACCATTCAGATTCTGGCTGTTGGGTTAGAATTCCAAGATGTTCATGTATTTTTAAAAATTGAGATATAAATGACATTCAACATTATATTAGTTTCAAGTGTACAACATAGTGATTCAATATTTGTCTATATTGTGAAATGATCACTACAATAAGCCTAAAATGTCCATGTATTTTTTTCTCTTTTTTAAGTTAATTTTTATTGGATTATAGTTGATTTATGATGTTGTGTTAGTTTCTGCTGTATAACAAACAGAATCAGTTATACATATACATATATCCACTCTCTTTTAGATTCTTTTCCCATATAGGTCATTACAGAGTTTTGAGTAGAGTTCCCTGTGCTATACAGTAGGTTCTTATTAGTTATCTATTTTTTATATATTGTATATATGTCAATCCCAATCTCCCAATTTATCCTTCCCCCCTTGGTAACCATAAGTTTGTTCCCTACATCTGTGCCTCTATTTCTGTTTTGTAAATAAGTTCATTCATACTATTTTTTTAGATTACACATATAAGCGATATCATATGATATTTATCTTTCTCTTTCTCACTTACTTCACTCAGTATGACAATCTCTAGGTCCATCCATGTTGCTGCAAATGGCATTATTTTGTTTTTTATGGCTGAGTAATATTCCATTGTATATACGTACCACATCTTCTTTACCCATTCATCGTCGATAAAATGTCCATGTATTTTTGAGCAACCAAAATTAAGGGGAAAACAGATCATTTAAAAATATCTGTATGAACAGAAGTTTAATATTTTTATTTGCATGAAATAAAGATCTTCAAAAGATATGGGGACAAAAGACAACTAGATAACTCAATGTAAGATAGCAAATGTCTTTGTCCGTTCAGGCTGCTATAACAAAATACCACAGACTGGGGTGGCTTATAAACAACAGAAATTTACTTCTTACAGTTCTAGAGGTTGGAAGACCAAGATGAGGGTGCCAGTATGGTTGGATTACAGTGAAAGTCCTCTCCAGGGATTAAGACCATTGACCTCTTGCTGTGTCCTCACATAGTGAAAGGGGTTAGGGAGCTCTGTGGGGGTCACTTTTACAAGAGCACTAATCCTACTCACAAGGAGTCCCATCCTCATGACCTAAGCACCATCTAAAGGCCCCATCTCCTAGTATCATTACACTGGGCATTAGGATTTCAAAATATGAATTTGGGGGAGACACAAACATTCAGATCATAGCAGCAAACAAACAGTAGAGGAACAGTACAGATAATAACTCTTGGTTTCTGTTTCTGATAAAATGGCAGACGTAGGTATCTTTAAAAGTTATGATAAGAATGACTAAAAATGCTGGATACAATATTAAAAAGAAAATAATTTTAAATGCATAGCTCAACTCGCGAAACCATAAAGAAAATCCTTAGAGAAAAGCATAAGTCCAGAGAAGTGAGGGAACATTGGTGTAGGTAGTTGCCTGGGGGGGTGGAGTCAGAACTTGGGTTTCCAAAGGCTGGAATGAGGGACAAGTGCCAAAGTCAAGGGCACACCCAAGGTGAGAGGTATGATCAGATATCAACTGTATAAAGTCTGGACCTCCTAATACTGGGTAAAAAGGAGGAAAAAACACCCCTTAGAGAAAGAGAGTGAGTAAACTCGCTTGTCTTTCTCTCTGTTCTAGGTAGAGGTGATAAAATATGTTTTCTAAAAATTCATAACCAGAAGGTTGCCCTCAAGTGGATTTGGAAACGTTACTTGCACTGTTCAACTTGGGAAATTAGTTTAAAATGGTTCACTTGTGAAGGTGCCTCTAGGGACACAGCAGAAGTCAATGTATATTCTGAAGAAGCTCATCTTAAACCTAGGCCTCAAAGAATTACCATTCCAAGGAACATGAGATCACATGTAAGATTCAAAAATATATGAGGAAATAAGTCACCATTAGAAAGTTAGCAGAAACAACAAAGACTACAGATATTAAAACTACTGGATAAATGTATAAAATATTTGTGTGAAATACATGTAAATAAATGAAAGAGCCTATTAAAACTATGGTCCAAAACACAAGAGACTATTAAAAGTACCAAGCTGATTTTAAAAAGAACAAATACAATTTATAGAAACTAAAAATATAATAATTAAATTAGATACACAATGGAATAACCATTAGATTGGGAAAAAATTAAGGGAAAATTATTAAACAGAAACACTAACTGAAAAGACTATCAGAACACATATTGGACATAGATTAAAAATATGAAAACTTTGATGCATTGAGTAAGGAGTGCGGACACACATCTACTGGATGCTTCAGGCAGAGGGTGGAGAAGCAGCAACATCTGAAGTGACAACATCTGAGAATCTTCTGGAATTGTGGAATAACAGGTCACATAAAATATGAGTTAAAGTAAATCCCAAGCAGTATAAATGAAAAGTTCTACATTAAGACACATTTTAGAAAAACCAAAGGCAAGAGAACATCTTAAAAGCAGAGAGAGGAGATAAATCAGAAAGGCTACACAGTGTAATGGTCAAGAATGTAGACTCTGCAGCCAGACTGCCTGGGTTCAAAGCTAGGTTCTATAGATGATGAGCTGTTTGCCTCCTTTCCTCATCTGTAAAGTGTAAGGACCTTCCTCAGAGTAGAGGAAGTGGTAGATGAATTTAAATGTACATAAATATAGCTGAAAATAGTCCTTGGCACATTGTAACACTATAAGCTTTAGCTATTATTTTTTAAATTCTTATTACCTATACAGAACGAGGAGGAAGATGGCAGAAGAGTAAGACACGGAGATCACCTTCCTCCCCACAGATACATCAGAAATACACCTACACGTGGAACAACTCCTACAGAACACCCACTGAACGCTGGCAGAAGACCTCAGACCTCCCAAAAGGCAAGAAACTCCCCACGTACCTGGGTAGGGCAAAAGAAAAGAGAATAAACAGAGACAAAAGAGTAGGGACGGGACCTGCACCAGTGGGAGGGAGCTGTGAAGGAGGAAATGTTTCCACACACTAGGAAGCCCCTTTGCGGGCGGAGACTGCAGGTGGCGGAGCAGAGAAGCTTTGGAGTCGCGGAGGAGAGCACAGCAACACGGGTGCAGAGGGCAAAGCGAAGAGATTCCCGCACAGAGGATCGGTGCCAACCAGCACTCACCAGCTCGAGAGGTTTGTCTGCTCACCCGCCAGGGTAGGCGGGGGTTGGGAGCTGAGGCGCGGGCTTCGGTCGGAAAGCAGGGAGAGGACAGGCGGCATGAACACAGCCTGAAGGGGCTACTGCGCCACAGCTGGCCTGGAGGGAGTCCGGGGAAAAGTCTGGACCTGCAGAAGAGGCAAGAGACTTTTTCTTCCCTCTTTGTTTCCTGGTGCGTGAGGAAAGGGGATTAAGAACGCTGCTTAAAGGATCTCCAGAGACGGGCGCAAGTCGCGGGTAAAAGCGCGGACCCCAGAGACAGGCATGAGACGCTAAGGCTGCTGCTGCCGCCACCAAGAAGCCTGTGTGCGAGCACAGGTCACTCTCCACACCTCCCCTCCTGGTAGCCTGAGTCTGTGCAGCCCGCCACTGCCAGGGTCCCAGGATCCAGGGACAACTTCCCCGGCAGAATGCACGACGCGCCTCAGGCTGGTGCAACGTCACTCTGGCCTCTGCCGCAGCAGGCTCACCCCGCACTCCGTGCCCCTCCCTGCCCCCAGCCTGAGTGAGCCAGGGCCCCCGAATCAGTGGCTCCTTTAACCCAGTCCTTTCTGAGCGAAGAACAGATGCCCTACGGTGACCTACATGCAGAAGCGGGGCCAAACCCAAAGCTGAGCCCCCGCAGCTGTGAGAAGAAAGAAGAGAAAGGGAAATTTTTCCATGCAGCCTCAGGAGCAGCGGATTAAAGCTCCACAATAAACTTGATGTACCCAGCATCGGTGGAATACCTGAATAGACAGTGAATCATCCCAAATTGAGGAGGTAGACTTTGAGAGCAAGACATATTATTTTTTCCACTTTTCCTCTTTTTGTGAGTGTGTATATGTATGCTTCAGTGTGAGATTTTGTCTGTATAGCTTTGCTTTCACCATTTGTCCTAGGGTTCTGTCCATCCGTTTTGCTTTTTTTTTTTTTACTTAAAATTCTTTTTCTTAATAATTACTTTTTATTTTAATAACTTTATTTTATCTTACATTATTTTATTTTATCCTCTTCCTTCCTTCTTTTCTTTCTTTCTTTCTATTCTTTTCTTTTCTTTTCTTTTCTTCCTACTTTTTCTCCCTTTTATTCTGAGCCGTGTGGATGAAAGGCTCTTGGTGCTGCAGCCAGGAGTCAGTGCTGTGCCTCTGAGGTGGGAGAGCCAACTTCAGGACACTGGTCCACAAGAGACCTCCCAGCACCACGTAATATCAAATGGCGAAAATCTCCCAGAGATCTCCATCTCAACACCAACACCCAGCTTCACTCAATGACCAGCAAGCTACAGTGCTGGACACCCTATGCCAAACAACTAGCAAGACAGGAACACAACCCCACCCATTAGCAGAGAGGCTGCCTAAAATCATAATAAGACCACAGACACCCCAAAACACACCACCAGACGTGGACCTGCCCACCAGAAAGACAAGATCCGGCCTCATCCACCAGAACACAGGCACTAGTCCCCTCCACCAGAGAGCCTACACAACCCACTGAACCAACTTTAGCCACTGGGGACAGACACCAAAAACAATGGGAACTACAAACCTGCAGCCTGCAAAAATGAGACCCCAAACACAGTAAGATAAGCAAAATGAGAAGACAGAAAAACACACAGCAGATGAAGGAGCAAGATAAAAACCCACCAGACCTAATAAATGAAGAGGAAATTGGCAGTCTACCTGAAAAAGAATTCAGAATAGTGATAGTAAAGATGATCCAAAATCTTGGAAATAGAATAGAGAAAATGCAAGAAACATTTAACAAGGACCTAGAAGAACTAAAGAAGAAAAAAGCAATGATGAACAGCACAATAAATGAAATTAAAAATATTCTAGAAGGGATCAATAGCAGAATAACTGAGGCAGAAGAACAGATAAGTGACCTGGAAGACAAAATAGTGGAAATAACTACTGCAGAACAGAATAAAGAAAAAAGACTGAAAAGAACTGAGGACAGTCTCAGAGACCTCTGGGACAACATTAAACATACCAACGTTCGAATTATAGGGGTTCCAGAAGAAGAAGAGTAAAAGAAAGGGACTGAAAAATATTTGAAAAGATAATAGTTGAAAACTTCCCTAATATAGGAAAGGAAATATTTAATCAAGTCCAGGAAGCAAAGAGAGTCCCATACAGGATAAAACCAAGAAGAAACACACCAAGACACATATTAATCAAACTGTCAAAAATTAAATACAAAGAAAACATATTAAAAGCAACAAGGGAAAAACAAAAAATAACACACAAGGGAATCCCCTTAAGGTTAACAGCTGATATTTCAGCAGAAACTCTGCAAGCCAGAAGGGACTGGCAAGACATACTTAAAGTGATGAAGGAGAAGAACCTACAACCAAGATTACTCTACCTAGGAAGGATCTCCTTCAGATTTGATGGAGAAATTAAAACCTTTACAGACAAGCAAAATCTGAGAGAGTTCAGCACCACCAAACCAGCTTTACAACAAATGCTAAAGGAACTTCTCTAGGCAAGAAACGCAAGAGAAGGAAAAGACCTACAATAACAAACCCCAAACAATTAAGAAAATGGGAACAGGAACATACATATCGATACTTACCATAAATGTAAATGGATTAAATGCTCCCACCAAAAGACACAGACTGGCTGAATGGATACAAAAACAAGACCCATATATATGCTGTCTACAAGAGACCCACTTCAGACCTAGGGACACATACAGACTGAAAGTGAAGGGATGGAAAAAGATATTCTATGCAAATGGAAACCAAGAGAAAGCTGGAGTAGCAGTTCTCATATCAGACAAAATAGACTTTAAAATAAAGACTATTACAAGAGACAAAGAAGGACATTACATAATGATCAAGGGATCAATCCAAGAAGTTATAACAATTGTAAATATTCATGCACCCAACACAGGAGCACCTCAATACATAAGGCAAATACTAATAGCCATAAAAGGGGAAATCGACAGTAACACATTCATAGTAGGGGACTTTAACACCTCACTTTCACCAATGGACAGATAATCCAGAATGAAACTAAATAAGGAAACACAAGCTTTAAATGATACATTAAAAAAGATGGACTTAATTGATATTTATAGGACATTCCATCCAAAAACAACAGAATACACATTTTTCTCAAGTGCTCATGGAACATTCTCCAGGATAGATCATATATTGGGTCACAAATCAAGCCTTGGTAAATTGAAGAAAATTGAAATTGTGTCAAGTATCTTTTCCTACCACAATGCTATGAGACTAGATATCAGTTACAGGCAAAGATCTGTAAAAAATACAAACACATGGAGGCTAAACAATACACTACTTAATAATGAAGTAATCACTGAAGAAATCAAAGAGGAAATCAAAAACTACCTAGAAACAAATGACAATGGAGACACGACGACCCAAAACCTATGGGATGCAGCAAAAGCAGTTCTAAGAGGGAAGTTTATAGCAATACAATCCTACCTTAAGAAACAGGAAACATCTTGAATAAACAACCTAACCATGCACCTAAAGCAGTTAGAGAAAGAAGAAAAAAAAACCCTAAAGTTATCAGAAGGAAAGAAATCATAAAGATCAGATCAGAAATAAATGAAAAAGAAATGAAGGAAACGACAGCAAAGATAAATAAAACTAAAAGCTGGTTCTCTGAGAAGATAAACAAAATTGATAAACCATTAGCCAGACTCATCAAGAAAAAAAGGGAGAAGTCTCAAATAAATAGAATTAGAAATGAAAAAGGAGAAGTAACAACTGACACTGCAGAAATACAAAAGTTCATGAGAGATTACTACAAGCAACTATATGCCAATAAAATGGACAACCTCGAAGAAATGGACAAATTCTTAGAAATGCACAAGCTGCCAAGACTGAAACAGAAAGAAATAGAAAATATGAACAGAGCAATCACAAGCACTGAAGTTGAAACTGTGATAAAAAATCTTCCAACAAACAAAAGCCCAAGACCAGATGGCTTCACAGGCGAGTTCTATGAAGCATTTAGAGAAGAGCTAACACCTGTCTTTCTCAAACTCTTCCAAAATATAGCAGAAGGAGGAACACTCCCATACTTATACTACGAGGTCACCATCACTCTGATACCAAAACCAGACAAAGATGTCACAAAGAAAGAAAACTACAGGCCTATGTCACTGATGAACATAAATGCAAAAATCCTCAACAAGATACTAGCAAACAGAATCCAACAACACATTAAAAGAATCCTACACCATGATCAAGTGGGGTTTATTCCAGAAATGCAAGGATTCTTCAATATACGCAAACAATCAATGTGATACACCATATTAACAAATTGAAGGAGAAAAGCCATATGATCATCTCAATAGATGCAGAGAAAGCTTTTGACAAAATTCAATACCCGTTTATGATAAAAAACCCTGCAGAAAGTAGGCATAGAGGGAACTTTCCTCAACATAATAAATGCCATATATGACAAACCCACAGAAACATCATCCTCAATGGTGAAAACCTGAAACCATTTCCACTAAGATCAGGAACAAGACAAGGTTGCCCACTCTCATCACTCTTATTCAACATAGTTTTGGAAGTTTTAGCCACAGCAATTAGAGAAGAAAAGGAAATAAAAGGAATCCAAATTGGAAAAGAAGTGAAGCTGTCACTGTTTGCAGATGACATGATACTATACATAGAGAATCCTAAAGATGCTACCAGAAAACTACTAGAGCTAATCAATGAATTTGGCAAAGTAGCAGGATACAAAATTAATGTACAGAAATCTCTGGCATTCCTGTACACTAATGATGAAAAATCTGAAAGTGAAATTAAGAAAACACTCTCATTTACCATTGCAACAAAAAGAAAAAAATATCTAGGAATAAACCTACCTAAGGAGACAAAAGACCTGTATGCAGAAAATTATAAGACACTGATGAAAGAAGTTAAAGATGATACAAAGAGATGGAGAGATATACCATGTTCTTGGATTGGAAGAATCAACATTGTCAAAAATGACTCTACTACCCAAAGCAATCTACAGATTCAGTGCAATTCCTATCAAACTACCACTGCCATTTTTCACAGAACTAGAACCAAAAATTTCACAATTTGTATGGAAACACAAAAGACCCCGAATAGCCAAAGCAATCTTGAGAATGAAAAATTGAGCTGGAGCAATCAGGCTCCCTGACTTCAAACTATACTACAAAGCTACAGTAATCAAGACAGTATGGTACTGACACAAAAACAGAAAGATAGATCAAAGGAACAGGATAGAAAGCCCAGAGATAAACCCACGCACATATGGTCACCTTATCTTTGATAAAGGAGGCAGGCATGTACAGTGGAGTAAGGACAGCCTCTTCAATAAGTGGTGCTGGGAAAACTGGACATGTACATGTAAAAATATGAGATTAGAACACTCCCTAACACCACACACAAAAATAAGCTCAAAATGGATTAAAGACCTAAATGTAAGGCCAGAAACTATCAAACTCTTAGAAGAAAACATAGGCAGAACACTCTATGACATAAATCATAGCAAGATCCTTTTTGACCGACCTCCTAGAGAAATGGAAATAAAAACAAAAATAAACAAATGGGACCTAATGAAACTTCAAAGCTTTTGCACAGCAAAGGAAACCATAAACAAGACAAAAAGACAACCCTCAGAATGGGTGAAAATATTTGCAAATGAAGCAACTGGCAAAGGATTCATCTCCAAAATTTATAAGCAGCTCATGCAGCTCAATAACAGAAAAACAAACAACCCAATCCAAAAATGGGCAGAAGACCTAAATAGACATTTCTCCAAAGAAGATATACAGATTGCCAACAAACACATGAAAGAATGCTCAACATCATTAATCATTAGAGAAATGCAAATCAAAACTACAATGAGATATCATCTCACACCGATCAGAATGGCCATCATCAAAAAATGTAGAAACAATAAATGCTGGAGAGGGTGTGGAGAAAAGGGAACACTCTGGCACTGCTGGTGGGAATGTGAATTGGTTCAGCCACTATGGAGAACAGTACGGAGGTTCCTTAAAAAACTACAAATAGAACTACCATATGACCCAGCAATCCCACTACTGGGCATATACCATGAAAAAAACCATAATTCAAAAAGAGTCATGTACCAAAATGTTCATTGCAGCTCTATTTACAATAGGCAGGAGATGGAAGCAACCTAAGTATCCACCATCGGATGAATGGATAAAGAAGATGTGGCGCATATACACAATGCAATATTACTCAGCCATAAAAAAAACGAAATTGAGTTATTTGTAGTGAGGTGGATGGATCTAGAGTCTGTCATACAGAGTGAAGTAAGTCAGAAAGAGAAAGACAAATACCGTATGCTAACACATATATATGGAATCTAAGAAAAAAAAATGTCATGAAGAACCTGGGGTAAGATGGGAATAAAGACACAGACCTACTAGAGAATGGACTTGAGGATATGGGGAGGGGGAAGGGTAAGCTGTGACAAAGTGAGAGAGTGGCATGGACATATATACACTACCAAACTTAAAATAGATAGCCAGTGGGAAGTAGCCGTATAGCACAGGGAGATCAGCTCGGTGCTTTGTGACCACTTAGAGGGGTGGGATAGGGAGGGTGGGAGGGAGGGAGACGCAAGAGGGAAAAGATATGGGAACATATGTATATGTATAATTGATTCACTTTGTTATAAAGCAGAAACTAACACACCATTGTAAAGCAATTGTACTCCAATAAAGATGAAAAAAAAACAATTTAGTATACAGATTCTCTTCCCCCCTTTAGGCATTTGTAAGAGCAAATATCCCATTAATTAAAATCTTGAAATATTTATAAAGAAAAAAAATTACTTATACAGAAGAGACATCTGAAGAACGAGACCAGAAGAGAATGAAATATTATCTAAAAACTTCTGAAAGAAAATAATTATACCCAGTAAAATTACCTTTCAAGAAGTCAAAATTATCTTTCAAGAAGAAAATAACTGCATCTCCAGTAAAATCATGTTGAATTAAAGTCATTTCGAAACCAAAAAATGAGTTCACCACCACCATCTTACTAAAGAAACTTCTAGAAAAGTTACATCAGGAAGAAAGAATATGGCCCCATAGGAAAGCCTGAAATGTGAGAAGAAATTGTAAATAAAGAAAATGCAAACATTCCAATAAATCAAAAAAAAATCAACTGCACAAAATAATTATAAATGTTTAATATGTAGAGGTAAAGAAGTAAGGTAATACACAGCAATAGCATAGCTTTTGTCTGTGGGGTGGTGATAATCAGGAAGGGAAACATTATAAGGATCTTCTATTCTAAAAGAACATAAAGATATTAGGTAACTTTGACTTAAACACTCATGTTAATATTTACAGGAAAATCATTAAAAGAATAGGAATAGTATGTATAATTTTCATACTAATGGAAAAAATAAAATGAAAAAAAGATTGAATTCAGGCAGGCAAGGAGAAAACAATAACAGAAAAAGGAGAAATAAACCCAAATGATAAGATGGACAAAATGAGAAGATAGTCTAAAAATATCACAGTTCAAAATAAGTGTAAATTGGTTAGGTTGTCCAGTTAAGAGGTAATGATCATAATACTGAATTTAAAAATGAAATCCAGTTCAGTGATGCTTTCCCAAAAGGCACAGCTAAAACACAGAAACATTTCATCAGAAATGTTGAAAGTTAAAGGATAGAAAAATATATATCAACAAATACTATTTAAGAGAAAGCTGGTGTCATGATATTAATATCAGACACAACAGACTTTAAAGAGAAGGTAAAAAGTATTACTAGAGATAACCTACATAATGATGAGTGATTTGATCTACTAGGAAGTTCTACCCCTTCCAGATAGATACTGATTAGTGATTATTAATGATAATTACATAATTAGTGATTAATTCACTAGAAAAGCTCTCTCTCTCTCTCTCTATATATATATACCTAGAAACATACATTCGTTTCATTGAAAGGAAATTTTTATAAAACTAA
Source organism: Globicephala melas (assembly GCF_963455315.2). Lineage (NCBI taxonomy): Eukaryota > Metazoa > Chordata > Mammalia > Artiodactyla > Delphinidae > Globicephala > Globicephala melas. The sequence continues at coordinate 59,217,183 of NC_083322.1, forward strand.
AAGTGGAAACTGTTAAATTCACTTCCACAGTGAGAGATTTAATACATGTACCCATTTCAGCAACTGATAAATCAAAAGACAAAAAAATGACAAAGTATATAGAAGAATTGAAAAACACAACACATGCGATAGAATGAACTTATATAGAACACTTTGCTCAACAATTGGCAAATACATGTTCTTTCCAAGCTCACAGAAATTAATAAGAAATGACCACATGCTAGGACAGGGAGGACTGGTATCACACATTCTGCATTCTTTGATCACAATACAGTTAAGTTAGAAATCGATATCAAAAAGATAAAGTGCGTACTTGAAAGTGAAAAACCACCTCAAATAATTTATGTATCATAAAATTAACCTAATGGAAACTAAAAGACACTTGGAACTGAATACTTAAAAATACTAAATATCAAAACTTGCAGAAAAGCTGTACTTAGAGGGGATTCCCTAAGTACAAGAATTTCCTAAGTGCTCATATTTACAAAAGCTAAAGATTAATGAACTAATCATCAAACTAGAGAGATTAAAAAGTAGAATAGTGAAATAAAAAAGAAAATAGATGGAAAGAAATAATAAAGATAGGGTGAAAATTAAGAAAATAGAAAAAAGTCAACAATGTCAAGTTTGGTTCCATGAGGAAACTTTGAAATTGAACAACAGTGTGGCTGGGTTTATCAAGAAACAAAGTAAGAGACAGATCAATAATATAAGGAATGAAAAAAGGGACATAACTGGAGACAGTGTTAGAGGCACTTAGAGGAGGCTACACAGCATTTTGACTCAGAGCATAGGCTGAGGGATCGAAGAGATCTGGCAATGTGATCTTGGGCCAATCTCCTGATCTCAGTGACTCATAATGATAGATTATGAAGATAAATAAAATAGAAAAGTATTAAAACTTGGCACATAAAAGCACAGTGAAAATTAGCTATACATTTTATTGTTTTTTTTTTTTTTTTTTTACCATTGGAATCCTGGAGCAGTACCACTGGGAAACTTTACCAGTTAGGGTGTATAAATAGGGTGTCAACAGAAAGAAGAAGGGCTGCACAGGGAAGGAAGGACATTTCAAAGTGGGAACAGGATGAATATGTGAGCAAAGGCAGAGAAAGGGAGGCACAGGGCCAGAGCAAGCCTTACATGTGGAAAAATCAGTGTCAAATGCATTTTATAACATTGGAAACTTAGGACGCTCACAGAAAACTATTTGTATTTCTTGGTAACACTGCCTGAGAAAACATAGCACCAAAAATGGGTTTGCCTACTTCTTACCTCCATAACCCCTCACTGTTTTCCCTGTACACTCTCCAAGCACACTCACTAGTGCAAGCTTCTTGATCTGGGGACAACAGCTCCAGGAGGATTAGATTTAAACAGTAACACAAGGAAGAGAATCCTGGGAATTCCCTGTTGGTCCAGTGGTTAGGACTCTGCACGTTCACTGCCAAGGGTGCGGGTTCGATCCCTGGTCTGGGAACTAAGATCCCGCAAGTCACATGGGGGGGCAAAAAAAAAATTATAATACTAAATTAATAGACTCAGTGGGTTGGAGCATAGAGAGGTTGTTAAAGCTCCCTCTCCCTATTCAAACGGAATTGCACCTTAACTAGTCCATCTGATGAGAACCACACTTCTAAAGAAATGTGGTTCCAGCAAAGGAAACCATAAACAAAAGCAAAAGACAACCTACAGAATGGGAGAAAATATTTGCAAACAATGTGACCGATAAAAGATTAGTCTCCACTAATATGTATAAAATAGATAACTAGGGCTTCCCTGGTGGCGCAGGGGTTGAGAGTCCGCCTGCCGATGCAGGGGACACGGGTTAGTGCCCCAGTCTGGGAAGATCCCACATGCCGCGGAACGGCTGGGCCCATGAGCCATGGCCTCTGAGCCTGCGCGTCCGGAGCCTGTTCTCCGCAACGGGAGAGGCCTCAACAGTGAGAGGTCCACATACCGCAAAAAAAAAAAAAAGAAGATAATAAGAACCTGCTGTATAAAAAATAAATTAAATTAAATTTTTAAAAAAAGATTAGTCTCCAAAATTTACAAACTCATGTGGCTCACTATTCAAAAAAACAAACAACCCAATCAAAAAGTGGGAAGGAGACCTAAATAGACATTTCTCCAAAGAAGACATACAGAGGGCCAAGAGGCACATGAAAAGATGCTCAACATTGCTAATTATTAGAGAAAGGCAAATCAAAACTACAATGAGATATCACCTCACACCAGTCAGAATGGCCACCATCAAAAAGTCCACAAACAATAAACGCTGGAAAGGATGTGGAGAAAAGGGAACCCTCCTACACTTTTGGTGGGAATATAAATTGGTACAACCATTATGGAGAACAGTATGGAGGTTCCTTAAAAAAGTAAAATTAGAACTACCATACGACCCAGCAATCGCACTACTGGGCATATACCCAGAGAAAACCATAATTCAAAAAGACACATGCATCCCAATGTTCATTGCAGCACTATTTACAATAGCCAGGCCATGGAAGCCACCTAAATGCCCATCGACAGACGAATGGATAAAGAAGATGTGGTACATATATACAATGGAACATTACTCAGCCATAAAAAGGAACAAAACTGGGTCATTTGAAGAGATGTGGATGGACCTAGAGACTGTCATACAGAGTGAAGTAAGTCAGAAAGAGAAGAACAAATATCATATACTAATGCATATATGTGGAATCTAGAAAAATGGTATAGATGAACTTATTTGCAAAGCAGAAATAGAGACATAGATATAGAGAACAAATGTATGTATACCAAGGGGGGAAGGGGGAGGTGGGATGGATTGAGAGATTAGGATGGACATATATACACTACTATGTATAAAATAGATAACTAATGAGAACAGACTGTGCTATACAATCTGGAACCCTGTGGAGTCCAGGGAATCCAACTTTCCTCTCAAGGGAGACATTTCCTGGCAGCATGATCCCAGAAGAAGATACAGGGACTTCCCTGGCAGTCCAGTGGTTAAGACTCCATACTTCTACTGCAGGTGGCATGGGTTCAATCCCTGGTCAAGGAAGATCCTGCATGCCATGCAGCCCCCCCAAGAAAAAGACTCTACCAGAAGAAGATACAAATCCATGGGCCTAGATCTGGCTTCAGCAGTGAGCTTGCTACCTGGATAAGCTCCAAGAAAGGAGGGGTAAAAGGCTGGAGAAGCCCAGCTAGCTTCATCTTGGGGTTTCCCTGCTTAGTAGCTTTCCTCACCAGGACCATATAGCATTCTCCACAGGCCACTTCTCCTTCTGAGTCCCAGGGCTGGAGATTCCCCTGAATAGACACATCCCAAGCCAGAGCTGCTCAGGCCTCTGTCATTATGTAATCCAGGGAGCCCTCAGACAGCTGGGGCCTGATGTTTTGAGGGATGGCCGGGAGCTTTGCCCCTGCTGGTCCTGGCAGCCTTTATGGCTGGAGATTGCAGTGCAATGCAAAGGGACCCATTTGACAGTGTTTGCACCTTATCATTTGCAAAGAATCTCTGCTCTTGAGACAATGGGTGCTCTCAGCTGTCTGTCAAGTTCAAGTACTTTTTATCTTAAACATATCTGAGTGTTGGTGCTAGAGAAACAACTAAAGAAGCTCATCACAAGAGACATTATGTGTGGGGTTCAATTTCCCCCATTTCCCTATCTCTATGCTGTTCCTTCTTACCATGTCAGTCTGGGGACATGATCGACCCTCTCCCTGTGGATTTGGGTCCTAAGGCACTTTATAATTCTGGTCTGGAGCTGCTGGGCAGTCTCTTTTGTGAAACCACCATTTCACGGTGAATCAGTCACTCCCTCCAGGCCACCTTCCTTCTGTTCTGCACAGGTCAGGGATACTGCCACTTGGGGACAATCCACCATGGCTTTAATCTATATTTTATCTGGCACGGGAGAGCTGACAGACACTCCATCAACCATAGGCCCAAGGGGATTATTGAATCTAGCACTTCTGATGGGATTTTAGTTCTTTATTACAAACTGGTAAATAAAATATATTTTATCCTCCTATCTTGACAAATATACTCTCATAATAACAAAAACCATATATATGTGTAAAACTATGGTTTTAACGTGTCTGAGGTCTGGCAAAATGTCAGACTACTAAATTTCATTATTATTGCACATATCTGACTCATCTGTTAATGGGCTGGTGATAGTCAAGTGAGTGATAAAGATTTTATATAACATGTATTTGTTTCATAAAATTAATTTTTCTTGCCTTCTGCAAAATCACTGATTTTGTCATTATATTCAAGATGTTTACATAATTTATTTTCAACTCATAGTAATCGTCTGAAGGTTTCAAAATTATTTTTTTTATTTCAAAGTGTACATTTGTATATAATTGTATAATTATATATAATTGTATAATTATTTCAAAGTATACAAAAAGCAAACAGATTTATGAGAACATATAAATTAAGTATAAAAGTTATTTTATATGTTTCCAAAAGTTTTCTTTTAAAATATGCAAAATTACCTAATAACTTTAAAAGATTAAAATTGTAATTAATAAATGCCAAAATTTCATTAGGTATATTAATATTTTAATTAAATCTTATTTAGTTTTATAAAGATAAAACCAATCAAAATTTAAACATTTTATGTTCATCAGGTTGCCAATATAAAGAATTGCTGCCATGATACATGAATGCAAATTTAAAAGTAATATGAAATGTTAAAATCATAAAATGCTCATAAGCCACCATTTGTAACTTTTGTGAAATATTGTGCTAATTGAATTGAATACCATGGGAACCAGGGATTAGAACAAGAGAAGAAAGAAAAAAGATTCTTGACATTATTGAGAAATGATACTTTGTTATGAAAGAATCTCTTGCATTCATGTTATCTTAAAGGAGGAATTTGACATGTTTGACTTTTCTCTTAACCTAATGCTTTTTTCCCTCACATCGTCCAAGCATTCTAAAGCCAAAGTCATCATCATAACCCACGATCTTTCACAGCTTTCAAATCCTGTCAACTTTTCTTTTGAGGATATAGGGCAAGAGATGTGGAAATGCATTTCCCTAGGGCCTGAACAGTGTGGTCATGAAGGTGGGTGTTAAGAGCTATGAGCTGTGCTGTGCCAGCTCTGAGCAGCAGATCCTGAGTGATAGAGGCACCCGTGTTTTTGTTTTTTTAATTTTTATTGGAGTATAGCTGATTTACAGTGTTGTGTTAGTTTCAGGTGTACAGCAAAGTGAATCAGTTATACATATACATATATACACTCTTTTTTCAGAATCTTTTCCCATGTAGGCCATTATAGAGTCTTGAGTAGAGTCCCCTGTGCTATACAGTTGGTTCTTATTAGTCATCTATTTTACCCATGTGTTTTTAATAAATTTATCTGTGTGTGATTGTGGTATGTGGACGACTCTAAAATACCCCTTACTTAGGTCTAAAGGAGGTTCTGTATGTATCAGCCATAATCAGACTCGCCCAGGAGAACCTACTGCTAACATTTTGGAGTATTTCCTTCCAGCTATTTTCTATTCCCTGTTTTCACATAAGAGAATATGCCTTATATACAGTCTTATATTCTGCTTTGTTGATAAAACAAAAGTTACCAGTCTAACTTCTGCATTCTTTAAATACTACAAAGGCACATATTGCCCAGTCATGGAAGTTCACACCCTCGGAGTTGGAGGAAGGATCATCCTGTTCTCATTATGGTGAGTACAGCAGAAATAAGACCCCATTTGAAGAAATTAAATAAATAAAAATTCAGAAATATGTCCAAAGCACAGTGTTAGATGCAGCAGAGGGCATTCAAAGCAGTATAAGACAGAGTTTCCATCTTCATGAGGGCTAGCTTACAAACCAGTTGCCTGGCTTTGTTCTCAGAACAAAGATGACTGAAGACTAAGCTCTCAGCAAGAGGGATTAACAGATCATTGAAATGGACTAGCTTGTTCTGCCAAACAACTGGCTAATCTTTAGCACAAATTTACAATGGAAAGCTGGGCCTTTTAGAGGTAATATAGTCCCAGACACTGCTTAGGAGGATGTCATGGCTCTGTCAGTTTCCCTTGTACTAGTACGAGGAGCTACTATTTACTGGGGATATCATAGACTACATACTTTATACCTATTATTTCATTTAAAATTTAACCTTGAAATGTGAATTTCAAATTTCATTTGAATTTGATATTTCATTTGAATTGATATTTGAATATTTCTTATACTACTTACTCCCCAATTTTTAAAATAAAGATTTTATATTTTTAGGACAATTTTAGATTCAGAGCAAAATTGAGCAGAAGGTACAGAGATATTCCATATACCCACTTCTCCCAGACGTGAACAATCTCCCCCATTATCAACATCCCCCACCAGAGTGGTATAGTTATTACAACTGATGAACCTACATTGGCACATTATAATTACCCAAAGTCCATTATTTACTTTAGGGTTATCTCATGGTGGTGTATATTCAATGGGTTTAGGCAAGTATATGATGACATGTATCCATCATTATGGTATCATGCAGAGTAGTTTCACTAACGTAAAAATTCTCTGTGCTCTGCCTATTTATCCTTCCTACTGGCCAAGCTCTGGCAACCATTTAACTTATTCACTCCATAGTTCGGCCTTTTCTATAACGTCATACAGTTGGAATCATATAGTATGTTGCCTTTTCAGATTGGCTTCTTTCAATTAGTAATATGAATTTAATTTTCCTCCATGTCTTTTCATGGCTTGACAGCTCATTTCTTTTTAGCACTCAATAATAATCCATTGTCTGAATGTACTGTAGTTTGTTTATCCAATAATCTACTGAAGGACATCTTGGTCACTTCCAAGTTTTGGCAATTATGAATAAAGCTGCTATAAACATTCTTATGCAGGTTTTTTTGTTGTTGTTGTTGACATATGTTTTCAACTCCTTTGGATAAATACCAGGGAGACAATTGCTGGATCATATGATAAGGGTATGTTTAGTTTTGTAAGAAACTGTCGATGTATCTTCCAAAACAGCTGTACCATTTTGCATTCCCAGCAATGAATGAAAGTTCCTGTTGCTCCACAGCCTCACCAGCTTTTGGTGTTGCCAGTGTTCTGGATTTTGGCCATTCTAATTGGTGTGTAGTGGTATCTCATTGTTTCAATTTGTATTTCTCTGATGACATATGATGTGGAGAACCTTTTCTTATGCTTATCTGCTATCTATATTCTTTGTTAAGGTGTCTGTTAAGGTCTTTGGTCCATTTTTTAAATTGGGTTCTTTGTTTTCTTATTGGATTTTAAGAGTTCTTTGTATATTTTGGGTAACAATCATTTATTAGATACGTTTTCTACAAATATTTTCTCCCAGTCTGTGTCTTGTCTACTCGTTCTCTTAACATTGTTGTTCCCGGAGCAGACGTTTTTAATTTTAGTGAAGTCCAGCTTATCAATCCTTTCATTCATGGATTGAACCTTCAGTGTTATATCTGAAAAGTCATCACCAAACCCTAGGTCATTAGATTTTCTCCTGTGTTATCTTCCAGGAGTTTTATATTTTTCTGTTTTACACTTAGGTCTGAGATCCATTTTGAATTAATTTTTGTAAAGTGTGTAAAGTCTGTATGTGTATTTATTATTTTGCAAGTGGTTGTCCAGTTGTTCGGGCACCACTTGTTAAAAGACTATCTTTGCTCCATGTATTCCCTGTGTTCATTTGTCAAAGACCAGTTGACCCACAATCAGTTGTTACTCCTATTAAGACTGACAAAACATGTATTAAGTGCCTAATTGTATATAGCATTGTCGCGAGTGCTGTCAAAGTGTCAGGCTTATGCACTATGCCATGTTCAGCACAAATAAGCTTTGAGGCCCTCCACGTACAAAGGAAAAGAAATGTCTTGCTAGCTTTGAACATCTGTCACCAAATTATTCCCAAGGCAGGATCATTGCTTGCTTACCTCTAGGCACAATTTAAAAAAATCAGAATGACTGGTGTTACCCTATTACCCACTGTATTAGTTAACAATTGCTACTGTAACAAATTACCATAAGCTAGTGGCTTAATGCAACACAAATTTGCTCTCTCACAGTTCTGGACATCAGTAGTCTAAAATAAAGGTGTCAGCCCGGCTGTGTTTCTTCTCAAGACTTCCGGGGAGAAATTGTTTCCGTGCCTTTTTCAGCTTCTAGAGGCCCCTTCAACATACCTCTCTGACCTCTTGCTTCTGTCTTCACATCTCCTCCTCCTCTCATCCTCCTGCCTCCCACTTATAAAGATCCTTGTGTGGTGAGAGGAGCAGCCAGGCAGCCCAGCTTCTCACAGGCTCTCATGTGTCTCAGCCCACAGGCACCCAGCCCGTGCCCCACCTGCCACCAAGATGCCCAAGAGGAAGGTCAGCTCCACTGAAGGGGCAGCGAAGGAAGAGCGCAAGTGGAAATCAGCAAAGTTGTCAGCTAAACCTGTTCCTGCAAAAGCAGAAACGTAGCCCCAAAAAGGCAACAGGAAAGACAAATCTTTAGACAAAAAAGTGTAAGCAAAAGGGAAGAGAAGAGCAAAGGGAAAACAGCAGGAAGTGGCTAACCAAGAAACTAAAGAGGAATTATCCATCTCCATATCCTTAACTTAATCACATCGGCAAAAGCTCTTTTACCATATAAGGTAATGTAGTCACAGTTCCTGGGGATTAGGACATGAACATTCTGGGGGGAGAGCATTTTTCAGCCTACCACACTCACCAAAGTTTTCCAGATATGTGATAAGCTGCAGAACATTTTACCCTAAAAAATCATTACACATGGGCCAGGGAAGCATTGCAAGAAAGGAAAATATCAGGTGGAAAAGCCACAGATGAGAATGTCATAATATTGTTTGTCTCTAGTTTCAGTGTGTGGTGTCAAGGACTTGAGGAGTTAATTTTTTTCTTACTTGCCATTCCTTCTGGGGCTGTCACTCACTTGCTCTCAGATCCATGTTCACTCAGTGGTGGCTCTGGAGTTGGGCAGATCCAAGTATATTTGCTGCTTTATAAAGGCCAGATGCTTATTTTTATGGTCCCTGAGTCCTCTGGGCTGCCCAGCTGGGTGTCTTATGCCTGGCCCTCTCCCTTTTTATATCATCCTTGCCCTTCCTTTTCCTCCCTGTATAGCAGACATCACACAAATATCAGAGTCCCATGAAAGAAGTTAAAGGCATTGGGGACTTCCCTGGTAGCATACTGGATAAGACTCCATGTTCCTAATGCAGGGGGCCCAGGCTCGATCCCTGGTCAGGAAACTAGATCCCACATGCATGCCACAACTAAGAGTTCGCATGCCACAACTAAGGAGGCTGTGAGCTGCAACTAAGACCTGGTGCAACAAAATAAATAAAATCTTAAACAACAACAAAGTCATTAAAAAAAAAAGTTAAAGGCATTATCCCAGATCTCTCAGACTGGCAGAAGGGAAGAAGGTAGACACCTGACTTCCACCTGACCTGTGTCCTATCATTGAATTTTAAGTTACCACCTTGAGTGATGGGGAGAACCAGCTGCAGCAGCATGAAGAGGATGGGGCTGCTTTCTTCTCAGATCATAGACCCCTCTCCCTCACTTTTAGGCCCCTTATATATTATTCCATGCCCTGGTCACTAGCTATCCAGGCCAGGTGTCATTTATTCTTGTCTTCAGCACAAGGGAACAGAACTTAGCCCTTGGTACATAATAGCCTCTGAAATAGAAAGCTATGGATGAGGCAACCCATAAATCCAGACTTCCTTGGGATGGGTGTGTAGCTGGTAGAGGAGATTTTCTGGTTACTCGAGTTAGACTGGTTCACACACAAAATATCCCCATGAAGAGTTCTCCTCCAGTGGCCCCTGGGAAGGGAAGCCCCCTGAAGAGTACTGAATGCATGCCTGCCCTCTGCTCTTGGGACCCAGTGGTTAGGGCTCAGCGCTTTCACTGCTGGGCCGGGTTCTATCCCTGGTCGGGGAACTGAGATCCCGCAAACCGCGTGATGCAGCCAAAACAACAACAACAATGAGAACAAACAAAACAAAAACCAAGATCATCCTTATAAAAAAAAAAAAATAGTTGGAATTTAGCCAAGATGCCAGCAGGGCCTTTGACATGTGTATATACTATTTGAGAGAACTTTGGAGCTGGAAGAGTCAGAGCCAGATAACCTGCAGGTGCACAACCACAGGGCCTGGACTAGGATGAGGCGGGTGAGGCCTGTGGGGTACTTGCCTTGGGCACAAAATTTAAGCGGGTGCCAATCACTCCTCAAGTAATAAAAAAATAACATTTTGATGATGTATTTTTAAAAATCAAAATTAATACTAAAACCCCCAAGATGATCAAAGCATCAAAATTTTAAATAAAGATGGGATTAGCAATGATGCTGTTGCTATACTATATTAGAGATTGAGGTCAAAGGAAAATTTGGTAACATTGATCCTGTATTTATTGAAAATTTTGATGTTTTGTTTATCATGGATTTTTTTGCATTAATTCTTAGTTTTAAAAAATATTTCATTAAAATATTATTTATCTTGATTACAGAGTTGTTTTGTGCCCCTTTAAATTTTGCACCCTCACTGTCCTCACCCTGGTCCTAGCCCTGTAATATTTACAGCAGTTTGGAGGTTTTAACTCTTTTGAGCCTTATGATTACCCTGTAAGGTGGGCAAGGCAAGTATTATTATCTGCATTTGACAGTGAAGAAACCAAGCTGCAAAACAAGTGACAAGGACTCTTGCTCAGGACTACATGGTACATGTTAGACAAGAGATTAAAATTCAGGCCTGTTGACTTTGAATCCAGGGCTTCCTCTATGACAGATATCTCAATATGCAATGTACCAAAATATCAGCTATGAAAATTGTTAAAATCCAGGTTCCTGAGTTCCCAACCACAGAGACTCTGATTCTGAAGCTCTGGAGTAGAACACAACAATCTGCATTTTTTGATACCCACACATATTGATTTTGATGTCAGTGAGACATGAACCACTGTTTGGGCAGCTCCATCAGGACTCTAGGCAGATGCTGCAGATGCCCCAGACTATGACTGCACAGTCACACTACAAGAACTTGAAGTTCTTTTTTTTTTTTTTTTTTTTTTGCGGTACGCGGGCCTCTCACTGTTGTGGCCTCTCCCATTGCGGAGCACAGGCTCCGGACGCGCAGGCTCAGCGGCCATGGCTCACGGGCCAGCCGCTCCGCAGCATGTGGGATCTTCCCGAACCGGGGCACAAAACTGTGTCCCCTGCAACGGCAGGCGGACTCTCAACCACTGCGCCACCAGGGAAGCTCCCTTTTTTTTTTTAATTAAAAAAATTTTTTTTTTTACTTTGGCTGCATTGGGTCTTTGTTGCTGCACGTGGGCCTTCTCTAGTTGCGGCAAGTGGGGGCTACTCTTCATCACAGTGCATGGGCTTCTCATTGTGGTGGCTTCTCTTGTTGTGGAGCATGGGCTCTAGGCATGCCAGCTTCAGTAGTTGTGGTGTGCAGGCTCAGTAATTATGGCTTGTGGGCTCTAGAGTGCAGGCTCAGTAGTTGTGGTGCATGGGCTTAGTTGCTCTGTAGCATGTGGGATCTTCCCGGACCAGGGAACGAACACTTGTCCCCTGCATTGGCAGGCGGATTCTTAACCACTGTACCACCAGGGGAGTTCCAAGAACTTGAAGTTCTGATCGTTAACATTTCTGCTTGTAAAAAGATACATGCAACCAAGTTGGATTCATTGCAGGGTCACAAGAATGGTTCAACATAGGCAGATCAATCAATGTGAGATACCACATCAATAAAAGAAAAGACAAAAGCCACATGATCATCTCAATAGATGCAGAAAAAGCATTCAATAAAATTCAACATCCATTCATGAAAAAAACCCTTATGAAAGTGGGTATAGAGGGAACATATCTCAACATAATAAGAGCTATTTATGACAAACTCACAGCCAATATAATACTTAATGGTGAAAAGCTGAAAACCTTCAGCTAAAAGCCTTCAACTAAAATCTGGAACAAGACAAGGATGCCCACTCTCACTGGTTCTATTCAACATAGTATTGGAATTCCTAGCCACAGCAATCAGACAAGAAAAAGAAATAAAATGTATTCAAATTGGTAGGAAAGAGGTAAAATTTTCATTATATGCAGATGACATGATCACTGGGAACCATGGTCACTCCAGCTCTGTGGCTGATATTGGTAGCCCATGCCCTTCCTTGTTCCAGCTGTTTCTATTATGTCTCAAGTTTGCCAATCTCTGGGTGGTGTGAAACCAAAGCAGATCCTTCATGCCATGTATCAAAAGACTGGGCAAGCTGGTTGCTCACTGTGCTCTCACTTTCCCAGGGAGGGGAACTCTTTCTAGCTGGGGAATTCCTTCTTGGTGCTGAGCAGTGCTGGCTTGCAGAATGGGATAATGAAAGCAAAATGAAGCTGTCTTCCTTTTTTGTGAGGTTATTCTCAGGTTTTTTTGTTCTACTGTTTTGCTAAATTTCTTAAGTGGTCTCCTGAACTCTCCTAGAGCTGTTTTGTCTGTGGATAGCTGTCTAATTGTTGATCTTTTGAGTGATGGAGGCTGGGGTCTCCTACCCTGCCATTTTTGGCCCACATGCAATCTTAAGGAAGAGTTTGGGTGGCCTAATATCAACAACATTATAAGGATAGCTCCCCAAACTTGAAAACAGTTTGCCTTCAAAAGTTGAACTTGGAAGATGATTGTTTGGACACACATTTACTTCGAAGCAATGCCTGGTGTTGAGGTTCTCAGATGCACTGTCTTAGTGCCACCCACAACAACATACAAATACTCTTCCCATACTTTCTAAAATATTCCTGCCTACTGCTTTTCTCCATTCCCATTTGTTGATAATCTTCCATTGCTCTGTAGCCTCCCTTACCAATAAGAGCAGCGGTTCTCAAACATTAGTGGCATCACAATCACCTGGAAAGCTTGATAAGCTACAAATTGCTGGACCTTACCCCTAGAATCTGCTAGGGCTGTGTGGGATCAGAGAATTTGCATTTCTGTTAAGTTCCCAGTTGCTGCTGCTGCTGCTTCTTTAAAAATCACCAAACTAGAATGATGGTTCTCAAACATGGAATCACCTGAGGACCTTTTATAAAAGTACTGATGCCCAAGTTCACCAATTAAGCTAGACTCTTTGGAGATGAGGGCTTGCATTAGATTCCTAGGGTTACTGTAACAAATTACCACAAACTGGGTGGTTTAAAACCACAGAAATGAATTATTTTACAGTTCTAGAGGCCAGATGTCCCAAATGAGGGGTTGGCAGGGCCATGATCCCTCAAAGGATCTAGGGAGGGAGCTTCTCCTAGCTTCTGCTCATTGCCAGCAATCCTTGGCACTTCTTGACTCTTAGATGCATCGCTCTAATCTCTGCCTTCACTTTCACAAGGGCTTCTCCCTTGTGTGTCTGAGTGTATATATGTCTGTGTGTCCTCTCCTCTTCCTATAAAGAAACCAGTGATTGCATTTAGGGCCCACCCTAATCCAGTATAACCTCATCTTTAATTGCATCTTAATTATATCTGCAAAGACCTTATTTCAAGCAAGGCCACTTTCTGAAGTTCCAGGTGGATGTGAATTTGGGGGAGGGGGAACACTGTTCAATACTGGGCCTTCATTTCAGATCCCTGAAGGCAAGATTCATATAATATAGAACTTCCATAAAGAGTCTAGCACAGAATATGATGCCAAAAAAAATATTCCTGAATGGATGAGCCTGTGTGTTTTCTTCTTCTAATCCTCAGTCATCACAGCACAACAGATACAACACACTCTTAATTTATCTTAAAAGCTTGTTAAAACTAACTGCAGATTCCAAGGACTTTAAAGTGTTTATCTGTATGACTAATTCAGCTCTAAATTAAAGACACTTTTCCTTAAGCAACAGAAGATATTGAGGGTATTTCTTTGTAGACAGAATGGTATGTTATTCTTCTGTGCATTTTATAGGGAACACACCTATAAGGAGCCTAGATTACACACTTCTGAAAGCTTTTAATGGTAAGACACAATGTTTGTGAACTTCCCATTATAAACTAGAAATAATATTTTCACATGAAACAAAAATGCTAAATTACCAAACTGCCTCCCTTGGGTTTTGAATTTTGTACAGTGGAAATGATTGTTTTCCAGGAATTAAGACCATGGGGTGTCTCTTTAGAATGCCTGTGATGCAAAGCAGGAGACAAGTTACCTGTCGTCTGAATTCATCATTGGAGGCTGTTATTCACAGGGCTGGCATGGGGACTGACGAACAACCAGGCAACAAAGCTAAGCAAAATATGGTCACATGTTGGGAAAAGAGTTGTGTATTCTAAGAGCAGGTGGAAATCAGGGGGTGACTAAGTTTTGTATTGGATGAAGTGGCAACTGAGGCTCACAGTCAGAGTTGTCCTAATAGCTCTGAGTTTACATTGGCTCTGTTATGTTGATATCAGTTATGGGGGCTTAATGGGGTTCTATGAACTCTACATTGTGACCCCCCTGGAGCAGCAGTGCATATACTGGGACATGTACTGACTGAGAATTGGAGCCCTAGATTCCTGTCTCAGCTCTACCATAAATAATCTCTAAAGCTCTTTGCAGTTTTTAAGCATATTGATGTGTGGGATGCAGTATAATTAATAACATACCTGAGCTTGTATATCCTGCTTTGCATTGCTGTGTCTGCATGATGCAGGTACCTTAAAAGAAGGTGATGAGGAGATTTGGTCACTCGTTTATTTTTGGAAGTATTTTTCCATTAGGGTTTTGACACCCTTTATGATAGAAAATTACTTCTTGCATAAACCAGGAACGTGACAATGCTTAGAAATTTTGAGAATATCCAAGTGCTTTTTTAATGTTTATGATGTTTTAAAAAATCTTTATAGTCACACACTCAATACTTATAATAATTTTCCATTTTCTTTTTTAACCAGTGGTAGTGACAGCTCTCCAACAGTACATTGCCTTACATCCCCCTTGAACCATTTTCTCTGCTAGTGAACTCCACTGAGAGAGACGGAATCATCTGTCCATTTCTAAGCAGACTCTCTCAGTTTTCTGAGAACTTGGAAGTTCTACCTTAGTTCTTGCGCCTTAATACTTTGTTTAGTTATAAAGGTTCTTTAAGGTAAAAATCAAACAATCATGATGTTTGATGTTTCTGGGATTTGGGCAGTAGACCTATGCTGCAGGGGTAGTTGCCAGTCAGAGGCGGCCTCATGTTTACTGGTGCATTTTGTGTATTTTCAGTCTTTGCTTCAGGGAGGGGGTACCCTTCCTGCACAAGCCTGGCACTTCCTTGCTCACTGACAGCCACCCTATGTCATCTTTGAAATTATTCTCTGTTTGTCGAGAAAGATGTCCATTAATACACCCGAAGTCTAATTCTTCTGAGGGAAAAATTTCAAACTGTAGAGTGTTTTTTTAACTGAAAAGGAAAATAATATTTATGGAACACCTCCTAAATGCTGAAGAGATTTACATACATTATTTCTTTTAATCTTCATTATTGTTCCCATTTTACAGATGAGGAAACGAGGCACACAGCTAGTTCAGTGGCAGAGTCTAAATTTGAACCCAGGCATATAGAGTCTTCTTATTTCCTGGAACACTTCTTTTATTAGCTCTCAGGGTTTGCATATTCTTTCTTTAAGATACTGATTTTTAAAAATTGTGGTAACCTATACATAACATAAATTTTACCTTTTTAACAATTTTCAATGTACAGTTCAATGGCACTAAGTACATTCAAACCATTGTGCAACCATCACACTGTCCATCATGAAGCTTTTTCATCCTCCCAAACTGAAACTCTATACCCATTAAATAATAACTCTCCATTCCCCTCTCCAACCAGCCCCTGATAACCACTATTTCACTTTTTTAATCTATGAATTCAACTATTCTAGGTACCTAATCTAAGTGAAATCATGCAATATATGTCCTTTTGTATCTGGCTTATTTCATGTAGTATAATGTCTTCAAGATTCATTCATATTGTAGCACACATCAGAATTTCCTTCCTTTTTAAGGCTGAATAATATTCCATTGTGTGCATGTCATCTTGATCTCTTTGCCATTGACCTCCTCCTATATTTAGTCTGTTATTGCCATTGTTCATTTCTTCAACGTGTCCGCAGATTGGGCTCCTTTCATTAACCTGCCATTACCTTCACTCGGGTCTGATCACTGTGGATTACTCCAACAGCTGCCTGATAGAGCTTCATGCTTCCAGACCATTCCTCCACCAACCCTCCAACGTCATTGTCAGAGTGGTATTCCTAAAAAACCAATTTCATTATGTCACTGCTGAAGATCCTACAGTGGCATTAAATTCGGGCTGCTTTGTCTGTTTAAAAGCAGTAAATTACCTGATTTCCTCTTATCTATGTAACCTTATTTTGTGCTTCTTCCCTGCATTCTTCTCTGCTCCAAGGGCTCTCATCAGTGCTAGCCTCACAGCAAGTCCACTTTTACCACTCTTTTCAAATCAAACTTTCTTTTTGTTTTATATTTTATGTCAGCTGGTATAATTGTACATGCTTAATGATCATATATTTGTTTTCTATATTATGTGACTGATATGCTATTTAAAAGAGACACTAAGCCATTTGAGTCGCTTTTCAGTTAAGATGTTTTTAGTGTTGTCAGGAAGTAGAGCTTCTGTTTTAATGTGGGGTAGGGTGGGATCAGTTAAAAAAAAGGTGGCGCTACCTCACAGGAAATAGGAAAGTGTCTACCAGGACCCTGTGAGTGCTTCTAAATATGTGTCGACGGCTCTGCTAGAATCTGGAACTAGATCTGTGTAATTACCTATGCATCTATTTGTTTCCAATTCATTCGTTCATTTACGATTCCGCTTTTACAAGGCCAAGAAGAAATATGAATAAATTAATTTGGCAATGATTAAAAAAAATGTTAGCCTTACAAGGCATGCTCTTTCTCCAATCTATGCCACTGATTTTCATCCATCTAATCCCTTACAAAGCCATTTCCTATTGCACTTCAAAGCATATATGGTCTCCATTTATTTCCTATGTTTATGAGTTTTTGCCTTCCCCCCTCCCCCTGCCCAAACCACATGCTAAGTTTCTTGAATACAGGATCTTTGTCTTGTAATTTTGTGAGAATCCTATGATTTAGGGCAGATAAGTGCTTGCTGGTTTATGAAATAAGACAATGTAACAGGAACACACAAATTTCAAAATGTGGAGATAGATTTTTATCAGAGCCCTTAGGAATAAAATGCTTTGCACCCAGGAAGAAATCTCTTACAGAAGAGATTCTGTAAGAATCTTACCAGATTAGCAAGAGTGGGGCTATTTAAATAGTTCCTCATGCATCTTTTACATTGTGGTGTGCAAACTCAGGCCAGTGAATTTTCAGGGCAAAATGCGACCCAGGTGAGTCTGTTTCTCATTTTAAATAATTCTCAAAATATGTGATATACTCAATAAGTGTTCCCTCTTCTCCTAAGGGTCCAGATGATGTCCAAACCTAGATACACACTGGTCTAGGATATGTGAAATATTCATACCATTACTAAGTTTAGGAGTTATTTTCAAAACGGGCTTTTAAGTCCAGTTAATAAACAAATTTTCCCCTTTAGGAGGGCTTAACAGGGACAGTTTCACACCTTATAATAGTTACATAAATGGATAATTTTACACTATGTTGGGAATGTAAATCATATTGCTGTAAGCAAATGTGACATCCAGAAGGTTAACCCAGCATCTGGTATGCCCTCCTCTTGCATTAGGACATGAGTGTTAGAATTGCAACATTAACTAATGCATGTTTCAGAACAGAATATGTCAAAGAAGGTCAGATAAACAAGAACTAGAGTAAATAAGAGGGAGATAGACATAGAGAGGTAGGGAGATGGACAGCGAGAGAGAGTGAGAGAAAAGAGAGAATACAACATTGGAAGAAAATTGCAGTGATATCTCAGGCCATAGCAATGTTGAGAAATTTTATAGATAAGTACATAAATTAAAGGCAGCCAGGATTTTTTGGTTATGAATAATGAATAAATAAAATCATACAGTCAAATTAGCTCATTTCCCTCTCCTATTTATAGACATTTATTTAAATAGGTTTTTCACAAATAAATACAAAATTCAGAGCTAATATGGCCAAGTGCATCCCTACTTTCTGTTCTCTTTGTTTTCACTAACTTTAGGTGAGTTAAACAGGCATGTAGGGGCTTTATTTGCAGCAACATGGACAGACCTAGAGATTATCATACTGAGTGAAGTAAGTAAGACAGAGAAAGAGAAATTGCTTATATGCGGAATCTAAACAAATGATACTAATGAACTTATTTACAAAACAGAAACAGACTCACAGACTTAGAGAACAAACCTATGGTTACTAGGAGGTTAGGATGGGGGGAAGGGATAGTTAAGGAGTTGGTGATTGACATGTACACACTGCTATATTTAAAATGGATAACCAACAAGGACCACTGTATAGCACAGGAAACTCTGCTCAGTATTATGTATGGGAATGAATATGGGAAAAGAATTTGAAAAGAATAGATACATGTATATGTATAACTGAATCACTTTGCTGTACACCTGAAACTGTCACAACATTGTTAATCAAATATACTACAATATAAAATAAAAAGTTTAATAAAAACCCTGATATTCCTCTAATTCCTGCTAAAGCAATCTGGAAGAGAGGCATATTTAAAAAGTGTTTAGAGGACTCCTGACAGTAAAGCGCTATTCTACTCAACGTTGTAATAACAAAAGCTAAAACTTAAAAATATTCAAATTGCACAAATATTTAATTAGCAATGTCAAGTCACTGTTGGCACCAGAAAGCCCTGAATAAACTATTGTTGTGGGTTTGCTGATAGACAGCTTGTCAGGAAATGATCCGTATTGGCAATGATTTGGGGCTAATTTCATGGATGTTTTCCAGTTTCCGTGATCTTCCTTTCCCCTTTTCCAAACAAAAGTGCTTCTGAAAATTTCTGTTTAACATCTTTCACTTTGAATAAAGAAAACACAAAACATTCCCCTTGCAGCTGGTACTGGTGAAATTACTTCTCTGGAGGGGCCAACAGATGAGGGGTCTTGTTTGAGAAGCACCAGGCAGAAGGTTGCATTCTGTATCAGAGCCCACACTCAGACCTGCAACTTGAGATCTGTCCCTCACCCCGCCTCCTTCCTAAAGACACACACACACACACACACACACACACACACCATCTAAATGAACACAGATGGCTGGCACCCAGAGTAGGCATCTAGGAAAACAGCCCCAGGCCTCTCTGGTTGCTGTCATTTCATTCTACAAGTAAAGAGCCTTCAAGATGCCTGTGTTGTTTCTTAATCTGAGATCACTCCCGTTTGGCTGTTTATCCACTTCCAGTTGGGAAATGTACGAGAAGCATCAGAAAGATACCCAGAGATTGATTTGACTAAGATAAAACATTCCTTTAAACTCACTGGTTGTATAGTATTATATTTAATGAAAGCCATATTATGATAAAATCTGTATCACTTTCTAACAGGCAGGTTTTTTTTCCTCCAGAGCTGTATAACATCACCTGATCTATTTGTTTCTCCATGTGAAATAAATTAATTTTTCAAATGTAATATAAAAGAGGATAAAGTCAAATTTCACAAATGCAAAAAACAATATAAATCTTTATACCCCCGCCAAATCAAATGGAACATATGTTTTCCCCCATTTTTTTCTGTATAAAGTATGCAAACAATTACCTGGATTTGGAGGGCATAATTATGAAGGGGTTGATATCTAAAAGGTTATTATTGATTTATAGAGTTCTCTAGTTTAATCGAAGACAGATTTAGGAATAGGGAAAAAAAAATACTGTTTTCCCCAGGAACAATAAATGTCTCAAAGGGGAAATGTAAGATTTAAGAGTAATTTTTATAAGACACATCTACTACAGTTTGTGGATATGGGAGGTGTTTCTCATTTGAACAACTTCTATGTAATGAACATTTTGTAGAGCTGTCTCACTCATTGTAGCATATTTTATATGCCTCAAACTGTAGTGATTAAATTCCTAGGGTACTTTTTGTTAAGTCTATATTCCTCATTTTCCATTATGGATTTATAATCCTCGGTCTGCAGATTAAATACATACAAGTATAAAATATTTATTTAAACAATAAATTTAGTTTAATTCACTCCCCATAATGTGTGAATGTTCTTTCTCTATGTCTCCAGTGCATGTGTGCACACCCATACCCACACACACCGCAAGTTCATTCATCTAATGTTGGAAAATGTGATACTGCTTAATATTAGTGTGTGGTTGTGTAATAAAAATTAAACCTTGCATGGGGAGGATTCCCATACTTTAGTTTTATATGTATGTTTAATTATTATCATAATCTATTTATGTAAGAGCAATCTAATCTTCATGTGGTATCAATATTCAGAGTAAAACCAAATTTTTTAAGAAATCAAATTTTCTGCTTTTAGGGAAAAATTTAATTTATCAAGTCACTCACCAAAGGCTTAATCATACCTTAAACCAGATTTTAGATTATATAAAAGCTTCCTATTTTGTGGCTTTTACGTAAAGATAGGGCCATCGCCAAAAATCCAAAAGCCGAATGTTATAAAAAGTGAAAAAGAAAAACAAGATGTTGCAGACCTATATTTGTCCTGTGTATTTAATAACACCCTGTAACCACATACATAAACTTGTCCATTTGCTACTCCTTGTAAACCGACTTGTACCTGAGGACTGTTTTATTCCTAAACTGGCATTTACAGAGATGGTAATAGCCAAGGATTTCTGGCCAAGGTAGAGTAACAAGGAGTGGATTTACCTCACACCTCAAGCAAATTGAAAACTGGACAAAATATGTGAAACAATTTTCTGACATTGGATGACAGGCAGCACAGGACAGTTACCCCAGAGAGAGGAGAGGAGAGGAGAGAGGGGAGGGAAGGGGAGGGGAAGGGAGGGAGCTCTGGAGATCTGCAAAGGGGTCCCCATGAGTCTTTGGTTGAGAATTGATTTGTGCATGTGTAAGAGTAAACTGCCTGGCACCAAGGAAAGAAACGCTGAAAAGGACTAGGGAGCCCAATAGTGATGGGAGTAGTTGTGTTCCCACCAACCAAGTAGAAGGAACTCATAACATAGGAGACAGAATCCTTAGAAAGATATTGCCTCAGTAGAGGCTAAATTAGCTGTAGACCAAAGTCTCATTGAACCACCCTAACAAAGTTTAAAAGCAAACTTTGAAAAGACCCAACCTATTCCAAGTAACTTAGCTGCATGCTAGTTTGAAATCTAAAACTAATTAAGGAATACAACATCCAGCAATCAGAGACAAAGTTTGCAATGCCCAGCATGTAATAAAAACTTACCAGGTGTGCAATAAAGCAGGAAAATATGAACCATGACTAGGAAAAAATCAATTAGTAGAAACAAACTTGGAAATGACAAAGATGATGGAACTAGCAGACAAGGATTTTAACAACTATTATATTCTCCATATGCTCAAGAATTTGGAGGAAAACATAAGCATGATGAGGACAAAAATAGAAGGTATAAAAAAAGACCAAATAGGGCTTCCCTGGTGGCGCAGTGGTTGAGAGTCCGCCTGCCGATGCAGGGAACACGGGTTCGTGCCCCGGTCCGGGAAGATCCCACATGCCGCAGAGCGTCTGGGCCCGTGAGCCATGGCCGCTGAGCCTGAGCATCCGGAGGCTGTGCTCCGCAACAGGAGAGGCCACAGCAGTGAGAGGCCCGCGTATCGTCAAAAAAAAAAAAAAAAAAAAAGACCAAATAGAGCTTCTAGATATGAAAATACAACATCTATAATGAAAAGTAATATAATAGCTAAAACTTAGTGAGCATTTACTAGATGCCAGACACTGGGCTGAGTATTTCACATGCATTCTCACATTTAACTTTAGCCTCACCTCTATAAAGCAGATGTTAAAGATGAGGAAACTAAGGATTAGAAAAGATAAATAATTGTAGATAACCATACAGCTGAAATTTGAAACCATGCAGTCTACTTCCAAGGCTCATGCTTTTAAGCAACATTTCATATTGTTTATAGCACTGTTTGTAATAAAATATAATTCAGTTTAAAGAATGAACCTCATCTGTGGAAGTTTACTGAAATTAAAAGATCTTATTAAACATGACATTTGGGGTGTGCGTGTGTGTGTGTGTGTGTGTGCATAGGTGCACACATGCCTACATGATCTAGGTGTAGATTTGTTGGAGATCAGATAGATTTTTCTGACAGTGCTATGAGATTTGAGATGGAGAATGACAGAATTTATTTATATCCTGCCATTTTCTCAAAAAGATAAGATAGAGATGAGTTGAATGGAACTTGCAACTTAATAGTAGAACAAAATGATGTTAAGATTATTCACAGCTCTTTTTCTTGCTGTTAAAGTATTCTACAATTGGTACTTCAATTAAAGTGTGACAGTAATAAAAAGATGAATATAGTGATATTAGGTGAAATTTATTAAATGACTGTCATGTATCTTGCTCTGTACTACAGTACATGTATTACCACATTTAATCCTTACAACAACTCTTTGAGGTAGATTCTACTCTTATTTATAGAGTTGAGGAGCAGAGAGAGGTTACCTGACTTGCCCAAGGTTACACGACAAAGGTCATGCAAAGTATTTCTTGTATAGAATCATCTATGTAAGGGAGTTTAATAAGTTTCTGTTCCATTACAAGTTTTTGTATAAGACATTTACTTTAATGTTTTCCCTATAATATGATTTTATATAAAGACTATTTAATAAGCTAGTCCTAACTATAATCAGTACACTATCCAACTGATAAAGAATGAAAGCACATAGATTTAAAAACATGTCTTAATATACTGGTATGAATGCCATCAATTAAGTAATCATATTTATTCTCAAAAGTATATTAACTTAAATATACAGGTCAATCTATCAGAAGATAAAAATGGTTTGGCTCCACAATTCCTGGAGTCCATAGTTATGTCAAGGAATTATTTTTTCCCTGAATAATGCCCACACACTTAATTAACCCTAATGTCCTTATACCAAGACTATTAGGCAACAGAGACAATTTGACACTTTCACTCCTTGCAAGTAGGACAGAAAGTCCACTTGAATGTCATGTCATAAAATAAGTAAGTCTGTAATAAAATCAGAACTGAGATTCTCATAAATGGGTCTCACTCTAATACATCAACCCTTCGTATAAGCCACTTTCCACTCACAGGAGGTGAGTAGCCCTTTGCTGGGTTGGCATGACTCACAGTGTTCAGAAGGGAACTGAGTGAGGGCTTCTTCTATACCTTGCACAATTCAATTTAATTCCACTTTAACAAGTATTTACTGAGCACCTACAAAGTTCCAGATGCTATTCTAGTTTTCTAATCAGATATCTACTCAACAAATAAACAAACCAGGCTATAATGCCTACTTTAGTTCCAACTCTACTCTGGAAAACCAGTCAAATGAATAGTCATGAGGTGTGGAGTAGAAAAAACGATTTGATCTGATTTTAGCATTGACTTGTACACTAGATGCATTCCTGTTGAGTCGATCAGGAACCAATTCCCACAAATTTGATTTCATGGGCTAGAAATTTGTTTTTTAATTGAGAATCTTAACATAGATCAAGCAGAATAAAAACCAAAGAGCAAACCACCATCAACTATCACCATCAACAAACACACACAAGAAAGGATGTTAGTAACATCAAACAAGTAGTAAGGACATAATCTTTTGTCCATATCAGAATAAAGGGTAGTTATTTAAATTGAATAAATTTAGCTCTGTGAAAGAAAATTCACTACATTTTCCCTGTTCTCATTTTAACGTGGGCCAGTGAAAACCTTGTCAGACGGGCACCTCTTTGAAAATAGGAGTTTAAGAAGCATTTCTGTGGGTGCCTTTTAATATCAGTGTTATGAACAACATTTTAATAAGAAAAGAGATGTGCAGCCACACACCAGGGGGCAGTCTTGAAGAACACACAGTGTTGCCCCTTTGGTGGTGTTACTAAAGGCAGGTGGCTGTCACGACCAGATGGGTCCTCTTTGGAAACGAAGATCAGCAACATATAGAAGTGCTATGATTTCATTATTCACTACCTGTGTTATTCGTGAGGTTAAAAGGTAGGTAAATATGGGTATATTTCTACCTCATTAGTATAACTACCAAATTATAAAGTCCATGTGGACTTCACTCACACCAGTGGTTATAAATGGCTTTTTGCTGCTGACTTCCCTCATATCCCCCCAAACATTTTCCTGGACTGGAGATTAGATTTTTATCTTGGCTCCCAGTTTGCACTCCTTCCAGCTCCCTGCCAGGCCTGGATTGCATTTGGCTGGGGCCCTGACAACTAACTCTTACTATCTTCTCCTCAATGTCTGCATCTTGCTCCTGTTCCCCTTATCGCGGGTTTATAGCCAACTGCAACTGGATGGTGTGAAAGAATAGTCTGCCTCTTACTATGGAACTCAGAGAACCAAGATACTATCAACTGACCTTTACATATTACTGCTGCCTCAAAACGATTGCCATGGAGTTCCTACTCTGAGATCAGACTTCCTGAATGTCATTGCAAGTTGGAATCAGACCTGAGGTCACTATTACTCCTATGCACATCCTAAGTTTAAGAACTGGCAGAGATCCTCAGGTACTTGGTAAAGCAAATTTGTCCCCTCTAGTCCTGATTTAGACCTTTCTCTCTCCTTTCTTGCCATAGAAGTCCGGCATGCCTGACAGTTATGACATCTGCGTTGACATATGGCCACTTGTTTATATGGAAAGAAATAGTCAGCACAGTCTTGAGATGTCGCCTCACCAGTCATTTAGCAATAGTAACTCCTAGTCAATAGGGAGCAGGTCTGAGCAAAGTTTGATGGGCTAGCTTTCTTCAACTCTCTGATTAGGGCACCTTAGTAGTATATAGACCTTTCACGGAAAGAATCATTGTTTTAGATTAACCTTTAGTTTGAGGTTAATGAGGATCATTCCATAAAGTCCTTGAATTCAATGATGACAAGCGCACCCCCATTGTTCGAAAAAACTAAAAACCGGGCTTCCCTGGTGGCGCAGTGGTTGGGAGTCTGCCTGCTGATGCAGGGGATGACGGTTTGTGCCCCGGTCTGGGAGGATCCCACATGCCGCGGAGCGGCTGGGCCCGTGAGCCATGGCCACTGAGCCTGTGTGTCCGGAGCCTGTGCTCCGCAACGGGAGAGGTCACAGAAGTGAGAGGGCCGCGTACCGCAAAAAAAAAAAAAAAAAAAAAAAGACTGAAAACCATCCAAACATGGTAGACATTGAGCTGTCACTGAACTATTTTAACTAAAATTTATAAGTACATAGTAAATGCTCAATTAGTGTAAATTATATTATTACTATTATAATTTTGTGTGTGTGTCAAACATTGTACTAAGGGCTTTACATGGATTATTTCATTTAATCCTAAGAAATGCTCCCTCCAACAAGTACTGTTACTTCCAGTTTAAAGTCAACTTAGAGAGACTAAGAACCTCTCAGTGTCACTGGTAGAACCATAATTCAAACCCCTGATTCCAATGCCTATGCTCTAAGCCATGTACAATATTGCATCTGTATCACAAAGAAAATTTTCCTTGAAATGGCTTTAAAAAGTAAATGTAGATTTTTTTTAACAAGCTTTTATTCTCTTGCTGTGAATAAGTAGAGGCAGTTTAGAATACTGGTTAAGTCTGCAGATCCTAAAGTGAGACAGCCTGGGTTTGAATCCAGGCTCTGTCACTTACTACTTATGTGACTCTGAGCAAATGTCTTAAATTCCCTGTGTCTCAGTTTTCTATGTGTAAAAATGGATCATAGATTTGTGAGATCCATTTAATATGTAAAATTAATTAACACATGTAAATGCACGTAAACTCAAAACATGTAAACATATATAACACTTGTAAAATGTTTAGAATAATACCTGGCTTACAGCAAATATGCAAAAAAACACCAGCAATTACTACTTGAGTTATATCAAATATCCTGATATGTTTTCCACTCCTGTATTTTCCAATGATATAATGAATTCCAGTCAACAGAAAAGTTCTCTAAGCCATGATTCATGCTCAAGTTCATTGGCATGCTGTAGTCATTCATGTAACACATGTTTCAGTGCCTTCTATGTGTAAGACATTGTGCCTAGCACTGCCACCATGTTCCAAGTTAGGGGCCAAATGAATGTGGACTAGCTATATTACTTCACCATAAGAGATATTCTATAGTAGGTGTTTTCATTCTGATTCAGCCCTAGAAATGGCTCGGATTTCTCGGTTTCTCTATGGTCTCCCATCTTTATTAGGCCAATCTAAGACCCAGCAGAGGTAATTCCATTAAATAACAGATTGGCAAATTCTTCCAATACCCAAGCACTGATCAAATGCTGAATTAAATAACCCAGAATATGTTGATCATTATTTCCCTACTAGAAGCATAGGCTGAATTAAATAACCCAAAATATGTTGATCATTATTTCCCTACTAGAAGCATAAGATTATCATTAGAAAAGCAGGGTCCCCCAAATGGCTATGATCAATTCATTTATTAAAAACATGCCTAATAACAAGAGAAATAAAAGCAAAAATAAACAAAATGACCTAATTACACTTAAAAGCTTTTGCACAGCAAAGGTAACCATAAATAGTATGAAAAGACAACTTATGGACTCAGAGAAAATATTTGCAAATGATGTGACTGACAAGGGCTTAATTTCCAAAACATACAAACAGCTCATACAATTCAATAACAACAGCAAAAAAATAACCCAATAGAAAAATGGGCAGAAGATCTTATAGACATTTCTCCAAAGAAGACATATAGATGGGCAATAGGTACATGAAAAGATGCTTATCATTGCTAATTTTTAGAGAAATGCAAATCAAAACTACAGTGAGGTACCACCTCACACCAGTCAGAATGGCCATCATTAAAAAGTCTACAAATAATAAATGCTGGAGAGGGTGTGGAGAAAAGGGAACCCTCTTACATTGTTGGTGGGAATAAAAATTGGTGCAGCCACTATGGAAACCAGTATGGAGGTTCCTCAAAAAAACCCCACTAAAAATAGAGTTGCCATATAATCCAGCAATCCCACTCCTGGGCATATATCTGGAGTAAACTCTAATTCAAAAAGAGACATGCACCCCAATGCTCATAGCGGCACTATTTACAATAGCCAAGACATGGAAGCAACCTAAATGTCCATCGACAGATGAATGGATAAAGAAGATGTGGCACAAACATATAATGGAATATTACACAGCCATAAAGAAGAATGAAATAATGCCATTTGCAACAACATGGATGGACCTAGAGATTATCATACTAAGCAAAGTAAGTCAGAAAGAGAAAGACAAATACCATATGATATCACTTATATGTGGAATCTAAAATACTATGTAAACGAACCTGTCTACGAAACAGAAACAGACTCACAGACATAGAGAACAAACTTGTGGCTGCCAAGGAGGGGGGGGGGGAGGGAAGGATTGTGAGTTTGGGATTAGCAGATACAAACTATTATGTACAAACTATTATATATATATAGGATGGATAAACAACAAGGTCCTACTGTATAGCACAGGGAACTATAATCAATATCCTGTGATAAACCATAATGGAAAAGAATATGATATAATTGAATCACTTTGTTGTACAGTAGAAATTAACACAACATTGTAAATCAATTATACTTCAATAAAATTTTTAAAAAATGCCTAATACAAATAGAACTACCATATGACCCAGCAATCCCACTACTGGGCATATACCCTGAGAAAACCAAAATTCAAAAAGAGTCATGTACCAAAATGTTCATTGCAGCTCTATTTACAATAGCCCGGAGATGGAAACAACCTAAGTGCCCATCATCGGATGAATGGATAAAGAAGATGTGGCACATATATACAATGGAATATTACTCAGCCATAAAAAGAAACGAAATTGAGCTATTTGTAATGAGGTGGATAGACCTAGAGTCTGTCATACAGAGTGAAGTAAGTCAGAAAGAGAAAGACAAATACCGTATGCTAACACATATATATGGAATTTAAGGGAAAAAAATGTCATGAAGAACCTAGGGGCAAGACAGGAATAAAGACACAGACCTACTGGAGAACGGACTTGAGGATATGCGGAGGGGGAAGGGTGAGCTGTGACAAAGCGAGAGAGAGGCATGGACATATATACACTAACAAACGTAAGGTAGATAGCTAGTGGGAAGCAGTCGCATAGCACAGGGAGATCAGCTCGGTGCTTTGTGACCACCTGGAGGGGTGGGATAGGGAGGGTGGGAGGGAGGGAGACGCAAGAGGGAAGAGATATGGGAACGTATGTATATGTATAACTGATTCACTTTGTTATAAAGCAGAAACTAACACACCATTGAAAAGCAAATATACCCCAATAAAGATGTTAAAAAATGCCTAATAAGTAAACTTTTTGATCCCAATTATAACTTCCAAGGACTTTTCGATCTATGTGCTGTTCTGCCTTATTATTGGTCCTGAATAACGAGCATTTGGTGCCTAAGTGAGCTCTGGATCTCTGTGTCCACTGAATGTTACAGCACAGACTTGAAAGTGAAAACCTGCTTGCTGTTTGGAAAGCATATTCATGCTGGTTGCCCATATCACTACTGCCACTCTTTTCCCAATAGACAAAAAGCCCTAGTTACCTTTTGCAGGAGAAAAAGGACTAGTCTCGGGAAACTCACCACTTTTGTTTTCATCTGGGAAAAAGTATATCACTGGTTGCATGAATCATTGAGACAAATAAATCATTGAGATAGCCTAGCCAATGTAAATCTCCCTGGAGGTATCTACTTCATTTTCTCTTAGGTTTCTGGTGTGCTGAAATAATGCAGTGTTTCCTAAACTTTTAGCATCATTTTTTAGTGTCAGAAGGACCCTTAATGACTAGGGTCTTCAAGAACATTAGAAAATTCCAGGGCCAATAGCTATTCTGAAAGTGCTTACCTCAAAATTCCCTTAAATGGGGCTTCCCTGGTGGCGCAGTGGTTGAGAGTTCGCCTGCCTATGCAGGGGACACGGGTTCGTGCCCCAGTCTGCGAAGATCCGACATGCCGCGGAGTGGCTGGGCCTGTGAGCCATGCACGTCCGGAGCCTGTGCTCCGCAACCGGAGAGGCCACAGCAGTGAGAGGCCCGCATACCGCAAAAAAAAAAAAAAAAAAAAAAATTCCCTTAAATGAGAACTGCTACTGTGACAGCGGCATGAACACCGAAAATGGTTGTTGATAAGCTTGCACTGGGTCAGAGTTCACCATGATCTTTTCTTTTGCAAGACGACTAAGGTGGGAATTGACCATTAATACTGCCTGTGGGTACTGCCCAAGTATCTAATTCACAAGGTTTCTGCAGTGCCCACAACTGCCCACTTCCTGCTGAGTTTGCCGTGGAGCCCACTGGTATACGCTTGCAGTGTTTTTCATTTCCCCTCTTAGGGAGTCCACATTAAGGATTGTTATGTCTTGGAGAATTGACATCTTTATCATTATGTAATGACGCTCTTCTACCCTGATAACTTTTTCTGCTATGAGGTCTTCTTTGTCTGTCTTCAGTTAGTATCTACCATATTTGTTACTGTGTTCTATTAGTTGCCCTTTTTCTTCGTTCTTATTTTGTCTTTTACTTTTTCCTGCCTCTTGTGGTTTTGTGTGTGTGTGTGACAGTAACATTTTTATTTTATTTTATTTTTATTGGAGTATAGTTGATTTACAATGTTGTGTTAGCTTCAGGTGTACAGCAAAGTGAATCTGTTATACATATATCCACTCTTTTTTAGGTTCTATTCCCATATAGGCCATTATAGAGTATTGAGTAGAGTTCCCCGTGCTATACAGTAGGTCCTTATTAGTTATCTATTTTATGCCTCTTGTTTTTTTAAATTGAGACTTTATGTGATGCTATTTACTCCCCTTTCTTAGCATAACAGTTGTATTTCTTTTTAACTTTTTAAATTGGTCGCCCTAGAGTTTCAATATACTTTCACAACTAATCCAAGTCCACTTTCAAATAACATGATACCACTTCACATGTAGTGTGAATACCTTAAAATAACAAAATAATCCTAACTAACTCCTTTCTCCTATCCCTTATATCATTTGTCTCTCATTTCACATACATCAGCATACATAAGCATACATATAAACATGACAATCAAATATAGTTGTTATTATTTTGAACAAATTATTAGATTAATTAGGAATAAGAAAAATAAAATTTTTATTTTAAGCTTCACTTATGTCTTTTTTTATGCAGTCTTTTCTTTATGCAGATCTGAGGGGTTTTTTTTACCCTTTTTTTTTTTACCCATTTTTTTAAATCTATTTTTTACCTATACCTATTTCCCTCTCTCTAAAGAACTTCTTTTAACATTTTGTGATAGCTAGGCAGGTCTACTGGCAACAAATTCCCTCAACTTTTGTTTGTCTGAGAAAGTCTTAATTTCTCCTTCAGTTTTGAAGGATAATTTCTCAGAGTACAAAATTCTAGGTATTTTTCTTTAAACATTGTAAATATTTCACTCCATTCTCTTCTTGCTTTCATGGTTTCTGAAGAGAAGTGAGATATAATTCTTATCTTTGCTCCTTATAAGTAAGGTGTTTTTTCCTCTGGCCTCTTTCAATATTTTTTATCTTTGATTTTCTGTAACTTGAAAATTATATGCAGAGATGTAGTATTTTGTCATTTATCCTGTTCGGTATTCTCTGAGCTTCCTGGATATGCAGTTTGGTGTTTAACATTAATTTGGGGGAAATTCTCAGTCATTTTTGTTTCAAATATTTCTTCTTTTCTATTTTCTCTTTTACCTTGTTCTGCTATTCCCATTATGCGTATGTTACACCTTTTTGTGGTTGTCCCACAATTCTTGGCTATTCTGTTCTGGGTTTTCAGTCTTTTTTTTCTCTTTGCTTTTCAGGTTTGGAGGATTCTATTGACCTGTACTCAAGCTCAGAGATTCTCTTTTCAGCTATGTCCAGTCCACTAATAAGCCCATCAAAGATATTCTTCATTACTGTTATAGTGTTTTTGATCTTTTGCAGTTCTTATACATTCCATCTCTTCCTTACAACATTCATCTGTTCTTGCACGAAATCTATTTTATCCATTAGAGCCCTTAGCATATTCATCATAGATGTTTTAAATTCCCGGTCCAATAATTCCAAACTTTCTGCCATATCTGAGTCTGGTTTTGATGCTTCCTATGTCTCTTCAAACTGTGTCTTTTTGTTTTTTGGTTTTGTATGTCTTGTAATTTTCCCTTGATAGCCAGACTGGGTAAAAGGAATTGTTGTAAATAAGACTTCAGTAATGTGAGATGTGGGAGGAGGAGAGGTTTCTACAGCCGTATGATTATTAGGTCTCAGTATTTTTGTGAGCCTGTACCTCTGGATTGTGAACTCTACATGTTTCTTAGTTCTCTCCCTCCCTTTAGGTGGGAGAGGATGGCCAGCATGGGCTGGAGTCGAGTACTTCCCTTCTCCTACATGGAAGACTAGTATTTCCCTTCCCCCATGTTGAAATCTAGATCCAGCTGGTGTTGGCTATTTCCATTTCCCCATGTAGGCTAGTCACTGATAAAATCCTAGCATATTAGGCTCTGGTTAAATAGTTTCTACTGTGGGCAGACCTTGTTAAGACGAGGAGAATGCTCTGGCATACTACAAAACGCTTCCTTTTCCTCTCCCCCTGCTGGAAACTTGAGGGGATTTTTCTCCAAAATTCCCTGTGTGGACCTGATAAAGTTCCTGGGGGCTCCCCTATGACTGGGCCCCCCTGGAGTTTAACTCTCAGAGTTGTTCACACTGAGCCTCCAGCGATT
Organism: Globicephala melas; assembly: GCF_963455315.2. NCBI lineage: Eukaryota > Metazoa > Chordata > Mammalia > Artiodactyla > Delphinidae > Globicephala > Globicephala melas. Next base: position 59,249,035 of record NC_083322.1, read on the forward strand.
CATCAATTACAGTACAGGTTTCCCTACTCTGGCCCTGGTTTCTGAAGAGGATGCTACTTCTGGGGTTCTTCCATAAGTTGGGATTCTCTGTATTCGCCTGTTGGTTTCTCCAGTTTTGGTTTGCCCTGTGACTTCACTTCTCTGATGAATCTAAGAAGAGTTATTGATTTTTCAGTTTGCTTAGCTTTTGACTTATTTGTTGTTAGGAAGGGGTGGCAACTTACAAGCTTTCTTGCATGCCAGACTAGAAACTGGAAGTCTGTCATGGTGTATTCTAGAAGAGTATTTTATGGTATGTGGAACTCAAGATAGTGTAGATATGAAAAAGAAGGTGGCTTCATCATTTAGGCCGTGTATGAATGAGTGGGGTCTCTACAATCAGAAAATGAATGAAAGAAAAGCAGAAGGGAAAAGGAACTAGATTAGAAATAAGAGATGGAGAGGTGCTTCAGATTGGAAAAATGTATATTAAGGGAGAATCAACATTATCTGTAACTTTAAAAAATAATAAAATGTGTTATGTATTATTTATATAATACAAAGTTAATAAAATTTAGTAAGAAATAGGGAAGGTGAGGAAAGAGAAAAGAAGTAGAAGGAAAAGGAAGAGAGGCAGTTGTATTAAAACTGAACATTGTAAAACACTTTTGGTGGCAGGGTCAGGGTGGGAAACAGTTTGGGGTCAATAAGAACAGTGCAATTACAAAATACTCCACTCATGCATACATGGCTGAAGGGATGAAGCCAGGAATAAAGCCCAGATTTCCTGATTCCTGGCCCTGGGCCTTATGTATTAAATCATGTTGCCTCTGCTGTCAGATAATCATCTTGCATCTGGAACATAAATACAGCCAATTCAAATATGCATCTTGATCTTATCATGTGGTTAGCAATCCATGCTGTTATTATTGTCAATAGGACTGCAACCCATTAATACCAGTTCACTTTTCTGGCAATAAATCTAGTGGCATAAAGTGCATAAATACAACATAGAATGTGGTCAAAGGAAATCATCCTCATTCCAAATACCACAAGACATGAGAAGAAGCTCCCAGGTAGTGCTACTGTGGAGAAACTTCGGGAAGTCAAAGGGAAAAATGAAAAATTTAAGATTTGTTCAGCTTTGGTAACTCTCAATCAGGCGGGAGTTTTTTAAGTGTAATGATTTGACTAGAAGTCTATTTTTTTAATTAAATGCCTATTCTTACTATAAGAGGTAATCTTTTACTACCTTCAGTGTGCAAGTGAAGTCCACACAACCCCCAGTTATATTGCTTAGAGTTCCATTTCACATTAATGGGTACTATATGCCACATACACTGGAGAACTGATGATCAGAATTTGTTATTTGATGTATCATGAGTGATCAGCATCAATGCAAGTTTTGACATGAAATAATAAACTCTATGGCTTGTGTTTCCCCTCCAAACACTTTGGCTCTGTGTTTAAAATGCTAGATTGTCTTAAAAACCTAAATTAAAATTTGTATACCCATGTGTATAGCAGCATTATTTACAATAGCAACCCAGTGTCCATGTCGGATGAATGTGTAAACAAAATGTGGTATATACATAAAATGAAACATTATTGAGTCTTAAGAAGCAAGGAAATTCTGATGCATACTCCACGAATGAACCTTGAAGATATTATGTTAAGTGAAGTAAGCCAGTCACAAAAGGATGAATATTATATGATTCCACTTACATGAGGTACCTGGAGTAATCAGATTCATAGAGAGAAGATAGAATGGTGTTTTCCAGGGGGTTGGGAAGAGGAGACTGGGGAGTTAGTGTTTAATGGGTTCAGAGTTTCAGTGGGGAAAGATGAAAAACTGGAGATGGATGACGGTAATGGTTGCACAACAATGTGAATGTACTTAATGCCACTAAACTGTACACTTAAAAATGGTTAAAATGGTAAATTTTGTGTTATGGATAAGTTACTGCAATTTAAAAAACCCTAAAGTACATTTTATCAATCGTTTTTAATTTAAATATATAAGCTCTTCAGTTGGCCACAGGAAATTTGATTTAGCTGTTTATCATATTGATATTCATATTACAAATAGTTTCTCAATGGCACATAGCCTTTGAAGTTTTTTGCTTATGCAAAGGAAACCAGTACTTAATAAATCTTAGAAGAGAAGCTGGGAGTTGGGTCAGAATTCAAATGATATAATCTGGACCACCACATAGCATGCCAATATCAAGGAAGGTGAAATTGCTAAGATGTAATTTTATAACATAAGGTCTGTTTCTGAGGTTCTTGCCTGGAAATGATATTTTTAAAGTCCCCGTGGGAAGTTTTGGAAGTGGTCGTTGCAAATAGATAGGGTATTTCATCTTCTGGCTCTGGCTAGAAACATCTTGACCTCTTCCCCTCAATGCTCCTTTGAGATGTTTTCTGAATTAAGGAGAGTATTGTTTGGATGAATTTATGTCCTAAAAGCTGATTAGCCAGAAGTAGCTGGATGAGCTAAAAGGGCTCTCAGTTCACAAATCATGGAAGATTACCTCAGCTTAGGAGCGCCTGTAGCCATTGGAGCCACCATCAGTCTGGGCTACATATAGACTGAGGAAGACTGACATTATCCTGTGTTTTTGATTCAAGCAAGTGTCCTTGGTAGAGTTTGCTGCCTGAGAGTGTTATGTGAGAAGGAGCTGAAGATCAACACCTCAGGAATTAGAAAACAAGTAGAATCTTAGTTCTTAGAACTTAACTGATCTCAAGGAATAATCTGGTGAAGTGAGGCCCTGACTTTACAGATTCATTGTCAGTCAGTCGTTTGATTATTATTAATCACCTTCTATGTACTGGGCACTGTGCTGGTCCAGCCTAGTGGGGAGACAATGGTTATAATAAAGATGATATAACCAGTTTAAGAGAGGTGTAACATTTTATAAGAATTCAAAGAGAGATCATTTTTGATTGGGGAATTATGAAAGGGCTTCATGGAAAGGGCCATTGCAATTAGGAGAGAGTGTGAGAAGACTACCTCCAGGAAATCCAATAAGGAAGAATACATGATGTTCATCCAAGTTGTCCGAGGAATGTACCTATGGACTGAAGTAGACAGTAAATCTGGAAGAGGCAGTATGGCTAGAAAGTTAAGTTGGGGACATAGAATTGAAAATTTTTCGGGAATGTACAAAGTTTGTGAAAAGAGGAGTGATTAGAGCCGAAGGTGTAGCCAGGTTCTTGTATCAGGGAACAAACCTCGAAAAGGCGTTGTAAATGGATGGTGGCACAGAGAGTTATTTCATAAAATGGACATTACCCATTTTTTCTTAAATTAATTTTTATTGGAGTATTGTTGCTTTACAATGTTAAATTAGTTTCTGCTGTACAGCAAACTGAATCAGTTATACATATACATATACCCCCATTTTTTTGGATTTCCTTCCCATTTAGGTCACCACAGAGCATTGAGTAGAGTTCCCTGTGCTTGCTATACAGTCTGTTCTCATTAGTTATCTATTTTATACATAGTATTAATTGTGTATATATGTCAATTCCAATATCCCAATTCATCCTACCCCCCTTCCCCCTTGGTATCCGTATGTTTGTTCTCTACATCTGTGTCTCCATTCCTGCTTTGCAAATAAGAGCATCTTTACCATTTTTCTAGATTCCACATATATGCATTAATATACAAGATATTTGTATATCTCTTTCTGCCTTATTTCACTCTGTATGACAGCATCCACATCTCTACAAATGACCCAATTTCATTCCTTTTCATGACTGAGTAATATTCCATTATATACATGTACCACATCTTCTTTATTCATTCCTCTGTTGATGGATATTTAGGTTGCTTCCATGACCTGGCTATTGTAAATAGTGCTGCAATGAACACTGGGGTGCATGTGTATTTTTGAATTATGGTTTTCTCTGGGTATATGCCCAGTAGTGGGATTGCTGGGGGACATTAGTCTTTTGATTCCCTCCTTTCTGTGTCTCAGTCTGACCACTGATGTGAGAATCACATGTTGAACAGATTGACCCTTGCTTTCACAAAACAAGGCTTTCCTCTAAAACAGGGCTTCCCCCAATTTTTTTTAATGCATCACCCAGGGATCTTGTTAAAGTTCAGATTCTGATTCAATAGTCTGGGGCAAGGCCCAAGACTCTGCATTTCTGGAAAGCTACCAGGTGCTGCTGCTGTGGCTCATTGGTGAACACACTGAGTATCCAGGCTTGAAAATCATATCATCAGAATCAAGTTCTCAGCAACCATCTCAGCCTCACTCCCTTATAAATTGTTGAAAAGACATAAATTTTGGAGATTGTGCTCATGGGGCACACATTTATTGCTCCTACATGCACAACTGCTCCCTCTCCTCATTCCCAACTCAGGATCACTACTGATTAGTGTGTTCTCTTGCAGGAAAATGAATTGGGCTTTGGTAGAAGGGATTAGAGTAGGAAGGGCCTGACCATAGGGGCTACTACTGTCCAGGTAAGAGGAGACACCTGGATACCCTCGATGAGGGATTGCAGAAACACTTATAACATGGGATACTTGGAAGAGGTGAGATTCACCTGACTTATGGTATGATCCATCTGAGATTTATAACAATTTAAATATCAAATTAGCTAGCACACATGAACTACTATGCTAATAAGCCCTCACCACCTGCCTCGTTCCACCTCAGCCTGCAGGTAGCCTGTGAGCAGGCCTGGATCAATTAGTCAATGTAATTGAAGCCAAATATAATTATAAATTTGGGCTGTTTGAGTTTAATTTCACTAAATCACATTACGAAACTGGGGCATTATGAAGGATAACTGAGAAAAGGGAAACAGGCTTGACTAAAGCTTTCCTAGGAGCTATAATACTTGTATTATTTCTTGACCTGGTACCCTTAAAAGAAGTGCAGATGCTCTAAATTCCGCCATTATTATTTATAAAAATCCCTGTGTCCTGCACACTTAGGTGTTTGTGGTCAAGCAGTTGCTAGTGAAAAAGCATAAATGGGCTGTTACACCTGATGGAATGGGCAGCTGGTGGGTAGAAAGGGCGGGAGAGTCAGAGAGGGTGTCCAGATTTTGATGGTGACTCACAAGAAGCCATTAACAGAAATATAGAAAGAAGGCGAAGAAGTCAGAATGGGAGTGATAAGCATATACTGGATTTTCTTAATTGCTTTCGTTACATAAGCAGCACTATGGATCGAATTGTGTCTCCGCCTGCCTTCACAAAAAAGACGCTGAAGTCCTAACTCCCAGTAACAGTGAATGTGACCTTACTTGGAAACAGGGTCTTTGCAGATGATCAAATTAAGATAAGCTCATTAGAGTGGGCCCTAATCCAATATGGCTTTCTCCCTATAAAAAGGGGAAATTTGTGTACAGAGACAGACACACATAGAGAAAAGGTGATGTGAAGACACAGGGAGAGTGCCATCGACGAGCCAAGAAATGCCTAAGGTTACCAAAAGCCAGGAGAGAGGCAAGGAACAGATGCTCCCTCACAGCTGTTAGAAGAAACCCACGCTGTCAACACCTTGATTTTGAATTTATAGCCTCCAGAACTGTGAGACAATGATTTGTTGTTGTTCTTGTCGTCACTGTTTACTCTATTTTTTTTAACAACTTCATTGGAGTATAATTGCTTTACAATGGTGTGTTAGTTTCTGCTTTATAACATAGTGAATCAGCAACACATATACATATATCCCCATATCCCCTCCCTCTTGTGTCTCACTCCCAACCTACCTATCCCACCCCTCTAGGTGGTCACAAACCACGGAGTTGATCTCCCTGTGCTATGAGGCTGCTTCCCACTAGCTATCTATTTTACATTTGGTAGGGTATATATGTCCATGCCACTCTCTCACTTCGTGCCAGCTTACCCTTCCTTCTTCCCGTGTCCTCAGGTCCACTCTCCATGTCTACGTCTTTATTCCTGTCCTGCCTCTAGGTTCTTCAGTACCATTTTTTTTCTTTTTTTAAGATTCCATATATACGTGTAAGCATATGGTATTTATTTTTCTCTTTCTGACTTACTTCACTCTGTATAACAGTCTCTAGGTCCATTCACCTCACTACAAATAACTCAATTTCGTTTCTTTTTATGGCTGAGTAATATTCCATTGTATATATGTGCCACATCTCCTTTATCCATTCATCTGTTGATGAACATGTAGGTTACTTCCATGTCCTGGCTATTGTAAATAGAGCTGCAATGAACATTGTGGAACATGACTCTTTTTGAATTATGGTTTTCTCAGGGTATATGCCCAGTAGTGGGATTGCTGGGTCATATGGTAATTCTATTTTTAGTTTTTTAAGGAACCTCCATACTGTTCTCCATAGTGGCTGTACCAATTTACATTCCCACCAACAGTGCAAGAGGGTCCCCTTTGCTCCACACCCTCTCCAGCATTTACTGTTTGTAGCTTTTCTGATGATGCCCATTCTAACTGGTGTGAGGTGATACCTCATTGTAGTTTTGATTTGCATTTCTCTAATGATTAGTGATGTTGAGCAGTTTTTCATGTGCTTCTTGGCCATCTGTATGTCTTCTTTGGAGAAATGTCTATTTACATCTTCGCCCATTTTTGGATGGGGTTGTTTGTTTTTTAATATTGAGCTGCATGAGCTATTTATATATTTTGGAGATTAATCCTTTGTCCGTTGATTCGTTTGAAAATATTTTCTCCCATTCTGAGGGTTGTCTTTTCGTCTTGTTTATGTTTCCTTTGCTGTGCAAAAGCTTTTAAGTTTCATTAGGTCACATTTGTTTATTTTGTTTTTATTCCCGTTACTCTAGGAGGTGGATCAAAAAAGATCTTGCTGTGATTTATGTCAAAGAGTGTTCCTCCTGTGTTTTCCTCTAAGAGGTTTACGGTGTCCGGTCTTACATTTAGGCCTCAATCCATTTTGAGTTTATTTTTGTGTATGCTGTTAGGGAGTGTTCTCATCCTGTTCTTTTACATGTACCTGTCCAGTTTTCCCAGCACCACTTATTGAAGAGGCTGTGTTTTCTCCATTGTATATCCTTGCCTTCTTTGTCATAGATTAGTTCACCATAGGTGTGTGGGGGTATCTCTGGGCTTTCTATCTTGTTCCAATGATCTATGTTTCTGTTTTTGTGCCAGTACCATATTGTCTTGATTACTGTAGCTTTATAGTATAGTCTGAAGTCAGGGAGTCTGATTCCTCCAGCTTGGTTTTTTTCCCTCAAGACTGCTTTGGCTATTCGGGGTCTTTTGTGTCTCCATACAAATTTTAAGATTTTTTGTTCTAGTTCTGTAAAAAATGCCATTGGTAATTTGATAGGGATTGCATTGAATCTGTAGATTGCTTTGGGTAGTATAGTCATTTCCACAATATTGATTCTTTGAATCCAAGAACATGGTATATCTCTCCATCTGTTGGTATCATCTTTAACTTCTTTCATCAGTGTCTTGTAGTTTTCTGCATACAGGTCTTTTTTTTATAGGTAGGTTTATTCCTAGGTATTTTATTCTTTTTGTTGCAATGGTAAATGGGAGTGTTTCCTTAATTTCTCTTGCAGATTTTTCATCATTAGTGTATAAGAATGCAAGAGATTTCTGTGCATTAATTTTACATCCTGCTACTTTACCAAATTCATTGATTAGCTCTAGTAGATTTCTGGTACCATCTTTAGAATTCTCTATGTATAGTACCACATCATCTACAAACAGTGACAGCTTTACTTCTTTTCTGATTTGGATTCCTTTTATTTCTTTTTCTTTTCTGATTGCTGTGGCTTAAACTTCCAAAACTATATTGAATAATAGTGGTAAGAGTGGACAACCTTGTCTTGTTCTTGATCTTAGAGGAAATGGCTTCAGTTTTTCACCATTGAGAACAATGTTGGCTGTGGGTTTGTCATATATGACCTTTGTTATGTTGAGGTAAGTTCCCTCTATGCCTAATTTCTGGAGGGTTTTTATATCATAAATGGGTGCTGAATTTTGTTGAAAGCTTTTTCTGCATTTATTGAGATGATCATATGGTATTTCTTTTTCAATTTGTTAATATCATTTATCACATTGATTGGTTTGTGTATATTGAAGAAGCCTTGCATTCCTGGGATAAACCTCACCTGATCATGGTGTATGATCCTTTTAATGTGCTATTAGATTCTGTTTGCCTGTATTTTGTTGCGGATTTTTGCATCTATGTTCATCAGTGATATTGGCCTGTAGTTTTCTTTCTTTGTGACATTTTTGTCTGGTTTTGGTATCAGGGCGATGGTGGCTTTGTAGAACGAGCTTGGAGTGTTCCTCCCTCTGCTACATTTTGGAAGATTTTGAGAAGGAAAAGTGTTAGCTCTTCTCTAAATGTTTGATATTATTTGCCTGTGAAGCCATCTGGTCCTGGGCTTTTGTTTGTTGGAACATTTTTAATCACAGTCTGAATTTCAGTGCTTGTGATTGGTCTGTTTATATTTTCTATTTCTTCCTGGTTCAGTCTCAGAAGGTTGTGCTTTTCTAAGAGTTTGTCCATTTCTTCCAGGTTGTCCATTTTATTGGCAGATAGTTGCTTGTAGTAATCTCTCATGATGCTTTGTATTTCTGCAGTGTCAGTTGTAACTTCTGTTTCATTTCTAATTCTATTGATTTGAGTTCTCCCTTTTTTTCTTGATGAGTCTGGCTAATGGTTTATCAGTTTTGTTTATCTTCTCAAAGAACCAGCTTTTAGTTCTATTGATCTTTGTTATCGTTTCCTTCATTTCTTTTTCATTTATTTCTGATCTGATTTTTATGATTTCTTTCCTTCTGCTAACTTTGGGGTTATTTTGTTCTTCTTTCTCTGATTGCTTTAGGTGAAAAGTTAGGTTTGAGATGGTTTAGGATTGAAAGTTAGGTCTGTTTGAGATGTTTCTTGTTTCTTGAGGTAGGATTGTATTGCTATAAACTTCCCTCTTAGAAATGCTTTTGCTGCATCCCATATGTTTTGGATTGTCATGCTTTCATTATCAATTGTCTCTAGGTATTTTTTTGATTTCCTCTTTGATTTCTTCAGTGATCTCTTGGTTATTAAGTAGTGTATTGCTTAGCCTCCATGTGTTTGTATTTTTTACAGATCTTTTCCTGGAATTGATATCTAGTCCCATAGTGTTGTGGTCAGAAAAGATACTTGATACAATTTCAATTTTCTTAAATTTATGAAGGCTTGATTTGTGACCCAAGATATGATCTCTCCTGGAGAATGTTCCAAGAGCACTTGAGAAGAAAGTGTATTCTGTTGTTTTAAGATGGAATGTCCTATAAGTATCAATTAAGTGCGTTTATTTAATGTGTCATTTCAAGCTTGTGTTTCGTTATTTATTTTCATTTTGGATGATCTGTCCATTGGTGAAAGTGGGGTGTTAATGTCCCCTACTATCGTGTTACTGTCGATTTCCCCTTTTATGGCTGTTAGCATTTGCCTTATGTATTGAGGTGCTCCTATGTTGGGTGCATAAATATTTACAATTGTTATATCTTCCTCTTGGATTGATCCCTTGATCATTATGTAGTGTCCTTCCTTGTCTCTTGTAATAGTATTTATTTTAAAGTCTACTTTGTCTGATGTGAGAATTGCTACTCCAGCTTTTTTTTGATTTCCATTGGCATGGAATATCTTTTTCCATCCCCTCACTTTCAGTCTGTATGTGTCCCTAGGTCTGAAGTGGGTCTCTTGTAGACAGCATATATATGGGTCTTGTTTTTGTATCCATTCATACAGTCTATGTCTTTTGGTGGGAGTTTTAATCCATTTACATTTAAGGTAATTATCGATATGTATGTTCCTATTACCATTTTCTTAATTGTTTGCGTTTGTTATTGTAGGTCTTTCCCTTCTCTTGTGTTTCCCGCCTAGAGAAGTTCCTTTAGCATTTGTTGTAATACTGGTTTGGTGGTGCTGAATTCTCTTAGCTTTTGCTTGTCTGTAAAGGTTTTAATTTCTCCATCAAATCTGAATGAGATCCTTGGTAGGCAGAGTAATCTTGGTTGTAGGTTTTTCCCTTTCATCACTTTAAATATGTCCTGCCACTCTCTTCTGGCTTGCAGAGTTTCTGCTGAACGATCAGCTGTTAACCTTATGGTAATACCCTTGTATGTTATTTGCTGTTTTTCCCTTGCTTCTTGTAATATTTTTTTCTGTGTATCTAATTTTTGATAGTTTGATTAATATGTGTCTTGGAGTGTTTCTCCTTGGAGTTAACCTGTATGGGACCTGTATGGGATTGACTATTTCCTTTCCCATTTTAGGGAAGTTTTCAACTATAATCTCTTCAAATATTTTCTCATTCCCTTTCTTTTTCTCTTCTTCTGGGACCCCTATAATTCGAATGTTGGTGTGTTTAATGTTGTCCCAGAGGTCTCTAAGACTACCCTCTATTCTTTTCATTCTTTTTCCTTTATTGTGCTCTGCAGTAGTTATTTCCACTATTTTATCTTCCAGGTCACTTATCCGTTCTTCTGCCTCAGTTATTCTGCTATTGATTCCTTCTAGAGAATTTGTAATTTCACTTATTGTGTTGTTCATCATTGTTTGTTTGGTCTTTGGCTGTTTTAGGTCCTTGTTAAACGTTTCTTGTATTTTCTCCATTCTATTTCCACGATTTTGGATCATCTTTACTATCATTACTATGAATTCTTTTTCAGGTAGACTGCCTATTGCCTCTTCATTTTTTCGGTCTGGTGGGTTTTTATCTTGCTCCTTCATCTGCTGTGTGTTTTTCTGTCTTCTCATTTTGCTTAACTTACTGTGTTTGGGGTTTCCTTTTCACAGGCTGTTGGTTCATAGTTCACGTTGTTTTTGGTGTCTGCCTCCAGTGGCTAAGTTTGGTTCAGTGAGTTGTGTAGGCTTCCTGGTGGAGGGGACTAGTGCCTGTGTTCTAGTGGATGAGGCTGGATCTTTTCTTTCTTGTGTGCACAGTACGTCTGGTGGTGTGTTTTGGGGTGTCTGTAACCTTATTATGATTTTAGGCAGCCTCTCTGCTAATGGGTGTGGTTGTGTTCCTGTCTTGCTAGTTGCTTGGCACAGGGTGTCCAGCACTGTAGCTTGCTGGTTGTTGTGTGGAGTTGGGTCTTAGCGTTGAGATGGGGATCTCTGGGAGAGCTTTCGTAATTTGATATTATGTGGAGTTGGGAGGTCTCTGGTGAACCAATGTTTTGAACTCAGCTCTCCTACCTTAGAGGCACAGGCCTGACACCCAGCTCGAGAACCAAGACCCTGTCAGCCACATGGCTCAGAAGAAAAGGGCGGAGGAAAGAAAGAAAGAAGTAAAATAAAAAGAAATAAAGTTATTAAAATAAAAAAATTATTAAAAATTAAAAAGTAATAAGAAAAAGAAAGAAGAGAGCAACCAAACCAAAAAACAAATCCAACAATGATAACACGCTCTAAATTTATACTAAAACAAACAAACAATAAGAAAATGGACAGACTGAACCCTAGAACAAATGGTAAGAGCAAAGCTATACAGACAAAATCACACAAAGAAGCATACACATACACACTTACAAAAAGAGAAAAAGGAAAAAATATATATATCTGTGTATTAAAAAAAAGAGGGAGCGACTAAATCAATAAACAAATCTACCAATGATAATAAACTCTAAATACTAAACTAAGATAAACATAAAACCAGAAACTGGTCAGTGCCATACAGCAAACCCCAAGTCTACAGTTGCTCCCAAAGTCCACCATCTCAATTTTGGGATGATTCGTTGTCTGTTAAGGTGTTCCAAAAATGCAAGATACATCAAGTTGATCGTGGAGATTTAATCCGCTGCTCCTGAGGCTGCTGGGAGAAATTTCCCTTTCTCTTCTTTGTTCACACAGGTCCTGTGGTTCGGCATGTAGGTCGCCTGAGGGCATCTGTTCCCTGCCCAGACAGGTAGAGGTGAAAGTAGCAGCTGATTAGGGGGCTCTGGCTCACTCATGCCGGAGGGGAGGGAGGGGTATGTAATGCGGGAGGAGCATGCGGCTGCAGAGGCCGGAGTGATGTTCCAACAGCGTGAGGCGCACTGTGTGTTCTCCCGGGGAAGCACGGGACCCTGGCAGTGGCGAGCTGCACAGGCTCCCGGGAGGGGAGTTGTGGATAGTGACCTGTGCTTGCACAGAGGCTTCTTAGTGGCTGCAGCAGCAGCCTTAGCGTTTCATGCCCATCTCTGGGGTCCGTGCTGATAGCTGTGGCTCGCGTCCATCTCTGGAGCTCGTTTAGGCAGTGCTCTTAATCCCCTCTCCTCACGTACCCACAACCAATGGTCTCTTGCCTCTTTGGCAGCTCCAGACCTTTTCCCGTACTCCCTCCCGGCTAGCCGTGGCGCACTAGCCCTCTTCAGGCTGTGTTCATGCAGCCAACCCCAGTCCTCTCCCTGGGATCCGACCGAAGCCCGAGCCTCAGCTCCCAGCCCCGCCCACCCCGGCGGGTGGGCGGGGCTGGGAGCTGATCAGTCGGCACTGATCCTCCGTGCAGGAATCTCTCTGCTTTGCTCTCCGCACCCCGTTGCTGTGCTCTCCTCCGTGGCTCTGAAGCTTCACCCCTGCCACCCGCAGCCTCCACCAGTGAAGGGGCTGCCTAGTGTGTGGAAACCTTTCCTTCTTCACAGCTCCCTCCCACTGGTGCAGGTCCCGTTCCTATTCTTTTGTCTCTGTTTTTTCTTTTGCCCTACCCAGGTACATGGGGAGTTTCTTGCCTTTGGGGAAGTCTGAGGTTTTCTGCCAGTGTTCAGTAGGTGTTCGGTAGGAGCTGTTCCACATGTAGTTGTATTTCTGATGTATTTGTGGGGAGGAAGGTGATCTCCACGTCTTACTCCTCTGCCATCTTGAAGGTCTCCCGACAACGATTTTCTGTTGTTTACTACGTGCAGTTTGTTATGGCAGCTCCAGGAAACTCATACGAGCATTATATGTAACTATACAAAAAAAAAAATCCAACACTAGTGAAGTATGAAGTACAGAAATAAAAGGGGAAACTCTTGTCATTATCAGATAGTCTGAAGGGGTTGGTATTTCAGGACTTTTTCTATGTACCTAAAAATATGTTTGTTGTAAAAATGAGATTACACCATAAATATTATTCTTTAACTTTTTTTTTTCATTCAGTAAATATATTGTGGACATTCTCCCACAGCAGTCCATATAGATCTGCTCCTTCATTTTAATGGCTACATGAATTTCATTGTATTATCATGTGATTTACCATACACATTTAGGGGAAGTGGAAACAATTCTGCAATTAATGTATTTATTCAAATATCCCTATACTCTTCTGAGAGTGTTGTTCCAGGATGGATTATAGAAGTAGAATTGCCAAGTCAAATGTTCTTGTGCTTAAGAGCTTGATAAGAATTGTCAAATGCCCTTTAAAAATGTTGCAACTACCCTCCAGTTGTGGTATGAGATTGCCCTTTCTCCACACTCTTTTCCACATATATATTATCAATTTCTTTAAATTTTTGCCAACATAAAGAAAGAGAATCTCATTATTTTTAACACTATATGTCCATGGTCACTAGTAAGATTGAGAAACATTTTATATTTTTGGCCATTTGAAGTTCTTATTTTGAGAACTGCCTACTCATGCCTTACTAGCTTTCTCTTTTGCTATTGATTAAGTATTTTTATGTTTGGGATAGTAACAAATAGCCAAGATGAAGATTTTCTCCCATATCTATTAATTTTAGTCTATTAAATATATGGCAAGGTATTTTCTCCCATCATAATGTTTTGTGAACTTTTGTAATAGTGTCTTCTGCCTCTAGTACATTTAATTTGAGAGTAGTCGCATCTGCTAATCTTTTAATTTGTGATATTTACATTTTATGTCATAGGGTTTAAACAGATACATACAGAGGCAAAGGCATACTTGCATACTTCTTAAATGTGTAACTACTTGTTCTATATTTAAGGAACTGAAGGCATTAGACCAGGTGGTACAGGGACAATTATCATGTAGAATGGTGTTAGAAATTAGAGAAAATGTAGTATAGGGTAGTGCCAGAATGGTGATTTCTCTGGTTGAGACAAATCACAGTTTACCTAATCTGTATAGTGTATATTAATAATCCATTCTTTAATGTCACTGGATACACGTATTGAAGATATGTACTGAGAAAGTTACCCCATATTCCCCTTTCTCAAATGAGGGGCTGGGAGGAAAGGATCTACTACTACCTACTGTCACCAGTTAGCAACAGGCATAACGTTTATATCAGCCCGTATAGTAAACTGGGATCTTATAAACTAAAATATGTAAGTAAAATCCATGTACATATTAAAATGAGAGTGATAGAATGATGAGTACAACAAAAGTGCAATGTTATTAAGAACGAAAGAGTTAAAGTTAGCAGCCAGTGCCACAATGTCTGTGGCAGCTGCAGACACAACAAAATGACTGTTAGTGTGAACATCTGGCTCACTGTCCATACCTCTAGTTATTGGAATTGAGATATCACTGCTGCCAGTCAGACACAACCAAGCTCCTTTGCTCTCAATTTATATTCATCATGCAACCTTCAGCTCCTAATTTTGTTTTCTAAGTAGATTGCCCTACTGGGAAGGCAGTGCTCAAATTAACCAGTATCAGTATTCTGATTAGCTTGGCACATATGTGTCTCTTTGTGAATTATTCAGTCCTTTAGTAAAGGAGGTGATGTGTTGCATCATCTTTTTTTTTTTTTACTCTGCAAATTTTTCCCATAGTGACTGGTTCATTTGGTAGGGAGAAGTTTACAAGTTAAGTCATGCCATGTCCCGTATGGTCCATTATGTGCCTCTATCATTCATATGCCTCTATCACCTATTATTCTGTCCTTATGCTAACAAACGTTGAATAGCTTTTCTTTTTCTTACTTTTACACAGCATTCTGTGTAACACATATGTGCTGGAGATTACTGTGAAAGAAAGTAGAGAAGAGAGAGAAGGGTCATGCAGGACAGAGGAAATGAAGCACTTCATAGTTTATCAAGATATGAAAACTTGCACCTAGTTTTTCATGTATTGGAAATACATAAATAATAATTCTTGGTCTCGTGATTGGGGGCCCCATAAGCAGCTTTACCAAGGCCTAAGAAAATGTGGCCCAATAAAAAATTCCTACATCTGCAGAACTGAGATACTTTCTGGTCCTTTGAGAACCCTCATAAATGCCCTACTTCACCCCAAAGGTACTGTGAGTAATTGGCCTGGTAAATAATACATGTGAATATTCACAAGTGGAGGCAAATCAGTGATTTGAGGTTATTTGATGTATGGAAACAAGTGATTGGTGAAGACTGTAATGTGAACAATCTTGAAGGCTGAGAAAGGGAGGTAAGATGCACAGAGGAAGGACATTTCATTGTTTCAACAAAAATTTTTTGAGCACTTACTATATGCCAGGTACTGCTTTAGGCATTTGGGATACAACAACGAGCAATAAAAATCTAACTTCTTCTCCTCTTAGAACTTAATTCTGGCAAAAGAGACAGACAATAAACAACTGACATATTAAATAAGTAGATTACATGAGGCGATACATGCTACGCAAAAAACATTGTAGAGCAAGGTAAGTGGGATCAGGAGTGTCGAGTGGGGGTGGGTGATTGAGATTTTTAAGTAGGCTGGTGGTGGGGAAGAGGGGCCCACTAAGAAGACACACTGGAATGAACACTTGATGGAGGTGAGAAAGGGAGACTTTTGGGTATGTGGAGGCAGAACATTCCAGGCCCGAGAGCCACAAATACAAGACTGCTGCATAGCTGTGAATATGAAAATGTTAAAAACAAACAAACTGTTCTGCAAAAATCCCCAGTCTCCCTGTGCTGGCTGAAAAGGTAAAGGTATACACTTACCCACCCAAGTAATGGATGGTTATTCCTAGAGTTTTAGATCACATGCAGAGACTAAAAAGAGCAAGGGTATTCGGTGACTGATAGTGAAAAGGATCACCTGACAGCTGTGTACTTGCAGGGAAAGAAGACAGGTGGCCATGGAGGGGCCTCTTGATGGACTTTTAGTGAGCAATTTAGCTTTTATCTTATGGAAAGTGAAACTCACTCCAGTCCAATATGGTCTGCCAAGAAGATCCTGCTAGAAAGCATTTTGATGGATTGCTGGGGGTGAAGTTTTAGGTAGCCAAAGGGAAGATGTTACAATCACCTTAGTTGAGAGGACCACAGTGGAAGTGGAGGTCATGGATGAATACATGATGCCAGAGGATGCCATGGGTCACTCATATCACCTGTTATTTTGCAGCCTGAGATAAGACTTTGGCAGGAGACTGGGTGGAATGACAAGGTCCCCAGACCACACCTGCTCTGCCCCATCCTTCTGTGATTTCTGGCTAGTTACAGAATCAGCGGGGCTCAGTTTCTGCATCTGTAGAATTGGGAAATAACACCTGGCCCACTTACTCCACAGGGCTTTTGTGAGAATCAAATGAGGTAACAGAGAAAACTGTCCTGTAAGTAATCAAATGCTCTCCAAACAGAAGATATTATTATTCTCAAGGCTTTTATTCTCATCAAATTCCTGATATAACATTTGATTCCCTTTAGTTCACACCTGGAAATAATCTGCATTTTCAGAATGAAAGTAACCTCAGTCCTGCTGGTTTACTGTCCAATCCACAAAAGCTGTTTATGGCCAAAGGGTAGGCAGAAGGTTCAGAAGAAAATCTAGTACCACCGTATAGGTTAAGAAGCAGCATAGGAAGAAAATCCATGCTCTACCTCTTTTTCTTCTAGAACAGAAATAAAAGGGTGCCATGTCTTTGTGTGGGGGAAATCTTCCAGCATCTGCTCCCAGATTTTAATTTTTCTGTGGCTCAGGAGAAGACAGGCTGCTAGGCTGGGTTCACCTTTGCCCTAGCTCTCATCTTCTGGGTTCTTATCAGACGTGAGCTTGGCCAGGTGATCTCGGCTACAGGCTTGCCTTTCTCCTGCACTGCTGATTTCCTGTTTGCCCATAATTCTCAAGGTCAGACCTTCCCATGCAATGCTGAAGCTGACAACTCTAATCTCTCAAGCAAACAGGTTATTTTGCTACAAAACCTCACAAAGAAAGGGGAGGGACATTTCTCTTGGCTTGAAATTTTAAGCTACTTTGAGTCCAAACTCACAGAGCGTCTCTATGATTTTCTTTGAGGGGGCCTAAGGGCAAAAAAGAAGGGCTGGCTCTTATTGAATATCCCCATTTCTGGCCTCAGTCAGACCACTCAAAAAACCCTCCCTCCAACTTTTATCAGCTTTAACCTGGCACAGACATGTGGTGTGTGAAAGGATGTAGGTTGTTATTCAGTGCCTCTGGCATATCATGTTAAGATGAAAAACATAAGTTTGCTACTTTAAGGGGAACTGTCAGTCCAAGGTCATCATTCCCCAGCAGGCCACAGAAAGAGCCACACCACAAATAATGTTCTGGGTGTGGGACAAGCATCTGGTTAGTGTCTCCATTTGGGAGAAGCAAAGAGAACAGCATTTCCTCCAAATACCAGATCAATCATTTAGGGGCAATTCATCTTCTACTAAAATGATCTCAAGTTCACGACTAATAAGACCACAGCTGCCTTTTTATGGTTGAGTTACCCACACACAACTCGGCACCATATTCTAGGTCAGGTCACAACTGCGTAATAGGCCTCAAACTTGGCAATTTCATGTTCTTCTGTCTTCTTCTTGCCCAACCCACACTGAATTACACACTGACCAACGCTCCCCTGGAGTCACATGGAATGAGGATTTGGCTCTAAATCTCCAAATTTGCAGCCCAAATGGAGGCCTCCCTGGGCCAACTAATCTTTTCCATTTCACTTCCAGAGGGCTGCCATGCTCTTTCCAGAGCCCTACACAGAATTCACTAGGCTGCATTTTCCTGTTGATGGTCCAGGTTATGCATATATAGATAGGGGAATCACAGATGGCCCTTAAACTATAAAGTTACCCCCCAATTCAAGAGAAAAATGAGACTCATTTGTTTACAGAATGAACTTGAACTGCAAGGAGCACAGAGGGAAACAGATCTTAGGAAGAGAGAAGGAAAAGAGTAAATAAAATTTTGTCTTTGTTTCCCCTCTTTTCAAAATCAATTTTGCCAAATTGTTAATTATCCTTGAAAGGATGTGAAGTGCAGTAAGGAGGAAGTCAATGTTAGCATTTCAGATATCCTGGCATATGTCACGTGCGGTCTCTGGGACATCCAAGATGACATGGACTGACACGTTGCTCCAAGCACTGCTCTACATTACAATTATATTTGTGTAACTGATCCATTCCTGGCATGTAAAGCCCTGACCTCCGGGTGCTGAGGGATTAAAATATCAGTCACAGGGTTTAAACTGTTGTCCTTATGTAGGTGGATGTTAACTTCTATTTGGCTGTGTCCCTGGACTTTTAGTTTGCTTAAGCAATGTAACACTCGAGTCAAATAGTGGTCTGAGGACTCATTGGGGTTCACTGCTCTCCTTCCTGCCTCCTGATTTGTATCTCATATTCGTACATTACACCATTAGCACTCCACACTGGGACAACTACTATAGCCATGTATACATGCAGAGCTGAGCACAGTGTCACTTACAAAAAGATGCTGAGTGGGACTTCCCTGGTGGTGCAGTGGTTGAGAGTCCGCCTGCCGATGCAGGGGATGCGGGTTCGTGCCCCGGTCCGGGAAGATCCCACATGCCGTGGAGCGGCTGGGCCCATGAGCCATGGCCGCTGAGCCTGCGCGTCTGGAGCCTGTGCTCTGCAACGGGAGAGGCCACAACAGTGAGAGGCCCGCGTACTGCAAAAAAAAAAAAAAAAAGATGCTGAGTGAATGACACTGAGATGCTTACACTCTTCTTCTTGGGTCCCATCTTTATCAAGAATCCATCCTGCACGTTCCCACTAGATTTCTTTTGCTTAAAAGTCTGTAATGATGTACAGTGGCTTAGCTTTGTGTTATTTGCCTAAGGATAGCTTCATTCAAATCTTTGACCAAAATAATGAATAAGAAGACATCACAGAGCTCTGTGATGTTTCACTACAGATGTTCTAATTTCCACCTAAACATGTAGATCCAGCCTCTGTGGGTTTTTTTTGTTTGTTTATAAGAATCTCAATCAAAATTAATTCAATGTGAATTTATGAATATTCAGAAACTTGAATAAAAGAGGAAAACATTGTTCCAACCTTCAAAGAACTTCCAATCAGATGAGGGTATGTGTGTGTGTATCAGATTCAGGCGGGGGTAAGGGATAGGGGGAGTTGGGGAGGTGAGGGGCAGGGGAAGTGTTTAGGTGAGTATATAAATAGCCACAGTTTACCAAAGAAGTGCAAAGTGCCTCAAGGTTCAAGAGAGGGAAAGGCTACGTTTGATTGAGGAAGTTCAGAGCAGCTTTCTGAAGCAACATATGCCTGCTTCCCACATCACTTCTGATCATCACTCCCATGACTTTCCTCCACAATGTTTTTTTTTTGGAGGTTCTGACCAACAGCTTATTTCAGCCTTTCCCTTTCCTGACCACAGCACCCACCTGGCCATTCTTCCACCTTCAGCACTTAGCAGATCTTCTCTCTCTTTTACCAGCTATCCTCCTCAAAACCTCTAACAATCATGTTGCTAACGTTGTAGTATGCTACTATCCACTCCAAACTCATTTACCCACTTAAAGATTCATACCTTTGCCTTCATCACCACTTGAAATTGTTCCACTCCAATAATGCAGACTTTGACATTTCTGTTGTATGATGCCCCTCACCCCTCTTTCATTTCTCTTATCATTTTACATTTAACAAAATTTTTTCTTGTCCACACTGTCATCTTCATTCTGTCCCTTTATCCTTCACCATCTTCTACAACCTCCACCCCAATTTTGTCCTTAGTTATTTTCTTCCTTAGCCTGGAGTTTCTGGTTAGCCTATTAAACAATGCATGTTCTTGCCAGGTAGACTCCCTTGACCTGCTGCCATTATATCTCTGTCAACCTTCAACTGCCTTGCTTCAGTGAGGGCTCCATATCTACACTTCCAATCCTTTTATTCATCTCTTGAAGACTTGGTGAAACATTTCCAATATCTATGTTTCAGATCTTTACTCCTCTCCTCAAAATTCCCAATATCACCTTTAAGAAAGAATCTTTCCTCTCAACTCATTGGAGAGATGGAGACCAAAGCTGTTCTATAGAATCTCCTATGCTGATATAAACATTCTATATTTGCACTATCCAATATGGTAGCCACTGAGCACGTACAGCTATTGAACACTGAAAATGCGGCTAGTGAGACTGAGGTACTGAATTTTAAATTTTATTTAGTTTTAATTAAAATTTAAATAGCAACACGTAGCTAGTAGCTACACTACTGGACACCATATAGACCAGCATTGTCCAACAGAAATATAATAGTTTCATAAATAACTTCAAATTGTCTAGTAACTACATTAAAAAAGTAAAAAAAGTAGAAATTAATTTTATATAACTAATAATATTGTTTTCATATAATTAATGTATTTTATTCAACCAAATACTTGAAAATCTTATCATTTTAATATGTAATCAATATAAAATTATTAATGAGATATTTTAATGTTGAAACCAAGCTTTCTATATCTGATATATATTTTATGCTTCTAGCACATCTCAATTCATATACTAAATTTTCATGGAAAATATTTTATCTGTGTTAGATTTCATAAAATTTACAGTTGAAAACATAGATTCACATACCAGGTTGTTCCAAACATACTTAAAAGTTTTCCATTAACTTAATCAAGTATCAACTTTTTGTTTTCAATTTCAATTAATTAAAATTAGATAAAATTAAAAATTTATTTCCTCAGTCACATTGGCTACATTTCAAGTGCTCAATTGCCAAATGTGGCTAGTGGCTGCCATATAGGATAGTGCAGAAAGGATGGTTTGATGCTCTCTCCAGCCTTAAGTCTCTCAATATCTTGGGTCTTGCTCTTCCTTCACTAGGTTGTCTAAGGAGGTAGCATCTTGCTTAACCACCCTCATCCCCACTGCTTCTCTAAACCTTCCCTACCAACCTCAGGATTTTATTTAAATTTACTAATCCACATGGCCCCCTTCTTATTCCCATCAATGTTTCCTCCTTTTCATGATTCCTTCTCCTTTTTGTACCAGTGGCTCTATAGGCCAACAGCATCAGCATCACCTGAAAACTTGTTAGAAGTGTAATTCTCAGCTTCACCCTACACTTACTGAATGAGAAACTCTATGGGTGGGGCCTGGCTATCTGTGTTTTCACAGGCCCTCTAGGTCAGGGGTCCCCAATTCCTGGGCCGCACAGCAGGAGGTGAGTGGCAGGCGAGTGAGCAAAGCTTCATCTGCCGCTCCCCATCACTCCCTATTGCTGGCATTACCGCCTGAACCATCCCTCCCCCCGCCCCCGATCCATGGAAAAGTTATCTTCCACGAAACAGGTCCCTGGTTCCCAAAAGGTTGGGGATCGCTGCTTTAGGTAATCCTGATCCATGCTACAGTTTGAGAACCACTGGTTTATAGAAAAGTGTACTTGAAAGACACACTAAAACTAATAAAAGTGTATAGAGTGGTGGCAGGAGACAAAGTGGATGGAAAGAAGGATAGAAGTGAGTTTTCTTTTTAATATTGTTATGATTGTGGAATCATTTAAATGTTCAACTAAAATTTTCTTAAAAAGAGGAGAATATTTACAATACACTGATGGGCTCTTCCCCACCCCCATTTTGTTCCATTTGGTTTTGGGTGGGGCTTGGACTTTAGTAAATTTTAAAAGCTCTCCAGGTGATTCTATAAAATACACAATTCAATACTTTTTAGTATTCTTACAGAGTTGAGCAAACATCACCTCAATCAATTTTATAACACTATCATCACCACAAAAAATAAAACCCACACCTACTAGCAGTCACTCCAACTGCCCACCAAACTCCCTCCAGACTTTTATTATTTTTTAGATTTCTCGGACTTAGATTATTTCTTATTTTGTAACAAACAGTTTAAGAAATAATGCCATTAACCATGATATATTTACATAAAATATATTTTTCAGACATTCACATTAATTTTGGTAATAATAAAATAAGTCTCTGGGTCATAGTTACTTCCCTAGGCCTAAAACTTTTTTTTAACTTTTCAGAATATGTAGAGTATGCGAAATTTTTGCAAACAATAGTCAAAGCTGCTTTTAACTTGGAGATGACTGGATCCTCACTGTAGAGAGAAAAGGATCTCCTTATTCCCAACTACTAGTAATAGGTCCAAATTTACACAGAAGTAAGTGAGGGAATGCTGAATGAAAGGCCTCCGCCCAAACCAAAAAAAAAAAAAGGGGAAAAAATGGAGTCCAGAAACTTCCTTTGACTCAGACTATGCTGAGTATCCTAGAAAAGGGCAGAGGAAAGCCACTAGGACAAACAAAAGACTGGAATATTTAACTCAGCCTTGACGGGAACTTTCCAAACAGCGCCTTCCTTGATGTCCTAGGGCCAGAGGATGATAAGATGGTTTGTGGGCTCTGGCTGGTGCCACAGGGATGAGAGGTTGCACATGCACTCCCACCCTCCCCACTCGTCTCTGAGGATGGCTTTGTTCTTCCCAGCCCTCGGGGCTTGTGTTCTGCTGGAGGCTAGGACTAGACATATCAATTTCAATGACAATCATCCTCCTAAAATGCATGTGTGCGCGTGTGCGCGCACACCCCCCCCACCCCCCCACACACATACACACACGTTATTTCTCTTGATTTCCTCCCTAGCTCTGAAATGTAAGTTTTAAAGAAAAAGGAAAAAAGATAAGGGTGAGAGAAGAAAAAAACTATATCGTCTGGGAAGTTCAATGATGACCCTAGAACCATCTCTTAACCCATGCCAGGGAGTTTGCTTCCAAAACTATATGTACATAAAGAAATATATTTCCTCAGAGCATGCACCAGGAAGGTTAACGCAGGCTGTGGCATAAAGAATCTTGATAGGAAAGATATAATAGATATCTTGGGAGGGAAGGGAAATACCACATGCAATGAAATGAAATGAGAAAGGAGGGTGGTAGAGGGAAAAGGAAAAAAATCCCTAGCTAATAACATGTTCTTTCCTTCCTTCCTAACACAATGACACACATGACTTAATGAAGCCAGTGAGTTCTGAGACTGATGTAAAAGTTCCAAAAAAAATACTCCTCAGCAAAGGCCCCTGGGTAAATGGTGTCATTTCTAATTTCTCCAGTTCCCGTGATTTAGAGCAGACCCAGGATCTGAAATTCACACCAGCTCTTTGTGCACCAGGGTCCGGGGCAGCCAGGGCCCAGGCCTGGGGAGCAGCAACACAGACTTCCTATGTGATTTCACCACCGCAGCCCTGCTTTGTCTCACATTTAAAATAATTTGCCAGGTAAAAATAAACTTCTCAGAATCACAGAGTGAAAAATGTACTTAACAATTCAATCCCTGTAAGTTTGGGATTGACAGAGAAAGTGCAGCCGAGGCTAATTAAATTACCCAACATGTATTTGAATGGTGGTTTCACTGGTGAGTTTATTAATTCACATCGTTATCATTGTTATTATTACTGCAACTCTGTAAATTATGCTTTTCATGAGATAGTGAAATGTGCAAGTGAAACGTGCAGGCTCTTAGCTCTCAGACATACCCTGATTAGCTGTTGGTTTCTCTCCTGAGTACCATTCTTAGAAAGCAAACTTCATTTGTCATAAGTCCCATGTCCCCAGATGGCATGTTCTGAGTTATTTTTGTGTACTACTTTTTGGAAATAATTAAAATCTACCAGTACTTTTCACTTTCCCTCAGCTTTTTCCAGTAATTCTCACGATAGAAATAAGTATGGTTCATGACGCCAGCTCCTTGCAGGGTAGTTTCCCTACAATCAGCTGATTTGCAAAACTCAGACTCCAGGTTTAAATCCAGTGGAATCAGAACTGCTCTTTATTCCTTAGGGGCAATTTATGGTACACATATAGGAGTTTTTGCAGTCCATGTCTTTAAAGATTAATTGCCAATTGTATATATGCTCATTTGCCCCCAAATTTGGGGCAAATTTGAGAAGACAACTGAAATGAGCAAAATTTAACTATAAAATATATTAGGCAAGCATGCCAAGTCTTTTTGATTCAAGAAGCGTCTCCCCTTGTGAAAGATGATTCCTAACTCTGGGATAAAACAATTTTGACTCCTAGGCCATGCTCCTCAAAGTGTGGTCTCTGGACCAACAGCACAGGCATCACCTGGAGCTTGTTAGAAATGCAGAATCTCAAACCAGTCCCAGACCTACTGCAGTTATCAACACCCCCAGCTGATTCACATGCACATTGAAGTTTGAGGAGTGCTCCTAGAGTATGGAGGAGTAGAGAAATAAGTCTTCTCATCCCATCCCTCCCCACCAGCAGCATCCTGCCACTATGATTTCCTACAGCAACTCTTGAAATGTACTACATTGACAAACTTAGAAATTATACTCTAATATATATTCCCATAATGAAGAAATTAATGCAATCTACCCAGTATCTATCTCAAAAAATAAACAACATAAATGAAACATCTATTGTCAAGATGGTCTAACCTGCAACTCATGCCGGTTTGGAGGAAAAAATGAAGTGTGTTGTATGATCATTAGATAACTGACCTCATACCCTATGATTCAATCACCATTAACTCCATGCCCTAGAAAGTGCTAATGTTACATGATGAAAAAGTCATCAGGATACAGATGCCTGCAAGACACCACTTCCCCCAAAAAAACTTTAAAAAAAAAAAAGTATAAAAGATTGCATTAAATAAACATTAAAAAGTTTATTCGAATATTTAACATATTAATTTGCAAAGTGAAAAGGTTAATTTCAAACCTACTTTCTTCCCTACCATTAAGTCTTCCTTGAATTTCATACCATGACAAAAGTAGCTTATTCCAGGATCAACTTCTACTGATAACACCATTGTATATTTATTTGGTGGATCACAGTTACAAAGAACTTTTGCATATAACAGTAACATTTCTCTTTTAATTTTCATCTCAAATTAAGAAAAATCGATTTTCTCTCCCTCACTCATAAAAATATTCTTGGCAAATAATTAGGTATTTCAATAATCATAAGTATGATAAAATGCATTGCATTGGAAAGAACTCACTGTAGTTCTTGGCAAAAAAAAAAAATTCTAGTTCTTGGAGGAAGGTTCTCACTTAGAATTATTTTTAGCACAGAAAAGTAGCATTTCTAAAAAGGACCATCACTTTACAGAAATAGTTTTCTGGGTGTTTTATACTAACTTCAACCATCTTCAGGGAGATACAAATAAAATGTTTTTCATGTATAGTAACTGTGATCCTCTTCTAAAAACAAATACACACTTTGAGTTTAAAAAATCCCTTGGTGATATGAACAGGAAGAGCTTTCACCGTGGTCCTAATGCATTCTGAATTATTGCGGAAGAGCTCTGGGAATCCCTAGCTCCTAGCATAAAAATAGTTGTTCTGCTCCTCCCTGAAACACTTTGCAGAAGACAGTACTTTACTAAAGCAAAAATTCTCTACTGAGACTCATGGATATCTGTGGACAGTATGTTTTGGTTTGTTTTAGAATTGTTTCTAAGATGGTTGCTCTTCATGGCTCCAGTTGATGTTACAGATGCAGCATGGCAATGGGGAAGATGAAGTTCAGGGTGGGGTTATTCTCTGGGCTCACAGCTGAGGAAGAACAAAACTGTGAGGAAAGGCTCTGCAAGACCAAGTTTGTCGGGAGGCAGAAGGGAGGAAATTAGCAACAACTTAAGGGAATATGGGGAAAGAGTTGCTGCTCTGGTTGGGGTTAGGGTAGGCTATAAAACAGTGCCCAGGAAGTATCAGAGCTCGTCCACATCTACCACAGGTGAAGGCATCATGGAGGTCTCAACTAGGGAACTTGGGAACTAAATCTAGGTCAAGGACTGCTGAATGGAATCAGAATGAGAGTCACCATCCCAGGGGCGGGTTCTGAGAAGTCTGTCCAAGGAAACATGGTAGGGAGATAAGAGATTTCCCTAGTTGGGGATGGGTTGGAATAAAAAGGATGACAAGCCCCAGAAGGTTGCTCAGGAGTTATAAGACATCAGGGTCTTAACTGAAGGACAAACAATCCCATTCTCAGTGACCCCTTTTCTCCAGTGGCCAAAAGCCAGAAAACAATTCAGTGTAGTCCTCTTAAGCAGGCACCACCCTCTTGAATTCCACCAGAACTCCTAATGGACCTGGAGAAATATTGGCCCATTATAGACCCTGCAGAACACCTAAGAGTAGATTTGAAAAAGCTAAAATGGACTGGGGGTGGGCAGGAGCAGATGCAAAGAGGTGAGGCTATGTAAACTTAAAAGAACAATCCATGTGGGGTAGAGTAGGGTAAAAAGATTCCTAGTCCTGCTAAGCTGAGCTGGGTCTTAAGGAATGTGATAATCATGGGAAGAAGGAAAAAGGAACATTTATTTAGCACACAGATTGTTCTTAGGCACCATGATAGACGCCCACAATAAGCAAAACTGTTGCAATATTCCTGATCTGTACCATAGAACTTAGCTGTGAGGGTAGAGAGAAAGACTATCTTCTAGGGGTTTTAGTATCTTAGGGCTAAAAGACATGCTGGAGATATTATTGTGGATAAAATGGTCATAAGGGATAAAAAGATGACCAAGTAATACAACATGAAAGCATCTTGAAAATTATAAATATGGGATACATATATGAAAATTTATCCTGTGATAGGAAAAATAGAAGTGAAAATTTTTTTGTGTGAGATCCAGTCTAATGGCTTTGCATTCAAAATGCATAATAATTGTTCATATGTCGATCAATCCTTGAAAGAAAACTTCCTGAGAGTTGAAATAAGAATACATGACAAGGATCAGAACTCATAGACACTCAGTGTTAAAGGAATTTTAACATTTACCCTATTATTACTGTTAGTTAATATGGCAAGAATCTAGACATTTCAGCATTTCTATGTGCATTTCCAGAAAATATTATGAATGGCAATCCTATACTTTTTATGTCTGTAAGAATCAAGGTACTATTTAATTCCCAATATTTTTATTACTTTGGATTTTTATCTCTATTAAGTGTTTTTACAGATCTAATTGAAATGCCATCCTCTCCTCTGTAAAGACTTGGTTACTTCTGGGAAGTTAGCCTCCCCTTTCTCAGGGTCCCATGGCCTCTGCTCAGCCCTCTCTTGGAGCACTGTAAGTTATTTACCCACTACGTGCATCACCCATTAGGTTTTGAGCAGCTTGATACAGGGACTATGTTAATATATCCTTATAGCCTGGCAGTATGTGGCACACACTATGTAGTCGATAAATATTTGTTAAATAAGTGAATAAAGAAGCAAGTTGAGAGTATGAGATGTGTATGCTAATTGAAACCAACTGCATAGACTCAAGGCCTGAATCAATTGGAAAGTTTCGAATATTATGAAGATTGGGAAAGATATTTTCATGGGTAACTCCCTCCTCATGAAAGTGTTTGTTAAGTGTCATCATCTTGCTCTCTTGACCACCCCCACTAAAATTGAACTCCACACCCCACCCTGCACTCCCATTCCTCTCTTACCCTGTTCTATTTTTCCAACAGTATTTATTAGGTTTGCTCATTGTTTTTCTTCCTCAGTGGAATATAAAGCTGAGAGCAAGAGGGTTCTTTTTTTCTGTTTTGTTCACTTCTACATCCTGAATGCCTATAACTGGAGCAGAAGCATAAGTAGATGCTCAATGCATATTTGTTGAATAAATGTATTAATGAATAAAAACCTGGTCAAAAGCATTTGGTTTTTGTTTTGTTGACTGGGAAAGTAGACTCAAAGATTTAGATAAGTTTACAGTCTTGCACATTATGGGTTACAAAGAGATGGATAGGATTATCTTATGACCTTCAAGGTGGGCATCAAGTGTCAGAATATATGATGCATCCCTCATGAGGCATTACAAGTCTAGTGCACTGTATTTTGATAAAGATGTTTCATAGGACAGAGCCAGTTCTAATACAGCTTTAAACAAACAATAATAGTTACTTCTGATGAACAATTTTTAGGCTGACACCCTCGGGTGCCATATTTTCTCTTGTAAGGGTGTTTTTGCACCAACCATTTTAGTCAAAGGCCTTTACATAAGTACAATATAAATCATTATTTAGTATTTGCTGTTTTACAGCCATCATTGAGGCTAAATCCATCAAGACGAAGAGAAAGAATGTGCATTTATACCGCTTAAACTTTTGTGAAATTTTGGTAAAGAAGTCCACTTTGTCAAAAATAATTTCCGGGCTTCCCTGGTGGCGCAGTGGTTGAAAGTCCGCCTGCCGATGCAGGGGACACGGGTTCGTGCCCCGGTCCGGGAAGATCCCACATGCCGCGGAGCGGCTGGGCCCGTGAGCCATGGCCGCTGAGCCTGCACGTCCAGAGCCTGTGCTCCGCAACGGGAGAGGCCACAACAGTGAGAGGCCCCCGTACCGCAAAAAAAAAAAAAAAAAAAAATAATTTCCATGTCTCTCATCATCACTATATATATGAGTTCCCTACCACAGAGCATGGTGCTAGCCACTAAGAATGTCGAAAGAGATCAATCGTGGTCTCTGCTCCACCCTGTTGGACTACCCATAAACAGCACTGGGGAGTCAGGTTGAGGGTCATAGGAGTAGTGCAGATAAAAGAGCCAGGAGAAGAAGTGAGAATGAGAGTTTGTGGAGGTTATGTTGGAGGAGTTAAAATTTGATATAAATTTTGAAAGAATTTTACAAAATGAAGATGAAAGAGTTTTTCTTCTAAGCCAGCTGCATCTTCTAACTGGTCTTCTGGTTTACGGGGGGGTAAAATCTTCAGTCTCAATGCTTCTTGATTTTTTTCCCTACAAAATAGCTGTGAGTACACTCCGCCTCCAATGTGCTGACTCCCTGAATTGTTTTACATGATACAAATTTCTAATTTAGGAAAGTTGGAATTTCTTCTCATGTTAACTAAGTATGCTGATCATATTTTAATCAAAAATAGAATTTTAAGGCAAAACTAATTTGTTTTCAGTGGCTTCCATGTGACCATCCAAACGTGAAAGGATTTTATTCTCCCAGACTAAAGCATATTTTAAAGGATAAGTCATTAGTATTTAAGAAATCTTTTCTAGGATGAGCCCAAAATTTTGTTTTTACTCGCTTTTTCAAATAAACTCTTTTTTTTTTTTTGCATAGTAAAGGTGGTATGAGTAAAATATAAAAATACAGAAATGCTTTAAAAGTCTTTGATCCCACTTCATACTCACTGCTAATATTTTGGTAAGAGTAACCAGCATTCAGTTATTCAATGTATGCTTGGACCCCAAATAACACTTACGTCTGTCTCCATGGGCGCATTACAAAGTAAGCATTAATGTTTACTTTGAGAATTTGAGTGCTGCTCCCCAGCTTTTCTTTCTTAATCCCTCAGATGAAATATTTCTTAACCTTCTTTATAGAGGAGCATTTAAAAATGGTGCATGTTTGTTGCTGCCAGCATTCCCGACTGGTGAATAGATAAATGGATCATCCTGTTGTCCTTGCACCTGCTTGAGACGGTCCTCTCTAACGTGCTTTGCCAGAGTGTAGTGGATGCATCTGCTTTACAAGTTAACCGGCAGAATTTGTTTATAAACCCACTGAAGAGCTAAATGAAGCAAACTACATTATCGTGGTTGCTAATCACATTTCATTTCAGCGAAAAGCTTATTACAGAGACAGCCTGAAAACCTGACTCTTTAATTTTGTTTACATCCACTTCTACTTTTACTTCAGACCCTGGAAGATGGGTTTTGGTGGGGTTTTTTTCCCCATAAAACTGAGGAGAACTAAAGCAGTTAACTGAAGCAGGCTGTGGTTATTGATTAATATCTTCTCAACCATGTTTGTTAATAAGAAAAGGCCTTTACGACTGGTAGAGATTGGTATTACTATTTGTATTAATGGACTCCTCAGACATCCAGAATGTATGGATGTCTTTCACTTTCCTTTAACTCACCATTTCCTGAGCAAAGGTTATGTTTCTTATAGACGCAGCAACATGACCGTAAGAGCAAAACACACTGATACCCCCAAATCACAGATATCTGAACAAGCCACATTCTTAACACTGTCATGTCAGCTGAGATGTGCTCTCCTCCTTTTTCATCAAAATGAAGTTATGCCCAACATTTCATTAACTGATAGCTTGTTGAGTATTCAGGAATGGCAGGACCTGTGCTGGCCTCAGCTCCATTGCTAGTTGATCCTTCCCATATTTCCCCGAAAAAGCAGTTTCTCCCTCCACCATCTCCATCAATCTACAAAAGTGAAAGATTATCATTTCCCACTACCTTCTAGAAAAGTCACCTACAAAATCACCGTACTTGTGACCCTGAATCTCTAAGCTATTTAGATTACTACACACATAACTCCTTTAACTGCGCTTCACTTTATTGCGCTTCACAGATAATTGTGGGGTTTTTTTGTTTTGTTAGTTTGTTTGTTTTTATAAATTAAAGGTTTGTGGCAACCCTGCATCGAGTGTCTGTTGGCACCACTCTTTCCAACAGCATTTGCTCACTCTGTGTCTCTATGTCACATTTTGGTAATTCTCACAATATTTCAAACGTTTTCGTTATTTTTATATTTGTTATGGTGATCTGTGATCAATGATCTTTGATGTTGCCATTGCAAAAAGATTATGACTTGCTAAAGGCTCAGAATGGTTAGCATTTTTTGCAGTAAAGTATTTTTAAATTAAAGTATAGACATGATGCGATTGCACACTTAATGGACTATAGTATGATATAAATATAACTTTCATAAGTACTGGGAAACCAAAAAATGCATGTGACTTGCTTTATTGTATTCACTTTATTGCAGTGGTCTGAAACCAAATGTGCAATTGTCTCAGAGGTATACCTGTACAGTCATTTACAGTTTTCTCTCTGATAAAATTAGAATCCCCCATATTTGTGTATTATGGTTACTTCCTTCTTAGCTTCTCCATTCTATGATGCCTATAGCAGCTACCTCAGAAGATTATCATATCCATACAATGGTGACAGACATATCAGGCACTGAATTTTGGGGACATGAGTTACAAAGGCCTTCTTATTTCCTTCATATATCTCCCTAGACAGCAATTTTAAAAGTCTCTGGGGTTCACTTCAAGAGGCTCATGGGGTCAAAGCTATATTCATAAAAATACTAAGGCATCTTCTGCCTTTTTTACATTGCTGACCTTTGAACTGATGGTACAAAAGCAATGGTGGGCATAAGCACCAGTGCCTTAGTCCAAATAGAAGCAATGGCACCAAATTGCTAGTAGTCGTATTTTTCTTTACCATGCACTTGCAGGAAAAAAAAGTCAGTGTCACTTAAGAAAGTCTTTGATGAAGTAGTAAAAATCATTTTATTAGATCTCAACCTTTGACTATGCTTCTTTTCTTTCTTTATTTATGGCTGCATTGGGTCTTCGTTGCTGCGCTCGGGCTTTCTCTAGTTGCGGCGAGCAGGGGATACTCTTTGTTGTGATGCGCAGGCTTCTCATTGCGGTGGCTTCTCTTGTTGTGGAGCACGGGCTCTAGGCACACGGGCTTCAGTAGTTGTGGCACGCGGGCTCAGTAGTTGTAGCTTGCTGCCTCTAGAGCACAGGCTCAGTAGTTGTGGTGCATGGGCTTAGTTGTTCTTCGGTGTGTGGGATCTTCCCCGACCAGGGCTTGAACCCGTGTCCCCTGCATTGGCAGGCAGATTCTTAACCACTGTGCCACCAGGGAAGTCCTGAATATGCTTCTTTTCAGTGTGACAAAATGGTAAGTATATATAAAGCTCTTTTTGCTGCATAGTGAAGTACAACATGCATCTGTGAAGATATTTGAGTTGAGAGCTAAACTAGCTGTTTTTTTTTTTCATAGAATGCCACTTTTGCTTGAAAGAATGACTGACAAACCATGCTTATTCAGACTTGGGTATCTTGCAGACATTTTGTCAAAAATGAACAAAGTGAGCTTGTCACTTCAAGGAAAACTACTGACAGTGTTTGTTGCTGACAATAAAATTTGAGCTATCGAGCAAAAATTAGAATTTTGGAAATTCGTATCTGCCACTGTGAGCTCGACAGCTTCCCAATACTTAAAGGCTTTTTGGATAAGACTGGCATGATATTAATGAATGTGATATGTTGATACTGTATTATAAAATGTATCAACATTTAGAAACTCTGTATAACTCAGTAAAGCAACATTTTCCAAATGACCAATGCATGATGTTACAAAATAAGACATGAGTAAAAGATCCATTCGAAGTACAAATATCTAAGTCCATCTGAATTAATATGTTATTTAAGGCTAAAGTTTCCTTATTGATTTTCTGTCTGATGATCTATCCATTGATGGAAGTGTGGTATTAGAGTCCCCTACTGTTATTGTATTGCTGTTTATTTCTCCCTTTAGTCTGTTAATATTTGCCTTATATATTTAGGTGCTCCTATGTTGAGTGCATGAATATTTACAAATGTTAAATCTTCTTGTTGGATTAATGCCTTTATCAGTATGTAATGCCCTTCTTTGTCTCTTATTACAGTCTTTGTTTTAAAGTCTATTTTGTCTGAAAAAATTATAGCCACTCCAGCTTTCTTTCAGTTTCTATCTGCATGGAATATCTTTTTCATCTCTTTATTTCAGTCTGTGAGTGTCCTTACATCTAAAGTGAGTCCCTTGTAGGCAGCACATAGATTTTTTTTTTCCATTCATGTCGATTGATTGTATAATTTAGTCCATTTACATTTAAAGTAATTGTTGATAGGTATGTGCTTATTGCCATTTTGTTGTTTTCTGGCTATTTTTGTAGTTCCTCTCCATTTCTTTTTTCTTCTCTTGCTCTCTTTCTTTGTGATTTGATGGCTTTCTTTAGTGGTATGCTTATATTCTTTTCTCTTTATCTTTTGTGACTTTAATATAGGTTTTTGCTTTGTGGTTATCATGAGGCTTACATATAATGATTATTATATATAACAGTCTAAGTCAATAACAACTTAAGTTTGATCCCATTGTTAAGCTCAATATTATTATTCTCTCTCTTCTTTTATGTTTCTGATGTCACATTTTACATTTTTAAATCTTGTGTATCCCTTAACTAATTATTGTAATCATAATTATTTTTTACTAATTTTGTCGTTTAACTGTCATACTACCTTTATAAATGATTAATCCACTACCTTTACTATATATTTACCTTTCCAGTAAGATTTATTCTTCTTATATGTTCCTTTAACTAACTAGTGCCCCTTCTTTTCAGCTTAAAGAAGTCCCTTTAACATTTCTTGTAAAGCGAATTTAGTGGTGATGAACTCTAGCTTTTGCCTGTCTGTAAACATTTTTATCTCCCCTTTATTTCTGAATGATAGCTTTGCCAAGGAGTATATTCTTGGTTGGCATTTTTTTTTTCTTTCAGCATTTTGAATATATTGTGCTACTTTCTTCTGGCCTGCAAAGTTTCTGCTGAAAATCTGCTGATAGCTCTACGTGGGTTCCTTTGTATATAAGAATTTGTTTTGCTGCTTTTAATATTCTCTCCTGGCCTTTAACTTTTGACATTTTAATTATAACATGTCTTAGTGTGGGTCTGTTTGGGTTCATCTTATTTGGAACTCTCTGGGATTCCTGGATCTTGGTGTCTGTTTCCTTCCTCAGGTTAGGGAAGTTTTTAGCCATTATTTCTTCAAATAAGATCTCTGCCTCCCTCTCTCTCTCTCTCTCTCTCTCTCTCTCTCTCCTCTAGAGCCCTCTGATGTGAATGTTAGTTCATTTGATGTTGTCCCATAACTATCTTAACCTATCTTCACTTTTCTTCATTACTTTATCTTTGTGCTCTTCTGATTAGGTGAGTTGCACTGGCTTGTATTCGAGTTGACTGGTCCTTTCTTCTGTTTCATCTAGTCTGCTGTTGAACCCTTCTACAGCAGTGTATTTTTCAGTTCAGTTATTGTATTCTTCAGTTCTGTGACTTCTGTGTTGTACTTTCTTATATTTTCCATCGCTCTGTTAAAGTTCTCATTGTGTTTAACCATTCTTCTCCCCAGTTTGGTGAACGTCTTAATGACCATTACTTTTAACTTTTATCAATTACTTAACTCTATTTCATTAAGGATTTCTTTCTGAGACTGTGTGTGTTGTTCTTTCATTAGGAACATATTCCTCTGTTTCTTGCTTGACTCTCTGAGTTGGTTTCTATACAGTAGATGAAACAACAACCTCTCCTAGTCTTGAAGGAATGGCTTCATGTAGGAGATAAAACTTGTCTTCCAACCCTGCCTTAGCTCTTGGTTTCTCTCAAACCTTTGTACTTTTCCAAGCAGGCTATTATATTTAAATAGCTCCCAATAGTTGAGGATGTGCCAAGACCTGTTACTGTCCCAAAGAGGAGGATCTCAGCACCTAGATTCAGGCTGACTAGAAGCTAAACCTTTACACATCAGCTTTTAAAAGTATGTAAATATATACAGTTCTGTGGCACCACAAGCATAAGCCCCACTGGCCACCAGCACCAGATAATATGCAAGTATCTCCTGGGTTGTAGTCAGAGATCATGGCTCCAGACAAGTATATAAGCTCTTTTCTGGGTGATACCAGTGAGCTGGAGCAAGACAGAGGGAGAGTGCCCAGATGACATATATAGTCTATATTCCTTGAGAGCAGCTCTGGAAGAGCTACCCCTCAGGCCAAGGCTCCAGGACAAGCAAAGAGGCCTCCTTCACAGAAAGACTGGCGAATGTGCCCCAGTCTACTATTTGTGTAGTGCCCTAGGGTGGTAGCCTGCAAATAACCATCTTTCATATTGCCACAGTCCTGTGGAACCCAAGAATGCAAGCCCTCCCCAACCCCCAGCCACCAGAGCCAGGTGATCAAGGGACATTCCCTGAGCAGCAGCCACAAAAACCGGGATACTGGATATAAAAACCAAGGCCGCAGACACATGTAAATCTCCTCTGCAGGAGACACTGGTGCTCTGGCGTGTGGCAGAGGGTGAGTGCAAATATAATGCACACCTTCCAAGATCTCTGGAAATGATTAGTAAACCCCAAGATGTGTATTTAATTAGAAGCCTGTCCCTCAGGCCACAGTCATGATAATTAGCTAATACGCCTCCTTCATAGAAAAACCAAGCTCCTGGGTCTGTTGTCTCTTGTGATGCAGTGGGGGTGGTAGCTATTTACTAACTCTTTCTCCTTTGGTTATAGTCCTGTGGGATCCATGAACATAAGCCCCACTGGCCAGCAGAGCCAGGCAAGGTAGAGGTGTCTCCTGGCAGCAGTCACAAAATTTGGAGCACCAGCCAGGGGTAAGAGCTCTTTTCTGGGTGATACCAATTATTACAGTTCCATGGGACCAGGAATGCAAGATCCCCTGGCCTCCAGAGCCAGGATATCAAGAGGCATCCCTTAGGTGGCAGCCACAAAAATCAGATGTGTAACAGTAGATACTGGAACATGGCAAAGGGAGAGTGCAAAGGTGGTGCTCATCAGATATTTACAAAACATTCCATCCAAAAGCAACACAATACACAGTCTCCTCAAGTGCACATGGAACATTTTCCAAAATACATCATATGTTAGGTCACAAAACAAGTCTTAATAAATTTAAGAGGAGTGAAATTATATACAATCAACTTTTATAACCACAGTGGTATGACACTAGAAATTAATTACACAAAGAAAACTGGAAAATTCACAAATTATGTGGAGATTAAACAACATACTACTGAACAACCAATAGATCAAAGAAGAAATCTAAAGAGAAATAAAAAAGTACCTTGAGACAGATGAAAATGGAAATACAACATAACAAAATTTATGGGATACAGCAATAGCAGCTCTAAGAGGGAAGTTCATAGTGCTAAATGCCTATCTCAAGAAACAAGAAAAGTCTCAAACAACCTAACTTTATACCTCAAAGAACTAAAAAAAGAACAAACAAAACCCAAATTTAGTAGAAGGAAGGAAATAACAAATATTAGAGCAGAAATAAACAAAATTGAGACTAAGGAGAAAATAGAAAAGATCAATGTAAGAAAACAACTCCATTTACAGTTGCATCAAAAAGAACAAAATACCTAGGAATGTTTTTAAACAAGAGGTGAAAGACCTATACATTGAAAACTGCAAGACATTAACAAAAGAAATTAAAGAAGACAGATAAATGGAAATATATTCCATGTTTATGAATTCAGAGAATTAATGCTGTTAAAAATGTCCATACTACCCAAAGCAATATACAGATTCAATGCAATCTCTATCAAAATTCCAATGGCATTTTTCACAGAAATAAAACAAAAATCCTAAAATCTGTATGAAACCATAAAAGACCCCATATAACCAAAGCAATCTTGAGAAAGAAGAACAAAGATGGAGGTATCACATTCCCTGATTTCAAACTATATTACAAAGCTATAGTAATTAAAACAGTGATATTAGCATTAAAAAAGACACATAAATCAATGAAACTGAATGGAGATCCCAGAAATAAACCCACACATATATGGTCAGTTAATTTATGACAAAGGAGTCAAAAATATACAATGGGGGAAAGGACAGTCTCTTCAATAAATGATGTCAGGAAAATTGGACACCCACATGCTAAAGAATGAAACTGAAATTATACACAGAAATTAACTCAATATGGATTAAAGGCTTGAATGTAAGACATGAATCCATAAAACTCCTAGTAGAAAATATAGGCAGTAAGCTCCCTGACATAGGTCTTGACAATGACTTTTTGAATCTGACACCAAAAGCAAAAATAAACAAGTGGGACTGCATCAAACTAAAAAGTTTCTGCACAGTGAAGGAAATCATCACCAGAATGAAAAGGCAACCTACTGAATGGGAGAAAATATTTGCAAATCATATATCTGATAAGGGGCTAATATCCAAATATATAAATAATTTATACAATAGCAAAAAAAAAAAAAAAAACCCAAACAATCTGATTAAAAAGGGCAGAAGATCTAAATAGGCTCCTCAAAAAATTAAAAATAGAACTACCTTATAATCCAGCAATTCCACTTCCTGGTATTTATCCAAAGACAACTAATTCAAAAACTATATTTACAATAGCCAAGGTATGGAAACAAGCTAAATGTCCATCACCAGATAAATGGTTAAAGAAAATGAGGTATATTTATATTTATACACATATATACCATGTATTTATATATACATATATGTGTGTGTGTATATATATACATATATATACACACACACACACACACACACACACAATGGAATACTACTCAGTCATAAAAAAAGAATGAAATGTTGCCATTTGCAACAATATGGATGGACTTGGAAGGTATTATGCTTAATGAAATAAGTCAGACAGAGAAAGACAAATACTGTATGATATCACTTATACGTGGAATCTAAAAATTACAACTAACTAGTGAATATAACAGAAAGGAAACAAACTAACATATAGAGAGAGCAAACTAGTTCTTACCACTGGGGAGAGGGAAGGAGGGAGGGGCAAGATAAGGGTAGGAGATTAAGAAGTACAAAGCACTATGTATAAAATAAATAAGCTACAAAGATATATTGTACAGCACAGAGAATATAGCCAATATTTTATAACTATAAATGGAGTATAATCTTTAAAAATTGTGAATCACTATGTTATACACCTGAAACATATAATATTATACATCAACTATACCTCAATTTAAAAAAATGATATATACAACAATGTGCAGCATTCTTTACAATAGCCAAGATATGGAAACAACCTAAGCGCTGTTTATGGATACAGAAATTGTGATATATATATATATATATATATATAAAAATATAGATATAGATACACATATATATACATATATATATACATATACACACACACATATATATACAATGTAATATTATTCAGCCATAAAAAAGAATGAAATCTTGCCATTTGCAACAACATGGATGGACCTCGAGGGCATTATGCTAAGTGAAATAAATCAGACAGAGAAAGTCCGATCTCATATATGTGAAATCTAAATATGTGTATGTGTGTGTGTGTGTGTGTGTGTGTGTGTGTGTGTGTGTGTGTGGGTATAACCAACCTGACAGATACAGAGAACAGATTAGATTGGTAGTTGCCAAAGGTGGGGAGTGGGGGGTGGGAGAAATGTGTGAATTTTTTTTCAGTTTAGATAAACTGAATTAAAAAACCACATACACCTACAATGTCACCAGAAATGTACAAGTATACACATGTATTTGAGGTCATAGTTCAAACACATTAGGATGGGTACCTATAAGAAGAAAGGAATGGAAGTAGCAATAAGGAAGAAAAGAAGAAAAAAACTACCATGAAATCAAAAAAGAAAAGGCAAGGCATGGATTGATAACAATATGCTGGAAACTGAGTAGTAACATAAATTTACTTCTTTCTACCTGATGGCCGGAAAAGAGAGGGAAAATGAAAACTACCCCCACATAAATTTCTGAAATTAATTTAATGCCAATTAGGAGTCTGATTTTCTTAAAATAAATCAAATTTTTTAAAAAAAATAAATCAAATTTTAAATTTAATCTTGAAGCATAAATAGGTAAGAATAAGCATAAAAATCTTCCATAAATAGTGAAAAAAATTTATAGTGCCAATCATTAAACCAAAAAAGGAAAAGACACATAAGTCTATAAGAATTAATAGAAGATAGTATGGGTTGCAAAATATCGATACAAATATACACAGGGAAACAAAGTTCAGAATTGGACCAGAGACTATACTAAATTTCAGGGTATGGAGAAGTTAGCCTTCCTTCTGTCAAAAACCATGTCCTGGGCTTCCCTGGTGGCGCAGTGGTTGAGAGTCCGCCTGCCGATGCAGGGAACACGGGTTCGTGCCCCGGTCCGGGAGGATCCCACATGCCGCAGAGCAGCTAGGCCCGTGAGCCATGGCTGCTGAGCCTGCACGTCCGGAGCCTGTGCTCCACAACGGGAGAGGCCACAACAGTGAGTGGCCCGCGTACCGCAAAAAACAAAACAAAACAAACAAAAAAAACATGTCCTTTACCTATTGTCTCAGAGCCATACTCTTCCATTTCATTCTCTGACTTGAAAC
Source organism: Globicephala melas (assembly GCF_963455315.2). Classification (NCBI taxonomy): domain Eukaryota; kingdom Metazoa; phylum Chordata; class Mammalia; order Artiodactyla; family Delphinidae; genus Globicephala; species Globicephala melas. Next base: position 59,288,077 of record NC_083322.1, read on the forward strand.
ATGTCCATGATACAATAAGTCAAAAATCTGAGTTGCAGATCAACTCAAATGAATACTTTGTTTTATTTCTATGATCATTTTTTAAAATAAAAAATAACCTAGAAGGATTTCATCCCCCCTCCCCCTCGCAAAAAAACCAAAAAGAACTACATGCACAAGAACTGAGCAGAACTGTTGTTCTGAGGGAAAACTGTGAGCACCCTCACTCCAAAGTGAAAATCTAAATTTACACTACTTATTCAACACTTTTCTGACAGCTATGACTATTCACAGAATAAGGAGAGTCTTTGTGTTTCCAGTTGATTCACTCGCTTTTCTCAAATAGAGTTGTCCTGGATTACAGTGGAATTTGGCTTATAAAAATTAAAACACTCCACCCTCTGGAGGTTAAGTGCCTCACTCCTTAAGTGTGGGCTGTGCAAAGTGAGTCCCTTCCAAAGAGTACAGTATGGGGAAGGGTAGGGGGAATGAGTTTACAGTAGAGAAACCTGGCAAATTATGAGAGAAACATGAATATATCCCAAATGAGAATCATTCTACAAAATTCCTCAAAACTATCAAGGTCATAAAAATATGAAATGTCTGAGAAACTTCTTAGCCAAGAGGAGCCTATGAAAAACATTACAGCTAAATGTAATGTAGCATTCACAGTGGGATCCTGGAACAGAAAAACGGACATTAGGTAAAAACTAAGGAAATTTTAATAAAATATGGTATTTAGGTAGTAATAGTGTATCAATACTGGTTCATTATTTGCAATAAATGTACCATACTAACAAATGATGTTATTAATAGAAGAAACTGGGTTTGTTTGCTTTTGGGTTTTTTTAAGTACAAAATAGACTAACTGGTTTTAACTTATTAGTATGGTATGAAGAGCAGGGAAAGTTCATTGATATAATTTCAGATTCCACATTGCAATTATCCTTTAAGAAACTGTTGCTTGTTGAGTTTTGGAGTAGTAACAAAGAATAATCACAATGACTGTAAAAGGCTATTAAAATATTCCTCCCTTTTCCAACTATATACATACCTATTGAAGCTGGATTTTCTTCATACACTTTAATCACAATATACAACAACAGATTGAATGCAGAAACAGATATGAGAAACTTAATACAAGTTGTCTTAGCCAGATATTGAAGATTACAAAAACAAAAACAATGTCAATCTTTTCATTAAGTTTTACTGTTTTTGAAAATATCATTACTTGGTATTAAAATATGTTACATTAACAAGTCATGGGACTCATCATATCCTCAAGGTGTCTATGGTATTATTAGGTATATAAAATGTATGCCCTGAATTATGGAAATATAATTAAAGACAGAATTACCAGCAAGTAAATGAGGAAGAGAAGAAATGATCTACAACTGATATTTTACACAGAAATGGAAGTCGCTATGAAGACTTGCAAATAATTTGTAAATAATGATGTGTTAAAAATCTCATAGAGTTTTCAGGGATTTACTAAAGAAGACCTTTCCACATGTGTAGTACATGTTTTGGAAATAAAACTATGTTCACAGTATGACTTCACCAACTAATAGTTCTTTGATCTTGATTACATTACTCAAGTTTCTAAGCCTATTACTTAATTTTTAAAATGGACATATAATAGTACTCAAAATCTTAGTTTTATGTATATTAAAAGATACTTAATACAATGAACATTTATTGAATGTCTACTATATGCAAAACACTCTTTTGAGAGCTATGTAAGACAACACCACCAGTAAGGTTAAATCTTGCCCTCATGGAGAGAATATTCCAGTGGGAACGTCATTAACTTATCCATTCATTTAACAAACATTCATTAAATGCATATCATGTTTCAAGAAAAAAAAAAGCAAGTCATGGGGTTACTATTGTTATTTAAGAATAAATTAGGGCTTCCCTGGTGGCGCAGTGGTTGAGAGTCCGCCTGCTGAGGGGACACGGGTTCGTGCCCCGGTCCGGGAAGATCCCACATGCCGCGGAGCGGCTGGGCCCGTGAGCCACGGCCGCTGAGCCTGTGCGTCCAGAGCCTGTGCTCCACAACGGGAGAGGCCACAATAGTGAGAGGCCCGCATACCGCAAAAAAAAAAAAAAAAAATCATTCTTATAAACAAAAATCCTTTATTTAAGGAAGGCAGATATAGTTAACTTCAGGTCTCTCTTCTTATATATGAATTTAATGCTATAAATTGTCCTCTAAGCCCTGCATTTGTTGTATATCACAAATTTTGATGCCATATTTTCACTTTTATTTAATTCAAAATATTAAGAAATTTTTCTCTTGTGACTTCTTTTACCCACATATTATTTAGAGGTGTATTATTAATTCTCCAAACATTTAGGAATATTTACTAGCTATCTTTCTGCTATTGATTTCTAGTTTAATTCTACTGTGATCTGAGAACATACTTTTTATGATTTCTGTACTTTTAGTTCTTTTAGGCTCCAAAATCTTGAGCCATGTGATTTTGAGAATATGTATTCTGCTGCTGTTGGATGGAATATTCTATATATGTTAATGAGATCAAGTTGACTGATCATGCTGTTCAAGTCATTTAATCCTTGTTTGTTTTCTTTCTGCTTGATTCATCAATTACTGACAGAGGGGCATTAAAGTCTCCACGTGTAATAGTGGATTTGTCTACTTCTCCTTGAACTTCTGAGTTTTTGCCTCATGTATTTTGATGCTCTTTTTTTAGGTACATACACATTAAGGATTAAATCTTCTTGGAGAATTGCCCCTTTATCATTATGTAATACCTTTCTTTACCTCTGATAACTTTCCTTGTCCTGAAGTCAGCTTTGTGTGAAACTAAAATAACTACTCTAGCTTTCTTTGGATTAGTTTAAGTATGGCATATGTTTTTCCATCTCTTTACTTTAAACCCATTTGGGTCTTTCTATTTAAAGTGGATTTCTTGTAGACACTATAGTTGGGTCCTTTTTTTTTTTTTTTAGCCACCCTGACAATCTCTGTCTTATAATTGGTGTATTTAGACAAGTCACATTTAAAGTGACTATTGATATAGTTGGATTAATATCTACTACATTTGTAACTTTTAGATTAATTGCATTTTTTGTTTATTGTCCCCTTTTTCTGCCTTCCCTGATTTTAATTGAGAATTTTATATCATTCCATTTTATTTCATCTATTAGAATATCAATTTTACTTCTTTTGGTGGTTGCCCTAGAATTTATAACAGACATTTTTAGCAACATAAGTCCACCTTCAAATAACACTACTACTAACATTTAATACTGGTGTCTTATCACAGACTATTACCAATTTATCTTTACTGTCCCTTGTGGCATTGCTGCCATTCATTTCTCCTATCCATGTGCTACAATCACCGAATACATTGTTACCATAGTTGCTTTTAAAAATTGGTTATCTTTTAGATCAATATTGAATAAGAGAAATAAAAGATTTTATTCTGCCTTCATTTATTCCTTCTTGGACATTCTTCCTCTCTTTGTATACATCCAAGTTTCTGATCTGTATCAGTTTCTTTTCTCCTGACCTGAAGAACTTCTTTTAACATTTCTTGCAGGGTGGATCTACTGGTGATTAATTCTTTCAATTTTTGTATGAGAAAGTCTTTTTATTTCTCCTGCATTTTTTGAAGGATAATTTTACTGGATACAGAATTCTAGGTTGGTGTGGTTTTCCTTCTAGCACTTTAAATATTTAACTCCACTTTCTTCTTGCTTGCATGGTTTTTGATGAGAAGTATGCTATAATTCTTATTCTTATTCCTTTATAGGTAAGGTGCCCCTCCCCCACCCTTTGACTTGTTTCAAAAGTTTCTCTGTTAAGGCATAATTCAGAGATAACTGTGGGTTCAGTTCAAGACCACCACAATAAAGCAAATATCACAAAAAAGTAAGTCACATGATTTTTTTGGTTTCCCAGTACATATAAAAGTTATGTTTCCACTATACTGTAGTCTACTGTCTGCATATAGCATTATGGCTAAAATAATGTACATACCTTAGTTAAAAAATACTTTGTTGCTAAAAATGTTAATTGTCATCTGAGCCTTCAGTGAGTGGTAACCTTTTTGCTGGTGGAGGGTTTGAAATATTGCAAGAATTAGCAAAATGTGACACAAAGACACAAACTGAGCGATGCTATTGGAAAAATGGTTCTGATAGACTTGCTTGATGCAGGGTTGCCACAAACCTTCAGTTTGTAAAAAATGCAATATCTGTGAAGTTCAATAAAGCAAAGAGCAATAAAACATAGTATGCCTGTACAGTGTTCTTGATTTCTAGCATTTCCTTTTGATTCTTTCTTAGACTTTCCATCTCCCTGTTCATATTACCCAAATATTCTTACATGTTACCTGCTTTTTCCATTAGAACTCTTAGCATATTAATCACATTCATTTTGAATTCCTTGTCTGATAATTCCAAAAGCTGTGCCATCTCTGACTCTGATTTTGATGCTGATTTTTGTCTCTTCAGATTGTGTTTTTCTCCTCACCTTTTAGGATGCTTTGTACATTTTTGTTGAAAGTCAGACATATTATATTGAATAATAGAAACTGAGGTAATTTAGCCTTTAGTGTGAAGCTTTATGTTAATCTGGCTAAAAGTTAGACTGTGTTTAATGTTTTCTATAGTTATAGGTGAAAGAGGTCTTCAACTTCCTCTAGGGTCCTTGGCTTTGTCTCTCCTCTTGACTTTGGGCTTCCCTAACTATTCCTCCTTGGAAAGCATCTGTGTCTTGCAGCTCTTTCAGTTGTAATCTACTATTATCCTGCAGTCCTGTTCTTTTGGTGCCAAAGTATGGAAGAGGGTGGACATTCTAAAGAGGGACTGGAGTGGGAGAAATGTCTTTCCCTTAGCTGGGATAAAGCCCTGATAAAGTCCTTACCCCTGGAGAGTAGGACTTTACTATGGAGAACACTCTGGTCATTTTTCACAATGATTAGTCTTCCCTTTCTCTTACCAGAACTGTGAAGGATCTTTCTCAGATTTTCAGTGTGAGAACCTGGTGGAATTCCTGGAAGTAAAACCCATGGTAGTGTGGGAATTCCCTTAAAACTGTTACATATGATTGAGACTTCCTTCTTGCTAGCAGACTCTCTCTTTTACTTCCTTTCATGAAGCAAGCTATAATGTTGGAGATTCCCATCTGGCAAGGCACTGAAGGTGATCTCTAGCCCTCAAGGAACTGAATCCTATCAACAATCAAGTGAGTGAGCTCAGAGGTTGATCCTTCCCCAGTTGAAATTTCAGACGAGATCACATACTCTGGGTCAACAACCTAATTGCTGGCTTTAGAAAGAACATGAAGCAGAGGACCCAGCTAAGCCATGGTTCATTTCTGATAAACAGAAACAATAAACTAATATTTGTTTGCTGTTTTAAGTGACTTTTTGGGTAATTTGCTATATTAAATAGGTAACTAATACATTATTACCAGAAATAACAAGTTGGACAAAAATCCATTTACACGTTTAATTTTAAAATGAATATATTCATTCAACAAGCTTTTTTTTTCTCCTACATTATGCCATATATATACACCCAAAGGTTACAGACAGGAAAGAAATGATCCAAAAGCCAAAATGTGGCCAGTAGGCTTCTGAATGGTGAGATTATGGGCAATTTATATATTTGTTTTGTTTACTTGTTTAGGCCAATTTCTAAAATTCACAAAACATGTGTCACTTTTATAATCAATTTTTAAGTTTCTAAGTGACAATTGCATTTTACGTTTATTTTCTATCAATGTGAATTTGAAATCTTTCTTAATTTTCTTTTGCCACTCTTGCCTGAATATAATGTTTTATGCATCACAGCATGAACCCAGCAAAATCATTTATTCCTGGCTCCCATATTATGGATGCATTAGTTTTAAACCATTATAGTGAAGTGAGAAGCTCTTACGTTTTCAAAGACCTTTAGGAAACACAATCCTAAAATCACCTTTACTAACCTGTCCCTTTATTTCATAATTTGTACAAATTTTCCATATGTTTAACATAAACACCTCAGCTCCAAATAAACCTAATTTTTTTCTTCTTTTGGTTTTCATCACCTCCACTAATAACAGAGAATCATGACACATTCAGTTACAGTATTGAGCACCTACTATGCTTCTGCCTCTGTAAAATTTATTAACGTCTGCCCTTTTTTCATAGGATTTTTATAAGGATCAGATAAGTATAACGGAAATATACATCACTACAGAGAAACAAGGCATTGTTTAAATAAAATATCTTCATTTTCTCACTATAGATACTCAATAAATTCTTTAAAAATAGTATTTTTTATTTAACAAAGTATCCTTATTGCATCCCCAGTGTTCAAAGTAGGACAAGATGGTAGAGCAGAATTGCAAATGCACTTGAAATTAAGAGACCAGCAACTTAAAACAATCTTGTGTATATATAGACTGTTATATAAAAACCTCATGGTAACTGCAAATCAAAAATCTACAATAGATACACACACACACACATACAAAAAGGAATCCAAACACAACACTAAAGATAGTCATCAAATCACAAGAAAAAAGAACAAAAGAGGAACAGAAGAAAAAAGACCTACAGAAACAAATCCAAAACAATTAACAAAATGGCAATAAAAACATACATATCAGTAATTACCTTAAATGTAAATGGATTAAATGCTCCAACCAAAAGAAATAGACTGGCTGAATGGATATAAAAACAAGACACATATATATGCTGTCTACAAGAGACCCACTTCAGATCTAGGGACACATACAGACTGAAACTGAGGGGATGGAAAAAGGTATTCCATGCAAATGGAAATTAAAAGAAAGCTGGAGAATCAATACTCATATCAGACAAAATATACATTAAAATAAAGACTATTACAAGAGACAAAGAAGGACACTACGTAATGATCAAGGGATCAATCCAACAAGAAGATATAACAATTGTAAATATATATGCACCCAACATAGGAGCACCTCAATATATAATACAATAATAGAGGGGGATTTTAACACCCCACTTACATCAATGGACAGATCATCCAGAAAGAAAATCAATAAGGAAACACAGGGCTTAAATGACACATTAGGCCAGATGGACTTAATTGATATTTATAGAGCATTCCATCCAAAAGCAGCAGAATACACATTCTTCTCAGGTCCATATGGAATATTCTCCAGGGTAGATCACATGCTGGGCCATAAAGCCAGCCTTGGTTAGGAGTATGCCTCAAGGAAAGACGACTCGACTGCAAGCCTTGGTAAACTTAAGAAAACTAAAATCATTTCCAGCATTTTTTCCAACCGCAATGCTATGAGATTAGAAATCAACTACAGGAAAAAAAACTGTAAAAAACACAAGCACGTGGAGGCTAAATAATATGCTACTAAACAACCAATGGATCACTGAAGAAATCAAAGAGGAAATAAAAAAATGCCCAGAGACAAATGACAATGAAAACACGATGATCCAAAACCTGTGGGATGCAGCAAAAGCAGTTCTAAGAGAGAAGTTTATAGCAATACAATCTTACCTCAGGAAACAAGAAAAATCACAAATAAACAACCTAAACTTACACCTAAAGCAACTAGAGAAAGAACAGACAAAACCCAAAGTTAGTAGAAGGAGAGAAATCATAAAGATCAAAGCAGAAATAAATGAAATAGAGACAAGGAAAACAATAGCAAAGATCAATGAAACTAAAAGCTGGTTCTTTGAAAAGATAAACAAAATTGATAAACCTTTAGCCAGAATCATTAAGAAAAAAAAGGGAGAGGGCTCAAATCAATATAATTAGAAATGAAAAAGGAGAAGTTACAATGGACACCACAGAAATACAAAGGATCATAAATGACTACTATGAGCAACTATATGCCAATAAAATGGACAACCTAGAAGAAACGGACAAATTCTTAGAAAGGAACAATCTCCCAAGACTGAACCAGGAAGAAATAGAAAATATGAACAGACCAATCACAAGCACTGAAATTGAAACTGTGATTTAAAAACTCCCAACTAACAAAAGTCTGAGACCAGATGGCCTCACAGGTGAATTCTATGAAACATTTAGAGAGGAGTTAACACCTATCCTTCTGAAACTATTTCAAAAAATTGCAGAGGAAGTAACACTCCCAAACTCATTCTATGAGACCACCATCACCCTGATACCAAAACCAGACAAAGATACCACCAAAAAAGAAAGAGAAAGAAAGAAAGAGAGGAAGGAAGAAAGGAAAGAAAAAGAAAATTACAGGCCAATATCACTGATAAATATGACACAAAAATCCTCAACAAAATACTAGCAAACTGAATCCAAAAATACATTAAAAGAATCATACATCATGATCAAGTGGGATTTATCCCAGGGATACAAGGATCCTTCAATATCTGTGAATCAATCATTGTGATACACCACATTAACAAATTGAAGAATAAAAACCATATGATCATCTCAATAGATACAGAAAAAGCTTTTGATAAAATTCAACACCGATTTATGATAAAAACACTCCAGAAAGTGGGCATAGAGGGAATATACCTCAACATAATAAAGGCCATATATGACAAACCCCCAGCTAACATCATATGCAATGGTTGAAAAGCTAAAAGCATTTCCTCTAAGATCAGGAACAAGACAAGGATGTCCACTCTCACCATTTATATTCAACAGAGTTTTGAAAGTCCTAGCTGAAGCAATCAGAAAAGAAAAAGAAATGAAAGGAATCCAAATTAGAAAAGAAGAAGTAAAACTGTCACAGTTTGCATACATAGAAAATCCTAAAGATGCTACCAGAAAACTACTAGAGCTCATCAATGAATCTGGTAAAATTATAGGATACAAAATTAACACAGGGAAATCTGTTGCATTTTTATACACTAACAACAAAAGCTCAGAAAGAGAAATTAAGGAAACAATCCCATTTACCATCACATCAAAAAGAATAAAATACCTACGAATAAACCTACCTAAGGAGGCAAAAGACCTGTACTTCGAAAACTGAGTACAGCGAAGACGGCAATGAAAGAAATTGAAGATGACATAAAAAGATAGAAGGATATACCATGTTCTTGGATTGGAAGAATCAATATTGTCAAAATAACTATACTACCCAAGGTAATCTACAGATTCAATGTAATCCCTATCAAATTTTTAAATTTGTATGGAAACACAAAAGACCCTGAACAGCCAAAGCAATATTGAAAAAGAAAAACAGAGCTGGAGGAATCAGGCTCCCTGACTTCAGACTATACTACAAAGCTATAGTCATTAAAACAGTATTGTACTGGCACAAAGACAGACTTATAAATCAGTGGAACAGGATAGAAAATCCAGAAATAAACCCTTACACCTATGGTCAATTAATCTATGACAAAAGAGGCAAGCATATACAATGGAGAAAAGACAGTCTCTTCAATAAGTGGTGCTGGGAAAACTGGACCCGTACACATAAAAGAATAAAATTAGAACATTCTCTAACACCATACAAAAAAATAAACTCAAAATGGATTAAAGACCTAAATGTAAGACTAGATACTATAAAACTCTTAGAGGAAAACATAGGCAGAACACTCTTTGGCATAAATCACAGCAATATCTTTTTGGATCCACCTCCTAGAGTAATGAAAATAAAAATAAAAATAAACAAATGGGACCTAATCAAACTCAAAAGCTTTTGCATAGCAAAGGAAACTATAAACAATATTAAAAGACAACACACAGAATGGGAGAAAATATTTGCAAATGACCCAACCAAAAAGGGATTAATCTTGAAAATAAAGAGTGCATGCAGCTCAATATCAAAAAACCAAAACAACCCAATCAAAAAATGGGCAGAAGATCTAAATAGACATTTCTCAAAAAGAAGATGGCCATAAAGCACATGAGAAATGCTCAACATCACTAATTATTAGAGAAATGCAAATCAAAACTACACTGAGGGGGCTTCCCTGGTGGCGCAGTGGTTGAGAATCTGCCTGCCAATGCAGGGGACATGGGTTCGAGCCCTAGTCTGGGAAGATCCCACATGCCGTGGAGCAAGTAGGCCCGTGTGCCACAACTACTGAGCCTGCACGTCTGAAGCTTGTGCTCCGCAACAAGAGAGGCCGCGACAGTGAGAGCCCCGCGCACCGTGATGAAGAGTGGCCCCCGCTCACTGCAACTAGAGAAAGCCCACGCACAGAAACAAAGACCCAACACAGACAAAAATAAATAAATAAATAAATAAATAAAAAATCTTAAAACTACAGTGAGGTATCACCTCACACCAGTCAGAACGGCCATCATCAAAAAGTCTACAAACAATAAATGCTGGAGAGGGTGTGGAGAAAAGGAAACCCTCTTACACTGTTGGTGGGAATGTAAATTGGTACAGCCACTATGGAGAACACTATAGAGATTCCTTAGAAAACTGAAAATAGAGCTACTGTATGATCCAGCAATCCCACTCCTGGGTATACATCTGGAGAAGCCATACTTCAAAAAGATACATGCACCCCAATGTTCATTGCAGCACTATTTACAATAGCCAAGACATAGAAGCAACTTAAGTGTCCAACGACAGAAGAATGGATAAAGAAGATGTGGTACATATATACAATGGAATATTACTCAGCCATAAAAAGAATGAAACAATGCAATTTGTAGAAACATGGATGGACCTAGAGATTATCATATAAAGCAAAGTAAGCCAGACAAAGACAAACATCATATGATATCACTTATATGTGGAGTCTAAAAAATGATACAAGTGAACTTATTTACAAAAGAGAAACAGACTCACAGATTTAGAAAACCAACTTATGGTTACCAAAGGGGAAAGGTGGGGAGGGGAGATAAATTAGGAGGTTGTAATTAACATATACACACACTACTATATATAAAATAGTATTAATGAAATTAATGAAATTTTGAAGGCTTGCTCATGATCCTTTACTCTTGACTACTTCTGTGTAAAGTCCTAATTACTCAACCTCACCAAAGGGGTTTTCAAGACCTGAATTTCACAGATGGGACAAAACTGCCTATTAGTCCTGTTAGTGACATGGGCTACTTGCTTGACAAAGAGGGAACATAAATTTCCTTCTATTTCTCATTCTGGAATCTGCGCAATCAAGATCTTGGTATGTCCAGGTCTCAGTATTTCCCACGTAACAGATGCTTAATAAATTTTCTATGTCACATTTATTTTATAATCTATATGGACTATCGCCATGGAAGGCAAACATTCCACTTGGGATAGTAAACATTCTGTTTTTGTTTTTTTCTCTTTCCCAATGTACCACTCTCTTCCTTTTCTTGCCCTGTTCAGCTTCATTTTATCTGTCTTTCTTAACTATTGCTCATACTTCATATGTATTTGAAAGTAAACTCACTTTGTGGAAATTTTATTTGGTTTCTTTATTCTTTTCTCAGATCTTTTTATTCTTTTTTTTTTTTTTTTTCCGCTGCATTGGGTCTTGGTTGCTGCACGCAAGCTTTCTCTAGTTGCGGCGAGCAGGGACTACTCCATTGTGGTGAGCAGGCTTCTCATTGCAGTGGCTTCTCTTGTTGCAGAGCATGGGCTCTAGGCACACAGGCTTCCGTAGTTGCAGCACTCGAACTCAGTAACTGTGGCATGCGGGCCCTAGAGCGTGTGGGCTTCAGTAGTTGTGGTGCATGGGCTCAGTAGTTGTGGAGCGTGGGCTCTAGGGCACGCGGGCTTCAGTAATTGTGGTGCACAGGCTCGGTAGTTGTGGATCATGGGCCCTAGAGCGCAGGCTCAGTAGTTGCGGTGCACAGGCTTAGTTGCTCTGTGGCACATGGGATCTTCCTGGACCAAGGATCAAACCTGTGTCCCCTGCATTGGCAGGCAGATTCTTAACCACTGGCCACCAGGGAATTCCCCTTTCTCAGATTTTTAATGATTTACTTTAAAAATATTTAAGGCATCATAATAAAAATAAATACATAAACACCAATAACACAGAGTAAAACAAGGGCCAAATAATGAAGATGAAGTGCTAAAGATGGTTCAATTAAACAAGAAAACCTTGGAGAAATGAAATTAATGTGATTGAGTTTCAAGGCAGCCAAATTAGAAAAGACACTGCGTTAGATACTTTGCATTGGCTAACAAAGGAAACACATAAGTTTTATTTTCTAATGTGAGGCTGACCTAGATGTCGCTATGGCCTATAGCATGGCATAAAATTATTCCTTTAGATGGCTGATCGCCATGGAGTTACTCTAGGACTTTATAAATTGATTTAAACATGCACTGAGTTGCTGCTTCATCCCAGGCACTGTGGTAGGTTGGGAATGTATTGAAGCAGAAAAAACCTGCCTCCAAGGTCCTCCAGAAACTTATTCTAGAAAAGGAACGGCACGTATTAATAACAATAGTAGTAGTAGTAAGATAGTGCAACAGTTGAAGCTTTTACGATAGATAAATATACAAAGGTGGAGTTTAATTTAATTAGGTGGGTGAGGGAAGAGGAGTGGGGGGATAGGAAAGGGGGTATGTCTCAGCAAGGACGCCCCAGATGAGGTGATTCCTGAGGAAAGACTTTCTAGGCAGAGGAAACAGCATTGAGAAGCCATAAGGACTGAAATGCAAGATAATTTGTGGGGCAGTCTGCAGGCCTCCACTGCCAAAGCATAAAGGACCTGGGCAATGGGGGAAAGGGGAGGCCTGGACCAATCCTGCACCATGCTCAGGAACTTGCAAGTTTCCTTTTGGTGATGGGGAGCCAAGGAAGACTTTTTTTTTAAGCCAGGAAGACACATGGCCAGACTTGCTTTTAGGAAGACTGTTTTGGTGGCATAGTGGAGGATAGAGGCAGGGAAATGGGATAGAAGGATCTCATAACTCACCTAGGGCAGTGATGGCAGGAACAGAACAGAGAGGACAGATTTCAGAAACTCTGCTGAGCAGGCTGTGTGGTTAGGCTCACCCCCAGCTCCACCCCAAGCCCCGTGTTAGCCTTAGTATTGCTTGTGTCTGTTTCATAAATTACCATGGGGTCATTCTCTTGTAGGACCTTCGTTGGTCCCACTAGCATCTCTGGGATGGAGGAGAGTTAGGAAATGGATATGCCCCTTTCTAGACTCTTCAACTGGCATTTTATTAATGATCCAAAAGGAAATCTGACTCTCAGATCCTGGGGTGGCAGAGGTGCTATTCTTTTATTGAATTGATATTTCAAAAGTTTAGTGCAATGGTTTCTAATTTTCTTACTAATTTTATTTAAAGAATAGTAACAACTCATATATTTTGAGAAAGACTGAATGAAGGAAATCACAAGCTGCTCAGAGTCCCTGATGCTTTGGAAGTAGCAGTTCCTAAAGCTGAAGTAGTAAAACTCAACAGCTTGCTAAAATATTGCCATATGAGGCAAAAAAAATTTAAGACTGAGGAGTTAGTGTGCTGCCAGCAATAAAAGACTATTTGTTAGCACTTGGCTGGAACCAAGTTTCGTTATTGCTAACAAGAAGCTGATAACATGATTTCTGAAAGATTTTCAGTGCTTGGCAAATACATTCACTCCTTAGTGTTTTATACTGATACTTCAATGCTAAATATTTCCAGAAAATCTAGGTTTCTTAACTATTTATCTTGGTTATTTTAGAACCATGCATACAGCCCTGAACTTTCACTATTCAATACTTACACGTTCCAAAGGCTAGCAACACTTGGCCCATGAGATAAATGCAAACAATAGGATGAATGTTTCTATTCTCTGCTCTAAATCCTACAGCTTAATACTTTGACTCTGCAACAACTGATAAAGCTGAAAAGAGATCTGGGATCCAAATTGTCATGCTTGCGTTTCAATGATTGGTCTAGCAATGTTACGGATTAATGAGGCACTTCAGCCTAACAGATCTTCTTCCTGCCTCCTTCAGAAATGGCCCCTGAAGAATGAGACCTGAGAATCTAATTAGTTTGCACATTTGTGCTTTATCCTTTGAGTCAGCCAGTAGGATAAGCAGATGCTTGGCAGACTTCTCTGTCTCTCTGAGAAGCAGCTTGCTCTGGCTTCTCTAGCAGGGGGTTGCTCCTTAGCCAAGCCTGTCAATCACGCTGAACCTGAGAGTGACCAATGAGGCAAATTCAGATAAGGAAGACCCTACAAACGTCAAGATTCATTGTACCTACTGCTAAATGTAGGGATTCAGCAATGAATAAGATGGGAAATAAAATGAATAAGATGGCAAAATGGGTGAAGGTGGTCAAAGGGTACAAATTTTCAGTTATAATATAAATAAGTTCTGGGGATATAATGTACAGTATGGTGATTATAGTTAACAATTCTGTATTATACATTTGAAAGTTGCTAAGAGAGTAGAACTTAAAAGTTCTCATCACAAGAAAAAAAAACTGGTAACTATATGTGGTGATGGATGCTAACTAAACTTATAGTGGTGGTCATTTTACAATATATACATATATCAAATCATTATGTCAATTAAAAAAATAAAGATGAGAAGTTTGGACGTGGCAATGGGAGATGAAGGGAAATGTTTTACAGGTCAGAGAATATCAGTGGGAGGGGTTATCCAATTGTAAGCTTCTTAAGGGCACAGTACTATATTTCACTCATCTTTATCTCCCCTATAGCGCCTATTTCAGTGCTTTGCAAATTAAAAAGATAAAAAAAAGATGAGTAAAATATTTCCTGTCTTCAAGGAACTCGCTATTTGAGGGGAAGCAAATAAGAAAACAATTGCAATACAAATTATAAATGCTACACACAGGTTCCTCATCTAGAACTGAATACACACCGCTCACACTCTCAAACCAATTATCACATTCCGCCTTTTGCTTACACAAGCATCTCTAGAATTTGTGAAGTAATATGACCTTTGAAAAATATTTATGTAGTTCTCTACCAACTTTCACATGAAGAAAATGCTGATCATTTTTAGTACCCACCTCTTATGTGCTGACAAAAGCCAGCAGAATTCTCTGAAGTGTTTCTCGATTTATGTTTAGGTTTGACTAATTAACTGAGCAGGAGAAAGAAGGATTAGTCACTATATAGTTTTACAACTCATCAGCAACTCCAGGTCTCCATTAGTGAAAGCTGGACCATTCCACAGGCACGACCCTCACGAGGACATTGAACAGATTTTGTTCTGTGAGTTGTTTCAGAATGAAATTCTACCTGCCCTTCTTTGCTGATAAATGTGGTTCAACACAATTTCAATATTTTAAAACATCAGATGAGGGTGTGAGCTGTTGTTTAAGGATAAACTGCCATACCCTAGCCCAAAGCACATTTCCCCAGGGCTCACAACCCTCTACCTTGTTGGTCAGAAGCCAAGGAGTTTATTTGCTATCACCAGTAAGCAGCTCCGTCATGAGGGAACATCCTTTTCATTGTCCCTGGCATGAAGTATATATGTACTGTGTGGGGAAGCTGCAAATTCTCTAAAGCCAATTGCAGTGGAGGAGGCAGAAATGTGAGTTTAGTCTGCAGGAACTGATGAAGTCTTCTCTGATCATCTGGTTTTTAATGAGACAGCAATTACTGTATATAGCTGTGAGGGAAGCCAGGGAAGACACCACAACTCACTAATGCTTGAATGTTTAAACTGAGCCACACAGTCACATGCATTTTAGAATTGAGGTTTCTTACGTCTCCATGTTAATTCCTTGATTGACAGTCCAGAAGAGATCAAGGAATCCTGTCAGCAAAACTGATTCCTTAGAACTGCTTAAGCTAAAGACAGTCTTTTATGTATGAATAGGGGCTTGGAGACGTGGTTATGCTTTCGTTCATCCGCTAAGACTCCTAGGGATGAATAGTATTGTGGTCAATTTAGTCCCATGCCACTCACGGTTCCAAGGAAAAAACATAGCGTTTTCACATTTGAAAAGTGGCATATGTTTTCCCAGTAATTACATCTTATATGTTTACTATTCAAAACTGCAGGTGTGAGTTTTTGAACACTGGCCAATGACAATGTGCCTGACTGGCAGCAGTTCCTAAGTGAGTCATGCTTCACTGTCTGTCGGTTTTTATAACTGTTTTCACTACTAATTTAGTTCTGTGATGCAGTGTGCAATTAGTTCTATTATGGAAGCAGCTGTCTTCAGTTTTACAATGACGCTTTCCCCTTTGGCTTGCACAGAGCATGTTGTGGTTCTGCTGATGCGATGATGGGAGTTGTAAAGTGGTACCTAGATGAGCCACAGTGGGCCCGGATCTTCCACACACATAGGATTCTTGCTTACTCACTGCTACTCTAATGCTGTTTCTCACAGCTCAGTTAAAAAGGGGGTTGCAAAGGAAGTTGTTCTTTGCAAGACACGTCCTGTGGAAATTGGTGAGCAAGTCCCCAATTGTATGCCCTCCAATCCTGTTGTTTATAAAAATTCTATTTGTAAGTGATATATTAGGTCAAAGTTGAGAACAAGAAAGTTGTATTTGGTTCACTTTCTAACACTGAGCTGTGGTTTTAAAGAACCAAGATGAAGCCTGAATGGAGCAAATGCCATTATATGAACAATATAAGAATTAGACTTAATGTTTATAGCTAGATGGGATGGGATAATATTCTATGGCTTCTACTGCTCTTTGGAAAAGCATCCTATCATCTCAAGAGTTTCTGCGTTTTTAGTTTGCAGTCCTAGGTCCCTTCTGACACCTAAAATTCTCCAGGAAACCTAGAGCAATGCTCATTATGAGTCTATCTGCACTAAGTTGGGTCCATAGTTTGAGCATTCCCTTCCAATTATAATTCCAAGCATAATTCCCTAGTATACCTTTAGAACCTTGTTACTCAAAGTATGGTTCGCAAACTGGGAGTATTAGCATCAACTGGAAGTCTGTCTACTAGAAACACAGGGCCTCCAGCCTCAATCCAGACCTACTAAGTCAGAATCTGTGCTTTAACAAGATCCTCAGGCAATCTGCATGCACATTAAGGTTTGAGAAGCTCTACTTTAGAATTTTATTATTTGACTGCTACTTGTTAGTGACTGCTAATGAGTACGACTGAATTTTATTGAATTCAGAACACTTATGATCAACTGAAATATCTCTTCTTTTATTTGTCTATATTTTTAATTGACCACACCTCCCTCTCTAAAACATAAACTCTTGGAGCACAAGTACTTTCTCTGTTTTACTATAGTATCTGCAGCAAGTGGAATAGTGCTCCCACATATTAACATTCAACAAATATTTGTTGAATTAAACAAATGAACAAATGACCCATTGTAGATAAAATGCATGCAGTAATAGAGGCCTGGCAGATCAAGTTCCGTAATCCCATGGTATTGCCTCAGAACCTCAGCAGGTCATGCTGGGGCAGGCAGGTGAGAGGGAAATTGAGACATAGTTTAGGAGTTCAGAGATCATACTGCTTTGATAGCCCCCAGAGGAAACCTTGGCTGTCTAGAAAAGGATTGGTGGCTCCAACTTTCTTCCTTTGATTCTTTGAGAATGGCAGTCATCAGTCTTGCTGCAAGATGTCACGCATTCCAGTTGAACCAAAACAGTCCTTGAAAATACTACTCCACATGGACTGCTGGAAAAGCAACCAGTGAGGTCCAGGAGCCTGAGGCTTGGTAGGCTGACCAACTTGTTCTGGTTTGCCTTGAACTGTTCTGGTTTCAGAACTGAAAATCCCATGTCTCAGAAAACCCCTCAGTCCCAGGCAAACTGGGACCACTGGTCACCCTACTTGACTTTGCTGGAGTGCCATATCTACTGAGAGTGTCTGTCAAAGGGTGAAGGACTTGGAGCCTCTGAAAGATATTCAGATTTTTAGGGCACATTTGTGATACAACCAAGAATGTCCAACAGCAAAAACTTACCTAGAGGCAGATCGCTTAAGTCCAGCCATGGGATGGTGGCTTAAATCCCACTAATTTCACAAAGGAATCCTTAATTTTTGTCTTTTTTATAAATATGGAGAGGGACAGACCTTTTTTCTCAAAACAGGATGGCTCACTTAAAAGCACCATCTTAGAAATCTTAGTTTTTTTCATCAGATGCTGCCCCAAAGTTGCTAATATTTGAATTATCTTGGAGGTACATGGCCCCAGGACAAGAGCAAAACCTTTCCAGAAATACTTTCTCACATTAAAGACACAGGGGTTATTTTCCTAAATTAAATTCATTTCCAGATATAATTTTTATGACTCCCATTTCCAAATATGCTCATTTAGTTCTTTCTACGTAAAAAAATAAAGAAAAAAAGAAAAAGATAGATGGGATGTGATGGGGTTGGACTGTGGTGTTATAAATCCAGGACCGGATGATTTCAATGTAAAGTGCTATAATTCAATTGGAATGCTTTTACATACACACAGTATTATTCAGCTATGTAACTAAATAATATTACCTAATGATTTAATCTATAAATGGTCTGAGCTTCACATTTTTGTCATGAAGCTGTTGCCATGGTGGCCAGTGGTCACCATTCAAAAAACACAAGACTGTTCAAAGCTGGACTTTCTTGAATTCAAAAACAGGTTTTTATCAACATCTAAGGTTTAAATATTTTAACTTATTCCTTAAAACAAGTCCAGCAAGATATTATATAAGGTTTGTGAAACATATAGGGAAAAAAATCACTTAAAACAACAACTGTTCTGTCACAACTGTTGTGAGATAGTGGTTATTTTATATATTCCCAACACTCTGCTTTAAAATACTATTGTCTCATAGACTTTATATAGAAAACACTGAACATGATATATGGTTCTATAATTGAAAAAGGCTAAATAAAGCTATTCCCCAGACTCATGTTTAATTGTTTAATATACCTGAGTGACTTTAGAATAGCTAAGTACTATATTACAGAGCACTTGATCATGACAAATGCAATTACCAACTGAAGTGCATTAGTATTTTCTGAACTGCATTTATTACTTTGATTGCAAAACAGTTTATGATTCCATTCACAAAGCATGATTTTATTCTTGTTCACTCACTCATCTGTTGGACACTCGTAGACTCTTTGCTTGTGATTATAGCACTATTCTTAACTGTGATGTTGCAACATACTGGTATGTCAGGCTTGATTATGAAGTGTGTTGAAAGAAGTTGGTACTAATTATAGGAAAGGGGTCCAAAGTTTACAAATTATTTACTTTTTAAAATAAATTAGAGTAGCTCTAGACTATCCAAGTCATTTTATCATGCTGTGCTTTCTTAAGAGAGAGAAAAGGAATGGGTTTTGAGCTAGTAGGGCAGGACTGGCCATAGCTTACTCTCTACATTTTTGTACAGCAGTCTGGGGAGTGTGACACATGGGAAGGTAGTTGAAAGAAACTGAGTAGGAAAAACTGTTAAAAATGACTGGCCTGGGCTTCCCTGGTGGCGCAGGGGTTGAGAGTCCGCCTGCCGATGCGAGGGACACGGGTTCGTGCCCCGGTCCAGGAAGATTCCACATGCCGTGGAGCGGCTGGGCCCGTGAGCCATGGCCGCTGAGCCTGCGTGTCCGGAACGTGTGCTCCACAATGGGAGAGGCCACAGCAGTAAGAGGCCCTCGTACCGCCAAAAAAAAAAAAAAAAAAAAGAATGACTGGCCTAAGCTGTCAAAAAGAAAGAATTATGAAGCAGAAAAATTAGGGTGTTGTATGTAAAATCCAATTTATTCCTGCACTGAAGTTCAATGGAAAAAAGAAACTCTTGCTCCAATGTTCATTCAGAAATAGTTATGGATTTATCAGACACTGTGTGAGACAATTCAGGTCCTATAAGAAGCATTCACCTTAAGAGAGGCATAGTTACTCCTGCTGTTTACCTGTGCTTCCTTGAATTTCTTCACTTTGACATTCAGAGCACCATTGTTACTGTTGTTTTTAGTTTAAATAAATTGAAAAAAAAAATTAAAGAAGGAGCATTCTCGGTGCTTTGTGACAGCCTGGAGGGGTGGGATAGGGAGGGTGGGAGGGAGGGAGACGCAAGAGGGAAGACATATGGGAATATATGTTTATGTATGACTGATTCACTTTGTTATAAAGCAGAAACTAACACACCATTGTAAAGCAATTATACCCCAATAAAGATGTTAAGAAAAAAAAAAAAAAAGAAGGAGCATTCACCAAGATGGAATAGACATGCAAGAGATTTATTGGGGGAAATGGTTATAAAGTATAAAAGGTAAGGGAGTAGGAATAGCTAGGGAGAGCCTTCAGAACAACGCAGGTCTGACACACATGAAAGGAGAGAAGGAAACATGATTAGGTGTAAAGGTCTCTGACCACACTGCAACCATGAGAAAGTTTTAGCCAAGTCAATCGGGAGTCCCTGAGTGTAGTGGGTTGAATGGTGCCCCCTCCCCACCCCAGAAGATATGTCTGCCTGGAACCTGTAAATGTGACCTTATTTAGAAAAGGGGTCTTTGCAAATATAATTAAGGATACCAAGATGAGATAATTCTGGACTACCCATGTAGTCCCTAGATCAAATGACAAGTGTCCTAATAAGAACAGAAGACACAGATACACAGAGAAGAAGGTCATGTGAAAATAGAGGCAGATACTGGAAATATATAGCTACAAGCCAAGGAACACAAAGATTGCCAGCAGCTACAGAAAGCTAGGAAAGAAGAATGAAATGGATTCTCCCCCAGAACCTCTGGAAGGAACCAACCCTGCCAACACCTTGATTTCAGACATTGGGCCCCCAAGCTGTGAGATAATATATTTCTGTTGTTTTAAGCCATCCAATTTGTAGTAACTTGTTATGGCAGCCACAGGAAACTAGAATACTAAGTCAAAGTCGCTCATTAGAGAGGGCCTGCATCCCACAGGAATGGGCCAGCACAGCACTCTGTCATGTCATTAGCTGGGAGCAGGCCCAGGAGAAGCATGGCCTCACCATGAATGCAACAATAAATCCAAAGGAGTGGTAGCTGGGGCTATCATTTAACTATGCTTCTTGAAGAAGATCTGGGTGATGCAGCTCCATGACTACCATGTTATGAAATATCAAACAAACAAAGAATAGAGAATACAGTCTTTGCCTTCCAGAAATTTCGT
The DNA here is from genome assembly GCF_963455315.2 of Globicephala melas. Lineage (NCBI taxonomy): Eukaryota > Metazoa > Chordata > Mammalia > Artiodactyla > Delphinidae > Globicephala > Globicephala melas. Next base: position 59,309,030 of record NC_083322.1, read on the forward strand.
TGGTCAACCAATGGATGTTGCACACATGGAAATACAAGCATGAATATAACAAAGAAGGATTACTTTATGCATACATTCTGAGGGAATCCAAAACCATGGAAGGGTCAGTCCAGAATGAGTTGAATCTGGGAAGGCTCCCTAAATGAAGAAAGTGGTGCACTCAGATCAACGAATGGGAAGTAGGACAAATGGAATGAGTGCAGGCATACCGAAGAGGGCCAGCAGTAAGGATACAGATGAAAGCGAAGGGCTTGGCCTAGTTGCTTCTTGAAAAACTGCCTACAAAGAAAGAGATTGAGGAGGAAGAGATTTCACAAGGTAGGGAGTAGATCTGAAGGGAAATGTGGGCAGAAACATAAAGAGACAAGAAGGCCTTCTTGAACCCTACATTTATCTATTTTATTAAAACAAAAACCATTTCCCAGGTAACTTCAGACCTAGACCAGAATCCACACAGCAAGAATCCTGGAAGCCCTAGTCTGCTGGAATGACAAAGATTTAATCAGGATCCAAAAGAAATTATTACATGTATTAAAAAATAAATAAGGAGCATGGTATTTAGAGCTGGTAGACCTTTGCAACCCTATTTATTGAATAATATTGGGTAAGCCACTTAAATTCTGAGGTAGATTTTCATGTGTTAAACAGAGATAATAAAATCTTTAAGTCAGAGTTATTGAGAGGATTAAATGATAGTTCTGGCCAATGAGCTCTAGTGGAAATGATGTATGTCACTTATATAGGCTGAGGCAGTGAAGAACCTTTGCATTGCTCTCCAGCCCTCCCACAGTGGCAATTCAAAGAAATGATGGAGCTATAGAATGGAGATAGCCTAAGAAAGAAAGCTGCCCTTACTCTCAATGGATTTTGTGTGAGCAAGGAAAAAAATTAGATGTAAAGCCTCCATGATTTCAGAATTTACTTGGTATAGCAACATAGTCTAGCTTATCCTAGACTAATGGGTAATATTCCATTACCCATTTCTATGTGTGGACACATAGGCTGCTTCAAATTCCTCATTATTATAAGCATTCCACAATGAATATTTATATATATATATAATTTTTTATAAATTTACCTAATTGTATCCTTAGAACAAACTCCTAGAAATAGGATTTCTGGGTCAAAAGGTATGTATGCTTTAACTTTTGATAGGTATTGACCAACTGCTCCCTCACAGAGGTTTTACCCAAATTGTAAAGCCTTATACATATCTGACAAAACTATGTATTATCAACCAAATTTTAAAAATTAATATCTTTGACTGCTAATGAGGTTCAATTTTTTTCATATATTTATTGGCCATTTAAATTTCTTTAATAAAGTACAATTAATGTCTTATAATATATTTTTTCATTTGGCTGTTTGTTTTATAGTATTAATCGCTCTTGACATGTCAAGAATATCAACTCTCTGTCTGCTATATGTTCCAAATATGTTCTTTGTTTGTCTTTTAATCTTACTTTTAATGTTTTGCCATATGGGCATCTTTACTTTTTACACAGGTAAAATTAAGAGTTTCCTTTATGGTTACTGATTTGTGTGTCTTGATTAGCTTTCTAATCCTTTCTATCTCAGGTTTAAAAAATACTCACCTATATTTTATTCAAACACTTATAGGATTTTATTTTTCATAGTCAAATTATTAACCCATCTGGCAATTGTATGATAGGGCTCCTATATCACATATTAAATAATCTATCATTTTCCATTTGATTTGAAATAACACCTTATCATATAAAAATTCCTACATATTTTAATATGTTTATGTACTTCTTATTTAATTGATCTACCGGTCTATTCCTAAGCCAGTATATGCTATTTTAATTATTATAGGTTTAAAATTTATTAAACTTAGTGCAAATCTTCCTCCCAATTACTCTTTTTTAAAAAATTAGAACTTTCATAGCTATATTTCTACATTAATTCATCAAGATAAATTAGAATAAATTTGTAAAGTTCTGTACAACAAATTATTTATTATGCAAATGAAATATTTTGCAGAACTGCTTGGGTTGAAGCAATGGAGATGGGGGTGGGGGGTGCTAAAGTCCCATCTGCTTGTCCACCACTGGATTCCTGCTGCAACTTACAAGGAGTAATTTGAGAAATCACTGCTCTGGGGATTTCTCCTGCACTAAAGGACATCCTGTCCCATCAGAAAATGTTATGGGGCAACCAAAAACAGAGGAGACTCATGGTCTTGTCTTCAATGCTGATGGCCTTGGTACCCTCACAAAATAGCCGAGGCTCCCACACCTTTGGATGCCTATAGCCTTCTGCTGCTTCTTACTGCAGTTGCTTTGGCTGCAGGTGCTCATCCATCATGAGTTGATCTCCTCTACCCTTTTATCTGCTTTTCAGCTGCCCTAAATAATATCTTTATTGCCCCAATATTTGAACATCTGTTCCACATTTAAGATTTTCACTTAACAGTAGCTTTGGAATCATTTAAGTAACTAACCATTTCCATACTCAGCTGTAGGGAATATAAAATGTGAAGCATTAAAAATGTGCTGTAGATGGAGAAGTGACAAGTATGTGGAGACTCACTCTCCCTGAATAAAAGGAGAAAGCTCTGTGGTGTTCTGATTTTCTCAAGTTACATTTATGTCCTCAGCACCTGAGTTTGAAAAGTAAGGAATCTATCCTTCTAACTATGTCTGGTACATTTGTATTATTTTTCACTAAAAAAGGTAGGACACTTACCATTGGTTTCTTTTTACTTCTATAGCATGGAATCACTATTTAGTGAACACGTTCTAGTCCTGGTAATGATCAAATGTAAATCCAAGTCATTAATTATGACTCCTATGCACCACATGTAATTCCTTTAGTCAAATTAAAGTTTCAAGAAAGTTGAATGGAAAGCCATCTTTCCCTTGTTGTGATGAATTTGAAATACATACAGTACAAATTAAAGATCACATTAATTTGTTAAAGCAAGGCAATTGAACATATGGAACATATCTTAGTGGAACAAATTTATTGGAATTTGTTAGAAGTAATTTAGAAGGCCTCCAGTTCATTCATTCATTCATCATTCATTAATTTATTCATTCATTTTTATTGAATGTTTAACAGAGAGTACCGTTCTATATGCTAAGGATATAGTGTCCAGGATATATAGTAGGGGGAATGTTCATACTATAATGGAGCTAACAGTTTAGTCAGAGAAATTTTTTTTAATTTATAAATAAGCAATAAATAAGAAAAATATCACATACTGAATGATAAGTGCTATAACTAAAATTAAAATAGACTAGTATAATAGACATTGCCTCCTTTGAATTGGTTGGTCATGGGAACTTCTCTTTGAACATGACTTTAAGGAAGACACCCATATGAATATCAAGGAAAGAATCTTACAGGTAGATAGAAAAACAGGAACAAAGCCACAGGGTCAGGAGAATTTTGGTGAGTTTTGTAAGGCCACTGTGACTGGAATATAGTGAACAAGAGTGACCATAGTACAAGATGAGTTTCAATAGGTAGGGGCCAGATTACAGAGGGCTTTGAAAACTGGGTTAAAGTGTTTGAATTTTATCCAACATATGAAGGGAAGCCATTGAAAGACTATAAGCAGATGAGTGAAATGTTCTGATTTACATTTATAGTTCTCTGGCTGCTAAACAGAGAATTGATTAAGCGAGGCAAGACTGAGATGATGGAGTAGTAAAGGGAGAAAATGATGATGCTGGGGAGAGGGAAAATTTGTTGGAAGGATGCTCCTGAGTAGACAAGAGGTGAAATGAAAAATGATGGCATTAGAACATACTGTTCATTCATGACAGGAAGAAAAACAGACTAGTCTAGATTCAAATAGGTGAATAGAGTGACATTGGAAGAGTTTGGAAAATTGCTTGGAAGAATTGTTCTGATTGCTTCTATTTTTTCAGTGAAATAGGAAGAAAGGTCAGGATTAAGAGTAAGGATGGGGAAGGATGTGCTGGACGTATGAAAAAGGAGAGAAAATGTAAAAGAGTAATATAGAAGAATGGGAGCATAAATGGTCATGGGGAGTGCAATATGATTGCCAGACAGCACCACAAAAATCCTCTTCATGTTAATAGTCATAAATTTAAAATGAGACCAGTCAATATGGATGTGCTTTTCTCCAGTCAAATTCAGCTATACAGTGGTACATGGAGAATACAGAAAAATTGGAATTTACCAAGATTGATATTTGTCAAAGGCAGTGAATAACAAGGGTGTTGATAATTTATGTAAGAGGGTGTTTTAATATTAGCCTATGGAATATAAATTGGGTAAGGGTAGGAGTGAGTAAACAGTGGAAGCGTGGGCATAAGAGACAGTGAAAATGTTGTATGATAGATAGCTTGTAGATCCCAGAGGAATAGAAGAATTACTAGCATTAGAATACTAGAGGGAGTAAGCTAGAAAGATAGGTGATGGACAGAACAGAATTGCTGAAATTGAGATTATGGAGTAATTTCAGTTATTGGTAGTGACAAGGACTAAGATATAACTATGGGAGTGACTGACTGAAGTAGAGGAAAAAAGGAGAGGAGAGTAAGGGACTGAGAGACCAGGTACTAGAAGGATCTTCTAACTGGATATTAATGGTGCCAAGAATTATGACAGGAGTAATGGGACAGCATAAATAGCTCTAATAAAACATAGTAAAGAAAAACAATGAAAATGAAAATAAAAAGACTGATAAGGAGGCAGAGAATGGAGATTGAGCATATATATGTATAGTTGATGTTTTTGATAGAGAACAAGCATAATTAAAACAGAAGAATTAAGTAAAAATATAATGGAATTGAACTTTCATTTCCAGAAATATGGCTAGACCTCAAGAGGGGCAACTACAAGGCTGGAGAAAGTTTTTACAAAATGCTTCTAAATCAGTTATTGAGGTAACATGAAAATAGGTAATATATATATTCCCAAAGCAAATGAAAGCAGGAACTCTTGGAGATGAATGAATTTCAAAGTTGCCTCTTCCTTGAGGAATCCTGACATGCCCTGGATACCTTGTGCCTCCACTTTGTTGGGTATAAGGGATGCAGGAGATGAAAGCAAAGACCTGAGGTCATCCCTAAGTGGGAGATCCACTTGGGAATCTCTGCAAAAAAGATGCTCTCTTAAGGCCATACTCTCAATACAAGGGTACCTGACAAACAAAATCCACACATACAGGGCAAGAAAACATGCCTGTCTTGAGTCTGGCATTAGGTGTAAAGAAACAAAAAGAACCCCTCTTGAGAATTCCTAGCCATAAGTCAGCCTTTACTTTGAGTTTTATTATGAATTCATGTTACAAGAAGGTGTATGGTCCAAATGAAAAACATACAAATTACATGAAATAACAACAAACAAATTAGTCCCCAAACCCACAAACAACAACCAAAGCTAAGAAGTTAAATTTAAGGAGGTTATATCAGAAAATACTGATAGGATAATATACATGGTGATTCTTTATTTCATCCTTATTCCTGATTGTATTTTTCAAATTTTACATTAGAGGTTGCACTTAAACTGTAAACATAACATATTTATTGATTTAAAAATTAAAAATATAAACAAAAAAAGATTACTGATAATTTCACTACTTAGATAATTATTTTGAATTTTGATATATATTTTTACAAAGAAATACAAATTAAACGAAACAAAAACTAGTCCTCTCTCCCTTACAAATTCAGTTAGAAAACAATCCAGGAATCCTGATCACAGTAGGAGGTTTTACTTGGTGGCCTTTAGGGTTTCAGTCAAACCTATTATCCTAGGATATTATACTTAAAAAAAAACACCTTTCTACTCAAAGATAAACTTGATTTTTAAGAATGTCATTTCAAACATGAAAAGTGCCCAGAGTGGGCTAATGGTTTTGGCTTTTGGTTGGGAAAGTGATTTACAAGTAAAGAGTTAGGTACTTTGTGCCTAAAACTTTTTAACCTTTACTTGTGGGTTGAAAGATTGGAAGGCATTTGCCCTATAAATTGTAATAGCCCCAAGGAAGCCATTATACTCTAAAGGTCAATGCTCTGTGAAACACATTTTAGTAAATGGAGTCCGTGATTAAAAAGAGAAGAAGAAGGAAAGAAAAGAAGTAAATTCTCCCAGTTCAATCCATACAGGGGTGCTCTATAATGTTCCAAAGATAAATTCCTTCAGAGTCCCTTAGCTCATTTAGCTAAATAGGACACCTTAATGTGTTTTCACTCTCAATCCAGGTTTTGCAATTTAATAGTCTAAAGTTTGAGTAATGATTACACACACACACACACACACACACACACACACACACACGGCACTAATTTTGTCAATGAAGAAAAGGCTTTAAAAAGAAGACTTCAAAAATCCCAGATCTATTAGAGATGCTTGTTAAAAATGAAGATGTCACAAGTTGTTTCATATCTCTATTAAGTAAAATTATAAAAGAAAATAGTGAAAAGAGAGTAAAAACATCAACTTCCCAACAAATGTTCACATGGTTCTCCCTTAAGAGATAGCCCATGTACATAGTATCCTTGTCACATTGGATAAGTTGACAAAAGTTTAGAAATAATAATACAAATTAATGTCAGCAATATACCTGTGTACTTTAGTCGAAATCAAGTTGCCCTGGGCTTGAATGAAACATCTGCTATTTTTAAACTGTGTGACATTAATTAATCTACTTAATTTCTCTGGCTTCAACTTATATTTTGAGGTAATTATATTACTCTTTAAAAGTAATACACACATGGTTAAAAATTTAAACTTACAATATAGTGTGCTATAAAAAAGTATGTGTTCATCTCACCTTGGCCCCTGGTTACCCTCCATAGAGGCAAATACTCTTAATATCTTGAGATGATTCACTCCAGAGAGATCATATATGGATACAAGCATACATACACACATATTTTAGTATATCTCAATCTGTTAGGTTTAAATGATATATTATTTTAATAAACATTTCTTTAATGACTGACAAGACTGAACATATCTTCATTTAATTAAAAGCTGTTTGAATTTACTTTTCTAAAAACTGGCTACTAATGTCCTCTCCTCATTTTCCTACTAGTTTTTACATATATTTTCTAATTGATTCCTAAGAACACTTAATATATCTAAAAACATAGACCTTTATTATATACCATATGTTTTAATATGTTACAAATATTCTTCCCAGCTTGTCGTTGATTTTATTTACAAAAGTCTAAGGCAGGAATGCTTAATTTTTACGTAGACATATTTATCATCTTTTATGGCTTCAGCTTTTGTGTCATATTTAAAAAGGCTCTTCTCATTCCAAGATTAATTTTTAAATTCTCATATAATTTCTTTTAGTACGTTTAGAGTTTCCTTTCGTAAAGTTAGATCTGTGATCCTATTGGATTTCATTTTGGTATAAAGCCTGAGGTAGGAATTAATTTATTATTTTCCAGAAGGCCAGGCAACTGTTCATCATTAGTTATTGAATAAATCATTTTTTGCGGGGGGGGGGATGAATTTGAAATGCTTCTTTTATAACAAGCCACATTACCATGAGGCTTTTGGTAATATATCTCAACTCTTCATTTGTTCCATTGATGTTCTGTTTTTATGCACCAGTAAAAATTTGTTTCAATTAATGCATTATATTTTAATACCTTGTAGAACTAACTTCACCTCAGAAATCTTCTATTTCTAAACTGTTGTCTATTCGTAAAATTATTTGTGTGTTAGTTTCATTGTGATAATATTAACGTAAAAATTAGTAAATGGAGATTTGCCACCTTTAAAATATTAAGACTTCTTATCAAAAAAGTATATAATTATATTTGTTCAATTCCTATTTTGTCTCTCTGTATTCTTTTAAACATATCTGTAACCTTTATATATATCTTAACCATTTCTTAAGTTTATTGTTATCACATTTTATCATTTTGTTCCCATAACAAATGCTACTTTTATTACTTTATATTTTAAAGTAACTTCCACTTGTACATAAGAAAATATCTGGTTTGTGTGCATTAATGCTATAGCCAGCTCTTTTACTTATTGTTGGTAATGATATTTTCTAGCTATACAATTTAATCATATACGTAAATAATGATAATTCCATGTCATCACTTCAAACTTTTGTATTTGTTTCTCCTTTCTAATTGTACATCTAGGATCTCTACAGCAATGACAAGTAATAATTGTAATAGTAGACATTATTATGTTTCTCCTGTTGAAAATATTTCTAGCAGTTTCACTATTAAGCACATGCGGGCTTTTGGCTGTAAATCAGACAGATATTAAAAATGTCTGTTATTTTTTTATAAAGAGTTTTTAATAGCAATGGATTTTAAACTTAAATACCTTTACACCCTTTCTATGTACGATCATATTATTTTTCCCTTCTGATATAATAGTAACAAATTATATTAATAATTTTTCTAATATTCCTAATTTCCTGTCTTAGTCATGATGTATTCTTTTAAAGTAATGTTAGATTTTGATTGCTAATATATTCTTTTGGATTTTTCAATCAATATTCACAAGCATGGTTGATATGTAGTTTTCTTTTACTATGCAGTCAGATTTTAGTATGATTATTATGATGGGTAATATGAAAAATGGAAGTTTTTCTTCAATCTCTGCTCTGGAATCATTTTGAAAGCATTGGAATTTTCTGTTCCTTAAAATTTTTGGTAGGCTTCATATATAGTATTACTCTGAGCCTGATGCCTGCAACTTTTTGACAACTTTCATCATTTCTCTGAAATGGTCTATATAGATTTTCTATACACTTTGAAGTTATTATTGGTAATTTAACTTCCTAGAAATACCCATTTTGTTTAGATTTTTCAAATCCATGGGTATAACGTTGAACAAAGATACATCTTAATTCCTTCGATAACTGTTTAGGTTCTCAACTTAATTTCTCATTTTAGATATTTGTGGTTTCTTCATCTCTCACCATTTAAAAATATCGTGGTTTATCTATCTGATTAAATTTTTTAAATGACAATTTCTTGAATTTATTAGTTTTACCCTTTTAGGGGGGTTGTTGTAGCTATTCCGAAATTTCACATTTTATTTACCAGTTCCTAAATTCTGATTTCCTTAGATTTATTCTGTTGATGACCACAATTTCTTATTCTGAATGCTTCATCCAGTTATTTTTACTCATTCTTATTTCACAATTTTTCTTTGAAGTTTAGTTTTACCTCTGATCAACTTTTTGCGTCCCACAGATTTCAATATGTAGTGTTTTCAGTATTTTTGGTTTTGATCTCTCATCTGAGAGTGTTTTAAATAAAATTTTGGAGAGCCCTAAGTTTCTTTATTTTACTAATATAGGTATTAATTACTAGTTTTAGTTCATGGTGGATAAAGCAAATGAAACGAAACTAACAATTTTGAAATGTATTCAAATTTTTAATGGCCTAATAAATGGTCATTCTTAAGGGAAAAACCCATGTGTATTTGGGAAAAAAAAGGCATATTTCCTGTGTGGAGTTTAATATATATATCAATTAGACCTACTTTATTAGATTTATTTTTATATTTCATACTTTTACTTGTTTTGGTCTACTTGATTATTTATGGATTAAAGATGAATGTTGATTATTATTGTGTATTGTGTAGATATACACAATAGATATTTATCATCTATGTTTGTTATAGCTTCGCTTTAGGAATCTTTATGGTATGTTAGGTATTCATGACTATTGTACCCTCCTGTGGATTATGGCACGTCTTTAAACAATGACTTTTTAGTCTTATTTTAATGTTTCTTTTCTGTGAATTCAACCTGGTCTAATATCTTAGCCCCTGCATAATTTTGTGTTTTCATATGCCTGACACAGTGTGTTTATCCTTTTACTTTCAACCATTCTGAGACGCTTTGTTTAGCATATAGTTGAATTTTTATTTGTAAGTCAATCTGAAAGTCTTTTCATAGGTGAGTCTATAACATTTGCCTTTACTGTGTGTTGGTTTCAATTCTGCCATTGTATTTTTTTTTTTCCCCAGTACGCGGGCTTCTCACTGCTGTGGCCTCTCCCATTGCAGAGCACAGGCTCCGGACCCGCAGGCTCAGCGGCCATGGCTCACGGGCCCAGCCGCTCCACGGCATGTGGGATCTTCCCGGACCAGGGCACGAACACGTGTCCCCTGCATCGGCAGGCGGACTCTCAACCACTGTGCCACCAGGGAAGCTCTGCCATTGTATTTTAATTCTGACTTTTAGTTCTGTTTTTGTCTTTTCTATTTTACTATATTTTCTTCTTTATTTTACTACTATGTTTGCTTTAATGCATGTATTCTTTAAAATCTGTTTTTCCTTTTGTCTTTTACATTCTAATCACTGGTCTGAGTTTGCTTTGCTGTATTTTTGTATGAATATTTTCCTTTGAAATTTGAAAGGCTTATCTTTTTTACAGTCTCTAGTGTTTACCTTTATAATCATATAGAATATGTTTGATTCTATTTTTAAGACATATTAAGATGACTTTCCACTATGAATGATAAACTAAATATACTTCCACTTCTTTACACTTCTCTTTCCACCATTTGATTATTATCCTTAGTTCTTCTAATAGTTTTCTTAACACCTTTAAATGATATTCTGAATTCCGTTTTAGGTAATGTGGCAAACAAGCCATCATGAATGTGTTTCTAGTACAGAACAATTAAAAATGTTGGATACAATCTTTAGCCCTTAAGTGAATAACTAAACTGGCAAGAAATTGAGCCCCTAAGCATGAGAAAATATATCCCTAGAGAGTAAACATAGTACTGTCATTGGCAGCAACTTCAGGAGCATCCAATATTTGCTGATGGCCTGGAGTTTAATGGGTCACTTCTAGTTAGGGGATTGAAGGCTAAGGAAGATTTTGGCTGAGAGACTCCTGCATGAGTCCAGAACCTCCCGAAGTGACTCTTTCAATGAAAGGGTAAAGATATTATTATTATATTATAATATTATTGATTATAATTTATTAATTAATAATGTATTAATTAACTGACACACAAAACAACCAGCAGTGGAGAAGAAATGTTTAGCTATCTTAGACTTGGTTCTAGGTAGAGGGGTTTGGGAAAATTTTTCCCTGAGAATTCAAAATCATAAGCAAGTCTTTACAAGGGTTTGGGCATGGATTTCAAAGTATTCAGTGATCTGAAAAACCCAGAGCTAAGAATTTAATTTGAACTAGTCCTGGCTAGGCAATGCCCCTAGGTGACTGTCAGAAACGAAAATAAATCATACATAATGGAGAACACTTTAAACTTGAGCCTCAAAAAATTCCTACAGCCAAAATTCCAAAGAACATGGGTTAATGAAAAATATATTAAGTGAGGAACTAAACCACCATGAGCAAGAGTCAATAGAATGTAAAAAAAAACACCCCACTATACATTAAGCCCACTAAGACCACTGGACTAGAAATTATTACATACAGGATATAAAATAGGTACGCTTGAAATCCTTAAAGAAATACAAGACTCAAGTGTAACTAAGAAACAAAAGGCTATGAAAAATGACCAGGGAAGATAAAAAATGTACGAAAGAGCTTTTAGAATTCAAATTAGAAACTAAGCGGACAAAATAATAGATTGGACTCTAACAGCTGATTGAAAATAGTGAAGATAAAATCAGTGAACATGGAGGGCAGAGTAAAGAGGTCTAATAAAAGTCTAATCAGACTTCCTGAGGGAGATAACAATTAGGGAGAGACAATATTCAAAATGACATTGGCAATTGGGAGATTGGGTTTGACATATACACACTACTATATATAAAATAGATAACTAATAAGAACCTGTTGTATAGCACAGGGAACTCTACTCAATACTCTATAAAATGGCCTATATGGGAAAAGAATATAAAAAAAAAGAGTGTGTATATGTATAACTGAATCACTTTGCTGTACACCTGAAACTAACACAACATTGTAAATCAACTATACTCCAATAAATTTTTTTTAATGACATTGGCTGAGAATTTTGCAGAATGATGAAAACACAAACCCTCAGATTCACAATCCCAATGAAATTCAAATAAATTAAAGAAAACAAGACACCTAAATACACAGTGAAGTGTAGATTGCCAAGACAAAGTTCTTAAAAGGAACTAGAGATTAAAAACAACAACAACAAAAACAGATAACTTAAGTGGAATGACAATTTGATTGACACCATCAGAAGATGGGGATAATATCTTCAAAATGCTAAGAGAAAACAACTGTCAACCTAGAGTCACACAGTCAGTGAAATATCTTCCAATGTGAAATTAGCACATTTCTCACAAACTAAAAGATCTCTCTTCTAAAGAAATTTCTAAAAACTTTGACACACACACACACACACACACACACACACACAATTCCAAAAGGATGGGCTAAGATGCAAGAAAGAATGCTAAGAGACATTGGTAAACATGTTGGCAAATCTGTACTGAGGACAATCATGTCCTGGTTGTGGTGTTAAAAATAGAAATTTTTTTCATAGAGCATTTTAGAAGACTATCATATTTTATGAGACACACTCTGGGAAATGCTACTGATTAACGCCAGGTGGGGTGCCAGAACCAGCCTCTTTGATGATGTGGTTAGTGAGTACAGGTGCCCACCCACTTATCCTGAAGTACTCATTTTATGGATAAAATTATTGGTTAGAATAGTGCTCATCAGTCTGGAGATCAATTTGTTGAACTATGAATGCCATGGGTATGCCTTATAAAAAGCTAGGAGTCACAGCCATGCAAAACTATGAGAATTAGTCTCTTAAATCTTGACATATTTGTATTAAGGGCCAGAGAAGAACATGGCAATGACTATAGTATAAAACCAGTTATGTCAACATTGAACTTTTACATCCTTAACTACCATGATGAAATTCTAAGGTTCCTCTGGTTTTTAAAACATAAGAAAAATCATTATAATACCATCATGAGATCATTTCTAACCCAGTGGTGTCAGTCATTACTACCAGTTGAAATATAGTTATGCCTTTCAGCTGTTGCTTAGTAATGATATTAAGTCTGCATTTTCTTGCAAAAGCAATTTATTCATGTCACCACTTAATGCTGTAAGCTTGTTTATGGCTTTTTAAAATGGGATCTGTTTCACCATTTGGTTCTTTCTTCAGCACATTTTGCTTTTTGTAAAACACATACATTTCCACAACGCAATCACAAAAGATGACAAAGAAGAAGAACTGAACTAGAATGTAAAGTAACTTCCCAAAGTATTTACATATGATGACCAGATTTACAAAGAGGGAAGGGGAAGCACATTGTAACCATAGAAGAAATGTTCACAATCCTATAAAAATCCTGAATTATGATATCAAAACCCTCAAGTAACTACTTTTTGCTCTTGCCTACTTCCAGTTGTGAAAGTTGAAATATAACTACTAAAGTCAATCAACACTTATGCTAATGTAAACTTTTTATTTTGCCTCTTGAAAAGGAAAAATCAGGTAAAATAAAATCTCAAGTTCTGTATCTTGATTGTGGAGGTGAATGTGATAAAATGACAGAGAACTATACACACTCTTTATACCAATTTCAGTTCCCTGCTTTTGATATTGTAGTACTGTTACCTAAAATGTAACCAGTGGGGGAAATTGATGAAGGGTATACAGGATTTCTCTGTATCATCCCTGAAACTTCCTGTGTATCTGTAATTATTTCTAAATAAAAAAGCTTTTTTAAAAATCTATTTCCTCACGTCTCAATTTTAAAAAGGATGAAGACAGGGATTTTTCTTCAATTCTGGGGAAAGTGCAAGTGCAGGCTTGGCTTTCTGATCTCCATTCTGAGGGTTCACCACCTCTCCCAGGTGTCTCATCTTTCCTTCAAAATGCCAACTGCCAGTGTAAGAAGGACTCTTCCCACCTGAGCTCACAGACACAAATCCCAGAGCCCATATATGTCTCAGCAAAGCAGATACTGAAAGCTTGTGAACGAGTAACGTAAAGGGCTAAGAAAACCAACTTATCTCATTTATATTGCCTGTCAGTTCATCCTTGCCACAATTAAATAACCTGCTACTGCCCATCAAATCATTAACCCCTTTATGCATGTAATCTCACTAAATCCTCTCTACTCACCATGGGACTGATAAGATCATACTTATTTACATTTGGCCATAGGCCCAGACACCATGTTGCTTGGCCAGAGATTCAGAATTCATTTAAGCTCTAATCTCCAAAAAACATTTGAGTAGCCAGATAAAAATTGTGCTTAGAGAACTCACAAAGGAGGAGATGTGAGCACAGGATCTATAATACTAAGATGTTTCATTTCCTGAAGGAAATAATGCCATTTGCAGGTCCATGGATGGACCTAGAGATTATCATACTAAGTGAGTCAGAAAGAGAAAGACAAATAACATATGATATCATTTATATGTAGAATCTAAAAAAATTATATAAATGAACTTATTTACAAAACAGAAACAAACTCACATAGAAAACAAACTTATGATGTGACATGTTTTTAATGAAAAATATCATAATTATTAAATGTACATAGTTTAAAATGTGAAATAGAGTATTTGTACACCTGATTCACTTTGCTGTACACCTGAAACTAACACAACATTATAAATCAACTATACTGCAATAAAAAAAATTTTTTTAATGAAAAAAAAAGAGAACAAACTTATGGTTACCAAAGGGGAAAGGGGTGGGGGGGAGTGATAAATTAGGAGTTTGGGATTAACAGATACATACTACTATATATAAAATAAATAAACAAAAAAGTCCTATTGTATAGAACAGGGAAGCATATTCAATATCATGTAATAACCTATAATGGAAAAGAATCTGAATCACTTCGCTGGAAAAGAATCTGAATCACTTTGCTGCACACCTGAAACTAACACAACATTGCAAATCAACTAAACTTCAAAAGAAATTTTTTTGTTTCCCATTGCTGGGCATTAAGTTATGTATTTTACAAGGAATATCTCATCTGATTCCCCCAATAACCTATGACATAAGCCCTTTTATCATTGTTAGTTCTTTCCTCTTTAACAGAAAAGGAAACTGAGGCTTAAAGAAGTCAAGGACCCTGTTGAGGCAAGTAGAAGACTTAGGATTTGAATCCAGGGATTCTCAATTCATAGCTCTGCTCTTAATGACCTTGTAATTTTGGTCAACACTAAGAACATCGTGGATGTGATGAAGCAACATTTTCGGTATCATCGGTATAGATATTACCCAGACCTAAGTTTCCAAATAACTAATAACCACAGAATACGAGTTCATTACTTCAACCACTCCTACAATAGAGAATGTTAGCAGATGGTCTGAAAAAATAATTCCATAGTTATATGTTTTATTAATATCACATATTAATGCTAATATTGTTTATTAATATTTATCTATATTAAACATGCATACATTTCCTTACAAAATTAAAAAGTTTTTAAACAATAGGACTGCTTAGAAATTGTAATATTCAATTATGTGTTGTAAATCTTCAAGATGGGACTATATATATTTCTCGAGCATATTTAACCACGGAAAATTCCCCACCCCCTTCCATGGCACATCTTTTACATTTTTGGACGCTAATTTCCATAGAACTCAGCTGGAGAAATAATATCCTTCCTCTATTCTGGATTACGCTTTTGTTCTCTTTCCCCAGAGAAGTCTTGATTTTGTGCCATCACTGCTTCTGATTCATTACTACCCTTACATTCTACTGTCTTCTTTGAGTTTTTCTTTCTTTTTACTTCTTTTTCTTTTGCGGTACGCGGGCCTCTCACTGTTGGGGCCTCTCCCGTTGCAGAGCACAGGCTCCGGACGCACAGGCTCAGCAGCCATGGCTCACGGGCCCAGCCGCTCCGCGGCATGTGGGATCTTCCCGGACCAGGGCACGAACACGTGTCCCCTGCATCGGCAGGCGGACTCTCAACCACTGCGCCACCAGGGAAGCCCTCTTTTTACTTCTTATTCCTTTTTTCTCCCTTTTTGGGAATCTCCCTGATTCTCAGCTTTGGCAAGAGTGGGTTTGACTCCTCAGCCCCAGTGAGCACTGAAGTGTGCACCTCGCTTCTGGCTGGTCCAGACAGCAGATCTGTTCTCACACTGCAACTGGGACTCTTTCTGGCTATCTTTTCTATTGTTTTAGAACCAAGACCTTCTTTTTTTTTTTTTGCCCCCAGAAAAATGACATTCTGAACTGTTCCAAAGCAACTGATGTTATTTTACTGGTACTGATAAAACAAGAGAACTGGATAGTGTATAGTAAATTAACAGATCCTTTACTTATATTAGACTATATATAATACATATTTACCTATATTAGAAACTTGCATGATAAATTTGACATTTTCCTACAGACATTGAAGAGACAGTAAACATGTAACACTGAACACTGTGGAAAGCTAGATTAAAAAGCTAGAGAAAACTTTTATACCAGAAGATCCAGTGCCTGTATTTTGTCATGTGAACTAAGAAGTTCACCCCTTAAAGTACAAAAAAGAAGCACTTGTAACTGCCTTACGTTTCATCAAGCCGATTAAAAAGAAAGGCATTTCATTTTGGGAACTTCAGATTATAATAGCAGCATTAGGTTTAACAAGATAGGTGTATTATGTGATAATAAAAGTCCATTTCCTTGTAATAATAAAAGTACCAAACTTTCTCTTCTTTCCATTTTGAACTCTATTTATTTTAAGAGTAAGGAAGAAAAGAAAAGTGGGAATTATTAATAGCAGACTGAAGCTAATAATATAAGCAAAAAAAATAAATTTAATTTTAAGATTCAGAATATATTTCAATTCATACAGAGTGGATAATAGCATACATTAGAAACCTTGAAATATATAAAATTCTAATATTAATCAAAATTATTTGTAGCACATTTCTTAACTTTATTAATGAATATTTTTAATTGGCCTTTAGTATAGAATTTGTGATGAAAGAAATCATAAGAAAATCATGAAACACATTCAATTGATTTTGTGACTATTTTGCTAAAATCATGAGCCATTAAAAATAAAAATTAGAACATTCTGCTACTGTAATTATGATTTTGAAATGAAATTGTCTTTAGTACACTTTGCTTGGAATCTGAAAGTTATCTGAAGTATTTGTTCCCTAATATTTTGCTTATGACAGTTCAATTTAAAGCAGAGAGTTCCTTCTTCCTTGAAATGAACTAATTTTAATCAGACTACTATTCCTCCATTTGCTATTCTTGTAAGGCTTCACCAGTTTTAAGTGACTGCTGATGACTTGGGTAATGGAAAGTGTTTTAGAGGGTTGTGAACAAAAATTACAAATGCTAATTAAGGCAGAAAACAATGGAGTTTCATATTTATAAACATAGAGAGAAATTTTATATTTTACTAGAATGTGAAAAAAGGCATGAAAGCCCCATTCAGGTTAATATTTCTTGTCAATAGTATCTTATTTTTACCTATTATTTAAATTGATCTTCTCATATTTCCCCAATACCAACATTGAAATATAATTCATTCCTTTGCTTCCTAATAAAATGTGATTCATAGAAAACACACATACATAAATCAATTTTGCCTTTATTCAACTGTAGGATTGCCAGATAAAATAAAGGTCACCCGGTTAAATTTGAGTTTCAGATAGACAAGTAATTTTTAAAGTATAATTAGATCCCAAATATTGCATGGGACATACTTACACTAAAAACTAATTAATTATTTACCTGAAATTCAGATTCAACTAGGCATGTTGTATTTTTATTTACTAAATTTGGCTCTAGTTAACTCCTTTACTGCTTTTATTTCTACAAATCATAGAAAACTCCACAAAGTAGCACTCTTTTTTGTTACATAAAAATCCAGATATAGGAAACTAGTTTCATATTCAGAATATGTAAAAGGAAACATATACAGGGGTCCAAAATCGCAGGAATTTTTAGCTATTTCTAATTGGGTCATGAAAGATAGTAGAATTCTAGAAAACAAAAAGACATTGCTTCAAACAATCAGGCTGCAATAATTAATAAAAGTTTAGTACCTTCATTCTAATTTAAATTAGAGTGCCTGAGAAAACTAGCACATAATTTGTCAAGATCTAAGGCAATTACTTAAAGAGAGGAGCAGGTGTAATTGAGCATGCAATCTTGTCATCTTGTCATTCCAAGAGCAAGTAGTTTCTGCCATTGAGGAAGTGTGACTTTGCCAAAAGCATTTGTTGAAACCCTATTTGTGGATGCTCTGGGGAAGGAGGATATTGTCAGGGGGAGGGTCCAGATTGCAAACATAGGAATGTGGCCTCCAAGGTCAATTAATATTAGAAAGTACCCTGGCCAGGGCTGAAAAGTAATACTTCACTTGATGAAACTCAGGAGTAAAAAGATAGAAGACACATTACTTGTTTAGAGAAGTGATCAAGATTTTCAAAAATAGATGGCAATACTTGGCAATTTAACTATAACTACTTATCAGGTGTTCTTGTTAAGTCTACCATATCCTCCGTTGTTTTTCATGGGTTTTTTATCTTAATTTTCTTTTTAACTATACAAGCATTTATTTTGCATGATTTCCTTTTTGATCATTTCTTAACACAAACAGAAAATACCTTTAACACCACCTAAAAAGAGTTACCTATATTTCATGATAAAAGACTTTCAATTAACTCCTGAAGTTTAAAGTAATGAACTGTCAACTATCAGAATAGCGAACTCTGAACCTCGAGCAAACTGAAGATCAAGTTAGCACATCAGCCTCCATCTAACAGAATTCAAAATGCTTTCCTGGAGTTAATATATGCATTACATATTTTCAAGGAGAATAAAATGACAGGTTCTACAAAGGTTGCCTTAACCAGAGTACTGAAAAAAGTTATTTAGCAAGAATATAATTCAAAACATGCACCCATACAAAACTGATGATTTCACTGGATGGGATTTCATTGGATGGATGATTTCACCTCAAAATGCTGATGTTGGGGTCAGTTTTGCTCAACACTGTCCTCACCCCAAATAACCTGAGTCCTTAAACAATTTACAGCTCCTTACATGGGGTCTTTCTTGGGGTTTCTCCTTTCCCCTTTAAATGCACTTTTTAAAAATTATACCATTACATTTATTTTTACATTTTTTTCAACATTTGAAATTTAATTAATGTAATCCACGGTATTAACAGTCTGAAGAAGAAAAGTTGTATAATCATATCAATTTACACAGAAAAAGCATTTCACAAAATGTCCTTTAAATGTATTTTAATTCAAATCCTTCCTTCACTGAAATAGCGTGAAAGGAACCTCGGGCCATGGTGAAGACTTTTTTCCTTTCAAGACAACAGGCATTTGCTAAGTTTCAAGGAAGCACCTGTACTAATTGTATTTCCTGCTCATGTGCTGCTTTTGTTTGCAATAAAAGAATTCATCTCAGGTGAGTTAACCTTGCTTTTTAGAGAGGGCATCTGCAGTTATCTTGGTGCGGATTGTAAATCAAAACATGTTGAGCCTTTAAAGAGGGAAATAAAGAGGTGCTGACAAGAGAGGATGCCAGTAGGATTAGGTGACTTTCTCACCACTTGTATTATCAGGACAGAGAACAACTGAGTCACATTAAATTACAGGGGGGAGAAAGAGTCCCAGAAATTCCACAGATGGGAGGTTGACTGGCATCTTCAGTAAGCCTGGGAAGAGGAGGGGTCTGTGAGGCCTGAAAACCCTCCTTAGCCTCAGGCTTCTATAATTGACCAAGATTTTTTAGCTTGTGATTTGATCCAGCCATACCCTGTTAGAGGCACTTGCCCCCAACTGAGACCAAGGCTGGAGTGAATAAGAATTAGGTGACTCACTGGTATGTACAATACATGTGTTCACATCTATTAGGATAAATGACACGTCTCTCACTTTAAGCACACGCAGCTAAAATTGTCATATTCTGAAAATGACAACTGTTACTTATCGAGAATATTTATACAGGTTCTTCCTGGGCACAGAAAATGCATTTTCAGCAGCACCATGACACTGGGCTGTCACGTGTCTAGAGCAGAACGTAGAAAACCATTAGCACCAGCGGAGACAAAGCACATGTACTTGGGGCAGCAATCTGTAGGAGTGTAGATTTAGAAGGTTGAATGCGGCAGGTTTTTAAGTGAGGTCCAAGTCATTATCTTAACAGGGTTTCAAGCTACTCTGAAGAAAAAAGGATTGTTTTTTCCACACAGTACGGTTTCATTAATTGCCAAAGGGACAGTTTTGAGGCATTGAATAATTTGGTCAAAGGGTTCACTTTATACAGCTCAGGGAGCATGTTGGTCAGCTGGCAAAAGAGAGATGGAGAAAGATTCAGGAGTGGAGGCAATGTTTTTCATCTCATCTCATCATGGTGTGTATTTCACACATCACAGTCCTTGGGTAGGTTCTTTTTTGAACCTATCATAGTAGGTCAGGCTCTTTTCTGCTCTTTGCTATAATTTTCCCAGTATTAAAAGAAGCACACTTTCTTAAAATGGTGTTTCTCCAAGCATAGGCCCCAGTTCAAATTACTCATTCCTGGGTCCCATCCCGGATCTACTTAATCAGAATGTCTGAGAGTGGGGTCTTGGAATCTGCATTTTTACCAAGTTTCCTCAGGTGTTTCTTTTACATACTAAAGATTGAGAACTTGTAAGAATCTTGGAAGAATAGAGTAAGGTTATGGAAACAAATGTGTTCTGAGCTTCATAGATTCTAAGTGGTGGCTCACACTGCATTCACAACAATAAATATTGCTTGATGGCAACTCAGATTCATCCATTTTGTCTACACATAGCCCAAATTTCTAAAAGGTCACTGTACTTTCCTATATTATAAGTGTGAAGAAATAAGCATAACATTTTCCAGATAATACTTTAAGTATAATACATACACATTTTAGAAAGATTCAATTAAGCATAAAACATTTCTCTTACAGCCCCCCTTGGACCAGTTTTTTTGTATATTGGCCTTTCCCCAATCAAAGGAATGGAATTTGCAGATCCCATAGTGTGCCGTATGGGAGACTGACCTATCTCATATTGCTACAGTAAGTCCTACAGAATAATCCTTCTTAGAAATAGGTTAATGTCTCTTGGAAATGGAGTTTTAATATTGAACTGCATGTATAAATTTAAGTTCAGGCCATTATTTTATTTGAAAGGATTAAAATCCAATGTCAAAATGCTATTTTTTCTTTTTTCCACTAAAAATGTTTTTCTTATTATCAAAATAAAAGATCCTTATCAGCAAAAAAGTTTAATGATACAAATAAGTATTTTTTAATAAAAACAAAAATCTTACAATCATACCTGCCCAAGGACAACTACTGTCAACACCTTAGTACATATACATCCATATCTACATATGTAAATGACTCCTTTTTTTAAAGCAAAGCTGGGATTTTACTATTCATATTATATCTTGTTTGTTTCATGCAAAAATATATTGCAACCAACTTACAAATCAATAAATATACTGTTATGGAACATTTTTAGATGTTGCATGCATCTGTTGTGTGGATATGTAATAATGTATTTAACCAACACCTGACTTTTAAATATTTGGGTTATTTCCAATTTTGCTATTATAATCAGTGAGATAACGTTGTCAATCACAAAGAATTTGCTGAATGGTCTATCTCTTATGTGAAAAGGATTCACAAAACTGTAACAACCAAATGCTATTAGAAGTAGGTTTTTAATAATAAATGTGCTTATGGATCCTGACATCAGGCTGAAATGGGGAGAGTCCCCAAGAGTTATTCCTTCTCATTTCCCTGCCTTCAAACCAAGAGCTCCTTCCCACTCCATTCCCCATCCCTTGTCCTCTGAGAATTCTGGGGATATGAGAGACACCACCCCCCACTTCCTTCCCCAATATTAGCTTGAAGCTTTAGCTATGTATTTAGCTATATACTGCATTGAGCAGAGAAGCACTGAGGAACAAGGCACAACCTATCCCCAAATGGCACATTAAGTCACACCTATTGGGTCATCGCCCAGAGGTCCAAAGGCAGATGTTTCACTACTTTAATGAAGCTTAAGTTTCAGTGGCCTCTTATTTGCACAGCACCTTCCAAAGAGTTTGCTTTTTAAAATCTGCAAAATTATTCTAACATGGAGGAACAAATTTGAAAAGATGTTTTGGGATGCTTCAATAAAACAAATGAAAATTTACCTACAGCATCCTCCTGATTTGTATGTTTACGAAGGGTGCCATTTTTGTCCTTTGTAAATGTATTTAAAAACTAAAAGGAAATTTAGGGAAAAACCTAATGGAATATGAAGTTAAAAGCAATAAAGATGGGCTTCCCTGGTGGCGCAGTGGTTGAGAGTCCGCCTGCCGATGCAGGGGACACGGGTTCGTGCCCCGGTCCGGGAAGATCCCACATGCCGCGGAGCCGCTGGGCCCGTGAGCCATGGCTGCTGAGCCTGCGTGTCCGGAGCCTGTGCTCCACAATGGGAGAGGCCACAACAGTGAGAGGCCCGCGTACCGCAAAAAAAAAAAAAGCAATAAAGATGAGTGATGAAATCAATAGAAATTCTGATACAAAGAGCAATGTAAAAAAAAACTTTGAGATTAAAACAAAAGCAGTAATTGATTAAGAAAGGGATATATTTCAATGGTGTCATGTAAAACAAGCTAGTTAATGAGTATATTTCAGTTTGAAGTGTATTTAAGATTAGTCATTGCAAAATAAAACTTGAAATACCCTGAAATCTTATAGCTCGTGTATAAAAAAGTTTAATGTTTTCCCAAATTTAATAAGGATTCTAAAAATTTACAACATTACCAATATCAGGATGAGAAGCTGAAAGAAACTTAAGCTATTAGTAATAAAAGCTTTTTCAGTCCATGTCGCTAGAGGAAAGACTGAATTTCTTTTCTCTCTATAAAACAATTATAAAACCATTGGCATATGAAGAGGCAAAGAGTCTGCCTCTACCCCCACCCCTACCCCTGCCAAAAGTAAGAAAAAAGTTCAGAGGAGAGTCAGGCAGCTGATTTTTAAGGTCTTTGCTGTTGTTTTAGATTTTGTGATGACTGTAGATTTGTCAGCTTTCTAAACTTTGTAATTTCTCATTCCAAATATTCATTTTTGTAACTAATTGTATATTCAGAAACTTTTTCATTCTTTTTGCTAAAGAGGGCCTCCTCCATATTTGTATGAGCTTCAGACCCTATGTACCTGGATTCAACCCTGATGTTGTCCAAACCCATAAAGCTCAGTTGCATCAACATTCGTTTACACCAAGAAGGTGTCTGTGGCCAACAAAGAGGTGTGTAGCCCAGTTGAAGATCAAAGAATGAGGAAAGCACTGCAGCCTTTGGAGAGATGGGGGTGGGTGGGGTGGGTGGTGTTGGGAAGGAGCCATGCAGAAAATGTGCACAGGACACAATGGACTTGAGAATCTCTTTGTAAACAGGTAAAGTAACTTTCCTAAGCAGCATGTTAGGTCCCTAAGTGGTGCTTAAACATATCACAAAGGTAGCAGATGAAGGATCAGATTGTTAAGGAACAACTTGCTTGTAAAACCCAAAGAGCAGTGGTTGATCTGATAACTTGAGGATTCTTAATAGCTCAACACAAATAAACCACTTGTAAATGCCCCTGGGCTGGCCTGCCTCACAACCCTTTTCACATGGCAGTAATATACGGCCAGTAATTACCATAATGAGCCACCAGAAGGCATCTATTTGTTAGCCCTGGAAGAGCTTGCATCTGGCTTTTAGGTGTGAAGCTCGGAGAGGCAAATGACAAGGAGCATTTGAATATACATTTCCTCCGGCAACTACTTATTTGAACAGCTGCTTAGGAGGTACACAGCAACATGAAGAGTTAGTCCAACTCAGGAGGCTGTGTGCATCTTGATTTCTATTTTTTTTCTTTGAAGTACAGGACCAGCCTATTTTCTCCCTGGGTAATAATTTCTCCAAATTAAAAGTAGTTACCCAACTTAAAACCTGTGACAAGTCTATTGTGTTGACCTCTGCAGCTGGGAGAGGGCGGAGGTTGCCAGGGAAATGGGCTCTAGAGATGAAACATGGAACACGCTCAGAAGTCACATGCCAAATTGTTTGGTTTTAGATTAAGCTTCACAGGAAAAATGATCAGAGCTTTCTTTCTCTATTTTTCTGTTTTTGTCAAAACAAAGTATGTATAACAAAGGCAACATTTTTAGCCATCTGCTGAAAATGCAAGAATATTTTCATCAAAATAACAAATTGGTGGTTTGCTGTGTTAGCTTGTACATTTAATAATTCCAATGATATGCATTCCCCAGATACTAGATAGAGGCAAGTTTGCCATCTGAAGAAAAGAAAGGAATCTAAGTACATGAGAAACGAGCTTAAAATGACACTGGAGCTAGTGCCTCAACTGGAGAATGGAGAATGTTTTGGGGGAGTCTGTGAATCTCTGTAATTGTATGGCCATGAATCGAAACAGACGTGTGCTCTTCTTTACCACTGAACACACTGTCACAGAGCTGGATTGTTCAGTGCCTTAACATCTCTATTTATGAAAAGATATTAGAAAGGCTGTATATTTCATGAGCTATTGGAAAGATATGTGAAATAATGCCTCTAAAACACTCACGAACATAAAACAAAGGTCACAAGTATTTCTTATTGACCCAAGGTTTACCTTAGATAAAGAGATTTATATAGAACCTGGAAGAGGCATATCAGAGTTTTGCCTTGACATTCATGGATCACTGAGCAGTACCAAATGCTTCTAAGAAGATTATCGGGTGGTTGTGTTTTCTGAAGTTTCCTGATCTCTCCTTTACCTAGGGGTCAAACTGTAGGCATTTGGTAGTTTATCCTTGAGATATTAGCAAGACACAAGATGACAGAGCCTAAAAATAAAATATAGGTCAGTAATACAGACTTCCCCTATAGATTCATCACCTTTGAACTACTGCATTTTGTTTCTTGTTTTTTTTTTTGTATAATAAAGGACTTTAGAATTATATGTATATAGCTAATATAGTCACATTAGTTCAAGGATCTAACAGTATAAAAGCTGTCTATAGTAAAATATCTCCTCACCCCTAGTCCCAATCAGCCCAGTTACCTTCTGCCCAGTCTTCCTGCCCTAAATAACCACTGTTATTAATTCATTGTGTATTCTTCCTGTGCTTGTTTTTTATATCTGAGTAAATACATACATACATATTGTTCTCACCTATTTTTATGTAAAAGTAATACACTCTGCATACTGTTCTGTATCTTATTTTTTTACCTAATACTATATCTTGGAGACTTTTTTTTTATATCTCAGTACATGGTTTCCTCACTGATTTTTACAGCTGCATAATATCTCATTGTTTTAACGGATTATAATTTATTTAATCCAAACTGCAGCATTTTAAAGTTCTGGTCGCTCTTAGAAACACCCTAAAAAATATGATCTGGCAAGCTCCATGTACTTTCATTTGTATTAAACTTTGAATTAAATTTTTATTTGCCTGTAGACTGAATTTTTAAGACTCTAGAAAACATAGTGAGCCTGTGGAATCAGGGATAATTTGAAAGAATAACCTGATTTATGAGTTTGAGTTAAATAAAATGCATGGAATTAGAACATAGAGTCAGCTAAAAACATTTAAGATGTTACTAGTTCTCAGGAGGCTTTTGTCTTGGGTTGCCTATATTCTATGGAGTGTTTGTCATGCCCACCTTATTTTCTTTAAATATTGTATAAACATCCAGACTTACTTTGATTTTTTTCCAAACATGGGAACAGCTGCCCTACAGGGCTTTGTCTCTTAGACCACAGAACTCGTGTTTCTTTAAGGTCTTTCTACCTCTCTGATCCTACTTTTACATTTAATTAAGGTAATCCTTCAATCTACATCCTCTTCCAGACCCCATTCTCCTTTCTTTCTAAGTTGTTATCCATGTTCCACCTGAAGCAGGAGATCATATTGCAGTTTTGGTCCTAAGCTCATTAAAGAAGAATGCATCTGGCATTTCTCTGGGAGGGAAATGGGCTTTCAAGTTCTAATTGGAAAGATCTGAAGAGTGTAGAACTACCATGTCTTTCTGACCATGGGCCCCAGACCACTGAGTTTATATGTTCACTATGTAGAAAATGTAGGGTCTATGATCCTACAGTTGTGTTTGCCTGTTAAAAAAAATTAGGGTGTTTTTTTTTTAAACCTCCATCCTGATGTGGGCAAAATTGTGTAGGCATGTGTGGTCTCTAATTGAGATTAATATAATTTGTCTCTCTTTAAAGAAATCGTATGAGGTTTGTGGATAACCCTGGAGTATTAGAAAAGTTCAAACAAAGAGGACTACAACCAAGAGTGAAGCTATGCCATCAGAGAGCAAGAAAAACAGAAAAGGAAGGAAGGAAAAAAGGGAAGGGAGGGAGGAAGGAAAGGAGGAAGGAATGAATCTCTTAGAACTGAGGTTGCTGCCTTTGTCTTTGCCTCCCATCAAGATGAAAGATTTAGAGCTTTATCAGGGGTAGAGAGCTAAAACATAGCACTTGGTTTTGCCTGAAGGAAAAAGCTAATGAGTAATGTTCTCTTTTTCACAAAGGTATTGGTGGCTCAAAGCCTTTCTAATGCAGAAATTGAAAGGAAAGAGGACTAGCAAAAAAATCAAAAAATAAAACCCAGAGTAATAACAGTTTCCTACTCACATATTACCTAAACACATGGAGGTCACTCCAACACTCCCTTAGGTGTCCATACGCCTGTCTGCTGCTTGTGTCATCCCTGAGGATGTGTAATAAATATTTGCGGATGTTATTGATAGCAGGTGATATTATTTCCCCACTTGGCTGTACACATGACATGATAATGTTATCTTTGTATGTATTATAAGTATTAAGTTAAATTTCTTACAATGCTCCCTTTCCCAGGCCTCCTTTAAAAAATTGACATGTATTTTGCTCTTACAAGACTTTCAAAAAGAACAAGAGGACCAGCAGATTCCCTTCCTGCCCTTCTGACCCACACCCATCCTGAGGTCAGCCCCCTGGCCTGTCTTTATATAGTCACTGGAAAATAGGTGCCAGATCTCCTTCTCTGTTTAAACCCTGGCTCTGCATGTATTTATTTTCACCTGTTGAGAATGCAGTTCCACTAAAGTACTGAACCAAACATACAGATCCCTACTGAAATAATCATAAAAGGATTTATTTCCCTAAGAACTTGTTAGCTTATCTAAACATCTGCTACTCAAAAGTGATTACTTGGGAATTTCCAGGTCACAAAGGAACACGCAAGTCTGTTGCTACTGGATGCATTTAGACAAAAACCAGTAACCAAACATTTTGAGGTGAGGCAGAGAATATTTTAAAAATTAGTCCATGTTTAAGGAACTCAAAAAATGTGAATTTATATACTTTTAAATGCCATTTCTGCTTTTGTTTTATTTTAATCAATCTATGTAATTGGCTTTTCTGCTTAAGTCTTAGGTAGCAAATATACAGACACCATGAAAGTCTTTGAAAGTAAAGACCAGAAGATTAACTCTCATGTAGCAGTATCAACAATTTTTTTTAAGTGCGAGAGAGAAACACAGAATAAAAAAATATGTTTTGCAGAGAAGTGTTTAAGGAGAGACTTCAAAATCTAGGAAATACAGTATGCACAGTAGGTTGAAAAAAATCATAATAGTTTGAAAATAGTATGTTCAAAAAGGGTAAGGGTAATGTGATTTAAGTGAAGGGGAGGAACCAAATTCCCTAAAATGGTTATAGCAAACATTTGGCTTGGGAGAAGGCAAGGAAGCAATCATCAATCAACTACCTACTATATGCCAAGCGTTTGGCATTTATTATCCTGTTTAATCCTTAGACAAATAAGATGACTTCCATTTGACAGGCAAGGAATCAACAACTCCGTGAGAGTAAGGTGCCCAAGGTAAATGGCATAGCCAGGATTTAACTCCATCTGCTCGGGAGCTCACTGTGCCATGTCATATCTGTTTTCCCACAGCTATTGTAAGACAAGACTTAAAGCAACAGTGATGTCCTTTTGTCATGTGAGCGTTATGGCTCCTGGTGATTTGTTCTGGCCTCAACTACTCCAGGAGGTAGGTAGGCAGGTATCACAGTGGGTATGTACCATTCTTCCTGGATTTCTCCACAGGCCCTTTGTCTGCAGGTTGGAGCCTGCAGTGCTGTCCCCTGGATTAGAGCAACTTGGGGAGAGCAGGGAAGAAAGAGGAAGTAGAGAAGAAGCCAAAGATATGCCTAGAACCAACACCCTCCATACACCGTTTTGTTTACTATCTGCCTTTGATAATTTGGAATAGAAAACATGCTTATGTAGACTGGCTAGACCAGGGGCATAAGGGAAAGAGAGATGTAGGGGTTACATCGCTTCTCATAACCAGAGGCTACCAAAAGGTTGATTATGGGCTTGGCCTGTGGGTTGTTTTATCTAGCCCACACAATGTTTGTTTAAGTAGTTGCCAACATACAAAAATTCATTCCACATATATCTATTGGGCATGTGCCTGGCACTGTTTTAGAAGCTTAAAATTCATCAAAGACTCAAACAGACAAAGTTGCCCTCGTGGAACTTCTAGCAGGGAGAGACAAACAATAAATAATGAACATAATAAATGATTAACATATAGTATATTAGGAAGTGAGAGCTAAGGAAAAAATGTAAATTAAGATAATGGGGGTTTAGAAGAAAGGTGGGGGTGGGTGGGTGGAGGCCTAACTGAGAAAGTGGCATTTGAACAAACACTTTCAGGAAGTGACAGAGCCTTAAAAAGGAAGGAAATTCTGACACATGCTACAACATGGATGAACTTTGAAGATATTATGCTGAGTGAAATAAGCCAATCACAGAAAGACTGTATGATTCTGCTTATATGAGGTACCTAGAGTAGTCAAATTCATAGAGACAAAGTAGAATGATGGTTTTCAGGGACTTAGGGGAAGGGAGAATAGGGAGTTGTTATTTAATGGGTATATAGTTTACTTGAAAGATGAAAAAGTTCTGGAGATGGATTGTACAACAATGTGAATGTACTTAGCACTACTGAACTCTACACTTAAAAATAGTTCAGATGATAAACTTATCTGTATTTTACTACAATTTAAAAAATTATAAAAAGCAACTGAGTCTGAAAAAAGTAAGGTTCATAATTCCAGAAAAGCAGAAGATATTGAAATAAAAAGTGTGCTGGAGAGGGTGTGGAGGAAAGGGAACCCTCTTGCACTGTTGGTGGGAATGTAAATTGATACAGCCACTGTGGAGAACAGTACGGAGGTTCCTTAAAAAACTAAAAATAGAACTACCGGGTCTTCCCTGGTGGCGCAGTGGTTGAGAGTCCGCCTGCCGATGCAGGGGACACAGGTTCATGCCCCAGTCCGGGAAGATCCCACATGCCGCGGAGCGGCTGGGCCCATGAGGCATGGCCGCTGAGCCTGCATTCGGAGCCTGTGCTTCGCAATGGGAGAGGCCACAACAGTGAGAGGCCTGCGTACCGCAAAAAAAAAAAAAAAAAAAAAATAGAACTACCATATGACCCAGCAATCCCACTACTAGACATATACCCTGAGAAAACCATAATTCAAA
Source organism: Globicephala melas (assembly GCF_963455315.2). Lineage (NCBI taxonomy): Eukaryota > Metazoa > Chordata > Mammalia > Artiodactyla > Delphinidae > Globicephala > Globicephala melas. The sequence continues at coordinate 59,338,492 of NC_083322.1, forward strand.
AAGACACATGCACCCCAATGTTCATCGCAGCTCTATTTACAATAGCCAGGACATGGAAACAATCTAAATGTCCAACAACAGATGAATGGATAAAGAAGATGTGGTACATATATACAATGGAATATTACTCAGCCATAAAAAGGAACGAAGTTTGGTCATTTGTAGATATGTGGGTGGACCTAGAGTCTGTCATACAGAGTGAAGCAAGTCAGAAAGAGAAAGACAAATATTGTATATTAACACATATATGTGGAATCTAGAAAAATGGTACAGATGAACCTATTTGCAGGGCAGGAATAGAGACGCAGACATAGAGAACGGACATGTGGATGCAGAGGGAGAAGGGGAGGATGGGATGAATTGGGAGATTAGGTGTGACATAAATACACTACCATGTGTAAAATAGATAGCTGATGGGAACCTGCTGTATAGCTCAGGGAGCTCAGCTTGGTGCTCTGTGATGACCTAGATGGGTGGGATGGTGGGGGGGGGGGCGGAAGGCCCAGGAGGGAGGGGGTATATGTATACATAAAGCTGCTTCACTTCATTGTACAGCAGAAACTAGCACAACATCACAAAGTAATTACACTCCAATTAAAAAATATATAGATAGATGTTTAGATACAAAAAAAATAAATAAATAACTGTGAGGTTTCTGGCCTGAGAATGACATTGCCCTTAGCTATATGGAGAAAGCAGAGCTGGCTTCACAGGAAAGATCAGGAGTTCAGTTTTCTCCATTATGTTGGTGGTATCTATTAGGTATTCCAAAGGAGATGTCAAAGAGACAGGTGGATATGCAAGTCAGAGTTCAAGGAAGTAATCTGAGCTGAAGACAAAAATTTGGAAGCCATTGGCAAAAGGTGGTTTTAAAGACATGAGCCTGAATGATGTTGCAAGAGTGGGTGGAGAAAATAAGAGAACCAAAACCTCTAATGTTAGGAAATTTGGAAAATGGAGAAATGTTTCAAAAATGTACAGATTTCTGTCTTCTTGTGAAAATGGGATAACGTGGCAACTCTGAACCCACATTTCTGCATGTCATCAATCAGCTGAAGCAGAATAATTGTTGAACATTCTCCTCTACCCTCCCCTAGACCCGTCCATATGCTCTCCAGTGGGCCAATATCTCTACCAGGCTGGTTTCATTAATTCATATCACCTGCCTGGACTCTGGGGCACATGAGTCTGCCAATCCTGGTACAGATTTATACATACTGATAGTACTAATATTTTTACCTCTTGCCTAAGGGTAATAACCCCTACCTTGAACCAGTCTAGCTTTTTCCCTAATTGTATTTGGGAGATCCAGCCCGAATCTTCATGGAGAAGATGTCTGGTCCATTGGTAAATCTGAGTCTGAATACTTACCTAGAGAAATAAGGAGAAAGATGGTCTGAGAATGATATGCAAATATGAATGTATTAGTGAGTTTTTCAACCTTTTTTCCATTCAAGAACTTAAAGTACTACCTGAGTCTTGGTCAGCTTTGAAACAGAAGCAAAGATCTTAGAAATGATAAAATGCAGGGTCATGTATAGGTAAAGAAGAGGAAAAGAAATCAAGAGGAGAACGATGGATTGAGAAATAATCAGGATGGATATCCAGTTAAATCTGAAAAGTTGAGGCCCTAGGAATCAAGCATGATTACTTTGCTTTCACAGCAGCATAAAAGTATGTATTAATTGGAAAATAAAAAAATAATACATTTAGTTTTTAACCTGACAATTCACTTGGAAAGTGGCTTCATGTGTGGAGGAAATAGGAAATTGTGAATGAGCCATAACTACAAAGAAATATGCTTGGCCCTAAGGCTTTGAGCAAGAAATCCTTTTCTCCCTTGAGATTTCAAATACACACCCCTGCACTGAGATTCTGTGTTCACTAGTCTCTAAGGCAATCTTAAGATCCAAATGGGAGATTAGTTGGCCAGTCAACAAACACACTGAATGTCTACCATCTGGTTCTGCAGGCTAGTTGAAAAGAAAAAGAATTGCAGTTGAGGCTTATGATCATCCTCAAGATTGACCCATGGAATGGTAGTGAGCTTTGGAGGAGAATGTGGCAGCCTCCTAACACATTACTATCTGATCTTTGAAAGAGAAGTGGTCATAATATTTTGGGCATCTCCCCACTATGCCCTCTCTCCCTGAGAAAATACCATCTCAAATGCATGTACATAAAAAGGTGTTTAATATTTTCTAAGGGGTGCCAGATCCCTTTGTTTTCCTCATTTTGGGGGTTTAATTTTGTTTGCTACTCCTATCTTCCTTGGGAACTGTTATCTTGAGCAATTGGTAAATGGTTCCTATAGCAACAGTCACCAAGTAAAATCTCTCCCAACAGCTCTCCTCCCTCCCTCCAATCCTACCTCAGGAGTTTTTGTTTTTTTAATCTTTTCAGTTTTTTATACCAACATGTTTAAGCAAGTAGAGAGATTTAAAAATCTATTCACCAAACTTATATTTCTCACATTTAATGGGCACTGAAATTTACAGAACAATTTTTTAATACAGCAAAGCCTCAGGCCCACTCAGGTACCATCAATTTTGTATTTGTGGCTACACATGAAATTGTAGAACTTGATAATGAAATTAAAAATTTGTTAAAGAAAAGTTCTTTTAAATAGATTTAATTTTGATTATGAAATATTCAATAGATGACAAATAGGGTTTAAAAACCAAGATATGAACAAATACCCATTTCACTTAGCAAAGAAATAAAGCAGCAGGAGGATGTCCAGCATGAATACATGCATGAGAAAGCCACCAGGATCAGGTCTACTGACTGTTCAACACTTTTTATCACCAGCGATGGGAGTGGCCAGCTGCAGGAAGACCCTCAAAGATCTTTAAAATATTCTTTCTGTAGCTATTATGACGTGCAAGAGTAACATGAGACTTTTTATACTAGATTATACCTGACTTCCACACATTTCTCTGGTTTGTCTGGAACAGTGTTTCTTAGGCAGAGTTTGGGGACATTATGGCTGTCCCCAGTTCATCAGCATCTACAGGTTGATACCCTCCAATTTCCCCAATGTCCATTCATGTTACATTATGGATTTAACATTCTTAAAGTTAGTAGTCATGCCTATTGGTATTTGGAGCCATTGCTATATCTTGGTATAAAGAGTTCTATAAGTTTTATAAGTTTACAAGTTTTGTAAGTATTCCAACAGTTGAGTTTAATTCAATATACATCAGAGGTCATCTAGTAGGTATTCAATAGTTAAGATCATAAACTCTGGTGCCAGACTGGCTGGAATAAAATCCCAGCTTTGCCACTATGAGACCTTAGGCAAATTACTTTACCTCCGATATGTGAATTAGAATAATCATCATATTTTTCTTATAGCATTGTTATGAGGATTAAATAAGTTAATATATGTAAATTACATATCATTTATTAATTTATTGTTTTAATAATAACCCTGTTCAACATTTGCCCTTTATGTTACAATCCTACTTTAAAATAAAATTAACCGACGTAGGTGACCATCAGTTCTTCCAGTTATCCTGATTGCTCTTTTATCTTCAGTTCTACATAGTCATTCACGAGGTGCAGAGACTAGAATTAAATTCAAATGAACTATGGTGTTTTGGCTTTTTTTTCCGAAGTAAGTATGTACCAGGAAAACTGTAATGGCTGGTTTTATGTGTCAACTTGACAGCACCAAGGGATGCCCAGTTAGCTGGTTAAACATTCTTTCTGGGTATGTCTCTGAAGATGTTTCCAGAAGTGATCAGCATTTGAGCTGGTGAACTGAGTAAAGCAAATGGCCCTCCCCAATGTGGATGGGCATCATCCGAAACATTGAGGGACTCAACAGAATAAAAAGGTGGAGGAAGGTGGAATTCATTCTGTGCCTGACTGCTGAAATCAGACATAAATCTTCTATGATCTACTGGGACATACATCTTCCATGAACCCTCTGTGCTCCTGTTTCTCAGGCCTTCAGACATGGACTGGGATCTGTACCATCAGCTCTCTGCCCCTCAGGCCTCTGAACTACACCACTGGCTTTGCTATGTATCTAGCTTGCAGATGGCAGATTATAGGACTTCACAACCTCCATAATCATGTGAGCCAATACCTTATAATAAATCTCTTCAGGTAGATAGGTAGGTAGATAGATAAATACATAGATAGATAGACAGACATATAGATATATCCTATTTGCTCTGTTTCTATGGAGAACGTGACTAATATAAAAACCAACAGTGGAAAACAACAGTAAGATCACACAGAGTCATGGATTTGCAAATCTTAGTCTGTTGACACAAAAGTAACTCTATTTTCTATACTGGAAATTAGATAGCAATGCTTGGGAAGTTGGCCAGGAGTTCCCCTCAGACCTCACCATGTCAGAGTTGAATGGTAAACAAAGGCTCTCCAGATACAGGCCAAGGTACATTTGAGTTAGGACTGTTTCCAATAGGGTAAACTATTCAGTCCTTTCCAGAATCTACTTCCAAGCCTCTTTACCCGTCAAATTGATTTGCACTGAGTTTTATGCAAGATGGGATAGGGGATTTTTTTCCTCTTGAAATACATTACCTACTGATATCTGGGATTTCTTTGACTGCAATAAATAGAAACCTACTCAAGCCAACTTTAAGTAAGGAAGATTTATACATGGCATAAGGGCAAAAAAAAAAAAAATGTGGACAGTAAATGCTGCTCAGAATCTAGTTAGCTGTAGCCAGAAGGATTACGGGTCCAACTTACTCAGAGCAGCTGAGCCTACCATAGCAGGAGCTGTGGAAACCTTTCCTGCAGAGCAGGCACCCTAACTGTGTCACCTGTACTGCTTTTCTGGTAAGAAAAAACAAGCCCACATCCATAGACAACAGACTAGAATGGAGGACACAGGAAGCAGAGAGGAAATTGTGACACAACCATTACAAAAGGATTTCTTTATTTTCCACAGACATTTTTCACCCAAGTCCTGCCTGAGATGTATAATTAAAATAATGTGGGAATTATTTCTTTCACTGCATTGATGTTACAGAGTGACCCCTGGGCATAAAGTAGGTTGCATTCAACAACTCTTTGGATTCTCTGCTGGTTCAGATCTGATAGTTAGAAATCATTATCTTATAGGTACATTTGTACCATTTTCCCATAATGTGTTATCATCTTACATCAGTCTACATGGAGCTTATTTGCCATTTTTCTACACACTCATATGGCCAAGTTATTTCCTTTTACAGTTTATTCTTATTGCCTCAGTATGTCACTACATAGACAGCTCTGCAGAAAATTTTATTCTAGCAGACATTTTTTCAAATCACTTATAACAATATTAAGTAAGATTGATCCAGCACTAATTCCTGATGTTTACATATTTCCATACATAAAAGTCTTCTTTCCCTCAGCCCCTCCCTTTTCTTTCCCTGTCTCCTCTTATCAGCAAATATTTATTAAGTACCCATTATGTGCCAGAAATTGTTCAAATGCTCAGGATACCTCAGTGAACCAAACAGATAAAAAATCTTGGCTCTCATAGAGCTTACTTACTGGTGTGGAAAGATAACCTATAACAAATAATGAATAAATGAATGCTATGTCATGTTGCTACAATGATAGGCACTATTTTTCCCTTCACTTAGTTTCACAATTTGAATTATTTCTTCAATGATAAAGTATTTTCCCCAAACCCACAGTATCTATCTCAAATTGGAAGAGAATCACTTTTCTATCTTTTACATTTCATTTTTAAAAGAGTTAGAATAATGAATCACCAAGAAGGAAATAGAACATTCACTCTTTTTCAGAAGAAGATGTTTAGGGTAAAAGGAGTTCATTTAACAAACATTTGTGGATTATCTATGAAACATATAAAAGAAGAATTTATAGCCCTGCCCTTAAAGATTTTATAATTTAATTGAAAAGAGTAACAAGCAACCAGGTAATAAGAGATGTCAGCAGCCCCCACCTCATATTTTTACAGTGGGATTTTGGCCTTGGATTTTGTTGCTGAGTCCCTGATCTAAATCTCTATCTTGTGTTTCAGTCTATTTCATGGGCATGTGCCCTTTTTATCTATTTAGCAAGCAGTTATTGAGCATCTACTTGGATCAGTCATCATGTCAGGTGCTGGGGATATTAAAATAATAAAGAAATTGCCTCTGCCCTTGAGGGGCTCATAGTCTAGTAAGGAGACGTACCCATAAAAATCATGAATGAGCAAGGTCAACACGCTAACAATGGTATGTGTGGGGCACTATGGGAAAGAAAGACGATGAAGCCACTACCATTGTCTGGAAGGGAAGAGGTCATAGGAAAGAATTCAGAGTATATACCTAGATGATTCTCAAAGGATGAATCAGAATTCACTAGGTGGGTGAGGAGGGAAGGACGTGTCAAACTGAGCAAAGTACGTTAGCAAAGAAATGAAGATTTGTGAAAGAGCTCTTGCCAACAGCCCAACGGAGAGACTGGAGGTTCTAACTCCAGTTCTTAAACTCCAGAATTTGAGCGTGTTGGCTGGGACTTCGCTTCTGAACATTGCTACTATCCCCATTTGTTGGCACAAGGCACTACTTCTACTATGTTTTTAATTCTTTTGAAGACTTTCAATCCTTTTACATTTTAAAAATAGTTTTATTGAGATAATTTTCATATCATAATGGTCATCCCATTTAAAGTGTGCAATGCAATGGTTCTTAGAATATTTAGAGTTATGCAACCATTACCATAATTTAATTTTAGAACATCTTCATCATTCCAAAAAGAAGCCTTATACTCCCTAAGAGTAACTCCCCATCTCCTTCCCACATACACAGCCCTAGACAACCACTAATTGACTTTCTGTCTCTAAAGACTTGGACTTTTTATATAAAGGGAATCATACCATATGTAGACTGGCTCCTTTCACTTAATAAAATGTTTTCAAAGTTTTTCCATGTTATAGCATGTATCAATACCTCATTCCTTTTTACTGCAGAATAATATTCTATTGTATGAATATAACACATTCGTTCATCCTTTCATCAGTTTCTATTGATGGGTTGTTTCCACTTTTCACCTATTGTGAATAGTGCTACTATGAACATTGGTGTACAAGTTTTTGTGCATTTTCACTTCCCTTGGGTATATACATAGGAGTAGAATTGCTGGACAACTCTGTTTAACTTTTCATAGGACAACTCTGTTTAACTTTTTGGGAAACTGCCCAAGTATCTGCCAAAGTGGCCACAACATTTTACATTTCTATTAGCAATATATGAGGGTTCCTTTTCTGTACATCCTTGTCAGCACTTGTTATTGTTTTTTGTTATTTTTTTAACTATAGCCACCCTAGTGAGTGTAAAGTGGCATACAATTGTTGTTTCTATTCACATTTCCTTAATGGCTAATGAATTACAAAATTACAACATCATGGCATTAATGATATAGCATTTAATTCAAATACTTGTACAAATGTAACTGATAGCAGAGGACGGAGGCAGGGGGATCTTCTTGGAAAAGGAGACTCAAAGTCTTATAAATAAAGCAGGAGGGTGGTGTAGGGAGAAACAATAGAGGCAGAAAGCAGTAAGATGTGTAAGGAAACAATAAGGGGGCTTTAATAGTGAGAAATGAGATTTGAAAGTATGGTTGAAATCTGTTATTTTGTCTTTTGAGAAACAAAATCCTCCATCCTTCTCTTGGGAATTGTTCTCCTCCCACCCTCCAATTCCAACCACGTGGTTCAGATGGGAGAATCCATGTTTTAATGTGACTTCACCCTCATTCCTGACTAAAGCAGATTGGTCTAGACATGATCACCTGCCCCAAGCTGGACCAGTTAAAGACATTTTGCCAGTAATTGTGAACATGAGAAAGAAAAAAACCATGTCAATCCCTTCCCATTATGGTAACCATAAGTTATAAATTGCAGCAGCTTTTGATAATCAGGTATTTTACTATGTGGAGGAGAACTGTCTGCTGTGAAGGTGAAAAATACGGATACCAAAGATAAGCTAGATAAGAAAGAGAGGAGGCAAAGTTCTGGTTGTGTTCAAATCTCTGAAATATTCTCGAGATTCAGCTACTTTCAGTGACAAGGTTTTTGCTTTTAACATGAAAGATCAAGTGGGGACCTGGTGGTCCAGTGGTTAAGATTCCTCACTTCCACTGCAGGGGGTGCGGGTTCGATACCTGGTCAGGGAACTAAGATCCTGCAGGCCGTGCGGCGCAGTCAAAAAAAAAAAAAAAAGAAAGAAAGATCTAGTGAATTCCTAAAATTTATCTATGCCATAAACCTTGAAAAAACTGTGTGTCTCATCTTCTTCCAACATAGGATTAGATATTTCAAGAGTCTTGGTCAATGTCTCACATAATTTAGAGAGGTTGCCAGAGTCTGCAATCCTTTAAACTAGGCTGGGAAATCCTAAGATGTATACAGCACTGCTGTTGCCTTAGGTTGCTTATCATCTGAGGAGGAAGAGACAAAATAGGTAACAAGGACTAGCAAGTCATCTACAACAATCATCATGGAATATGAGCCAAAACCAAACGAGTCATAGAGACCAGAAGTGCTGCTTGGAGTTCAGAAGAGGGAGAAAGAATTGGGAGCTGTAGTGGGCAGTTAAAGGAAGATTCACAGAGGAAGAAAGTGGGTCTGGAAATTGAGTAGGATTCAGATAACCACAGAGAAAGAAAATGAGAGGCCAGAGAGATGAGTTCAGTGAGTACTGTTTTTTGAGGATTTTACTTGTTTATTCTCATAAGAGCTTTTGGGTTAGCCTAACCTACAAAGCAATCACAGATTCCCCTGTTTCATCAATTTCCTCCCATTCTACTCTTGAACAACTCTTATCAAGTGTGGAGCTTTTCCATCCAGTGCTAGCTAACCCCAACTCTATTTCAACATAAATTACTATCTTGTTTACACCACTGGGTTCCTAAGTTGATTAGATGTACTACCTACAGGTCAATTTATGACTCAGAGTCTTTATTAGATTTTTTCAAATACAACTGTCCATCCCTATCTGCTGTGTATAAGTTCCAAGACTGCCAGGTGATGCCTGAAACCACAGATAGTACCCAACTCTATACACATGTTTTTTCCTATAAATACATAATTTGATAAAGTTTAACTTATGAATTACGCAGAGTAAGATATTGACAAAATAACTAATAGTAAAATAGAACAATTATAACAATATAATGTAATAAAAGTTATGTGAATTTAGTCTCTCTCAGAATATCTTATTGCATAAATTTAACGCCTTTTCCATCTTAACTAAGCATTTATTGTGCACTGTGGCCATAATTTTTGCAGTTTGAGGTGAGATGGTAAAACTAGCATGAATTTCTTTTTCCTTCTCCACAATTTCAAGGATAGAAGATTCTTTTTTTAAAAAAAAACTTTTTACTTTATATCGGAGTATAGTTGATTAACAATGTTGTGTTAGTGTCAGGTGTACAGCAAAGTGATTCTGTTTTACATGTATCTATTCTTTTTCAAATTCTTTTCCCATTTAGGTTGTTACATAATATTGAGCAGAGTTCCCTGTGCTACACAGTAGGTCCCTTGTTGGTTATCCATTTTAAATATAGCAGTGTGTACATGTCAGTCCCAAACTCCCTATCTTACCATAGATCTCAGCAACCTCAGCATACAATTTTTTTTCTTTCCTTATTAAGTCGAGAACTTTCACCTTTTCATTTAAAGGAAGCAGTTTATGGCTTTTCTCTGGCATAGCTGAATTGCCAGCATCACTACTCTTGTGTTTGGGGTCCATTATAAAGTAAAATATGTTACCTGAACACAAGCACTGCGACAGTCGATCTGATAACCAAGGCAGCTACTAAGTGACTAAAAGAAAGGATGCAAGGGACAAAGGGATGATTCACAATCCAGGTGGGACAGAGCAGGACAGTGCAAAATTTTCATCATGCTACTCCGAACAGCACAAAAGTTAAAACTTATGAATTGCCCCCAAACAAGAGAACAAGGGCACAAGTTATAAATATCCAAGTTGGGAGGAATATTAGTTACCATCAAGTGAGAGGTGCCCAAACCTAGCTGCACATCACAATAACCTGGGTTAGGTAAAAAAAAATTACAAATTCCCAGATCCATCTCCAGACCTACAGAAACAGAATCTTTGGAGTTTGGGGCTGGGGACTATGGAGTTGTGGGGAGCAGCGACGAGGATATAGTCTTTTTAACTTAAAAAATTGAATTGTTTTTAAATAAAGTACAGAAAATAATATAAAAAAACACATGTACTGAAAACTAAAATGAGCAAATGTTAACCTTTGATCATGGTTGTATAGAGAAAAAGTTGTAATTTAATAGAAAACTGTGCATTGTCTAGACTCTAGAGGAGAACTCTCAGGGTTACCACATTCTGATTCTACAGGAGCTGATATACAACTTCAGCTTCAGCTGATGTACAAGCTGATGTATACGGTAGATAACTGATAGCAGTGCAAAACAGTTCTTGTCTATAGACATACAAATTATGTCTCTTCTCTTACCCTGCAAAAACAATTCCTTATACATTTCGATATTCCTGATCTATAAATCGGTCGGTTCATGGATTCTCTTTTGAACACATTACAACACCTGCCTAGTACCCTCGTTAAGTTAAAGAAAATCTGTAACATGTATTCATTTTATATCAGTATGAGAGTCAGGATTTTATAAGTTTTTGAAAATTATCTTTTAACAGTGTCTTCTAATCTTTTTTTTAAAGTTAATTAATCCTTACAGGAATTTAATATATACTAGATTTTCCCTTTTGGTCTCATTTTGTTTCTCTCCTCCTTCTCTCCTCAGAGGCAACTACTGTCATGAATTTCGTGTGGATCCAAGTCATGCCTTTATACAATTCTTAAATATATACATGTTCAAAAATAATGTATGGTGATAATTAATTTTAAAAACATACTCCATATATCTGCTATATTTTTATCTGCAACTTTTTAACTTAACAATAATTACTTGAGATCTCTTCATGCTGATATGTGTAATCAATGCCTTTAATGGTTAGTGGTGTACTTGGTTTTTTTACTTCTTTTGAGATTAACTTGATATTTGTTTTTCTAGAAAAATATTAATTTTCTTCCCAATTTTCTGGCCTCAAGTTTTTCAGTTTTCTATACTCATTTTTTCTTTATATTTATTATGCCCACATTTTTCATTCCTTAAAGTGTTTATTTTTGTCTTTTCTTTGTTTTCTTCACTTTTTTCTTTGTTTGCCTAGAAATACATACTTGATTACGCTAATTGTTTCTATAATTTTTGTTGCTGTTGACTTGCTTTTTAAAGTTATTAACTTCTGTTATTATCTTGATTATTTCCTTCCTTCTCTTTCCTGTTTATACACTGTATATTAATTACACCCTCATGTTCTGAAATGTACTACTTCATTGTTGTTCAATTCTAATGTTTTGCAATTTTTTTGTTTTGATTTCTTAACCCCTTGCATTCTTTAAGAGTTTATTTTTTTAGTTTTCAAATATGAGTTGGGTTTTGTACTATTTTGTATTAGAGTTCTAGTTTAATTGCATTGCTGTTAGGAAATATGACCTACATAAGATATTGATCTTTGGAATGCTTAAGACTTATGAGTTTTAAGCACTTTTTATAAATGTTCCATTTGGTAAAAAGAATATATATTCTATATGGACAAAAGAGTAGGCAGAAATTTTTTGTTTGCTTGGTACATTTGAGACAGAAGTAGTAAAATCTCCCACTATGGTTATACATTTACTTTTGTAATTTTGTCAGTTTTTCTGGGCTATGTTGATAAGTGTATATGCTTTCATGATTATTTTATCTATTGATGTACTGTTGTTTTTTCTCATTATATAATGTTCCTCTTTATTTTAATTAATATTATTATAGGGTTTAGTGCTTTTTCCTTAAATTCCATTGTGCCTAATATTATTGTTTCTCTACTAGCTAGCTTTCTTTTGTTTAGTATTTGAATACTTCTTTCTATGTTTTTATTTTCAATCTGTCTATGTCATTTTATTTTAAGTGTGACTTTTTTTTTTTAAATAAATTTATTTATTTATTTATTTTTGGCTGTGTTGGGTCTTCGTTTCTGTGCGTGGGCTTTCTCCCGTCGCGGCGAGTGGGGGCCACTCTTCGTTGCAGTGCGCGGGCCTCTTACTGTCACGGCCTCTCCCGTTGTGGAGCACAGGCTCCAGACGTGCAGGCTCAGTAGTTGTGGCTCACGGGCCTAGCCACTCCACGGCATGTGGGATCCTCCTGGACCGGGGCACGAACCCGTGTCCCCTGCACTGGCAGGTGGATTCTTAACCATTGTGCCACCAGGGAAGCCCTTAAGTGTGACTTTTGCAAACAGAATATAACTGGCTTTTTGAAAAATCCAATCATATGGTCCTTCTTTTTAGATGCATTTAATCCATTTACATTCACTGTAACTAATATATTTAGACTTACACCAATTCATCTTGTGGTTTCTTCTATTATGTTTTTGTCTTTGCATCTCATCTCTTACCTTCTGTGGTATTTGTAAATATTCTTTATTTTACTTTTTTCCCTCTGCTGGTTTTGAAGTTGTAGATTGTATTTCTAGTATTTTAGTGATTACTCTTAAATTTTTCTAATGACTATAAATACATAGCATCTCTATTCTCCTCTATCAAACTATCCATTAAATATCCCTTTTCCCTATCCCTCAGACTGTCCATCTTCCTTGTTACTCTTGCTAGACCAGGGGTCAGCAAACTACAGATGACAGGCCAAATCCTGCCTGCCAACTGATTTTGAATAGCTCATGAGCTAAGAATGGTTCTCACATTTTAAAATGTTTTCTTAAAAAATCAAAAGAAGAATAATAGTTCATGACATCAACATTATATAAAATTCAAACTTCAGTGTCCATAATAAAGATGTATTGGAACACAGCCACTCTCATTTGTTTACATATTACCTATGGCTGCTATCCTGATACAATGGCAGAGTTGAGTAGTTACAACAAAGACCATATGTCCCACAAAGTCTAAAATATTCATTATATGGTTTTTTATAGAAAGTTTTCAGACCCCCTAGTCTAGACCTTAGAGTGTCGTTTTACTTTTAAGCTTTTACCTTAACAAATATAAAGCAAAAATTATGGTGGTTGCTCTCTTTTACAGATTAGAGTTAATAATATTTAAAATATATTTTATCAATGTCTGTGTTTCCCACTGTTTCTTGTATCACATTATATCTTATTCCTTCTAAGTCTACTTCTCTTTCTGCCAAAAAAAAAAAAAGTACATTCTCTTATCAAAAGTCTTCTGGATGGTAAATTCTGTTAGTTTTTGCATTTCTGAAAATGTCTTTAGTTTGTTTTCATTCCTGAAAGCAAATTTAGCTGGATATATAATTTTAGGTTAGTAGTTATTTTCCCTTAGCACTTTGAAGATATTACTCCACTGAATTCAAGTATTTATTGTTCTCATGAGAAATCTGATTTTTGTCTAATTGCCTTTCTTTGAAGTTTTTAAATCTTCTTTTTACATTGTTAGCTTTTCAGTTCTTTTCTTAAAATCCTTGAGGTTTTGATATTTCAGTATAGTAAAAACAAGTTGGTTTTTTTTCTTTTACCTCTTTCAGCATTTGGTGTGCACTTCTAATCTGAAGACTCATTCTATTGTCACTTTTAGAACAATTTTACCTGTGATATTTCAAATATTATTTCTCCACCATTCTCTTTTCTCTCTCCCTGAGACACCTATTATATATGTTGAAATCTTTCAGTGCTTCTTTGTCTCTTAATGTCTTTTTCATGTTTTTCATCTTTTTTATTTCTCTGTGTTCAACTCTAGGTGATTTTCTCTATACTATTTTTCAATTCCATAATTCTTTTTTTAACTAAGTCCAGTTCAGAAATCACTCTGCTTAGTAAGATTTTTATTCCAATAACTATATTCTGCATTTCCAGAATTTCTAATTGGTTTTTGGCTCATATCAATCTATTTTATTTTCATAATTCTCTCTCTGGATAAAATTCTTTTCTGTATCTATTTGAGGATCTTAAATATACTTATTTTAAAGTCACATTGAGATTATTTTATTGTTTATATTTTGTCATGTGTGAATTTATCTATTTACCTCCTCTGTGGTTTGTTTTGGTTTCATTCTTGATGTTAAATTTACTAATGTGCTCTGAAAATTTAATCTGTATGTTCACTTTGAATGGAAAGTATTTTCATTGTTTTATGTTCCTGGTCTGTGGTCTGTGGTCTGACTTTGTAATGTGTAGTTTTCCTACTAAAGTTCTCTAGTCCAGAAGCAGAACTAGGTCTTAAATAAACAGTTTGGAGCTCCAGTTTCAAGATGAACTGTGACTATCAAGATGCATTCACTCAGACAGCAGGGAGTTCTGTCCAGACCCTGAACTTTCTGAATGACATTTTCTGTTTCTTCTTGCCATAGCTTATACCTTATGCAAGCTATAGCCATAGACAGCAGTGTCAGTTTTCTCACCCTTTCCTTCTTCCCACCTTCAATACCTAGCTCCTGGTTTCAGGCAATGAGTCCAGCTCAGGTCTCTCACCATACACGGGGAGCTTTGGGTTCTCTACAGTCTCATGGTTACAGAACTTTGTCTGTCTCCTTCTGCACAGAGGACCTAGTATATGGCTTCAGCTCAGAAATGGAACAGCTGTAGGCATCTGTTCTATTTCTGGTCCACAGAGATATTCAACTTGCCTTTTACACAAATATATGGTATACACACACACAAACACACACAACTGCTTTGTTTGGAAAGGAAGAGTGTTTAAAGTATAAGCTCAAAATTTAACTGTTCTTTCTTATAAGCCTATATGACTCTGACCTCTAACACAAAGGTCACCAAACTATTGCCCATGGACCAAATTTGGCCTGCTGGTGTTTCCATAAATAAAGCTTTATTGGAACACAGCTACAGCCATTCCTTTTCATATTGCATATGGCTGCTTTCACTACAAAGGCACAGTTGAGTAATTGTGACAGAGACCATACAGCCTGAAAAGCCTAGAATTTTTATAGAAAAAGATTGCTGACCCTGCTGTAACAACAGAGAGCCTCTCCCCTTCTTGATCTAATCTTTCTCATATGGCTTTAAATACCAGGTATATGATGACAACTCCCTGAACTTAAGTCTTGTTTGCTTAGCTGAATATCTCAGTTTGGAAACATATAATAGGCATCTTAAACTTAACATGTTCAAAATCAAATCCCTGACATTTCCTCTGTACCCTCCCTCTCCTACATGAAAGACTTTCTTCAAGTAGTCTACTCCATGCCAGCAAATGAAAATTTAATCCTTCCCTTTGCTCAAGTCAAAAATTTTAGAAATATCTTTAACTTCTCTCTTTCTCTCACATTCCATGTCTTTTCTACCAAAAACCTAAAAAAAAAAAAAAAAAATGCACTGAGAATCCATAAGTAAGTAATGGAATATGACCAGTTCCCTCCTCAGGGGATTACTTGTCTCAGTTGTGAACCAGGTACCAGGAGAAGTAAGCCAGCAAATGTTGAAGTCAATCTCACTGGGAAGTTTGATATGGAATCTTTTCCATAACTCAGGCTCAGACAGTCTCCCGGTTGAAGTTTTCTTATCTTTATGAGAAAAGGAAATATGCTAGGCTTCTGGTAAAGGCCTTTGGATTAAACTCTCAGAAAGAAACTGGCCTCACCTAATAAACTCACCAGAATATAAAAGGACATGGAAGAGAATAATAAAACTAATGTGCTAATCAGTTCAATAAATGCGCAAAGCAGACCTTAAATCAAATAATAGACAGGAAAGGATGCCTTATTTTAGAGCCCTGAGACACACAGTGATGAGAAAACACTTCCTCCACTTTGAATTGCTGCAGGGAAAATATTGGGTTGGCCCAAAATTTTGTTCAGGCTTTTCCATAAGATTCTTACTGAAAAACCCGAACGAACTTTTGGGCCAACACAATAGTCATTGTGTTGTCATTGTCACCAAGAGACACTGGTGGCAATTTCTAAACAGAAGGTATCATTTCCTTTCTGTCTTCTTCCAGAGTTAATGGAAGCTCTCATATGCCAAGAGGGTAGTTTTGGCTTCCTTCCCACTAGCTGCATGAGCAATGTGAAACTTGCTTCCTTGGTAATAGCAATTCTCTCCAGTCCTCCAGTTCTAGGTATCTAGCCATAGGCCAAACTAGAAAATAGGTGAATATTTTCTCTGTCAAACATCCATCAGCCTCAAATACCCCTTGACCACCTGGTTAGTGGGAAAGCCATGTTTATAAAACCAATTCATACCACTGTGTTAGCAACATAATTCAGTTTCCTGTCTAGGAATGTGGCATTTTCAAAGGGAATAAACAACATTTACATAATTGTAAGTATCTCAGATGGTAGAATCCCAGCCTCAGTGTGCCCTATGTGGAATACAAGTATACAAGTGCTTTGGGGTCAGTGCAGTCTTGAAATTCTGAAAATGAAACTTCCTACTTCTCTAGGCTGCCACAAATCAATTCCAGTTTAGTGGGAAAGAACCCCTGTTCCACCTTTTCTCCAGGAGGAGCATCAAACTCTAAGATCTTTCTACATAAGAAAGGAGAGGTGTGAGCCCACTGAGGAAGCCCCAGGAAGGTGCAGCTGGTGAACACACCTCCCTACTCAGTCATTACTTCCAGTCAGCTCTGCCCACAGGCAGGTGCTACAAACTGAGTGGAATCCGAGGGGACCCTGAGAAAACCTTTGCCCACCAGAATTGTTAACCTGTAAAAGTCCCTCATTTTAGCAATTGGACAAATCCAGAATGTGAGTCATTATAAAGGCTCTTGGATAAGTCAGTGCTGTGGAAAAGGGGGGAAGTGAAGAGAGCAATTTTCTAGATTAAAACAGATTTATAAGGAACAATAACCAAATATAATGTATGGTCCTTCACTGGACCCTGTTTGAACAAACCAGCCCTAAAATATCTCTGGAGAACAGTTAGGAAAATTTGAATATAAGCTGTATATTAAATGATATTAAGGAATTAGTGTGAATTTTGTTAGGTGTGATAATTGTATTGTGGCTATGTAGGAGAATATCCTTAATTTTTTGGTGATGCATACAAATTATTAAGGGGTTACACTAGGTTCCTAGGGCTGGCATAATAAATCATCACAAACTCGGTGGCTTAAAACAACAGAAATTTATTCTATGAGTTATAGAGGCCAGAAGTCTGAAATTAAGATGTTGGTAGGGCCATGCTCTCTTTGATGGCTCTAGGGGAGAATCCTTCCTTGCTTCTTCCAACTTCAGGTAGCTGGAAGCATACATGACTCCCATTTCTGCCTCCCATCTTCTCATCTGTGCCTTATCTCTACTGTCTCTGTCAAATCTCCCTCTGATTTTCTCTTATAAAGACACTTGTCATTGGATGTAGGGGCCCTAGGATAATTCAGGATGATCTCCTCATCTCAAGATCCTTAAATTAATTACATCTGTAAAGACCCTTTTCCCAAATAAGGTAACATTCAATCTTTTACGATATAAGGTAATATTCACAGGTTCTGGGGATTAGGATGTGGACACACCTTTTTGGCACCACCATTCAACCCACTTCATCCCCTTCACAGGGATGAAGTATTTTCAGAAATTTATTTTAAAATGATTCAATAAAAATAAATGTGAATGAAATAAATAAGACAAAAGGCTAATGATTGATAAATCTAGGTGGTAGATATATATGAGTTCATTGTACTATTTCTTCTAATTTTTGTATGCTTAAAATTTTCATAATAAACCAAATTAAAATTCCTTATTTCGTCAAGAGAGCCTCAGTTAGGGAGTTATTTCAGTATAGGAGATAGGAGTGTGGGCTCTGGGGTCACAATGCCTGGCCTTGAATCCTGCCAGGCTTGACAGTGACAAGCTGTGGGATCATGTGTCAGTTACTTAGTTTTTCCATCTATAAAATGGAGATAATAATAATACTAACTTCAGACAATTGTTGTGAGAATTAAAAGAAATAGTGTTCATGAGGTACCTGGCAAAAACACAGGTCTGACAAATACTAGCTATTTCATTATTATGTTGACTATTGTGGGATTTCGACCTTTAAAATTCCTCTGTTAAAATATGATTATCCCTGTCTGGGATGCAGGGAGGGGAATTTACACCTCAACCTAGTATCTACAGAAAGATTCTTAGCAGGTTAGAAGGGTCACTGTTAGCTAAGAGAACACTCTTAGCAAGGAGACACAGGGGGCTACAGTGTGTGTGTGTGTGTGGGGGGGGGGGGGTGTGTGTGTGTGGCAGTGGGGAGCAGGAAGGGATACAGGGAGTAAGGTACTTGCACAGGGGCAGAGGACAGGCCTGGGGGAAGAGTGAGGCAGTGACTGTGGAGGTAGGGAAATTCTGAAAACAAGGACAGCTCTCGTACACTTTTAGGCAATTCCCCAACAGCCATTGCCCAGGGCCTGATTCTTAGCCTTGATGCTGAAGGAGTTACTGCAAATTCCCAAAATACTTAATATATCTAAGAAGCTGCTTCAATGCTAAGTGACTATGACTCAACCAAAGTGGAACTGTTATTTCTCAGGACTCAATCTACGCTAACACACTTATTTAAGACCAACTCCCTCTGCCTCATGAGGAGGTTGCTACTTGTGGAGAGTTGGAGGAGGCTCAGGTGTGATCATGTAATTAGGAAAACCCATTGTTTCAAATGCGAGTGGAGCTTGCCCCACTCAGGTGGAGTGCTGAGGCTGCCACTTTCTCCTCCCACATCTCAGGGTGTTGGCGCATCACCAGGCAATTCACACTTCACATTCAGGGTGTCATTTCATTTTTAGCTCAAGAGCATGAAGACTTTTGCCTCCCTCACTTCTCACTTAGCATCATACTTTTCCTCAACCTCTTGCAGTCACCAAATACGTGCAAGACCTTGTATTAGGAACAAGAGAAACGAAGGAACTACACCAAAAACTTAAAGATGAAACAAGCAGAGCTTCCCTGGTGGTGCAGTGGTTGAGAGTCTGCCTGCCGATGCAGGGGACACAGGTTCGTGCCCCGGTCCGGGAGGATCCCACATGCCGCAGAGCGGCTAAGCCTGTGAGCCATGGCCGCTGAGCCTGCGCGTCCGGAGCCTGTGCTCCGCAACGGGAGAGGCCACAACAGTGAGAGGCCCGCTACCGCAAAAAAGATGAAATAAGCAAGAGCAACAGGGATGAAATCCCAAGGAGACATGCAGCTCCCTAAAAGGTCCAGATGCTTTTTTGAAACAAATCTTTGGAACCACTCCATTGTGTTTTCACTTTCTACTCCCCACTAAATAAATTAAAATGATTAACAAAATAAGTCTCAAAGTTTAGGTTCTAAGATGCAAGGCTGAAACCCTTGTATAAAGAGTGCCACTAAAACTTCCATGTGACAAAAATCATCCACAGATATGGTAGGCCTGAGACCCAACATTAGTAACAAGCTCCCAGGTGATGCCAATGTTTTTGGACCACAAGTAACACTTTGAGTTGCAACGGTACAGAGCACTGGTTCTCAAATTTGGCTACACTTTGGACTTACCTGTGGAGTATAAAATAAGACTGATGGCCCAGAGATTCTTATTGTTTCTTGAGTGTGATCCGGACATTTGAATTTTTAAAAGTTCCCCAGTGTTTCTAGCCTTCAGCAAAGTTTGAGAACCAGTGGTATAGAGGTTGTTGATTTTCTTGAGGTCATGGAGGGCCAGACTCAAAGTGCTTTGCTCAATACCAAGTGACTCTACTGGCTGAATGTTAGCATTTTCTGGAGAGCTTTTAAATAACACTGCTTGGGACCCACACCTGGAAGTCCAGATCTAATTGGTATAAAGAAGGGCCCAGACATCAGAATATTTCAAATCTCAGATGATTCTTATACACACCCAGGTTAAGAATCCCTATCATAGATATAGGAAGAAGGAACTAGAAAACATCTTTAATTGTTATAGAAGGAGTAGACATAGTTTAGAGGGAGAACATATGTCAGTTATGAATATACATACACATATAGTACAGCAACTACTTGCTTTGTTATTTTGTAATAATATATCTAACTTTTTGGTAGATAATAGTGAAGTTAGAGAAGCATTAAGCATGGGTTTAGATTAGTACATCAATATTCAAACCCTCCTTTAATCTGCTTATTTGCAGAGTTAAAAACAGCACAATGTTTTACACATAGTGGGTACAAAGTCAATATTTAATGGCCTATTAAGATATAGGCAATATTATAACATTTTCTTGGGTGGATTCCATACCAAAACAATAAAAGTTAGCAGTAATAAGGATACATTACACTACAAAGCTATGAGGGAAAATCTCAAGACAGGCCAGGAAATATTAAATGACACTGGAGGCTGCAAAACTGGGTTTTGATCAGTATCCACATCCAAACTGGCAGAGCTCATCATAGGGATGAACTGTGGATATGAGGTTTGGATAGGAGACATTACAGTCTCTGGCGTAAGTGCACTTTGAATACATGTGGAAAAGACATATCCTGGACTTGGCTCTAAAACATGGACAGGAATTAGTGTAGGCAGAATTCCTATGTAAACCAGTTTGTAATCATGATCATTACATAATTAAGACCATAAGTACCAACCTCTAATGAGGAGAAAGCTTAAAACATTCACCATGTAGTTACCCGACTTGGGACAGGTGAACTACAACAGAAGGTAGATGTCAGGGGAATTTGTAAGAAATCCTGGAGACTATTTCTAAACAGCCTTAGTGTATGTCCCCCAAATAAGCATGCCTTAGTTGAAGAAGATAAACACTAGTACAGAAATACTGTTCATTTAACTGGCAAGGCAAATGAGGACAATAGAGAGGACAATAGAGAGGACAACGCGGAGCTTGACTCCATGAGAAAATAGTGGCTTGATGGAATTAAAGATGAATACAAAAAGGTATGAGCAGAGATGCTCACTTAAGCATTATCTATAATGTCAATAAATTAGAAACCTAGATGTCCAACAATAGGCTATTTGGTTAATTTTGCTGTTGTTTTGCTTTCTTTTTCCCCTCAACTTCATTGAGGTATAATTGACAAAATTTTATATATTTAAAGTGTACAACATGATTTGATATACATATACATTGAAAAAGATTACCATAATCAAGTTAATTAACATATTCATCAGAGATTTGGTTTATTAAATTAGGGAGTAGTGTACCTTATGCAATCATTAATAATCATAACGTAGTAGAATATTTATTACTATGAGAAAATATCAATGATGAATTGTTGAATAAAAAGGAGATATAAACATACGTACAATATGATCCTAGTTGTGCTAATATATAGAAAAGTAGTTAGGAAGATATAAATCAAACAGTTAATAATAAATAGGGAGATTATAGATGATTCTATGTCTCTTCACTGGAGCTTTTCTGTATGTTCTGAGTTTATCACATGTGCATTTATTTTGTAATTAGAAAAAATATATTGTTTAAAATGCAAATGAAGAGAAAAGTGGAGCAGGTCAAATCTAAAGAATGAGAAACTCTAAATAAGAATTCATGGAGCATCTTACGTGTTTCTCCAACTAGAAGAAGTTCTTTTTTGCCCTTTAAGGGAGAGGTATTTGTGGCACCATCTGAGAATGATCAGAGTTGGGGGAATGCTCAAAGAATAAAGGTTAGGTGCCAATTAAGTATGAATTCTTGGGCTTTGGCCTTCTCTGAAAGGTGCTAACATAGTCTTGATCACAAATCATCTTGAAACAGGTAGATCAGAGAAATGTGGCTAAGTAGGACTCATTAACACTGAGTGTAGAAACAATGCCATATGAGAAAATTTAAAATTAGCAAATGATGAGATGACCAGGCCAGACACCAACTGCAGGCAGTGTCTTTGGAGCCCTATATCGAGTGCACAGGACGAAAATCTCTGGAATTAACCGAGCCCCACAGCAACTGTTGCCATGGGCTCTCCTGACCTAAACCGGACAGCCCCCGACTCCGTATTAGGTAAAATATTCACCACGTATCAACCATGTAGCATCCTGACCAATCACCTAATGCCACCCTGAGGAATCTTCTTTGTCTTGAGGCTATAAACGTTGGCTACTAGCCCACAAAGGGGGTCGGCTCTCCCTGGTCTATCAGGAAGTCGGCCCGCTGTATCTGCAGCACCCCTCAGTAACTCTGCTCCTTGTTCTCAATAAACTCACTCTCATCTAAAATACTTTGTGTCTGGAAATTCTTCTTCCAACCCACACACGGATCACAACAGTGTCTGCTAATTTACTTTTCATTCTTAGCTGTTAGCTGTGGTCTCTGTGACCGGTTTGCTAGAGAAGTAAGTTGATGAGCTTGCCATTCTCCTTGGAAGTTCAGGGAGGACGAGGGTAGAGGAAAAAGGCGGCTATCGACTTGAAGAAAGTCTGAATAAAACCAGCAAACAGAGACAGCCAGAGGTACACATCAGGAGTCAGAGTAAGAATTAGTCAGTGTGATAAGAGAGAAGGAGATGATAGCCAGAGAAAGGAAGGGAGCACTCAGTTCAAACAGGGGCCATAAGCCCATGCCCAGCTGGTTCACAGGCAGAAATAGACTGAGGGCAGCCATAAGAGAGGCTTTCATTTCATCTTATGCAGAAGCACATTATCCTGCACTTGAACTGAGAATGAACTGGGCTGCTAATTATGCTTTGCTAAGAACCCAACATCCTGAAATTAAACAGAAAACACAATCAAGCACATAACCCACTGGCATCAAAATAAAGTTAAATAAAGGGAAATATAAGCTGAACAATGGGACTTGCCAGCAATGAGAAGGACCTCAAAAGAAAATAATTTATTTAATGAAAGTTCTAAGGACATAAACATACTAAAAGCACCCAGATGACACCTTGCTTGTGTTGGCTTTAGGTTGTGAATTGAAGAAGATCACAAATGCTTGCGACACACTGTTCAATGGTTTGAGAGCTGAAATGAGTACTGTGTTCTATTTTTGATCAGGGACAAGGGAAACGTGTGCCAATCTCTGTGTGAGGGTGAAGAACATACTGAGACAGCCAGAAAAGACATGTGAGTAATGCCACTTACATTTAAAAATCTTTTTCTATGTCTAAGTACACCCTGGCGAACTCATGGTTTCCTGATAGAAGCAGTCCAGTCATTCCCTCTCCACATCAGATCGTTTTCTCTGTGGCACTTGCCTAGGGACTGTGGAGAGCCAGGGACGGTAGCTAACAATAGCCTTAGACTTATTGCTTCTGAGTCACAAATGAGTAGAATTTTGAATCACCTCTTGCTTACATACTTTTTTCCACTTTACTGCTCCTTCCCACCCAGAGAGTACTTGTCTCGATTGCAAGGAGGCACCTCCATCCTCTGCTGAGCCAGATGCAAAAATCCAGATCTCCAAATCTCATCTTTGTAACAAGCAGTACTAGGTGGACTTTAAGGTGAATAATGGACGAGCCCAGCAAATCACAACCCACAGCAATCACAGCTACCATATAAAACAGAGAGGAGTGGTGTCTCCACCCAACTCCAGTTCTGAAATCTCCCTTGTGTGGTCTCTGAATTCACTAACCACATTTCTTTAAACTTAATCAGAACTAACCCTTCTCTAATTAGACTTGGACAAGCTACTTGAGCACTGGAAACAAGATCCAGAAAAAATCCAGGGCCATTTGTGAACAGCTGATTATGATCTGTGGTGACTGGACACACATGTGTGTGCACACCCTTTAGAGATCCTGGGTTATACATGCTACTTGCTTATTCTCTATTGAATTGATGAACAAACATTCCTGAGGGGAAAGAAGGGGAGCTTTTTGGGTTTCTCCCCTGTTACTAACTGCTCTGACAAGCTCTTTGGGTAACTGCTGGTTGGTTACCATGTCCTGTGAATTTCTCCCACAGAGTTACTCAGTGAGGTACAAATTCTGCCTTCCCACTGCAGTGATGTTGCTCATAATGATCCAGTCACCATGATCTTCCCTTTATCAAGTCCTTCCATTTTCAGAGTTTTACTGGATGATCAGTGACCATGAGTTATAACTGCCTAGATAAAGAAATCATAGCAGACTTTTATCATATTGAGAATGAAAAGCCAGTCTTCACCTACCATTGCCACAAAGAGAAGCATACGTATATGCTCAAAAGGAAAGACAGCTTGATGGTTGCACTTAATCACTTTCCGTAATTCCAAGTTATATGCCCTTCTTTTGACTTCTCTTAGGTGTTTGTGTTTCACTTAGGACACTCACCTCGCTTTCACTTTTGTATCATAACTCTTAAGGTTCTTATAATTCACACCTTTCTAGATGGTAGGCTCGTAATGCAATGCTAATAGTCTGCTGAACTGACTTGATTTAGTTTGGTTTGGAACCTAGTAGCCTGCTAGAAGTGGTTGGTTTTCATGAAAAGACATTAATTCTTTGACTAAAAAAGAGTATATACTATGAAAACATTAAAATTAAAAATGTATAACTACAAAAGGAAAACACCCATTAAACTACCACTTAGAGAGATGACATTATCTTTTTGAAGTTTACTTTCTTTTTTTCTAAAACAATGTAATAAAACCATTTATTTTTTTCCCAAATAAGTAAGAAATAATATCAAGATCACTTATGAAATAATCCTTGTTCTTCCAACCGATTTGAACTGCCATCATATTGAAATGGTTGAAATGCCACTTTACTTATATTGAAAAAGTTGTCGAAAGTAGCAGTCTCCACTTCCTCACCTCTCATTCTAGTAGGAATCCCATTTGCACCAACCTCACCAAGATTATCTTTCCAAGCTAATCAGTGACCTCCATTTTGTTCTTGTCTTACTTGAACTCCCAGCCATACTTATCACAGTTGACTACCCTCCCTGATGTGCTTTCTTCTCTCAGCTTCAATGCCTGCCTGGTTTTTCTCCGGCCTCATTGGCTACGTCCTCCCTGTTTCCATTGCTGCCTTGCTCCTCTTCTGCCTACCTCCAAATATCAGAGTGTACAGGGCTCCTTTCTGGGCCTCCTTGCTTCTCTAACACTCTCACGTGTGACCTGGCTTTAAATATCATCGGTAGACTAATTACTGCCCAAGTGGTTACCTTGAGCCCAACTTTTCATCAGAAAACCAGATTTGTATATTCCACTGCCTACTTGTTATCTCCTCACAATGTCTGACAACATCTAAAACTTGATATATCTGAAACCCTCAATTCCCTATACTGACCCCAATCCTGGTCTTCCTTCAGTCTTCCTAATATCATTTATCCAGTTCTTTTAGCCCATAACTAGGAACAACCTTTGATTCTTTTCTTTTCTTTAGTGTCCCAATCCAGTGCTTTTGACTCTTCCACCAAAGCATATTCCAAACCTATCCACTTCTTTCTACTTCCACTACTACCACATTAATCCAGCCATCTTCCTCTCTCCTGACTACTCAGACAGGCTCCTAACTGGTCACCTGCTTCCCTGATGGTCTCTTTGCGTCTACAAATAGAAACCAGAGTGATCTTTATAAATGACTATATCAAACTATGTCACTCCTCTGCTTAAAAATCTCCCAGTGTTTTCATATTATACTTAAAAAATAAAATTCAAACTCCTTATCTTGGGTGCAAAGTCCTATGAGACCTAGCTCCTGCAGAGGTCACCTTGTATTATTGCCTCCTTGTCTACTCTTCTTCACCCAAACTGGCCTTCGTTCTGTTTCCTGAACATACTAAACCTGATACCTTTGAGTGGCACATGATATTTCCTTACTTTAAAAGGTTCTTTCCCCTGAATTACACATAGCTCATTCCTTCTAGTAATTCATTTATCAGCTTAAATGTTCCCTCAAGTCACTATTACCACCGTACTTGAATTATCTTTATTTTTCTTATTTATTGTGGTATATTTATATGTTGCTTATCTCTCCCACCAGAATGCAAAGAGAAACAGAATCTTGTGTACCATATTCACCATTGTATCCTCAATGACTAGAGCTTAGGACATTATTTTTGAATGAATGAATGTACCATAAATTAGCATTTTACCTATACTTATGTTTCTGGGTTTTCTTTTCTAATCTATTCCTCTACCAAACAAGCAAACAAAGCCAAACAGAAAGAAAATACACTATTAATTGCTACAGCTATCATATGCATTTTAATATCTGATAAGGATAGTGAAAGTTCTCCCTCATTACTCTCATTATTATAAACTTTCCTGGGCTAGCGTCACCTGTTTACTCTCCAACTGATCTGGAAACATAGTATATATTTCTGTATTCAGTTTTCATGGTTTTCAGAATAAAGATTCTGTATTTCTTATTAAGTCTTAGCTAGTCTATACTTTTCTTGCTATTGTGAACAGCATATTCCCTACACCAGGAGAGGTCATGCATTTAGGTTACCACCTAGCCTTTAAAGGCATTTGAGTTTGTACCTCCTGATATACAACAAAGTTGATATTTTTCTGTATTTATTTTCTATATATTACTTGTACTGGACTCTTTCATTGGCTTTACTACATCTTTAACTAATTCCCTTTAGTTTTCTGGGTAGAATATCATATCATCTGCAAATAACAATAATTTGTTTTTCCCCTTTCCAAAAGTTAAACTCTTTATTCCCTCTCTCACCCCTTGTCTGGTTGCATTCAGTAGAACTACCATAACAATATTAAATAATGATGGGAACCTTTGCCTGTACATGACTTTAGAGTGGCTCTAGTCTCCCTATTAATTATATTCTTAGACACTGATTTCAGATAGATTTTATCACATAAAGAAAAACATAACTGTCTCCTGGGTTAAAGCACTTTCTTTTTAAGTCAGGAATGGATTCTAAATGTTAATACACACCTTTTTTACAACTATTGAGATGTGTGCTTTGGTTTTTTCCAATAATCTACTGACAATAAAAGGCCATATACAGTAGTAAGGGTGTGACTCTGCAGCCAGACCACCTGGTTTTGACCCTGGCTCTGCCCTTACTCATTGTGTGACTTCGGTTAAGTCACTTACTCTTCCTGTACTTTAATTTCCTCATCTGTAAAAGGGATACAGTAATGGAACACACATCATTTATTTTTGTGAGAATTGAGTTAATACATGAGCAGATCTTAGAATATAACCAGTCCTAAGGAAGTGTTTTCAATTGCTTTTTAATCCTGAAAGTAACCCTACTTTGTCATGCCCTCTTCATGTACTGCTGAGTTTTCTCATCTGTATTTAGAAGTGGGAATGATGTCCAGGTTTTTTTCCATTACTCAAATTTTGTCAGGTTTAGTATCAAAACTCTATGGTCTTTACAAAATGAATTTTAAGTTTCCCATCTTTCCCCTATGCTCTGGAACAATCAAAAAGAACTGTGTTCCTTAAAGTTTTGAAAGAGCTTACTCAAAACCTCCAAGACCAGCCTTTCTGAGGTAACATTTTAAAAACTTAAAATTTGTTTCTATAGTTATCAAGCTTTCTACTTCTTCTTAAATTAATTTTTATACTATGATTTCCCGAAAAAATTTTTCAAGATTTTAATGTAGTGTTCTATTTCTTTAAAAATAAATCTACTTTATATCCACCATCATATTTCCTTTCTTATTCATAACTTTGGCTATTTTATTCTATTTTTTCTTCATTAAGTTAGCTAGAGATTATTTGTTTTTTTCCCTCAAACAACCAGTTCTCAGGCTCATTTTTATCCTACCATCTTTCTATTTTCTAGTATATCAATTTTGCTTTAACCTTTTAGTATTCCCGTATTCTGCTTTTCTTAGAGTTGCTTTGTTGCACTTTTTCTAACTTCTTGAGTTGAACGCCTAAGTTATTAATTGTTTGTTCTTTAATAATGAAAGAATCGAATGCTATGGATTTTTCTGAGTGTAGAAGAATGTTTCTTTACTTTTATCTTCTCCAGTTTTTTATAGATGTATCATGTTTTAAATTCAACATGTACCTATATAAAGCCATTCTATATTTCTCTTCTTGTCTGATTAAAAAGTAAAGTGCATCAGGCATCCCTGGTGGCACAGTGGTTGAGAGTCTGCCTGCCGATGCAGGGGACACGGGTTCGTACCCCGGTCCGGGAGGATCCCACATGCCGCGGAGCGGCTGGGCCCGTGAGCCTGCGCGTCCGGAGCCTGTGCTCTGCAACGGGAGAAGCCACAACAGTGAGAGGCACGCGTACCGCGGGGGAAAAAAAAAAAAAAGTAAAGTGCATCTTTAAAAACACACACACAAGCAAAGAATTTAGAATGCCTCCTACACCTACCTCTTATTCACTTTCTGTTTTTGCTAACGTAATTTGGAGTTGTAGGCACAGATCATTCTCTTAAATGTTCCAGTTTTACATTACATATTTTCTATTTTCAGTGATCACTATAAAGCCTTTTATAATAAAACTTCCCCATTCTTTTTTTTTTTTGAAACATCTTTATTGGAGTATAACTGCTTTACAATGTTCTGTTAGTTTCTGTTGTATAACAAAGTGAATCAGCTATACATATACATATATCCCCATATCCCCTCCCTCCTGCATCTTCCTCCCACCCTCCCTATCCCACCCCTCTAGGTGGTCACAAAGCACGAAGCAGATCTCCCTGTGCTATGTGGCTGCTTCCCAATAGCTATCTATTTTACATTTGGTAGTGTATATATGTCCATGCCACTCTCTCACTTCGTCCCAGCTTACCCTTCCTCCCTCCCCATGTTCTCAAGTCCATTCTCTACGTCTGCGTCTTTATTGCTGTCCTGCCCCTAGGTTCATCAGAACCTTTTTTTTTTTACATTCCATATATATATGTTAGCATATGGTATTTGTTTTTCTCTTTCTGATTTACTTCACGCTGTATGACAGACTCTAGGTCCATCCACCTCACTACAAATAACTCAATTTCATTTCTTTCTATGGCTGAGTAATATTCCATTGGATATATGAGGCACATCTTTATCCATTGATCTGTTGATGGACACTTAGGTTGCTTCCATGTCCTGGCTATTATAAATAGTGCTGCAATGAACACCGTGTTACATGACTCTTTTTGAATTATGGTTTTTCAGGGTATATGCCCAGTAGTGGGATTGCTGGGTCATACAGTAGTTCTATTGTTAGTTTTTTAAGGAAGCTCCATACTGTTATCCATAGTGGCTGTATCAATTTACATTCCCACCAGTAGTGCAAGACGGTTCTCTTTTCTCCACACCCTCTCCAGTATTTATTGTTTGTAGATTTTTTTGATGATGCCCATTCTGACTGGTTTGAGATGATACCACATTGTACTTTTGATTTGCAATTCTCCAATGAGTAGTGATGTTGAGGATCCTTTCATGTGTTTATTGGCAAACTGTATATCTTCTTTGGAGAAATGTCTGTTTAGGTCTTCTGCCCACTTTTGGATTGGGTTGTTTGTTTTTTTGATATTGAGCTGCATGAGCTGCTTTTACATTTTGGAGATTAATCCTTTGTCAGTTGCTTCGTTTGCAAATATTTTCTCCCATTCTGAGGGTACTCTTTTCATCTTGTGTATGGTTTCCTTTGCTGTGCAAAAGCTTTTACGTTTCATTAGGTCCCACTTGTTTAGTTTTGTTTTTATTTCCATTTCTCTAGGAGGTGGGTCAAAAAGGATTTTGCTGTGATTTATGTCATAGAGTGTTCTACCTATGTTTTCCTCTAAGAGTTTTATACTCTCTGACCTTACATTTAGGTCTTTAAACCACTTTGAGTGTATTTTTGTGTATGGTGTTAGGGAGTGTTCTAATTTCCTTCTTTTACATGTAGCTGTCCAGTTTTCCCAGCACCACTTATTGAAGAGGCTGTCTTTTCTCCATTGTATATTCTGGAGAATTGTATATTCTCCATTGTATATTGTATATATGTGCGTGGGTTTTTCTCTGGGATTTCTATTCTGTTCCATTGATCTATATTTCTGTTTTTGTGCAAGTACCACACTCTCTTGATTACTGTAGCTTTGTAGTATAGTCTGAAGTCAGGGAGCCTGATTCCTCCAGCTCTGTTTTTCTTTCTCAAGATTGTTGGCTATTCGGGGTCTTTTGTGTTTCCATATAAATTGTGAAATTTTTTGTTCTAGTTCTCTGAAAAATACCATTGGTAGCTTGATAAGGATTGCACTGAATATGTAGATTGCTTTGGGTAGTATAGTCATTTTCACAATGTTGATTCTTCCAATCCAAGAACATGGTATACCTCTCCATCTGTCTGTATCATCTTTAATTTCTTTCATTAGTGTCTAACAGTTTTCTGCATACAGGTCTTTTGTGTCCTTAGGTAGGTTTATTCCTAGGTATTTTATTCTTTTTGTTGCAATGGTAAATGGGAGGTTCCCTTAATTTCTCTTTCAGATTTTTCATTGTTAGTGTATAGGAATGAAAGAGATGTCTGTGCCTTAATTTTGTATCCTGATACTTTACCAAATTCATTGATTAGCTCTAGTAGTTTTCTGGTAGCATCTTTAGGATTCTCTATGTATAGTATCATGTCATCTGCAAACAGTGACAGTTTTACCACTTCTTTTCCAATTTGAATTCTTTTTACTTCTTTTTCTTCTCTGATTGCTGTGGCTAAAACTTCCAAAACTATGTTGAATAACAGTGGTGAGAATGCGCAACCTTGTCTTGTTCCTGATCTTAGAAAAAATGGTTTCAGTTTTTCACCACTGAGAATAATGTTGGCTGTGGGTTCATCATATATGGCCTTTATTATGTTGAGGTAAGTTCCCTCTATGCCTACATTCTGGAGAGTTTTTATCATAAATGGGTGTTGAATTTTGTCAAAAGGTTTTTCTGCATCTATTGAGATTATCATTCTGTTTTTATCTTTCAGTTTGTTAATATGGTGTACCACATTGATTGATTTACATATACTGAAGAATCCTTGTGTTCCTGGGATAAACCCCATTTGATTATGGTGTATGATCCTTTTAATTTCCTGTTGGATTCCGTTTGCTAGTATTTTGTTACGGATTTTTGCATTTATGCTCATCAGTGATATTGGCCTGTAGTTTTCTTTTTTTTGTGACATCTTTGTCTCGTTTTGGTATCAGGGTAATGGTGGCCTCGTAGAATGAGTTTGGGAGTGTTCCTCCCTCTGTTATAGTTTGGAAGAGTTTGAGAAGGATAGGTGTTAGCTCTTCTGTAAATGTTTGATATAATTCACCTGTGGTCCTGGGCTTTTGTTTGTTGGAAGATTTTAAATCACA
This sequence comes from Globicephala melas, assembly GCF_963455315.2. NCBI lineage: Eukaryota > Metazoa > Chordata > Mammalia > Artiodactyla > Delphinidae > Globicephala > Globicephala melas. The sequence goes on from NC_083322.1 coordinate 59,369,605, forward strand.
GTTTCAATTTCAGTGCTTGTGATTGGTCTGTTTATATTTTCTATTTCTTCCTGGTTCAGTCTGACAAAGTCATGCTTTTCAAAGAATTTATCCGTTTCTTCCAGGTTGTCCATTTTATTGGCATATAGTTGCTTGTAGTAATCTCTCATGATCCTTTGCATTTCTGCAGTGTCAGTTGTTACTTCTCCTTTTTTATTTCTAATTCTGTTGATTTGAGTCTTCTCCCTTTTTTTCTTGAGGAGTCTGGCTAATGGTTTATCAATTTTCTTTATCTTCTCAAATAACCAGCTTTTAGTTTTATTGATATTTGCTATCATTTCCTTCATTTCTTTTTCATTTCTTTCTGATCTGATCTTTATGATTTCTTTCCTTCTGCTAACTTTGGGGTTTTTTGTTCTTCTTTCTTGAATTGCTTTAGGTTGTTTATTTGAGATGTTTTTTGTTTCCTGAGGTAGGATTGTATTGCTATAAACTTCCCTCTTAGAACTGCTATTGCTGCATCCCATAGGTTTTGGGCCATGTTTTCATTGTCATTTGTTTCTAGGTATTTTTTTTATTTCCTCTTTGATTTCTTCAGTGACTTCTTCATTATTTAGTACCATGTTGTTTAGCCTCCAGTGTTTGTATTTTTTAGTTTTTTTCCTGTAATTTATATCTAGTCTCATAGTGTTGTGGTCAGAAAAGATACTTGGTATGATTTCAATTTTCTTAAATTTACCAAGGCTTGATTTGTGACCCAAGATGTGATCTATCCTGGAGAATGTTCCATGAGCACTTGAGAAGAAAGTGTATTCTGTTGTTTTTGGATAGAATGTCCTATAAATATCAACTAAGTCCATGTTGTCTAACATGTCATTTAAAGCTTGTGTTTCCTTGTTTATTTTCATTTTGGATTCTCTGTCCATTGGTGAAAGTAGCCTGTTAAATCCCCTACTATTACTGTGTTACCATCAATTTCCCGTTTTATGGCTGGTAGCATTTGCCTTATGTATTGAGGTGCTCCTATGTTGGGTGCATAAATATTTACAATTGTTATATCTTCTTCTTGGATTGATCCCTTGATCATTATTTAGTGTCCTTCTTTGTCTCTTGTGATAGTCTTTATTTTAAAGTCTATTTTGTCTGATATGAGAATTGCTACTCCAGCTTTATTTTGGTTTCCATTTGCATGGAATATCTTTTTCCATCCCCTCACTTTCAGTCTGTATGTGTCTTTAGGTCTGAAGTGGGTGTCTTATAGACAGCATATATATGGGTCTTGTTTTTGTATCCATTCATACAGTCTATGTCTTTTGGTTGGAGCATTTAATTCACTTACATTTAAGATAATTATCGATATGTATGTTCCTATTACCATTTTCTTAATTGTTCTGGGTTTGTTATTGTAGGTCTTTTCCTTCTCTTGTGTTTCTCACCTAGAGAAGTTCCTTTAGCATTTGTTGTAATGCTCGCTTGGTGGTGCTGAATTCTCTTAACTTTAGCTGGTCTGTAAAGGTTTTAATTTCTCCATTGAATCTGAATGAGATCCTTGCTGGGCAGAGTAATCATGGTTGTAGGTTTTCCCTTTCATCACTTTAAATATGTCCTGCCACTCCCTTCTGGCTTGCAGAGTTTCTGCTGAAAGATCAGCCGTTAACCTTATGGGGATTCCCTTGTATGTTATTTGTTGCTTTCCCTTGCTGCTTTTCATACTTTATCTCTGTATTTAATTTTTGATAGTTTTATTAATGTGTGTTTTGGCATGTTTCTCCTTGGATTTATCCTGTATGGGACTCTCTGCGCTTCCTGGATTTGATTGACTATTTCCTTTCCCATGTTAGGGAAGTTTTCAACTATAATCTCTTCAAATATTTTCTCAGACCCTTTCTTTTTCTCTTCTTCTTCTGGAACCCCTATAATTCGACTGTTGGTGCGTTTAATGTTGTCCCAGATGTCTCTGAGACTGTCTCTATTCTTTTCATTCTTTTTTCTTTATTCTGCTGTGTGGTCGTTATTTCCACTATTTTATCTTCCTGGTCACTTATCCGTTCTTCTACCTCAGTTATTCTGCTATTGATTCCTTCTAGAGAATTTTTAATTTCATTTATTTGTTGCTCATCGTTGTTTGTTTGCTCTTTAGTTCTTCCATTTCCTTGTAAAACGTTTCTTGTATTTTCTCCATTCTATTTCCATGATTCTGGATCATCTTTACTATCATTACTCTGAATGCTTTTTCAGCTAGACTGCCTATTTCCTCTTCATTTTTTTGGTCTGATGGGCTTTTACCTTGCTCCTTCATCTGCTGCACATTTCTTTGTCTTTTCATTTTGTTTAACTTACTGTGTTTGGGGTGTCCTTCTCCTAGGCTGCCAGTTCATAGTTCCTGTTGTTTTTGGTGTCTGCCCCCAGTGGGTAAGGTTGGTTTAGTGACTTGTGTAGGCTTCTTGATGGAGGGGACTGGTGCCTGTGTTCTGGTGGGTGGGGCTGGATCTTGTCTTTCTGGTGGGCCAGGCCATGTCTGGTGGTGTGTTTTGGGGTATCTGTGAACTTAGTATGATTTTAGGCAGCCTCTCTGCTAATGGGTGTGGTTAGTGTTCCTGTCTTGCTAGTTGTGTGGCATGGGGCGTCCAGCACTGGAGCTTGCTGGCCGTTGGGTGGAGCTGGGTCTTAGCATTGAGATGGAGATCTCTGGGAGAGCTCTCGCTGATTGATGTTACATGTGGCCGAGAGGTCTCTGGGGGTCCAATGTCCTGAATTTGGGTCTCCCATCTTGGAGGCCTACGCCTGACAACAGGCCAGAGCACCAAGACCCTGTCAGCCACAGGGCTCAGAAGAAAAGGCAGAGAAAAAAGAAAGGAAAAATAAATAAAAATATAAAATTATTAAAATATAAAAAAATTAAAAAGAGAGCAATCAAACCAATAAACAAATCTACCAATGATAACAAGCGCTAAAAACTAAACTAAGATTAACATAAAAATCAGAAACAAATCAGTCGCAGACAGCAAACCCCAAGTCTACAGTTGCTCCCAAAGTCCACTGCCTCAATTTTGGGATGATTCGTTTTCTATTCAGGTATTCCACAGATGCAAGGTACATCAAGTTGATTGTGGGGATTTAATCTGCTGCTCCTGAGGCTGTGTGGAGAGATTTCCCTTTCTCTTCTTTGTTTGCACAGCTCCTGGGTTCAGCTTTGGTTTTGGCCCCACCTCTGCATGTAGTTCACCCTCAGGCATCTGCTCCCCGCCCAGACAGACGGGGGTTAAAGCAGCAGCTGATTAGGGTGCTCTTGCTCACTCAGGCCAGGGGGAGGGAGGGGTACAGTCATCATAATTGGAATGCAGGGCCAGCCTGTGGTGGAAGAAGCTAGCGTGATGTTGCAACATCCTCAGGTGCACCATGTGTTCTCCCAGGGAAGTTGTCCCTGGGTCACGGTATCCTGGCAGTGGTAAGCTGCAAAGGCTCTGGTTGGGGTGTGTGTGTGTGTGTGTGCGTGGATAGGGACCTGTGTTTGCACACAGGATTCTTGGTGGCAGCAGCAGCAGCAGCGTTAGCGTTTCATGCCCATCTCTGGGGTCTGATAGCTATGGCTCATGCCTGCCTCTGGAGGTCACTTAGGTGGTGCTCTGCCTTCTGTGGGCACAAGCAGAAGGAATCCCCTCTCCTCGCACACCCCGAAACAATGGTCTCTTGCCTCTTATGCAAGCCGAGACATTTTCCCAGACTCCCTCCCAGCTAGCTGTGGTGCACTAGCCCCCTCAGGCTGTCTTCACGCAGCCAACCCCAGTCCTCTCCCTGTGATCTGACCTCTGAAGCCTGAGCTTCAGCTCCCAGCCCCACCCGCTCCGGTGGGTGAGCAGACAAATGTCTTAGGCTGGTTAGTGCTGGTCAGCACCAATCCTCTGTAGGGGAATCTCTCCACTTTGCCCTCTGCACCCCTGTTGCTGCACTCTCCTCCATGGCTCTAAGGCTTCCCCTCCGCCCACCCCCATCTCCACCAGTGAAGGGGCTTCCTAGTGTGTGGAAACTTTTCCTCCTTCACAGCTCCCTCCCAGAAGTGCAGGTCCCATCCCTATTCTTTTGTCTCTGTGTTTTCTTTTTTCTTTTGCCCTACCCAGGTACGTGGGGATTTTCTTGCCTTTTGGAAGTCTCAGGTCTTCTGCCAGCATTCAGTAGGTGTTCTGTAGCAGCTGTTCCACATGTAGATGTATTTTTGATGTATTTGTGGGGAGGAAGGTGATCTCCATGTCTTACTCCTCCACCATCTTGAAGGTCCCTCTCAAAACTTCCCCATTCTTGAGCTCTTAGTTTTTATTTTTATTATGGTTTAAATAGATCTTTGAAGGTTGTTTTTACAATGTTCATGGATGGTATACTTTCTAAGTTCCTCAATATGAAAAAAAATCCTTCTGTTTCCTTCATATGGGAAAGACAGCCTTGATAGGAGTAAGAATATAAGTCAAAATCTCTTAACTTCAAAACTCTAAATTTGCACTGTCCAATATATAAGTGTGAATCATACACAGCTACTTCAATTTAAATTAATTAAAATTAAATAAAATTAAAAATTCAGATCACCAGTCACATTTCAAAGGCTCAAATACCTACATGTGGCTAGTGGCTACCATACTGTATAGCACATATGTAGAACATTTCCGTCATCACAGAAAGTTCTATAGGACAGCACTAAGCTAAATATTGATCTACTAACTTCTAGAGTTCAGAGAAGGAGGTTGAAGACACTGTCTTTTATCCCTTTATAGGATAAAATTTTTCTACCTGAAGTTTATAGAATTTTAAATTTTATTAATTTTAAAATTATAGAATTTTAAAAGTTTGTAATTATGTAGATTTCAGTTTAGGATATCAATCTACATATTCCAAGTAGTCTCATCTCAGGAAAACTTTCTTCAATTACATTTTTTAAAATTGCTATTTTTCCTCCAGCTATTCTAGCTTCTTCCTTGGTTTGGGTTTCTGTTTTCTGTCCTCTTTTTTTCTCATAAAATTTTCACCTTTGCCTCTTATTTTATCTTTCCAGGAAAGGTTCTCAAGTTAGTCCTTCATATCACTGAATTTATTTCCTATGTGCCAAATTATGTTTTTTTCTGTAATATGGATTTTAGTCCCACTATTATATTTTTAGTTCTTATAATTCCTTCTCATCAGATCTATTTCTTCATCTTATCCTGCTGTCTTTTTTTCTTAATCTGTTTTTTTCCTTTATTACTTTTACTTCCAGTTTCATAGAGGCTATGTTTTCTTGATTTTAACTGGAAATTCCAAACAATTTTCTGAACTTTTTTCCAGGATCATACAGTTAGTCTTTTTCAGTGATAAGCTGTTTCTGTTCTTCCAAGTCCTCAGCATGACATTTTCTTTCCCTTATTTTGTACTGTTTTTCCATGGTCTCTCATTTGTTTGTTTGGTTTTTCCTTTAGTTATTCTTAAGTAAGGTAAGAACAACAAAGAGCTTGTATTTGACAATAAAGGACTGCCTTTTGCTCACCTCTTTTTCCTTGTTAACTGCATATATCTAAATCTCCAGCTGGAAGCCTGGGTGACGATGTTCACTGCCCCATGCTCAATCCCAAGTTTTAACAGTCTCTGTCCCTACCCCCAACATCTTTGTGGTGACTCCACCTCCTAGGATGTAATAAACCACTGGCCACAACCCCTACTGGCCTATGGTTTCCTGGGGCTTGCTCCTCTACATCACACCGAAGGTTGGAAGGCAGCTTGGACAGTGCTCAGGAAGCCTCCAGAAGCAGCAGCTCTGTGATGGAGATTTCTGGCTGGAGCCAGTTCTGTTTCTCTGGGTTATGGTCCCTGTCTCATGAGGGAAAGCTTGGCAATGTTACCAATCAAGGAGAGGGTTAGATTGTCTTGACCAAACTCTATCAGCCTAGTAGTTTCCAGAGACTGCACCCAGATTCTCAGTAGACTTTCTGCAAGGCTTGGTTTTCAGTCTTGCTATTTTTATATTTTTTGTGTCTTCATAGGTGTTCAAGGGGGAAGTGGGAAGAGGCTACCACTAGGCAACCTGTTCAATTCCATTTTTAACTGGATACCAACAATTTTTATACACATTTTTATCTTTTATTGCTCTTTTTCAATTATAAAAGAAATATGTTTCTACCATAGAAAATATAGTTAGATTGAAACAAAAATGTAATCATATATGATCCTACCACCAAAAGATAACTACTATTAAGGCTTCCTGCTACATATTCTTTCTGTTTTTCTTAGTGCTATCTTTATCCTTTTATCATATAAGTGTTAGAATATAAGAGAATTGCTCCTGTGTTCAAAAATAGGAAACAGGATTTTGACATTCATTCAATGATCAATAAATTGATTGATCTCTATTCTCTTATTATTTCTTAAACTTTGTCAGAACCATGTTAGATGGAGAGGATGCAGAGATTGAAAATGTGAAAAAAAAAAAAAAAAAAGAAAATGTGAGCGGTTTTGCCCTAAGTGCATTGAAGATCTGGCAGGGAAGACGGACAGGTCAATGAGTAAATACTGTACAGTGGAATATCTGTGCTACTCTAGGGCAGGCACAGAGAACACTGAGAACAGTAAAGAGCACCCCCAGACAGAGCAGGTCTGGGAAGTATTCCCAAGGAGGGGAAAATTGTACTGTGTTTTTAAGAATGATTAAGTGCCCTTTAGGTGGACAAGTTGGGTGCTGGAGCCAGGGTGGGAAGGTAGTATATTTGAAGAGAAGAGAACAGTTTGTACAAATCATGAAAGAGAGACCAGAGTGTGCACAAGGAATTGCAAATAATTTGACGTGACTTGAGAGGTTAAGTTTATATGCCATACACAGAAGTTTAGTTTTCAATATTTAGGCCACGTGGAGACACTGAGTGAGCTTAAGAGGAGTAACCTCAGATGTGCATTTCATATGGCCTACTCTGGATGGCTGGATGGATTAGAGGCAGGTAGGAATGAGAGGCTAGTAGGGGGACTAGGGAGCTGCTTCAGTAGTTCAAGTGTAACACGATGAAGGTCTGGACTCAGGGAGTAGAGGTAGCATCTTTTCAGGCTAGTAGAATGCCATCTTTCATGGCTAGAAATGATGATACACCTATCTTCCACAAAAAGAAAATATATTCTGAGAATATTTAATCATGTATGGTTTCTTTCACACATTAGAATGTTTTACGGATTCATAATCTTTCGTCCATTCTTCACTGTCCCAGGAATATATCCCTCCCTATACATTTGATGTATATGTATGTCCTTCCTTACAATGTATGTCCTTCTCCATGGTCTAGACCAGGGGTCAGTAAACTACAGCCTGCATGCAAAATCTGGCCTGCTATCTCTTTCTGTAGTTTTGATAGAACACAGCCCGGCCCATTCATTTGCCTATTTGTCTCTGGCTGCTTTTGTACTACATGGCAGAGTTGAATAGCTGCAACAGAGAGCATAAGTGGCCCACAAAGCACAAAATATTTACTATCTGGCCCTTTACAGAAAAAAAGCTTGCTTACCTTTCATCTACTCTAGACTTATCCAAATCCTGCTCATTCCTAAAAGCTCAGTTCAAAGTTCCTCTTGAGTCCTCAGACCATAATAATCTTTCTCTTTCCTCTGAATTAGTAATTGTTTCTGCCTGGAGCACACGTTATTTTAGTTCTCTTACAATATATTGTCTTTGTGTTTCTTCTCTTCCTATAAGCATAGATTTTTTTTTTTACACCAATTACAAATGTAAACTTTTTTGAAAAGAGGGACTATATATGCAAAGTACTTGCTGGCTGTTTACAATATTCAAGGCACAATTCTAGGTACTGTGGGGAATGCCTCTAGATTCCACACTGCCATTGTGTGCCCACTCCTACCCCCACCCCTACTGCCAGCCTTACCCCAAATGATATAGGCAACACTACTTTAGGATACTTCCAAACAAAGGGAGATACATTTAGGAGATGGCTCTCTGGATTAATGATGCAATTGGAGCCATCTAAGAACCTCACAATTTACCTCTTCTTTTTGTTAACTGCTTCTGAAAAGGTGAATTAGCAGATATCTGAAAAGGCTAGTGCTCACTGCATTATTACTCTCCACAAATTAATTGCCTGGGTCAATTCTCCAACCTTCACTGGCATTGAAGGAACTTCCTTTCCTTTCAAGCAGGAGCTGGGTGTTGACAAAAGCCACATATTAAGCATTGGGAAAAGCTGGAAAAGTGTACAGATACTCTCAGCATATGTGTTTTAGGCTGTACATATGGAGACGTTTACAAAGAAGTCACATATTTCAACCTCTTGTGTGCTCTCCAGCTTCCACCGCTAATTACTTGTTTCCATGCTCTCTCAGTCAAGTTTCCTTATGGACTAAATGGCAAACTCTGCTAGGGGTGTGAGGTACTATCACTCCACCCTCCCCTTATTTGTGAGATAAGTTTTGCATATTAGTAAAGAATGCAGGGTCTGGAGCCAAGCCAAGTTCTAAATCCCAGATCATCTGCTCACTAACTTGCCCAGGTTCCTTAACTTCTCTTAGTTTCTCATCTGAAAAATGGGGATAGTAACAGTACTATCTCAGAAGGTGGAAGTCAGTTTCCATGAGATAATACACGTCAGGTTCTTAGACTAAGGCCTGGAACACTCTAAACAATCCATCAATATTACTTACTATTCTTTTTGTTATTATTATGTTATGAGGCAAGTACTTTTTTTCCTAGAAAATATATTCAGTGACTATTTAGTCATGTATGATTTCTGCCAGACACAGATTTGATGGACTACTTGAAATAATGCTAGTGATCCAGGACCCTAAATTTCTCAGCAGTGAGACCATGACACTTTTTTCTTTTGGAGGCTGCACTAGAAAATAGGAAATAAGAGCTCTAACTTTGAAATCAGTTGAATACAAAAGCCTCTTGTAAGGACTGTAACCACTATTTTATTTTAAATAATAGAAAAAAATTAAAAACAAGGAAAAATAACCTTCCAGTACTGACATCACATCCCTTGAACACACTGTAATTGTTTTCCTTTTCTTTTGAATAAAATCACAAGTATTATGTTAATATATCCAAAGACAACCTGGCATGTGTGATCCGTGAGGGAACGGAATTGCAAATGTTTGATCAGGATAGCAGGAAGCACTCATTCTGCCACTCCACTCCCGAAATAGAAAACCTATTTAGCACTTTGTAAAACACACTAAATGAAGTTTGCTCTCTCCTGCAGACAGAGATTTTACTTCATTTTGTGCCAGCAAAATTTTAGAAAATTGCATGAGGAGAGAGCAATTTTTGGCACTTTGGCTGGGAGTACAAAATGTTAGCAAATGGGGCTGAAAGGATCTTAAGTGTAATGCTGGAATAATATTCACACAGCACTGGCTGCATCTTTATTTTTAACCTATTTATATATTCACAGGAAAGAATGCTTAGCAGTTATTTGTTTAAAGGGGCCTATTTAAGGTGAAAATGGCATTCACAGTTTTGAATGTATTAGTCAAGAATGCTGCTGCGCATAACAATTCATAAAGAAAAATATCATTTTTGCTATCATAGAAGAATGTGGAAGGATATAGGTGGCAGAATATTGGACATCAGTTTTAGCTCTGGACCCAGAAAAAAGGAAAAAGGGAAGGAAGCGAGAACCACATCCTGAAAACTTCCACAGAGTAAGTGGACACTGAGAGACCCACTAAAAAAGCTGAACAAGACTGACAGAATTTCCAGAGTTCTAACATGGCTCTCTTAATTTATGACCACTTGCTTAGTATAGAAGTCTCTCAAAAAGAGAAGCATGCTGTTCATCTGCATAAAAAACATATCATTCCATTCATAATATACTTAACAGCTATATTCTTTGTCCATAGAACAACAGTAGAAACTGTGGCATATATGTACAAGTCTCTATATATTTCTTGCTCACAAAGAACTTACAATCAAGTTAGAGAGAGAACGTGTTCATGAAACACTGCATAGATGTTTAGGAGGCATAAAAAGTGCCAACCTCTGGCACAGATTGGCTTCTTCAGAAGCAGATGCTGAGATTTTGGAATCTATACTTGTAAAAAGAAGTTAAGGGAGTAGGACTGAGCAGAGGTCAAATTGCAGTTTTTTGGCAGGTCAATTTTTTTGCAGACCACTGCAGGTCGAACTGCAATTCAGGCCTGACAAAGCCGTGGCCCACCCAGTGGGGGATGCTGAAACACATATTGGCCATCAAAGCTGTCTCACATTGGGCCAAAATAGGCAGTCTTTTTACCCCTGCCTGGATAAGTCATTGGATGTGGACAATTCTGAGGAGGGTGTGACCTGAGGTGGAAAACTGAGATGGACCCTTCAGGAGCTGAGAACTGAAGTCTCTGCTGATGGTCCTTCTAGATGTTAGTAAGCAGCACATGCTGGAAAGAAGCTCTGGATGGAGCAGCTCCATGTCTACCACAATTCATTTGTAAGGCTCTTTGAGAACTTCTAATTAAAGCCTCTATTAATGGAGGTAAATGGAAATTCAGCAGAAAGAGCTGGCAATGGACTCCTGAGGAGTTAACTATATACAGCTTGAGTACTACATGTCTTCAGATAGGTTAGTATAGAGATAGCTCATAAACTAATGTGTTTTTATTCAAGGTAGAGGTTAGAAAACTAAGATAATTTTTTTGAGTTATGACAAGATATTCAGATGAAAATATTCCTCCAAACTATGAAAAAGTCTCAAAATCATCAACAAAAGATCTCTACTCAATGTTAGCTGCTTGGTTATATAAGAAAAATATCACAAGCCAAAGCTGGGATTGAAAGGTCTGTGTTTTCCTTCTGAGGAAAGAGTCCACCAAATCTCCACAATCAATGATCTTGCTGGCCTTTAGTGGAAAATACAGTTGGTCCAGTGTCACAAGAGCAGCTAACCTGATCCTTTGTCACTTTCAGATGGCCAGTCTTGACCAACTGTGAAGAAGGCCAAGTTGGTGGCACAGAAATGCCTGTATCTCTTTCAGCTGCACCGGCTCATCAATAAGCTGCTACTCCCAACCCTGCATGAAGCCATCATATGCAGAGCATGTATGTGCATGTCAGACAGCAGCAGGGCTTCAGTCAATCACTCTGTGCCATGTATTCCAGTGTGCCATTTGGCCCCAGTGTTCATTCCTCAAGAAGAGTCAAGATTCGATCAAAATTGTACCAAACACTAGTCCCATAGCCTCTCACACACTGCCTCCTTTCATTCCACCAGCACTCTGTGTAGTAAATAGTATTACTATTTCCACTTTTTTTCCAAACTGAGAATGAGAGAGGTCTGGAGATCTAAAGTTAAAATTATTATATATATTTTGGTAAACAGCCGTTCAATGTGAACATAGATCTGTGACTCCAAATCTATCCTTCCCATTGTTAATCAGATCCATCCTTCTAACTGTCCATCAGTACATCCTGTGTGCTTTCTATAGCTCACCAGTTCTATGAAATATTAATAATGTTTCCCCCCCAAAAGATTCTGTGGTCAAACAAATTTGGAAATCACTAAGCTAAACAAAGTTAAACAGAGTATTTTGTTTTAAACACAGGAAGTCTCAGAACATGTTTGTGCTAATGTGCATTGTGAATCTATAAACAGCTCAAAGGCAGAGGTTTCCATAACTGACTTGACCACAAAAATCTTTTTTCCTATGGGCATCTTGCAAAAAACTAAGGGTCCCTGGCACAAATGATGGGAAACTGATGCACAATCCTCCTTTAATCAGATGTCAGAAAGTCCTCTTTGGCCTGGCATGTTACACTATTGCCAAGTTGATGAGAAGACAGGTTTTCATCACTGACAGGCAATGGTTCCCAGCCTCCCAGGAATGCTCTCCTGGCAGTGGGGGAGACACCTTGCCAGCAGGTCCTTCCTCTGACTCATTCTTACTAAGCCAATGCTAGGAGGCAAAGCCATTTGGGAACACTGAGTTCTGGTAGCTTTAACATGAAAGAATAGAAAGATTTAAAAATCTGAGGAAAGATTAATAATAACAACAATATTGTAGGGTTGTTCTGTCTCTGAAAGGCATTACTTAGAATTCCAATGAGAACCAGTAACTTCTAAATGAAAAAAACAAATGGAAGAACTTACACCACTCACACACTCAGAGCTACAGATAAGATCCAATATTCTCACCATGTAAAAAACTTGCATGACAGCTACAACCATTTCAAAATACATAAATTTCTCTGTTTTTTAGGCAGAGACTTTTTTGGTATAAGGTTAGTCTCATCCATGAAATTTGATAGCAGCCGCTTCCCAGAGTTAGTCTGGCAGTCAGTTTGCCTGTGGTGTGTTCAGGTGTGAGGGTCTGGGATTTATGTTTCCATTTGACTGTTGCCTTTGGACTTCTTTGCCTCTGGATTACTAGGACTGAGAGGAAACCAGTTACTCATGGAGGAATATGAAGGGTGGGTGGGATGAATAACAACAAAGTCAGGAATCTAAGATGCCACAGTCTCCAGGTCTTCCAAAAGAACAGCTTCAAACAGCACGTGGGTGGCACGTCAAGGATTGGTTTTTATTAGTATTGCCATAAATTTCCCAAACCTCATAGGAAATGTCACCTCTGTAGCCAGAGTGTTAATAAATTAGGGATTAAGAGAACTTAAAATTCCATACTGAAGAAGGTGTTAGGTTCTTCCTTTAAGATTCCTATTTAAAATATTATTTATATATGTGAATGAATTCCCATATCTTATTAAAGTAGCAGATGATATTTTTCAAAGATAAACTATTATTACTTAAAATAAGTATAATATCAAATGTAATTTGATATTTACATACTAATTAAATATCATAATTACATACTAATTACGTACTCTCAAATGTAATTCATGTTAGGTGGACGTGAGAGAAAGAACCACAGACAGTGTCAAGAACCAGGTCATGGTGGATGCCAAGGTCTCTGCTCATGGACAAGGGCACTTGTGATCATCAAGACTGAAAAAGAAGCTTCAACCTACAGGGATGACCAAGAACAAGATGACAAAAGGGTTTTAGGATGCAAAAAGTTAAGGTCAAAAGTTTTACCAAACTCAAAGCCTGGGAAGAGGCTGAAAATTACTTTATCTAGGAAACTTCAGAGCAGAGCAGAGGGGCCTCATGTTTGAATATTTAACATATTTCTACTTTTTACTTTATTTCATATCTCTTCCTATCTCTTTTTTTTCATCGGTTTTGAACAGCATGTAAAATTGACATAATAAACTTGTCTGAAAAGACGGAATCTCTCTCTTAATCTGCAGGTTTGGTTTCAATGCAATTGAATAATGAACAACTTTGTGGTAAAATGCATA